>NC_141040.1:34520000-35230000 GCF_052040795.2 Danio rerio | reverse complement strand
AATTTGAATCAGTTAATTGTGTTTCAACTATACTTTTTTGTTGTTGTACATACAGTCGTTTTTTATCAGTTTGACTGATGTAAGTTAAGTTAATTCAACGAAAACAATTTAGGAATTATGTCCAATACGCACATGCGCACGAATTATGACAAATTCAACTGATTGACCTTATTTTGATTAGCTTTACAATAGATTACATATTACATATTTTTGTTTTTTGTCTCTTAGCTGTTTGTCTTATAATTTAGTGTCAATGTTGCTGTTGCCTCACAGCAAGAAGGTCGCTGGTTCAAATTTCGGCTCAGTTTGCGTTTCTGTGTGGAGTTTGCATGTTCACCCTGCGTTTGCGTGGGTTTCCTCCGGGTGCTCCGGTCACACCCTACAGTCCAAAGACATGCGGTACAGGTGAATTGGGTTGGCTAAATTGTCCATAGTGTATGAGTGTGTGTGTGAATGGGTAGATGTTTCCCAGAGATGGGTTGCGGCTGGAAGGGCATCCACTGTGTAAAAATGTGCTGGATAAGTTGGTGGTTCATTCCGCTGTGGAGACCCCTGGATTAATAAAAGCACTAAGCCGACAAGAAAATGAATGAATGAATGAATGAATGAATGAATGTTGCTCAGCCTTAAGAATCTGTCAGTCATAATTTGCAAATCTTTCATGTAGTTTATATGTCTTGGGTTTGTTCAGGTGATAATTTAAATGCAAAAATGCAAATATTATAAAAGCATAAACTATGTTTCAATTGCATGACTTCATAGCTGATTCATGCAGTGACAATATCATGTTATTCCATAACAGGGGTAAAGGTCATTTATACAACCCTTGATCAGAGATCATTAGTGTTTTTTCTGTTTCGGTTCAATGGATTACCAAGTTATTTTTCAATTAATGAGATATTTGTAGATCAAGAAAAAAATGCTCATTGTAGAAGAAAATTCCAGATGGTTTTCAGAGGTTTTTGCATCTGAACTCTTCACATACATCCCATAGGCATACACTTTAGGCCTAAATGTAATTTTAAATAACTTTTAAAAATATTTTAAAAAGTTACTCCATATAGTGAATAAGATCTGATTTATATTTTTTATATGACATACACACACAGTATAGTCTAATAATGACACAAGTCAAGCTGTTTACAGTTTGGGCCACATGAGAAATTTGCTGTCCCCTGGTGGACATAATTTTTTTATTTCTGTCAGATTCCCAGAGTTTTCCATTTCAAACGTAATAATCGTAATTCAGTTGCGAATGCGATGCGTACATTTTGTCTCTCTCAGTGCATCATTATTAAAATCCATATCCATATTTAACATAAGATAATTTATTGTCTGGAAAATTGAGTCACATGTACCACGGTATGGTGGGAGTTATTTCACTCTGTCATTTTCTTTTCAGCTTAATCCCTTATGAATCAGGTGTCGCCACAGCGAAATGAACCGCCAATGCAGCAGATGCCCTTCCAGCTGCAATCCAATACTGGGGAAAGTTGTTATTTGTTTATTTATTTACATGTTTTTTATTATTTTTTAAACAGTCATAGTACTTTAAATACATAAACTGATTTGATTAGTATGTTGCTTTTCGTCAAATCTTAAATTAGCATTTGAAACCCATGTGACCATGGGGGGAAAAGGATTGGCTATGTATAATGCAGTAGTAAATACTGACTACATCATATGGTTTTTCTGTGGGCAGTGTCCCACTAGGGGGCCTCAGAATAACTTAAAATAAATTAAGATAAGACAAAGCAAGCGTTGCAGTTCGCAAAAAAAAAAGATGTTTCTATTTAATTGCTTATTTTATAACAAACATACATCTAAAACATTTTATCAAGTAAATTGTAAGTTGTTATGGACAATGGTGGAGCTTTAAAGTCAAAACTAATTACATTTGTTATAATATGTAGCTAAATTGTAACATTTTGAATCGTCCTAAGACAAGAAAGGGTGTTGGACAACATGAAATAATCAACTTCAAATGTTGACTAATGTAAGTGTGTGCGCGTGTTCGTGTGCACATCATGAATTTACAGTATTTATATACACTTTTATAAAGACAAAGCACGTTTTACAAGAAATAAAAAGTGATGAAAAATGTGATGTTATCCAGCTGCAGACCATAATACACTTTATTTTCCACTAGTGACCAAGAACGGTTCTTCATTCAGTTTATTGCAATCTGCTCTACTTTGGAGTGTAAGGACTCTTCCAAGTAGTATGTTAGGTGTTTTCCTCTCACTAAATCATAGTGAGTTTTCGGAGATGTTTAATTTGCCCATCTGCTGCATTCGTGCCTGTCGCAATCAGAGCTATAACACCAAAGCTAACCGCATAATCTGAATGTTCTCAAACCTAAAATCTGACAACGCGTTATCCTTTACACGAGTCCCCCTACAGTTTGTTGTTGGACTCGTCCATTGACAGCGGAGCAGTGCTGTGTGTGTGGTGTCAGGTCTCTCGCTCAATGATGATGAGGTTTCAAGTGCGCCTTTGAGATGTTATGGAGTCCGTGGAATATTATTTCTTCAATTTATAACTTTTCCACTCCTTTTTATTAAAACAGCATTCCAACTTTAAGACTACAAAATCGAGCTGTACGTCTACGCATAGCGTATTAGCACTTTTGTTTGTTTATAGAAGCTTCTGTTAGTTTTTTCACACAGCGAAAATGCTGAAAGTTTTGTGAGGACACTCCTTCAAGACACGACGAAGCAAGGCTACAGTCGACAAATTGAAGTGTAAAGCAGCTCTCTATTTTTCTTTAGGGTAAGTTTAAGTTTCTATTGAGCCTCTAATTATCTTTCGACTGGTAAAACATATGCCGTTTTTGTGACCCATCTTTTGCATCATAGTCCATAAGAATTAATACACAACACCAAACCACTAAGTCTGTATGCATGTTTGATGCCTCATTTACCTATATTATATGGTTTTTACAAGGGTATACCTCTGAATGTTATGCTTTTGGAAAAGTAGTGTTGGAAAATTAGTATTTTATAGAAAAAAAATTTAAGTTAATGTACAGATCACCATTTAAATCCATCCATGTTGTCACGAGCTGTTTTTAATACCCAGAAAATGACATTTTGATACTTTGTGGCTTTATTATTATTCCATATATCACTTGATTCCTCATATATCCAGACTCAAAATAAAGTTTTATGTAAATATAATATATGTGCACATTATGAATAGCAAACAATTTACTAAATGTACTTGGTATAAAATTATAGTTACATTGTTTGTGATTATTTTGTAATAATTGCAATCCTGGTACCAATCACTATATGTAATAATAACAATAGGTTATTCTTGCAATTCACTTGCCATTGGTATTCCTAATTTCCCCTGCGTTAAGATCCCCTTGTGGGTCACAGCATGATCTTCACGGCTGGAGTACGAGGTCGATTCCTCACTTTTCCAATCAAGTCTCTCCATGATGTCTTGCAATCATCATCTCAGTTCCAGCCTGCCATCAGCATCAAAAAAAAAAAAAAGTAACTCTGCATTTCCATCTTTATTTCTTGTAAATACCAGAAGAATGTGCAAAACAGTTTCTGGGAAATTCATGTCTAGCTCATGACAATGTGAAGTGCTTTGGACGACCTCTTGACATCATTACATTTAGCTACAAGCTATTTCAGGGAAAAATACCCTGAATTCTCAGACGAGGGTACAAGCGGATTGTTTGTTTTCCTGTAATTTTACGGTCCGCCGAAGCAGCAAAGAAACTAGGTTTTTCTGTTCTACTGATCTTTTGACACCTGTCAGGGTGCATTTTAGTTAGGTCGCATTGGGGAATACAAGGCTTAATGAGCCTCACACCAACACGCACACACACACAATTAATTGAGCTGATGTTTAATGCATGGTGGGTCATAGATGAATCTGTAGAACTGCATGCAGAATTGCATTGATGTGTAATGCATCCCACACTTTCCAGGTAATGTTTTTTTTAGATATTTAATCAGGGTACATATCAGTGTTTGATTTGAATTTGCTATAATGAAGTGACATTTTTTGGAAAGTAATTAAGGGCAATAGTGCATCCTTTCACACTGGTCTGTGAAAAATACATGTTGAACGAGTGTGTAAAATCTGGTGGAGAGTCGTAACATTCCCATTTGCTAGAGTGGCAGTAATGGGGATACTGTAATAAGAGGATGGAGGGAAACAAAGACAAGTTTGTGCAACCAAGGCTACTGGTGAAAGTGGAAACTGGGGCTTGTGTGGAAATCATAGAGGAATGTTTAGTCATTAGATGCAACGCAAGAGCTTTGTCTTATTGTGACAGAATATTCCCTTTAGACACATGCATAGTAGGAAAAGAATGGACAAGGGTTAAACATTCGGGGAGAGGACAGTGTAGTGAATCAGTCTAATAGAAACTGGCATTTAGGATAAACAGAGAGGATATGTTAATCTAACGAATGCAAATGTACTCTTCTGAATGGATAGATTTAGTAAATGAAATAACATTAAAACACTCAGAAGGTTGGCTGAACTTTATTCCAATGCACTGATTGACATTTCTAACCCTATTTTCACCCTTAAAGCCAAGGCATAATTTATTCAGAAATAAAACTGCTTTTATCTTTTAGGTTTCTCTCTTTTAAACCTGTGTAACTATACTTCCTTCATGGAAAACTTGTACCGAAGAAAGTTCCAATGATGTCTTTCCATGCACTCACAAAAAAAGGTGACTGGAGATTCCTTTAAAAAGGACACAGATGCACTATAAAACTGGGCCATATGACTAATGCGTTTCCTGAAGTCTTGCAGTAACTTTTAGTGACAAAAAGTTCAAATTCCCCGTAAGTGATGACATCATACTTTCCATATGCTTGATAGTTCATGAGCAAAATCACAATGTTTAAATAGCAAAAAATAATAAATGTTCAATTGGATCTTTTCAGTGAATTAATTTACCTGGATAACAAAACCAATAAGAAGTAATCGGTCTGATCCAGTTCTCAAGTTCAACTAAACTGACTGGTCCATGTGTTAACACTATTTGAAATTACATGCTTTGGATGTGATCAAATATTGTAGCTCTTTGGAGTTTGAAATTTGAGTGAATGAGTTTATTCAGTTTACAAAAACAATAAATTAAATGTTTGTAGCTTAAAGTGTACACACTTTAAGCTACAAACGTTTAATTTATTGTACTCAACTGGCTTCATTTTGTCACATGCCCCGAAAAACACATGCAAATAAATTTGAAATGATTCCACTTTGTTGTTAATTGTCTCTTTAATAATCCTAACTATGTTGCAGATCTCTGTGATGTGACTATTGTGGACTTGTACATTGCGATATCAATGCTGAAACCATATAATGTGCAGCCCTACCAAGAACCTTTTTTTCACTGTAAGACCCAAAAAGTTAAGATAACACAAACCGTTTGAGGAAACCGATTGCAACAAAACATTTATGTTTAAAAACTAATCCTAATGAGAACTATGAACTTAATCCATTTTAGTAAACGAAGCAATTTGAGCACAGTAAAACCCAATAAATGAAAAGAACTCAAACCAACTGAGTACTGTAAAACCCATTAAGTTAAGTCAACTCAAACCGTTTGAGGAAACGACTGCTACAAACCATTTGAGTTTAAAAACTAATCTATATGAGTACTGTGAACTTACTCCATTTGAGTTGAAGTAATAAGGTATTTAATTAACTTAACAACACTGAGTTCAAAACTCTTTTCAAATGAGTGGAATTAATTTTCAGTAAATTGTGAGTTAAAGTTGACTGTTGGGCTTTACAGTTTTGATAACATTTACATTTCAGTCTGTTCATCACATGAATTTTAATAGAACTTATAGATATTTTAATGAAAACTTATAAACTAAATGTATGTTTCATGAAGGCTCCAGTTCCTGTTCTTTGTAATTGTATGAAAAGACTGTAAATTCTTAGATTTTTTCACAAGGTTAGAATAAATGTTTGGTTGATGTGAGGACTAAAATATTTGCATGAACTGTCGCTTTAAGAAACTCGAGGTCCTTCTTTGCACTGTTGACATAGGAATCTATATGGTTTTCCCAGTTTCCTTCAGGGTGTGTGAGTGTCAGTGGTATGGCTTACAGAAAGTCACACCTGTAAAGCATTATGCTTTGTGGTTTGAGTGGCAGAAGATGCTTGTGAATCATGAGCTACTGGAGCATACAGTAATACACCATCTGCTCTCCATCCGAGGACATGCGTGTCTCACACTTCTCTGTTCTGATTCAATCTTTTGCAAAGAGCTTTTTTCAAGCATTTGTGAAAATTAGGACTGCTCTCGACTTCTCACTCCCCTCATCAAGTCTTTCATTTGGTTCCTCTTGCACACAGAATGAATATGTGGGCTTGAGTCTGGAGTCTGTGCCCCCTGTGATGTTGTTATTTCTGCTGGATCAGGGCCTGTGGGGACCCTGCTTTTTTCATATTCTTTTTTCCATTTGACAGCAGCACAAGCTTATTTTTTCCTTTAGAATGGAAAGTTCTGGGTTTCTTGTGGCTTGGTGAGTGTCGGAGGGAAAGAGGGAGGGAACAGATCGTCACGCCCATGTTTATGTCTGTATGCCTGCGTGCTGCCAGGCCAGTAAGCTTCACCCATGTGATTACAGCCAAAGGAGGAGCTAGTCTGATGATGGCCCTGACCAACTGAGAAAACTGAGGAGAACATTTTCTGATGAGGTGCAATCAAGTCAGAATGTAGGCTACTTCCGTTCGATGAAATGATAAACTAGTACTTTGTAAAGAAAGTAAATTTAGTTTTAGCTTAAATATATAAATAGACATTCAAGGTCAAGTCATTTTTATTTTCATAGCACTGTTACAATACAGATTGTGTCAAAGCAGCTTAAAGGAATAGTTCACCCAAAAAAAATACATTTACTTATTATTTGCTCACCCTTAAGTGATTCCATGGCTTTATAAGTTTATTTACTCTGTTGAACACTAAAGAAGTGTTTGAAGAACACTGAAGAAAGCTGGAAACCTTTAACATTCAATATATCTTCTTTTATGTTATGCTTTATGTAAGAAAGAAAGTCAAACCGGTTTGGCAAGTGTAAAGGGTGAGTATCAGAATTTTCAGATTTGGGTGATTTATCTTTTTAACATATGAAAAAAAAACTTAATTAAAAGTCATAATATTCCCTAACAATAAAATATTATTTCATAACAATACATTACAGCATATCAGGCAGGAGGCAGAGTTGTGTAGAATGCTGGGGCTTCATTTATAAAATATTTTCTAAATCTAAAGTTCATGCAGTGGCACAGTAGGTAGTGCTGTCTCATCACAGCAAGAAGGTCACTGGTACGAGCCTCGGTTGGGAGCAAAGTTTAATTGTCCATAGTGTATGAATGTGTTTGGATTTTTCCCAGAGATGGGTTGTGGCTGGAAGGGCATCCGCTGCATTAAAACGTGCTGAATAAGTTTGGGGTTATTCCTCTGTGGCGACCCCGGATTAATAAAGGGTCTAAGTCGAAAAGAAAATGAATGAATGAATGAAGGACAGTTCATTCACAAAATTGCGATTCAGAGGAAATGAAGATGCTCATAGAAACCTGTGAGTACGCTACTCTTCCAGATGTGAAAATTATAAATAGCAAATGATCTTGAAGTTGTGAGAAGCTGACAGCTGTTAAATCTGCACATTGTAAACGCCCCATAATGAATTTTATTATGATTCTATTACCACATAAAAGAGCACACGCCAATATCCTCATTTCAATGCTTAAAAATGGCAAGCACAAAGAAAAACTACTTATAAAGTGAGCCATCCTACTTTTTAAATCACTTGCTTTGACAAATAAAAAATGTTATATTAAGAAAACATTACAGAAAGAAAAATTGTATGTTTCATATCATTAATGAATTAAATATTAAACTATTTTGGTCACTGGTCTAACAATAGCCTGCATGTGATTTGCCATTTCTTTAGCCCCCTTTCGCACAGTAATACCGGTAAATATCTGAAAAATTACTGAACAACTTCACCGGTAAATTTAAAAAAGCACTGTTCACACAGGCAAGGAAGTTCCAGTGTTGTGCCAGGAGGCTCACCCCTGGCGTAAAATGCTCACTGAACTCGTCTTAACTCTATTATATATATATATATATATATATATATATATATATATATATATATATATATATATATATATATATATATATATATATATATATATATATATATATTTATATATATTTATATATATATATATTTAATAGAGTTAAGACGAGTTCAGTGAGATGGACTGAGGTGAGTTTCATGAATGAAACCCTTCCCTTAAGATATATAAATAAGTAAATAAATAAATAGATTGACTTTAAATACATAACCGATGAGATTAAGTAAATTGTTTGATGTGTGGTTTACTTTAAAACACCAACAACAATTTTATGTGCTTAATGTAGCCTAAATGTCTGTTTAAAACCTACCAAAAAGCCTAACTGTAGTCATAATTTTTATTTTAAATTTATTTGTAAACCTTGTGCGTTTTAAAATAAATAATGTTAAATAAATAAGTAAATAAATAATAATCATTTTGTTTCATTTAATAATGGCCTTTGATTTTTGTTGTAGACCGAATGTTGATGAAAGTCTATGAGGGGGTGCATTTTGAGACAGGTGTACAATTCTTGGCACAACACCAAAATTTTTGCGAAAAAGACCGTTCACACATCCATTTAGAAAAAAAAAAGGTAAATTATGACCTCATTAACCAGAAATGGCCTCTAAACAGCTGCGCTTGTATTTGTAAACATAGAAGGGGTCAGGCTTTTGTTGATGGCTTCACTTTTATTTAAAGCTTTTGGGTTCCTACAGCTACTTTTGTCCCAGAGACATCCAAAGGTAGAAGCGCAAACCGCTGCTAAATGATTACACATTTGACTACATTACAAATACTGTGGATGGATAAGTATTGTGAACATCTTTGATGAAAACATATGGAGGAACACTGTCACATGTCGAGATGTACATAATATGTGTGTTTGCTAGCGTCAAGCAACTGAAGCGAAGCTTGAAGGTAAACAAAAGTGGTTTATAATAAGCATTTTATCAATTCTTCTTTTACACATTTGGCACTAGGAAGGAACATAGAAACATTATCTGACTAACATCTAGCAGCTACTGTAAATGCGTCTGGAAAAATATTTAAAGGTATAAACAGCGTGGATGTGAATGTTCTGATTGGCTGGAGTAGAGGTCTCACATGAATTTTCGGCAATTTTCCTTCTGCATTCACACAGAGCTGCATTCCGGCAAATTACTTGCAATGTTGCCAGTAATGTTACAACTTCTCTTTTCAGAACATCCGGAATGAATTTACCAGTATTTTCAAAAAGGGCTCGTTCACACATATAGATCTTTCTGGAAAATTGCAGGTATGTTTACAGTTTACTAATGCTGCACAAATGCTCAATTAATATACCGACACAGAACTATATTTTGCATGAATGTAAATGATGTAAATAACAAAAACAAAGTTTAGGTCTGATGTCTCAATTCATTTTCACAGAAGCACCAAATGTTTGCTTATTTTGGAGTTATTTGTATTTATTTATTGTGGATTCTATGGCATTAGATCAAGATGTCACAAATTCTCTTGTAAAATAACACAAAAACAACAACATGGAATAAACCGTGTAGCTACAGAATGCAAGTAAAGCACTGTCAACATTTAAGGGTTTTAAAGTTCTTAAAGGTCTTAAAGTTATTTAAAGGTATTAAAAGTCTCGCTAAATTTGATTACACTGCACAATTAATCTCCCATACTCAATCTTTGTTGTTTATGATGAATTTAGTGCACATACACCGCTTTTATTAGATGTTTAAATAGTATTTAGATTTTGCCACAAGAATAATGTGTGCCCCTGCTCAGACCATGATGTGGCAGTAAGTATTTTTCCATGCTTTTAAAATGTTTTTTTTTTTTTTATCAATATGAACATTGATGAGATCTAATCTGAGCATTAATACACTTTACTCATGAGGCCCTTTGTGTAGTTTTAGTTAAATTGAATACAAATGTCACTGCTTAAATTGGGTTTAGTTTAATATAAATGTCACTTAAAGGATTCACTAAATAGCAGCTCCACCAGCCCATTGTGTTTTTTTCTGGAAATGAAATGTTCTTAGGTCAGTCTAACCTAGGAGTTTCTTTACTTAATAGTCAATATAAGTGTTCATTATAGAGTGTTGCTCAGTGGATGCAGCACGCGAGAGGTGGCAGAAGATATTTTAGTCACAGGAACACCAATTTATATCTATAATGAGCTATGATCTCACTTACCACCCAGCAGTCTTGAAAACCAAGAGCTTGTGGGCTAAAGTAGGGCATCTGACTACACTGGAAAAAAATATGCCTGCTTGAAGATGTGTTTTTGCAGAGAGAATTAAGCACTTCTTCTTAATGGCCTTCTGCAGTAGACAATTGCACAGCTTTAATAGTTGCTTGGTGACTTTAATCTTACTTGTTTTATACTTTTAAATGCATGTGGGTTTCATAACGTTTTGAAAAACATGCTAGAAAATGTAATGTATTATAACCATCGAATAGGTAATTGTGTTCTATTTTTAAAATAAATTAAAATAATTGTATTTACTAATTATTGATCAGTCAATATACAATTTAGGCGTTGAACAAGGCTTTGTTTAACTGTTTTCACTGTTCTTGTGAAAATTTCAATCTCTCAGATGTTTGACATGATCAGCTATAATACACTCTATAGCAGGGATCACCAAACATGTTCCTGTAGGTCCAGTGTCCTGCAAATTTTAGCTCCAGCCCTAATCAAACACACCTGAACAAGCTAATCAAGGTCTTACTAAACTTGAAACACCCAGGCAGGTGTGTTTAGGCAAGTTGAAGCTAAACCCTGCAGGGCTCCGGACCTCCCAGAACGAGATTGGTGACCCCTGCTCTATAGGATCTACAAAGTGCTTTTACTGTATTTCCGGTTTCTCTGTGCATGGTTTGATGACATTGTTGCATTAATGAAGTTCTTCTGAAGTCAATTGCTCTTGCTTCTGCTTTTCCAATAGTATAACAAAATACTCAAAGCATTACTTTTGCATTATTGAATTCCTTTATTGAAGATTTTTTTGTGAGTAAAGGAATGGAAATATACCTCAGAGATTTTGGTCCATATTGACATGAGAACATCACATAGCTGCTGCAGATTTGTTGGTTGATGATGATCCATGATGCAAATCTCTTATTTCACCACATCCCTAAAGTGCTCTATTGGGTTGAGATCTGGTGACTGTGGAGTACAGTGAACTCATTGTCATGTTCAAGACACCAGTCTGAGATGATTTGTGCTTTATTACATGGTGCATTATCCTGCTGGAAGTAGCGATCAGAAGATGAGTACACTGTGGACATAAAGGGATGAACATGGTCAGCAACAATACTCAGTTAGGCTGTGGAGTTGACATGATGCTCGATTGGTACCAATTGGCCTAAAGTTTGCCAAGAAAATATCCCCCACGCCATGACACCCTCACCACCAGCCTGAACCGTTGAGACAAGTCAGGATGGATCCATGCTTTTTTTATGTTGTTAATACCAAATTCTGACCCTACCATCTAAATGTTGCAGCAGAAATTGAGACTCATCAGACCAGGCAACATTTTTCCAAACTTCTGTTGTCCAATTTTAGAGAGCCGTTTCAGATTGTAGCCTCAGTTCCCTGTTCTTAGCTGACAGGAGTGGCACCCAGTCTGGTCTTCTGTTGTTGTGGCCCATCCGCCCCAAGGTTGGACATGTTGTGCATTCAGATGCTCTTCTGCATATCTCGGTTGTAACAAGTGGTTATTTGAGTTACTGTTGCCTTTTTATCAGCTCGAACCAGTCGGGCCATTCTTCTCTGGCATCAACAAGGTATTTGTGGCTACAGAACTGCTGCTCGATAGATATTTTTCTCTTTTTTTCAGACCATTCTCTGTAAATCCTAGAGATGGCTGTGCGTGAAAATCCCAATAAATCAGCAGTTGCTGAAATGCTCAGACCAGCCAGTTTGGCACTAACAACCATGCCACATTCAAAGTCACTTAAATCACCTTTTTCCCCTATTCTGATTCTCGGTAACCGCATCAGGTCCTCTTGATCATGTCTACATGCCTAAATGCATTAAGTTGCTGCCATGTGATTGGCTGATTAGAAATTTGTGCTAACAAGCAGTTGGACAGGTGTACCTAATAAAGTGGCCGGTGAGTGTATATCCTTGGCAATAAAACAAAGTAATATTTTTATTTATTTATTAGGTTAATTTCTAGGTATGTGTCTCAGATAATCCTTTACTTAGTCCCTTAATCAGCTCTAATGACCCCACTTCAGAAAAAAATGGGTGTACACTGTAAACAAGTTATATTCAGAAAGAATATGAATGGAAAATCTGAAGCAAAGCATGAAGGGACATATGGCCAAATAGCTTATATAAGCTGTCGTTAAGTTTCACATGGCTGCCACCTCAGCGTTTATATGCTCTTTATACGATTTGTTTAAATAGAAGAAGCAGTAGCTCACACTCTGCCCCCACTTAATGCCTCGAGCACAGCCTCATGTACAGTAAGACATACACACACACACACACACACACACACACACACACACACACACACACACACACACACACACACACACACACACACAGAGATCTCTTCATCATCTCCCTAGTAACCCACGCCAGCCTGACTGTTGCTAAGGTGGTGTGGTGACAGTTCTGCCCTCCTCCTGTACCCCCATCCTCCCCCACTGCCAACCACTCACATTCACACCAGAAGACTAGACACTGCTAGCAGAAATGCTGATTTTACATGCGCCTGTCAATTTAGAGATTTTGCCCTTTTTGGCTTTTCGTAAAGTGATTATTATTTTTTTTTTCAAATGGAAAGAAAACAACAAAATCGACACTTTAAAGTGTTTCTTTTGTCAGACTTTATGAATTTGTGTTTGCAGATTTCAATTACAATACAAATTTTTAAAAGACGTTTTCTCAAAATGACTTTTTTCTCCTGTAATGAGATGATAAATCTCCACTTCAGAAGCACTTACAAACATTTTTATATTCAGATTTTTCCAGACGTACATGTTTATACAAACAGAAATTTGCCTTATTATATATATTTCTTTTTACAAAGAAAGTTCACAGTATTTTCTGAATTATGACTCCATAAAAAGTTTTTCTAGACCCATTTATTAAAACCTTTTAATCTAAATCTAACTAAAAAATGAAGCTAGAATTTTGACACTGACTTTTGAAAATGTTTGTTAGAAATAGTGAATTATTTTTATATGTAAACGTACTGTTTCAGAAAACGAGACACTGCAGGCAAATATTCTAATTTTACATACTGTACATCTGTCAGGTTAGAGATTTTGGCCTTTTTGGCTTTTTATAAAGTGTTTTCAGTCTAATGTAAAGAAAACATCAAAATGACATTTTGAAGTGTCTCTTTTGTCAGACTTTACAAATAAAGTACAGACAATACATGTTTTTATAAGAAGTTTTCTCATAATAAGTCTTTTTCTCCTGCAATGAGCCAAATATTTCCACTACAGCAGCACTTACAAACATTTTACGTTTAGATTTTTCTAGACGTACATGTACATGTTCCAAACGTACATGATTAGTCTTATTTTCTATAAGTTCACAGTATTTTCTGAGTTATGTCTCATTAAAAAGATTCTCGGGCGGCATGATGGCTCAGTGGGTAGCACTGTTGCCTTATAGCAAGAAGGTTGCTGGTTCGAGTTGCTATTTCTGTGTGGAGTTTGCATGTTCTCTCTGTGTCGTGTGGGTTTCCTCCAGGTGCTCCGGTTTCCCCCAAAGACATGCGCTATAAGTGAATTGAATGAACTAAATTAGCCGTAGTGTAGAGACTTGTAGTGTATGTGTGTGAATGTGAGAGTATAAGGGTGTTTCCCAGTGTGCTGGGTTGCGGCTGGAAGGGCATCCGCTGCCTAAAACATATGTTGGATAAGTTAGCGGTTCTTTTCACTGTGGTGACCCCAGATTAATAAAGGGACAAAGCTGAAGAATGAATAAATGAATGAAAAGAGGTTCTTCAGATCCCATTTATAAAAACCTTTAAATCTATCTTTTTTAATAGATGAAGCAAAAATTTTGAAACTAGAATTTTGAAAATGTTTGTTAGAAATGGTGAGTATTTATATGTAAGCATACCGTTTCAGAAAACAAGACACTGCAGGCAAATTCATGATTTTACGTGCATTTGTCAATTTAGAGATTTTGGCTTTTCATAAAGTGTTTTTTAGTCTAAGAAAACATCAAAATTTCATAAGGTGTTTTTAGTCTAATGTAAAGAAAACACCAAAATGACACTTTAAAGTGTTTCTTTTGTCAGACTTTATCTATCTGTGTCTGCAGATTTCAATTACAATACATATTTTCAAAAGATGTTTTCTCAAAATGAGTTTTTTCTTACGCAATGACCCATACATAATTTTTTTTATATTCAGCTTTTTCCAGTTCATACATAATTTGTCTTACTATATCCAAAAAATCTTGTCTTACTATATCCAATTTTCTGAATTATGGCACAATAAAAACTTTCCCTTGATCCCATTTATAATTTTATATCTAACTTCAAAAAAATGAAGCTAGTAATTTGAAACTGACGTTTGAAACTTGAAAATGTGTGCTAGAAATAGTGAATTCTTTTTATACGTAAACACACCATTTCAGAAAAGTTGTAATACCTAAAAATGCAACTATTAATATAACCAATCAACTGGGGAAGGATGGTGATAACTGTTAGTTATTTTTACCCTGTGCACCTGCAGCTTCTTGCCTTAATAAGGCATTAAAGGGTTTCCATGGATACCAGAATCAACTCCCTCAGTCATGAAGGGAAACACGTTTTCCATTATTTCCAATCTTGCATCAGGCAGAGAAATATCAGTCACTTTATTGTGGCTGGTGTTGAAATTGTCCGTCTTATTTTGGTTTAAAAACAGATGCATGGATTTGCTGCTTGACTGTGGATTTCAAATTTACGTATCTGTTACTTTTCATATCAAACAGCAGTTAAATGATTTTGTTAAATATATATTTTTATACCAAAATACACATATATCATATTATTATTATTATTTGAGTAAATTCTTTACATAGATCAGATATGTTAAGAGGTATATTTTTATTCATTTTTCCTTTGGCTTTGTCCCTTTATTCATCAGGGGTTGCCACAGTGGAATAAACTTCCAACTCATCCATTATATGTTTTACGCAGCAGATGCCCTTCTAGTCACAACCCAACACTGGGAAACACCCATACACTCTCACATTCACTACAGACATTTTAGCTTACCCAGTTCACCTACAGTATAGCGCATGTCTTTGGACTGTCGGGGAAACTGGAGCACCCTGGAGGAATCCTATGCCAACACAGGGAGAACATGCAAACTCCACATTGAAATGCTAACCAACCCAGCTTGAGCTCAGCCTTAAACCAGCGACCTTCTTGCTGTGAGGTGAAGGTGCTACCCGCTGCACCACCTTGACACCCTATGTACTGTATATTTTACTGTTTAATAATAATAATAATAATATGTACTGTTGGGTAGATTCTCCTAAAAGTTGTCTGTTGACTTCCTGGTTGGTACAAAGCCTCTCCTACAGAAATATGCAAAGTGCTCTGATTGGTCAGCTGGCCCAATGTGTTCTGCTTGGCTAACCACCTAGTGCACATTGAATGTAATGTCACATCTATAGCGGGGCTTGTGTACATTTTAGGGTTTGTGAAGCTCATTGTAGTCGTTTTTGCCAGCAGTTTGTTTAAGACCTTAAAAAGTGAATTATGTCAAATAATATCTCCCTTTAATTTGATCTTTGTGCTTTAAAAAAATGTCTACATTTTTTATGTAGGTCTGGGCACAACCATTTGCACTTGTCTAGTCTTCCAATCTCATGCACTTTCATTGAATTTTAGCTGTACAAAACAGCTTGTTATGGTCATTGATGTTGTAAATAGTTTTTTTAAAATTATTATCATAATATTTTAATTTGAATATATTGTCATAAACACTTGTTTGTAGTGCAAGTAGTTTGATTGTTTACTACTATATGTTATTCCTAGTAATTTATCCATAGCTGTAAATTAATTAGTCTTAAGCTTGTTAATAAGGCAGATACAGTTCATCCATTTTTACAAATAGATTCTGCGACTCTTTATCCTTTCTGCAATTCCACGTTTAGTATACTCAAAAGAAATATGTTTGCTGTTTGTTCATTCATTCATTCATTTCTTTTTGGCTTAGTTCCTTTATTAATCTGGGGTCACCACAGCGGATTGAACCGCCAACTTATCCGGCGTTTGTTTTACGCGGCAGATGCCCTTCCAGCTGCAACCCATCACTGGAAAACGTTTGTTCTAACTACTTATTTAAATTGAGCTGAAACAACACAATTCTTCCCAGAACTCGTGTTGACTTCAGAACCCAACGTCAAGGTCCAACATAAAATCAACTGAATATCAACGTCTAATGATGTTACAGCTTGACGTTGTGTGGATGGAACTATGATGTCTATCAGATGTTAAATTTTGGTTGCCATACCTGACGAATAAATATCAGTATGTGACGTTAATATGATGTTGGTTTAGGATGTTAGTTTGAGGTTGGATTTCTGTCCCTTTCCAACGCAACCTAAAATCAACCAAATATCAACATCATTTGACGTCGTTATTGGTTAAAATAACGTTGTCCTTAGACTAGACAATAAATTTTGGTCACCTGATGTCACAACCTACATTAAATCTAACTTAATATTAACTTTTTATAACATTGTGAGCCTGCTGGCTTGAGTTTTTTGGTGAGACAACTTAATTGTGTTTATGCTCAATCCACTTAAATTGATAAAAACCAATAAATTAACTTAAATCCCCAACACAAATCGATTGTGTGGAACCTGCTTCCATGTGGATAACTCACTTTAGTCTTAAATACCTTAGTACCTACTTTTTTTTTTATTTGTGCTGACAGGAAGCATCAAGGAACTGGGAAGTGTCCAATAGAGCCTTTCATCATGGGTAAACAGAACAGTAAGTTGCGACCCGAGGTGCTGAATGACCTGCGGGAGAACACAGAGTTCACAGACCACGAGCTGCAGGAGTGGTACCGCGGTTTTCTGAAGGACTGTCCGTCCGGCCATCTGACGGTGGAGGAGTTCAAGAAGATCTATGCCAATTTCTTCCCCTACGGTGATGCTTCCAAGTTTGCAGAGCACGTCTTTCGCACCTTCGACACCAACAGTGATGCCACCATTGACTTTCGGGAGTTCATCATCGCCCTAAGCGTGACATCCCGTGGAGGCCTGGAGCAGAAACTGCGCTGGGCCTTCAGCATGTACGATCTGGACGGCAACGGATACATCAGCCGAGCCGAAATGCTGGAGATTGTACAGGTGAGGCTTTTCACACTTTGCGTTTCTGCATATTGCTCCGCCGAGTCATTGTTTTCAGAGCAGCTTGTCCCATATCAATATTGGCTCAGTCTACTGTTTGGAGATCCAGTCCTCCTGAATAAACAGATCTCCTCAATCAAGTGTTCCACAGGCCATATGGTCTTCCTACAAATAGTGGCCAAACACAAAGGCTTTGTTCACTGCTTCAAAGGCTCTGTTGACTCTCCATGTTAATAACATAGATTTACACCTGCAGCAGAGGACATGCTATAAAACCATATCTGAGAGATACATTAAATGTATCTGATGTATCTTAAGTCACGATCATCTGCATGATATGAAGTGTCGATTGAAGCAGTGACAGCTGGGTTATGGAACTTCTGACTGTCAGTTGTAGTGTTTAACTGACAGACTAATCAAATATGTTGCTACTGAAAACTGAAACCATATGCTTTGACACACAGTTCCGTTCATCTTCACAGGCGATTTATAAAATGGTGTCATCTGTGATGAAGATGCCGGAGGATGAGTCAACGCCTGAGAAACGCACAGATAAGATATTCCGACAGATGGACACAGACAACGATGGTACGCCTCCTGAGAGCCGTCTCCCACTCACGCTTAAGATCCAGATAGAATTGTAAAGCTGAAGCGTTGAAACTGAAACTGCACTGAAAAAAGTAACATAAGAATAAATACATCTTGTTTTCCATTAGATACGGAAAGTACATATAGCTACAGCTTTAAAAAGCCATGCATTCTGTTTAAAGGGATAGTTCACCAAAAAAAAAAAAAAAATATTCCCCAGAATATACCCCAAAGAGGGTATGATAATAAAATGTAAATAAAAAACAAGTCTAATGTAGGGTAAAACTAAACTATTTTCGTCATAGTATTGCCATAGTATTTCATAGACAGGTCAACTAAAACTTACTGTTTGCATTTCTGTGCTCAAGTACAACTTTTTTTTTTATGCTCAAGAACATTTTCTTTGTTTTATTTTAAAAACGTAACTCTACAGAATGTATTCTATCTCTGCCAATCCCAGTGCTGCCTCTCACTGGCTTTAATGACAGTACAGTACTGTAGTTATACTGTAATCAGTACGGTGGCCTAGATGGCTTAAAGTGTTGTAATTATAGGAAACAAGTGCAGTTACAAAAAAAAAAAGCCAGCAAATTGAGAACAGATATTCATCAGTTTAACAGCAGATCGTCACAACGTAAAAACATATTTAAAAAACGTGCTGCATTTTCACACAACTCAAACAGTTAATAAAACGAGCTGCATTTTTCTCACAACGCAAACATTTTATGAAATGCGCTGCATTTACTCACAACACAGTGGAAATATTTCAAGAAGACCCTAAAATGTGACAGACCCGGTTGTTTAGGTTATGATTAGGGCTTGACATTAACTTTTTTTTGATCACCAGCCACTGTGGCTAGTAGTTTTCCAGCATTACTAGCCACTCGCCATTTTCACTAGTCAGTTTTACTGTTGGGAAAATATATTTTGTACACATAAATATGACTTTGACATGCTAAAATGACTTGATTTAGAGTTTGCGTTATCTCCACATGCCTCTTCATTCATTTCACTTTTAGTGTGTCATGTATGAGCTTGTTCAGTGAGCATGAGCAAGTGGGTCATGGTTTCATAGTATTACAATTAGTTTTTATTTTACATGAATTTTCAGAGCTCAAAATAAAGGTTTTACCAAATTTGTTTCTGACCACACCATACATAAACAATTAATTATTTCTTAGCTACAAACTTTTAATGTGTAAAAACAAGCAAAATATAGTTACTTTTTATTTAACAAAACACATGCACAGTAATCTGTCTTGGCTAAAGGTCCCAGATCACCAGTTAACTACACATAAATGGGGAGTTAATCTCCCATTAAAGCAATTTTACCGTAAAATATTATAATTAAATCATAATAATGCAAAAGAAAGCAGGTAAAAAAAAACATACCGTGTGATAATAAAAGAATGATCACACATACACGGCTAATGTTAAACCCATAAATAATCTGTTCAAAGAATGGTTAAAGCGAAAGCAACCGGTGCTGCTTACAAAAAAGACAAATCTGGAGCTTTTGAAAACAGCAGGACTGTGCGTGCATGTTCATCACTTTTTGTCTAGTCTATTCAAAAGAGAACCGATCAAATCAGTTGTGTTTCTAGACACAGTTGCTTCACGCAAGGAAACGGGAGAGCGCACGTGTTTTAAACAGTCGCACGCATCACCTCTGCTGTCGGCGTAAGTGATTATCCTCTCATTCGGTATTCACCTGCATTCTATTGCTCACGCGAACACAATTATTTTTGTCAGTCATGCAGCTTCTCAATTCTAAGATCGCCTTTGCAGGCATTTAGGACCATCCTTGTTGTCGAACCCTGTTTTTAAGAATTATTATCCAGGAAAATTATTTTCAACCAGCCAAAGTGGCTAGTGGGACTGTCTGTCTTACCCGCCACCACTGAAATCTACCCGCATTTGGCGAGTTGGCGGGTGTTAATGTCAAGCTCTGGTTATAATTATTTTGGCTAATAAAATAAAAAAGACAAGGGAATCAGGATGTTAAAATAAACAAACAAAAAACTCACCTTTCAAAGATTACCTACAACTTCACTGAGCAATAGTCATGGCACAGCGGTGTCCGTCACGTTTTTAAGTCTCCTTGAAACATTTCTGTTGTGTTCCTTTCTTTTTGTGTTGTGGGAAAATGCAGCTCAGTATTGTCAGTGGTTTGTGTTGTAAGAAAATACAGCAGGTTTTATTTGTTTGCATAAACTGTTTGCGTTGTGAGAAAATGCAGCCGCGTTTCATTAAATTGTTTGCGCTGTGGAAAAATGCAATGCGTTTTCATAAATTGTTTGTGTTGTGAGAAAATGCAGCACATTTTCAGAAATTGTTTGCGTCATGAGAAAATGCAGTACGGTTCATTATTATGTTTGCATTGTGGGGAAAATACAATGGTTTTCATAAATTATTTGCGCTGTGAGAAAATTAAGTGCGTTTTCATAAACTGTTTACATTGTGAGAAAATGCAGCACGATTCATTAGTATGTTTGCATTGTGGGAAAATACAGCACCTTTTCATAAATTGTTTGCGTTGTGAGAAAATACAGCACATTTTATTAATTTATTCGCATTGTGGGAAAATGCAGTGCGTTTTCATAAATTGTTTGCGTTGTAAAAAAAAATGCAGCACGTTTCATTAATTTGTTTGCGTTGTGAGAAAATGCAGCGATTTATTATTTTTTTTTATGTGTTTGCATTTTGACGATTTGCTGCACGTTTTCTTAATTGTTTTTGTTTTCTTAAATTGCACAGTGTTAAGCTCTCGGCCATCGTAGTAATGTTTTATATTCAAAATTTAAATGAATTTAAATACTGACATGATCATTTTATAAAGTATGCATTCATTTGTGTAAGGACTTCTTTTACATTGGAGGAGATGAAAGTGAAATGAAAATGGAGGCTGTGGTGTTATGAGGTGAACACAGTGAAACATTAGATGGAAAACTGATTGCTCCTCTATGACGTTTTGTAAACTGCATGTACTGATAAAGAACTGCACAGATGCAGATATTATAATAGTTTATCCAGAAACACTTTTTGACTCGACGTTCAGCTAGAGGTAGATTTAAATAAATTTTTCATTCTTTCTTTCTTTCTTTCTTTCTTTCTTTCTTTCAAAGAGAGTGTAGTTTTCTTCATTTTTCTTCCAGTTGAAGTCTTTTTATAAACCAAATGTACTTGTTTTTTTTAATCTCTTGTGTAACGTTGCTCCCAAAGTAAATTGTTTTGTTGTAATTATGATTAGATCTGAAAAACATGCTAGAAGTACCAATTAAGACAATCATTTTGCTCAGTGTCCATGACAACCGCTCACACACAGATGAACCACTGTGCTTTATTTAGGATTAAAATATCAAATATTTGTTCCACTGAAATATTACTGAAAATCTTTTTACTGTTTTATTTTTCTCTTTTACATCTATAGGTAGACTGTCTCTGGAGGAATTCATCAAAGGTGCCAAGAGTGACCCGTCTATTGTCAGGCTCCTGCAGTCTGACCAGAGCAGCTCTCGACAGTTATAAACGCCGCTGAAAGAACACCTAACATGCACACTAAAAAAACAAAATCATTATAGAAAGGTTGTTACTGCCGTTATCAATGATACTTTTCAAGAACTTTTCTGCTTCAACAGTTTCCTTTGATGATTGGTGATGAGCTGGTCGATGGGTTTATTTTGACGTAGTGCTGTTTGGATTGATATTGTTGCGTTCTCTGAATCTGGGCTGGGGTGGTCGTTTTATTCCATTTGAAGAAATAGACTATTATCAGACATTCATGTTATAAAAAGTACTCTTCTGGTTGCATCCATTCAGAAGGAAGCTGTGGAAACTGTTTGCTGTCTTGAAGTGCTGAATGAAAATATGTATGTTTTAAATTGTTTGCATTCCACTCAAAATGGTAAATGACTTGGTGAGTACCCCGAGCACATTCCCTGAATGACCATTAGGCCAGAACATGAAGTTCTGCTTGTAAATGTTTCTTGCTTCGCATTCATTCCGAAAATAAGTGGGATATAATACGAGAGCACTATTTACAGTACATTCCCTTGACAGTTTGTAAATATGTTGATCAGTATTTGCATGAGATGTTTATTGATGCATCAGGTGGTTTAGCTGCGTTCAGAGCCATCTGCTGTCCTGCCAATGATGATCGACTAGGAAAATCTGTGTACTTTATTTTCAAACGTGTGTTTTTACAGATGTGAGAGAACATGCCAACAGTTTGCGGTCAGTCAATTGGATTTATTTTATTTGTTTTTTTTAAAGATGCATACTTTTTATCTCGATTTCTAATGAATCCTGTTCTTTTTAGTTTTGTATTTAATGAGGAATATAGAGGTAAACATTGGTTCCACAAAAATATTAAAGCTGCAGTAGGCAATTGTCTTCAGAGACATTTTTTGTTGTGCTGGTTAAAAGTCTTTTCACATTCCAATAGTAATGATTACAGTAAACTATCTCAATGTATTTATATATTGTGGGTAAGGCATTAGACTAAAAAATGTTCATCCAATTAAAAATTGTCTGGCAGACAATTCCCATAATTCTGATAAGTAGCCCAAACTGTCATCAAATGTAGATTTGAACATTAGCATAATTGTTCACACAAATCCGCTGATGCATGCTCACGCGGACACAAGTAACAGCGCTAAAAACAAATGCTCAATCCTAGCCTGCTTTACTGAGGTGACATTGGTTTATTTTTGAACAATGACAACCTGTGATGCGCTCCCTTTATTGTTTACCGTGCTACTCTTAATATTCGCTCTGAAATAGCATGTAAGTACGGCTTAGTAATCAGTGTAATTCCTGCACGTCGCCGGCCAACCACTAAGCAAACAGTAGTCGCTTTAGGACAAAGCACGTGAGAGAGTGAGACTGATGAGAGAGTGATGACATTTTTGCTAGCTAACTACATAACTGAAAATATGCTAGATATAATAGTAGTTAAATATAATAGTCGCTAGACATAATAAATGTCGTTGGGGATTGTATTATAAAGTACTATTAAGTTTTCTAACTGGCGAATGACATCTTTGTCATCTTTAATGTGCGATTTCATGAGCCGTGGCTTTGGACGACAGTGGAGGGATTGTATTTGAAAGATATTATGCTAACCAGTCAGCATTTAGGCAGATCACCTACTGCACCTTTAAGCAGCACCAGTTTACAACATTCATAGACATATAACTGTTTTTGGGAAGCAATTTTTATATCAGAAGAATAACATTACAATGAAGACTGTTGATCATTCAGCTTTGCTACGACAGATATGAAGTCTTGAAAATCATATGACACAAAAATCTTGAAGTACTTTTAAAATAGTAATTTAAAAAAAAATGTCCAGTTGATCAAACAAAATGTAGCCTATGTAAGTAAACATTTAAAAAAAAAAAAAAGGGGGTCATAAGTAATGAATACCCACTGTAGAGTGCTTTATTTTCCATGTTGAACACAATTTAGCACTTGGATCTTGCCGATACAAATATGCTACAGTGATGAGCTCTTTGTTTTCAGGAGGTCAAAAATGATCCCGAGTCTAATAAGCATGAACTGTTTTTCTAAGTGCAATATGATCATGCATCAGCTATTTGTCCTGCTTTGTTTTCATTTTGAACATAAGCAGGCGGTCAGATCTTTCTCCATCTCGTCTGCCCTGAAGGTAAAGATCGGCCGTTAGGCTCATCAATATTTGAGCATGTGGACATATAGAGCAGATAGAATGACAGACAGGTGCTTAGTTTCTATTTGTCCTTTCACCAGTCCAGTGTCAACATCATATACGTACAGATGTTTGTGTGGATAAGCAGCTGTAGCCTTCTGTTAAAGGAAACATTCTTTGACTTGTTTAATGCTCTTGTGCATGTGTGGGATTTCAGTGCTCACTTATTATTTTTTTTTTATTGTAAAATAACTGTGTAAGTGAAATGCCAAACTAATATTTGTCCTGGATGTCTCTATATATTAGATTTATGAGTTATTTGTAATTTTGTATGGTGTTAATTGTGCTGTAAGGAATGGCGGTTGACAATAAGCAGCTGGTATTGGGATGTCCAGCCATATTTTTGTGAAGCCAAAGCATCATCGTGAATCTACATGTTGCAACTGACCGATGTATTTGTCTGCATGAATTCTGAATAAACCATTGATTCATAAGCCACCGCCGTCCATCTCAATAACTGTAAGAAGATGTTGGACACTTATTTTTGTTTTATTTTCATAACAAAAACATTTTGTCTTTCAGAACAAACTGTATGAAAGAACTACACGACGCCCACGTTACACCCAAATCTAACACATGGGCAAACTGGGATACAAGCTGGCTGACATTCATTTCAGTAACAATTTAAAAAACAAACAAATAACCAAAAAAAAAGTCACATCAGAGGGAGGAAAGGTGAAACAACTCCAGTGAAAGGAGCTGCAGAAATGACAGAAAAAAAAGATAAATAACCACTGGCTGATCTCATTAGTAAAACATTTAATCTGGTCGACGAAACAGAAATCAGAAAGAGCCTGTGTGCGTGTGTGAGAGAGAAACATCTGCTTACTGCAAAAGAGATTCTGCTTCATTGTCTGATCTGGCCAGTCACTAAATGGAAACGTGAAGGCATCATGATGTGCACACTGAAAGAGGCTCATGTTTAAACTAACAGGGACAAAGGTTTTTTTTTAAAAAGCTGCACAACGGTATGCTTTATTTGTAATTTTACAGAAGTCTTAAGGAAACTCGTGTCCCATTCATCCCCTCATCCACAGGAGAGAAGACATGGGCAGTGTTCGGGTATAGAGTAGTTTAGACCAGACTCATAACTCATCCTTCTCCAGATCATCCAGATCCACATCACTCAGGTCAATGTCATCCTCCATCGGCAACTGATGAAAGACCAAAGAAAGAATTGAGAAAAAGGGATAATGGACAAATAATAATAATAATAAATCAGGCATTAGATGGGAATTTGGATGTCAATTAAAAGTTTAGGTCATGTGTCGAGTCATTACCCTTTTTTCCATTCAAAGATGCAATTTAAATGTATGCACAAACCCTGAATAATCGCATAAAAGACGCGTGAATAAAGCGCGTTTCCATCCGACACAAAAAAAATCATCACTTCCTGATAAACTGGCTGCAAATATCAACAGTAGAAACGAAATTTGCTGCAGTAGAAGCTGCGCGAGTCTTCTCCTTGTTTAATAAATGACTTGCACCTCAGAAGACAAATACTGACATGCATGGTGGCATTTGAAGGCGTCAGACATGGAAAACAGACGCTTTTGACAGTTTTGCAGGTCATTAATAATATAAGAACACTAATACTGAAACGGTTGAGGCATTTTAGAATGACCAAAACAACATTTCAGATGTTTACAGTGTTCTCAGCCTGCTGATTTGTTCATTCACACATTTTTTTTTCCATCACATGATCTCTTAAAACAAAATCACGACCTTTAATTTGAAATTCTTTTAATTAAATATGTTCGGTAAAAGTGTTTCAACTGTAGTTTATGCGCATCTTTTCTAATCAAATAAAAAAGTTTATGCAACTCAGTTATGCTCATTTTAAAAAGGTATGCGCATCAGTGTTTCCATCAACCGCTTATCAATTTGCATAACAATAGGTGGATGGAAACAGCAAATGTCTAGGGTTTCAGAATGACATGCTGATGTTTTCATAAAATATTGCAATTTATCAATTAAGATTGGTTCATGCTGAAAAATTGTATTGCAATATGCGAGTATCATTCAGCTTTTATGCTGCTTTCAGTGTAAAGAGACTAGATTTGTGGTTAACCCTTTAATGCACTACATGGGTCTACAGTGAGCCGTCCAAGTTTATTTTTTCTAGATCTATTTTATAGCTTGTGCATCAAAGGGTTAAACCAATTGTTAATTAGAAATAAAAAACAAATAAAAACAATGCATTTTCTGACCATTAGATGGCGCTGTGCTGAGACAGAGCAGGCAACCTCAGGTCATTGTTGTCATAACACAGCAAATATTTAAGATGGTCAAGCATTGTGGAGATGCGTCACGTGCATTGGTGAGCTTTTCACCAGATTTATTCATGCTCGAAAAGAATAGGTCAACTAATCTGACGAGAACCGTTTAACAAATCAACTTGAGTCACCATGATTTGACGATATTAGATCTCTGCAACATTCATTAGTTATTCCTTTTAAGAGGAAACCAAAAAGGTACATTTCGATTAACACAGTGTCTGATACGATGGAAAAATCGAGTCTTAGAATTGTTTATTTTGCCTTTTAAAAATATTTTTATAAACCAATGCAAATTTGGCCAAAAGGTGGCGCTACAGAGTTTGAATTAGAAACTGCAAATTTACTGTGGTAAGTGTACAGACTGTCCTACATCTATGTGCCCAATCCCACAACTTTATGGACAGCACTAGCTTCGTAAATAGCAGATCTAGCAATAAATGAATACAAATGTTAAGCAGTTACAAGTTTCCTTCTGTGTTTTTATAAACATGAAACAGAATGCAAGATGAGTTCCTGAAAACTGCAATCTTCACAGGGAAAGTTTAAAGAATAACTGTTTTAAATAATGGTTTACACACACACAAAAAAAATAAACAAATTGTGTGTGTGAGATTATATATAAATTCTGTTGCACTACTACAATTGATTTTGGTTTTATTGTAAAAAAAAAATGAATAAAAAAGAAATAAAACAAGAAAATGTATTAAATGAGAATATTTTATAGCATACTTCAAAAAATAAAGATGATTTAAAAGGTTTTATTTTGAATTTTGCTTTTATACGGTCTTTCACATCACATTTTCAGATTTTTCATAGTATAGGTATTAATTCCAGTACTTTTACCATAAACCGACATGTCAACCATTTGGTAGAGGGTAATATTTAGAAAAATATGGGATGTGTTAAAAACATGCATTAAGTGCATTAGGAGTTTTTTTTATAGGTGGGGCAGTTAAAGGGTTAACTGAACCATTTAAAAAGGTCAAGGGGTAAGCATTAAAATAAAAAGTATTGAATTTCTTAAAGCTCTAAACACTCACCTCTCCATCTTTTCCATCCCAAGCCTGGACGGTGTTGATCTTTGGCAAGGCTCCGCCTCCAACCGTAGCAGTGGAGCCACGGCCAACAGAAAGTTCCCTGCATAAATAAAGACATTAATAGTTTCACGACATAAAACAGACCGACAGTAAGGAGGACCGCTCTAAACAACACCTTCAGTTTACAGCATCTGTGACGCAACTTGTTTCACCATAACATAAACGCCAGCCTTCTGTTACCTGAGGAATTCATGGATGCCCGTTTCACTGAATGAGCCTTTGAGCAGAGCGAACTTCATTTTACGAGAGTTAATGGCTGCCATGGCAGGATAGCCAAATCCACCAATCCCCAGAGAGGCTTCCAGCTCCATCTGCGCCCCTGCTTCAGTCCACAACCAACTGAAGACAGAGAGAAAGAGACAGAGAGATTTAACACTTATACAATATACCAACTACTAACAGCAGAACATGGTGGAAAAACACAACCACTTTATTGATGATGAATTATTTGTCCTAATTTAATCTCACACTAAGGACCTTTAAGAAAGAGAGAGAAAAGAGAGATAGAAAGAGAGAGAGAGATGGAGAGAGAGAGAGAGAGAGAGAGAGAGAGAGAGAGAGAGAGAGAGAGAGAGGTGTGTGATTGATTCCTGCTCTTTATTCCCTAAAGTCTGCTCTGTGGCACACAAGCAGTGACATGTACTGTTATTTATGGGCAGGCTGATTGTACTTAATGAATGATGCTGAAAACACTGACCCCCACATCTTCTTCTTATATTTCTCTGCCATCGTCTTCATCACCTCCAGGTAAGAGTTTCTTCCAGATGCGCCTGTGAGGACAGAGAAAACAGGCTGATGATGTTGAATTGTCCTCAAATTAACTGTGTTAAAGGAATAGTTCACACAAAATTAAAAATGTATTCATTTAGTCTCCCTCAAGTGGTTTCATACCTTTAGTAGATTCTTTCTTCTGTTATTCACAAGTATGTTATTTTGATGAAAGGTAAAAACTTGTAAACACTGACATACACAGTAGGAAAAACATACTTTGGAAGTCAATGGATACAGGTTACCAGCTTTCTTCAAAATATCTTTGTGCTTTTTTTTTCTTTTGTTGAAAGCAAAAGGTTTGAGCAAAGTAAAGGGTGAGTAAATGATGACAATATTAATTTTTTCTTTAATTGCTAAATAAAGTTGTAATAAATATAAATTATTATTAGATTATGCACCAACTGTTTCCTTGGCAACTAACTGAAACAAGCTGAAATACTAGAACTTCAAAAACTATCCAAGGCTGTAAACCTCACAGGAGTTACTCTGTCACATAGGAGTCACATACTGTAAGAAATGGCTGGGCCATTGGGAAAGGAGGAAGGAAGGAAGGAAGGAAGGGAAAAATAAGGCACATCTACACAATAAAATCAATAATTTATACACACACATTAAGAACAACTGAACAAACTAAAATTGGAATAAATTGGAGCCAAATAAAAATGTTAACAATATTACAAACCAAACATGAAAAGACACAGAGTATATAGAGAATAGGGATGCAGCGCTTAACCGATTTCACCATTAACCATGCTTTAATTCATCATGGTTAATTAATTGTAAAGGCTTCTCAACACAGCGTTTCTGCATGGAACAAAACAGCTGTAACTAAAAGTTAGGCCAACTGTGCACTACTTTAAAGTTCTGAGCTTGTACACCGAGGCCAATATGCACAAACACTGGATTAACTATGGCTGAGGCTTTCAAATAAGAGCCGTTCACACATGGAGTCTTGTGCGCAAGATCGTTATTTCCATTGAAGGCGAATGTTTCATGCAAGGGAGGCTGCATTTAATCTCTTTAAAAGAAAAATACTTAGCTAATTTGATGCTTAGATTTACATTAGACAAACACAATTGTTTTAATTTATTCTTATTTTTTATTATTTTTCATTGTTTTGTCAGTGTATGGTTATTTTGAGTGTAAAATTATTACTCATGTTTAAAAGCCAAAGTCTAAAAAGAAATGGACGATTGTTTGTTTTTTATTATTATTTTGTGCTGTATTAAGGTTATGAGCTGCAATAACTAACACTTTAACATAAGGAGTTTGCATGGGATTATTATTCCTCAGACTATAATCGTACAACCAAAATCTATAATCGTTGCATCCCTAATACAGAATACTGAAAACTACTTTTGAATTGCAAAATTTGACAGTTACTAAATACTAAGTGCAAACGATATCCTAAAAGTAAAATTACAGAACACAGAACATAAGCAGCACAATTAAACATCCATTACCATATACTACACCCAAACATTAATGATTTAAAACATGATTAGAAAAAATTAGTGTTACATTTCACCATATCGTACCTGTATCTAGAATGTGTGGCAGCACAGCTATGATGCACAGCTGATAATCCTCACAAGTCTTCTTTAAAATGCCTTCATTCAAAACCTAAACAAAAAAAAATATGCATCAAAAATAAAGTAACATCAGTATAAATCAGTCTCTAGCTAGAATTGTTAAACCATCTACAAAGCATTTTATGTGATAGCACAAACGTAAATAATGTACAACAGACAGACCATCCTCTTATTAAAGGTCTTGTGAAGTGCTTTGAAATGTGCATTTTTATTCAATGTTTAATGTAATCTCAACTGAAACATGAAGAGGGTGGGACAGTAGCTCCTCTTATAAAACAGTCAATAGCATTTTGCTTTAACACCACTGCCAGTGAGAGTGTTTGAGCTCAAGTGCATCAAATTTGAAGAGTCTGGAAGGGGGCGGGGCACGTCAGATGCTAGAGAGCATTTGATTGGTCATGATTTGATGAGAAACTGAAAAATGAGGTGACTTGAATAAAACCATAAAACCGTTGATTCATTAGGGTGACAAACTATCAGTTTTGCACCTTCTAAAAGCAAATCTTGTCACTGTTTTTGAGCACACTAGCTTATAAATATCCTAAAAACAACACTTATACAAATATGTAAAATACATTATTTTCATTTCATGGCACTTTTAAAATAGGCCTGGGCGATTTGGCCTAAAATAAAAATCTTAATAAATTTTTCATGTTAACTCGATTACGATTAATGAACAATAACTTAAATTATTGTTTTTTTTTTTTTTTTGCCCTCACAGTTATCCGACAGGTTTTGTACAGTAAATATGCTCACATATTACAAGTGAGAGACTTCTGACTGAAGGGTGCATTTCTTGATTTTGAAATAATTGTCAACACAAAAGTAAACACACACGATCTACTATCTATGATTATTTATTGAACATCAACGTTGAAAAACAGAAACACACACTTTGCTGTTTTATAAGAAAAGTTGGTTTAAGGCAAAGATAAATAACTTGCGCTTTTAGAAACAAAATAAATGATCAGTGTTTTTTATATTAAAGTAGAAAATAATTTTATGAAATAATAATTTTAATGTAACCAAAAAAAAATATGCCGTCTCTAGGCATCTCCCCGCAGCTTACAATCATTGTCAATTTAGTGCAAAGTAAGGCTCAAGAATTGGTCTATCATCCTACTTGACCAGAGATCAGATGTGGCTGCAAAGTGGCCGCAGAAGTATAAATTCACCTCAGTCTTTAACAGTGGGCTCACGTGATTCCACATGCATTAGGGAAAGCAATAAAAAAAAAAAATCATCCTGGAAAAATTAGGTCGATCATAGGTTCTAAATGTCAATTTCGATTAATTGCCCAGCTCTACTTTAAAAGCAGACAAGAGAATCTGGAACAATAGCTATGTTTCCATCCAAAAATGCAAATGAACTTTATGCGCAAAACTGAATTATTGCATAAAAAAACGTGCAAATAAAGCAGCATCTCCATCCAACGAGTCAAACCGAATATATATACCGAAAATAAAATCGTCACTGATTAACTGCCGCCAAATATCAACAGTAAAAACTGAATTTGCTGCATTAGAAGTTGCTTCAATCTTTTCTTCATCTAATGCCTCAGAAGGCAATCCTGACATGCAGTGAACGCGCGGTGGTGTTTGAAGGTGTCAGATGCGGAGCACAGACACTCTTGATTCTGGAGGTCAATAATAATACAATAACATTAACACTAAAACGGAAGGCATTTTAGAATAACCAAAACAACAGTTTAGGTGTTTTACAGTGTGCTCAGCCTGCTGGTTTATCTATTCACACAAATTTTCATAATCACATGATCTCTTATCACACAATCACATGACCTTTTTTTAATGCGCATACTGAAATTTGTGTGGTAAAAATGTTTCCATCGTAGTTTGTGCGCATCTTTACTTATCGAATAAAGTTTATCCTACTCATTTATGTGCATACAATTTATGCGGATTTTCAAAATTTATGCGCATAAAAATAGGTGGATGGGAACATAGCTAATGTAACCATAAACAATGTGTGTTTTTTTTATTTTATTTAAGATTTTATCATTTTTTTATGCGATTATTACATTGTTGATTATTGTACGATTTAATATTTTGGAATGTAAAATGTTCTAAATGTATATTACATGTCCTCAATAAAAATAATGTAATAAAAAGCAGAGTAGAAAAGATCACCTCTTGCAGCTCAGGAGCCGGGATGTTATCAGAGTACAGCTCCAATGCACGAGCAACAATGTCAGATCGGGTTCGTCCACCCTGATAGTCCTCAGGCTCCTCTCCTTTACGAAAGACTTTGATAGTCGGGAATCCTCGAATCTACCAATAAAACAAAGCACACAATGTGTTCAAACGCACCGAACAGAAATGATTCAAACATTAAAATGATGAACAGATCTAATAAATGTGCTCTTCATCCAAAATGCAGGCGGGATATTACAGAGATGTGAAATTAAATTAGAAACATCTATCATTTATATGAAAGACATAAAATAAGTTTGATTTCAGACCTACCCCAAAGCGGCTTGCCAAGCCCTGGTGAACAGTGGCGTCCACAGCAGCCAGTTTCACTTTCCCCTTTGTCTGCTCTTTGACTTCTGTGGCGGCCGCTGTCCATTCCGGCTCAAGACTGAAAGCGGTAAAGAGAGTCAACACGGGAAAGCCCAGCCAGCAGAGGAATTTCACTGCGTCTTAGAATGCATATTAATAATTGAACATGGATTCAGCGTGTCAATAATGCATGGCACAGCATGTCAGGTAGTGTTTCAGGGCAATGACAGACAGATCTCATGATGTGTGTGAGACATTGAAAATGCGCATACTTTTTGCAGTGTCCACACCAGGGGGCGAAGAACTCGACCAGCCAGACATCATCGCTCTCCAGCACGGTTCGGTCAAAGTTATCATCAGTCAGCTCCACCACATCCTTCTTATTGCCCGCACCACCTCCACTCTGATCACAACACAATCCAAAAGTCAAACAATGGCAGGAATCATCTCAATAGGCTATATGCAAATGGACTTTTAATTTTCAGCCAGGCAGCCCCAGGATCTTTCCATTACGAAATGTTCACGTTTAAGATCTGATTTCTTCGTTAGATATACAATATGAAGTGGGTCTCAGATCGGACAAGAAGCACTGCATTAAATTCCAGTTCTCCCTGCCATGTCTTTAAAATATGACAGTTTGTTTTACACCAGTTACAATGGTCTTTCATCTCATTTTACGCTTGAACAACTAAATGAATGCTTAAGTCTATTTAACTGAATATATTATAATTACTTTACAACATTGATGCTGTAAAAACACTTTCACCAGAAGTTTATCATTGACTATAAAACTATAGCTGTCTATAGAGCCCATTAGGTCTGTCAAAGCTGCTGGTACTAAATGGAAGATTTAAAAACATCACTGTGCTCCAGAGATGTACGTGTTATGCCACTAATATTGTTTTGGTTACAGCTTAGTCTTACTTTTCATTTTCTTTTATATTTTATTTTAATGGCCTGATCTCAGGCTCTGCTGTAAATGGTAATAAAAAAAAAGAATTTAAAAAAAAAGAGACAAAGTCAGTTCCAGTCTTTCGAAAGTAAATTAGTATCTGACACAAAAACATAGCATAAATTTTTTCCTAAGGTTTCTGTTTGCAACATTTTGTCCTGCAGCATTGAGAATAGTAAACGATTACAGTTATGTTTGTTAAATGGGCAAATGCATTGGCCAATAAGAGATGTTTATCAGAATCCACTCAATATGCAGAATGAACTATCTACAATCATGAATCATTTTAATATAGTACAATAAACAAGATGTAAATTTAGTAAAATAAAAGGATTCATGAAGCAATACAAATATTTACTTATGACTGGCTTCTCTATTTAATCCATCTATAGTTTGAGTAACATCTTCATAAATATTGTAATTGAACTGAATTTGAAATGCTGCAATGTTTTAAACGGATTGATATATTTCATGTGATTTAAAAAGTGAATATTTTAAACACAATCAGGCAAAAGTGAAGTACAAGCAAGTTAACTAGAACTGGAAGTTTTCAATTAGCCTGTGGTGATTATGTAATTTTACTTTCATGCAGGGGCAGACTTAACCATTAAGTGAGGCAAGCAGCCGCTTAGGGTCCCAGGGAATTAGAGGGACCCGACCAATGCCAAGAAGCCTATATTAATTATACAGCTCTTTTTTAAATTTTCTATCATGCTTTAAAATGTGTCGATAACCATTAAGATTAAAGTTATTACTTATTTTTTTTAACTGGGGGCCCCCCATGAACTGTGAAATGTTGCTTCTGTACTGCACATGCAAATATTGAAGTCTTATCACAAATATGGCTACTTAACTGTACATACAGTTATTTTGTAAACTTGTTTTGTGTGTGTGTGTGTGTGTGTGTGTGTGTGTGTGTGTGTGTGTGTGAATTTATTGTATTTAATTTTACATTATGATAAAGCTGCCACTTAAAATGTATTTTAACATGCAATTTATTTACATAAATTAATCTACAGAGAAAAAAAAAGAAATATCTATAGCAAAAAAAAATTAAAAAAAGAGTGTTTTGAGTTCTAATGCTAGGACCCCATACCTGGAATTGCTTAGGGCCCCCAAATCACTAAGGCCCCGTTTACACTAGTGCGTTTTAGTTTTAAAACGGCGTTTTAGAATGAAAACGATCCGCGTCCACACTCGCGTTTTACCCAGCGTTTCTAAACAGCTCTCCGTCCACACCAAAACGCTGAAAACGCACATCACGTGACCACACACACACTCTCGGGCAAGCGCTGCAGCCCATATACCCAGATGAGAGCTCTGCTAGTCGGACTTCTCATCAAGCATCTCCCGCTGGATCTAATCTCACTATATTTATTAAACGGGATATTTCATTTATCTTGTTGTCTTTATCTAACGACATATTCCCTGACTTTGGGCATTGGAATCTATTACTTGTTCTCAGGTAACGTGTTTTGGCTGAGCGCAAAGATAAATTAATGATTAATGTAACCACGTAGCCTACATTCTGTATATTGACTGATCGCTTGCCTTTATTTCCTATAATGTATAAACTTATTGTATGTTATACTTTTAAAATGGCCATTATCGATTATTAAAACTGATACTCAGCAAAAGAGAGGGTTTGTTTCGTATTTTCACTGAAATTGAAAGGAGGCAGTTGTTATCGGCTCCGTTTTGTTATAAATATCCACACAGTGAAGATGACGCTCATCTTATGCAGCACGACGCCTCAACATGTCTGCTGTCTAAGTTGCTAATATTAAAATGAAAATAGGCAGTTCCTTAAATCATGTTTACATTTTATTGTTGAGAAAGTGAAACAACGAAGCCAGGGTGATGTGAATGAAGTTATAAAGTACACTGTTCCCTTTGAAGATTTACCCGTGTCCTAGGTATAATCTGCTTTTCCATATCAAACTGAGAAGAAGAGACTGCAGCCTTGATCAAACTTGCGAAGTCTGAACTTACACGGAGAGAATGCAGGACTGAACTGTGCGTGTTAGGCTACTTAATATTCAGGAAAAGCCCCAATCAGAGAGGCGAACGTCTGCAGCCCCGCCTCCGTTTTCAGATGTCTCCGTTTTCCATCATCCACACTGAGACGGAGCAGCAGCGTTTCAGAATGAAAACGGCCTCTCCAGCGTTTTCAAAACGCTCCGTTTTCGGCGCTCGAGAACTCCGGCGTAGTGTGGACGGTTGGCGTAACCGTAGCAAAACTTATGCGTTTTCAAACTAAAACGCATTAGTGTAAACGGGGCCTAAGTCCACCCCTGTTTGTATGTTTATTTTTCAATAGGTGCACAGCAGATACTCCTATAAACGGCATTGTATGCAGAGTAAGCAGCATCAGGATGTTAACTAACATTGTCTTGCTGGTCAAGCATTTTAGCTTTTTTTTTTTTTACCCCCAATTAAATTAAATATATATATTTTTTTATATCTACTGAGAATTAATACAATGCTTATTTAAAATCTAATAATATTTATACTGTATAAGTTGTATTTAAATAAAATAATATAAGACTATGCTAATATTTAATGTATTATTTAGTAATAATTGCATAAAAATAAAACAAATTGTATTAACTATAGATTTTTTTAATCATCATGCTGAGCTTCAATACCTGTCTGCTGTAGTCTGAGCCTCCTGTCTTTCCACCAAGTCTGTCTTTAACCAGAGAACGAAGAGCATTCAGAGCTGCGTCTACAATGGCTTGATTTGTACGGCCACCTAGGACAAAGAGAGAGAACAAACACTACTTAAAAAAGTAACAAAAGACTTTCATATGGACATCAAAACATTCTTTGTTCATGGGCCAAGAGTTTTTTAAAGATGCAGTACTCAACCTTGGTAATCCTCTGGCTTGTGTTTGTTGCCTCCAAAGATCTTGATAGTCGGAAAGCCTCGGACTCCATACTGGCCTCCCAGAGAGTTGTGTTGATCGGCATCCACAGCGCCCACCTTCACAATGCCCTGAACCAAAAACAAATTATAGTAGTGACTGACAACATACTGTATATCCATTTTCAGCAAAAGAGAAGAATGCAAAAGCAAAGCCAAACTAACTGCTGTAAAGTTCTTATAATGTTGTCCTTAACTCAGAATTTACCTTTAAAGCTGTGGCTGCTTTCTTCCATTCGGGAGCCAAACTCTTGCAGTGACCACACCTTTAAAAAAAGGAAATAGTATGTCAGACATGCCACATAATCATTTAAACACCATTACAAAACATACAGCCATAGAGATGCACTAATGATGCAACATTTGGAAACGATGACTAATGAGATGCAAATCATGATGCAAATAAAGTGCCAGTGACAGCAGGATAACTACTGTAATATATATATATATATATATATATATATACACCCTTCAAGAAAATAAATTCAAGCAATTCCAGCATTATGGATGTGACATTTGCAGTAAAAATTCAAAACATAAATTCACAGAGAAAGTCTATGTAAACATTATACTGAAACATCTGTTTATATTTCCAGAACAACTAACCACAGAGTTAAGGGACCAGAAAAATATCAATCTGTAAACACATTGTACTTTAAATGAGGCAAATAAACATTTATGAGTTATAAATGTGACCAAAAAGTATGCAAGTTTGTAGTATACAACATTCTTTGTAGAAATTCTGTGAATTAAACTGCACAATCCAAAAGAAACAGTGCTAATCAAAAGGATAAGAGTTGGCTCACTATTAAAAAAAAACGATTTATTTTATTTGATATTTTTGCATTCATGAGAAAAAAAAGCTTGGTTATGGATGTGACACCTCTCCGTTATGGATGTGACAGATGTGAAATTGCCACTTGTGTGACTTTAGTAAATCAAACATAATAGTTTGAAAACATTGTCAGAGACTTTTTTGAGTAATTCTAAAGTACTGTAAAATACTTGTTTACACACAAAAAAAACTTGGAAACAGTTTCTGTATTTTGGTAAAAATGGTAGGCAAATGGCAAGGTTGACATTTGCATGGAATTGTTTAGTCATTAAAATAGGGCTTCTACACATCTAACTAACAGTGATCTCTATCAGCGACAAAAATCCAGATTCACTCATCCAACTTACCAGGGAGCATAAAACTCGACCAGCCAGAGACTGTCACTCTGAATGACTTCTCTGTTAAAGTTGGATGGGTTGAGTTCAACCACATCATCACTAGAGGTGTAGAGACCGTAAGCAGACAGTACAGTCAGAGAACACGCCAACACACCTGAGAAGATAAAAAAAAAAGTGTATTTTAGCTTTGTATGGGAAAAAAAACACTACCCTGTTTTGAACTAGAACATCATAAAACATAACTCAAAACAAACAGTACTTTCTATTAACTTTACTAGACTCACATATAATAGATCGCAGAATTATTATCCACTCTCCAAACAGCCAACAATATATAGGAATAGAGCAACAAGATGAATATGCTGTACTGTACAAGGCCAACCCATCATAAACACACTAACGTTACAACAACTACATGCAGTGCTAAATTTACAAACAGTAAACAAAAGCTTACTAAATCCCTATCCAGTTGTTTACAGAGGATTTATTCCATTTCCCAATCATATCAACCTCTGTCCATCAAACTGTACATGCTAACTAACAATAAAGATAGGTTGTGAACGTTACATCTCACACTCTGTTAGCAATCTGATTTGAGCCACTAAAACGAGTCTCTACAGCAGAATTCGCGACTTTTTATCATAATAACTCACCCAGGAGCGCTCGCATGGTTATTCTTTGTGCTTATTCAATGTATGGTTCAGATGATCAGGGTGTGCAGATCTGTGTGCGCCGCGTGAACTCTCCACCTCAACCAGCCGGTGTTCCGGAGAATTCAGTTCCCCTGTTCCCCCATTCACAGCGCATGCGCAACTTTACGGCTGATTCCATGTACACAAATCATGACGTCATGAATTCGCTTCGCGAACTGAAACAGTTCATGGTTGTTTTGCTGTATTTTCGTAAGCCCGGTGTTTATTTCATCACAGAGTTCATAAAATTTTGTAATTATTTGCTTGGACACCCGTGTCTATTGTATTGTTCCTGTTTTTAGCACGCGTTCGCTTGTTTCTTTCAAACAGTTGCCTTGTCGAAAAGAATAAACCATACTACACTGCACAAATTATAGTGTGTTTTATTTCAGATAAATCACAGTGATACTTGTGTTGTTTTAAAAGACATATTTACGTAACTTGTCATGTATCTTCAGAAAGTGACTTTACATTAAAAACACAGGAGTACAGATTTTCCCGAAGCAGAGGAAAGTGTTACTTTCTGAGGATTGGAAAACACAATATACAATGCCTTTTTAACATCAGATTTAAATCTAACAATTTCGTACACTAAAAAAACATAAGTAGGCCAAAATTAAAAGGATGTTACATTAAATGAGTTTACTATTTGAACCACATTATGCTTACATATATATATATATATATATATATATATATATATATATATATATATATATATATATATATATATATATATAAACTAGCAAAAAAAAAAGCTAAAATTTTTTTAAACGAACCAACCAAAAATACGTGCACATTTTCCAGTGTTTAAAGCAAGCTAAGCAATAATATTCTTCATTATAGGCTGTACAATATATCTTATCAGCATTAATATTGCAATGTGCCCATCTGCAGTAGTCACATCTGCAATGTTGAGCAGCACAGGAGTTCAGAGAACATGTGATTTGTGGAGTAGCTGCAGATTTTAACCAAAATTAAATAAAAAAAATATTATTTGCTTGTGATTTCAAAGAGTTTAATACATTCAGGCACAAGAAATTAAAACTTTTATATCTTAAACAAATATTAATTGTACTTGTTTTTTTATATAGAGAAGACTAGTGTTAATTTACATTTGATTATTCAATTTCTGTACTGAATGCTCCAAAAAAACAAAAAAATGAAAAAAAAAACAAACAAACACAAAACACTGTTTATCTCAGCAGTTTTGTCTTTGCCCTGTTTATCTATGCTTGTAAATTGTTTTATGCATGATTCAATCAGTCCCCTACAAAATCATGCCAATCAATGTAAAATAATGAATTATTTTCTAACAGAGCTATTTAACCAATCTGGTGTAATAGTTTTTATATCACAATATATAAGGCAGAACAACAAAATATTGCAATATTAGTTTTATTTTGTTTTTTCAATATCGCACAGCCGTATTCTGCCAACACATGACTGGTGATAACCACATCAATCACAGGCAATCTGAAAGATCATACAGGGTAATTACCTACAATTGCCTCAAACATTAAAATAAAGTTTTAACAGCTTTTGTCAATTTAACAAGTAACAAAGGTACAAAAATTGTTAAAAATAAAAAAGTACCCATTTACCCAAGCAGGTGAATGCATATGGTCATTGTGTAATCCACAAAAATAACATAAATCACTGTAAATACACTTTTCTGAACATATAAGAGTTTAGACAATTATACCATTAAAAAATGTCACCAGCATCACTGTAGTGCCTTTCAAATCCACAAAAGGTAATATATAGGAGTTAACACTTCTTTGGGCAATGTAAAAAAAAAATTCCCATGCCTTTTCAATGGTAACATCCCTTTATACATAGTAAAAAAGTTAAAAAAAAAAATGTTGAGCCTATCTTTTAATTGTATTCTGTGCTGTATCCTAATTGTTGGTATCCTAATTGTTGTTTATGTCCTTTCTGCAGATGATAACTGTTGGAGACAATTATTAGATTAAAAAGACAGAAAATCTGTTCTCATGTGTTTTCATATGCAGATAAGTGACAAATGTTTGCATTAACAGTCTATGCAATTTTTAAACATTACAAGCATCATCGTGACTTACCTAAAACAAGAGACACTAATTTTGCAGTGCTATTTTCTCGACAAGGCTTATTTGAAAGACAATGCTTGTTTGAAAGAAACACGAGAAAACACGCACATCACGCAGACATTAACAACAAAACAATTAATGAGTGCGTGCAAAAATAACAATTTCAAAATATAATAAAAAATGTTTAATGCAACCAACATTGGGCTTGTTAATACAGCAAAACCAACACGATTTTTGCTTATTTTATTTTCACAACCAACACGAATTGATTCACTAGCGAAGCGAAAGCATGACGTCATTACTGAGAATTAGCGCATGCGCTGTGAAGGGGGAACAGGGGGAACTGAATTCTCCGGAACACCGGTCTCCAACCAGAAGCAAAATATTTCAACGCTGTCGTACCGTGGCCCGCGCTGATTGGCCCGCCTGAACCCGGAGACGAGCTCAGCCAATAGGAGCTCGACGTGTAGTTCTGCGCCTCGGCGTTGTACGGTGAGCAGGAGGATGCAAAAAGTGAGTATCCAATAAAAGTCATTTGTGACACTATCATCAAAGTGTAACGTACATTTCTGAAAATGGAGTTTTATATTCCACCTTAAAGTTGTAGAAATAAGCTTTCTATTGGTGTATAGTTTGTTAGGATAAGATATTGGGCCGACAAACTTGAAAATCTGTAATCTGATGGTTAAAAAATATAAAAAAAAATTTGTTGAGAAAATTTGGATTTAATATTAAACAAAATAAGTGCTTATTAATGCACATTAATAATTAAAAATTAAGTTTTTATTTGTTTACAGTAGGACATTTACTAAATGTTTTCATGGAACATGGCATTCATGCATGGCATTTAAAAACTATCTAATTTTATCCATATGTACTAACCCGCCATTTTATTAGGTACACCTTACTAAGTAGTTGGACCTCTTTTTGCCTTTGGCATAGATTCAACAAGGTACTGAAAACATTCTCAGAGATTTTGGTCCACATTGACATGAAAGCATCACACAGTTGCTGCAGATTTGTCGGCTGCACATCCATGATGCAAATCTCCCGTTCCACCACATCCCAACGGTGCTCTATTGGATTGAGCTCTGTTGACTGTGGAGGCCATTTTAGTATAGTGAACCCATTGTCATGTTCAAGACACCAGTCTGAGATGATTTGTGCTTTATGACATGGCCTGTTATCCTGCTGGAAGTAGCAAACAGAAGAAGAGTACACTGTGGTCATAAAGGGATGGACATGGTCAGCAACAATACTCAGGTAGGCTGTGGTGTTGACACAATGCTCAATTGGTACTAATGGGCCCAAAGTGTGCCAAGAATATATCCCCCACTCCATTACACCACCACCACCAGCCTGAACCGTTGAAACAAGGCAGGATGGAGCCGTGCTTTCATGTTATTGACGTCAAATTCTGAACCTATCATTGGTAAGCCTTTGTGATTTGTAGACTTAGTTTCCTGTTGTTGGACGGTGTGGTCTTCTGCTGCTGTAGCCCATTTGCCTCAAGTTTGGACATTTTGTGCGTTCAGAGATGCTCTTCTGCATATCTTGGTTGTAATAAGTGGTTATTTGAGTTACTGTTGTTTTTCTATCAGCTCGAACGAGTCTGGTCATTCTCCTCTAACCTCTGACATCAACAAGGCATTTGCGCCCACAGAACTGCCCCTCACTGGATATTTTCTCTTTTTCAGACCATTCTTTGTAAACCGTAGAGATGGTCGTATACGAAAATCCCAGTAGATCAGCAGTTTCTGAAATACTCAAACCAGCCCCTCTGGCACCAACAACCATGCCACATTCAAAGTCACTTTTTCCCCATTCTGATTCTTGATTTGAATTGCAGCATATCGTCTTGAACATGTGTAACCCTGCCAGTCCTACGCCACCCAACCTGCTTCGAGCTGGTATCAAAGCTGCGACCTTCTGCATGGGAGTCGGTTGCTCCACCAAGGAGGCTAAAGACCACGGCCTCTAACATCTGTCGCTAGAGCACCTTTAGAGGTCAGAGGAGTGAGGTTTACCTGCACAGAACTTCACCAGCTGGCCTCCGTTACACATGTCTAAATGCATTGAGCTGCAGCCATGTGATTGGCTGATAATCAGTTGGACAGGTCTATAAAGTGCCTATTTTTGCCTATTGCCAAAAATATGGCCATGCAGGTTTTGTCTTCCAAGTTCACACGTGAAGTGAAATAAAATATTAAATATAAAATTTTATACTCTCCCACAGCCACTTTATGTAAGATAAAAACAAGATGCATACATGTGCAATATTTATAATGCTGAACTACTTTATATGAATGTCATGAATAAAAAGAACACATGCTCATAGAAAGCTTTTCAGTCATAACATTATATTGAATTTTACATAAAAGTAGCTTTAAATCAAAAGCCCTAAATTACTCTGATGATACACGCAACAAAAATGGGTACATTGTTTTTACCCATTGTGTGTGGTGGAAATGATTTTTTTAAAACAAATGACTGAAATAACAAATTAATTAAACCAGACAGTGCAAAACAGGTTGTTGCCATGTGCCAAAAAGCATAATTTTAATAAAATCTAAACACACAATTGATAATTTTCAGAACAAAAACTTATACCACATATTCATATGTAACCTTTTATTTAAATCCATTAAATCATAAATGATAAATATTGACTGGGCATTAGGTGCTGGCATCAGAAGACTATCCAGAGATGTTGAAGAGCTTCTGCATGAAAGCTGAAGGCAGAGAAAAGAACAGGAGGCCCAAAAAGATCAGCCCGGTTATGATGAGCAGAGTCACCACTGTGACCAACTTATACTGCCGCCAACACATTATGCTGGTCACCCGAATCGGACTCAACAGCCACGACAGGCTGGTAGTTGGACGACTGTGTGAAAAAGAACAAGGTTATAAACTCTCTCACACATGCATACTCAAACTATAGAAACAAGAATCACGTTCAGTCCTTTTACTTCAATGAGTTCATTTTATTATGTCATCATACTGACAAAAATAAATAAATCAATCCATATTGCACACTTGTAAACAAGAATTAAAAATACACTCTTTTATATAAACAAGCCAAAATCAGTGCAAACATATCCATGGTTAGTTTACCATTCATTAAATAGACCAATAGTAAACGGCAAGCAAACTAGTGTACACCGCAAGCACAATCCACAGCATGGAGTATAAGAAAGAGCATTCTCGTATTGTTTAAATTGAAAATGTCAAATGAGACATCATTCCTCTACTTGTGTCTGTGTGTTTCTATAAAGGATAAACATTATGGAGTACAGAAGATTTGTGTCAGGGACTGAAAGTGCAAACATCAAGGCAAAATGTAATCAAATTACATACTCTATACGAGGCCTGCAACCCTATCATGATTTTTTTTTCAGACTGCAGCTACTGATGAACAAGTCATCTTTCTTAAGACAAATTTGCATGCTTATTGTGCTTTTAGCAGCAACACAAACACATCTAGACCAAAACGACAAAATATTGAATCTGAATGCATTCATATGAATAAATCGTGAAAATGCTCAACCAGCTTATTCAATTTCGTACCAAAAATAGACACTTTGCTGCTTTACTTTTCTCCCTATGAGTTGTTATTCTTTAAATATACAAAGACAAACAAGATAATTGATCTTTCTGGGTAATACATGCAAACCGATACCTAAAAAGTCCAGATATTTGATACGTTGCGCTTAACATGAGGTACGCTAAATTCTAAAAGTTAAAGAAGTGCTTTAAATTCTAACCAAAAATAAGAAATGGGCCGCTTGAGAAATCAGAATCTCTCAAACTAACGTTTCAGATCTCTCTTTAGGCCCCGAGCAGCTTCTTGACCAGATAGCCTGGCATGCTGTAGAGAAACAGGCCCACCATGATCAGCAGCAGCAGAGCCAACACAATCTTGATGATGAGCCACTTGTAGCGGTTGCATATCAGGTAGCGGATGGCCTTCAGTGGGCTCAGAAACCACAGGAAGGTGGTGTCGGGCCGGCTGTTATTGGATGTGAAGAGGTGATGAAGGTAGGTAGGAGGTGGTGAGTTGGAAGGTGAAACATGGAAGATGGAGGAAGAGAGGTAATATATATGTTAGTGGTTAGTAGGATGATGGTATCCTGATCTCTTAAAGCAGGGGTGCCCAAATTTTTTTCTTATGAAGGGTCAAAAACCAAACTTGACTGAGGGTGGTGAGCCAAAGCTAAATATACCAAACTGTGTTCCATTAAAGTTGCCATGGTAACTTCCTAATTTAAAAATATTTAAATATTTAAATTATATATATATATAATACTTTAATCATTTCAATAATGATTAAATGATTATAATAATCTCATTTATAACACAATGGAGTTCAATGGGGGGCAAAATATCTGTCAACATCTAAAAAAAAAGTGCTTTAGGCTATTCATGACCCTTTAAAATCTGATAAATTCACATTTAATTGATACATTTAATTTCAGTTTTTTTTGTAGCTCTGCAATTAAACAAATACACAAAAGAATGTGTAAAATTAGAAATGGCGATCTCTAATTGAGGGATTCACCCCAATCAAACCCATCATTTTTCCATTTCTTCTCTGATTGGTTGGGGGGGACTTTACCATGGGAAAACTTTAGCCCACGGGCTCTTAATGGCATAGTGCACCCCAAAAAATGTAGTTTCAAACCATTATGACTAACTTTCATCTGCTGCTGACCACATAAGATATTGAAAAAATGTTTTATGTTCATAAAGGAAGTTTAAATGGGATCCGAACAACATTCCCATCGACATTCATTGTATGAACACTTGATCAAATTTGATAGTTTTAAAAATTTTATAGTATTTTTTTTTTTTACCTTTATGACTTATTTTCTTCTGCTGAACACAAATGAACTAACTTTGTCCACTAAAGACCAATAATGACATTTAGAAATTTTCAAATAAATTTGAATCGAGACAACATATATAAACAATATGAAGAGCAGCCATTTTCATTTCTGTTGTGGGTCTGTGTTAGAATCAGGACTGTAGGAGGAAGTTGTGCTTTTTTGTCATATTTTGCCATTAAACTAAAGAATACAGACGGCAAAGTTGAAATCTTCTCTGGTTAGCACATTATTTAACAATCTCCTAAAGTGTTTTGAATCACTTTTTAATTTATAGCTTGTTACACTTGTGGTGGAAAAACCAAATATAGCACATTTTGAATTTTTTTTTTTGTTCTCAGCTATTTTTTTTTTCAATTAGAACAGGTTTTTTTTATTTCCTATTGGAACTAAAGGATCCCAGATCTCATTGGTCTGAGCTTAGCGACTGGCCATTGAAGTGAATAGGAGAGTTCACATGCTGTACAGCATAGGTCTCAAACTCGATTCCTAGAGGGCCGCAGCCCTTCACAGTTTTGCTCCAATCCGAATCAAGCACAGTGTATGCAACTTATCAAGGTGTTCAAGACTACTTGAAACTATATGTCCAGCTAGTCCAGCAAAACTAAAAGAAATAAAGACTTTCTCCAGAAGAAAAAATGAAAGGAAATACTGTAAACATTTTCCTTGCTCTGTTAAACATCACTTAGAAAATATTTGAAAATGAATTAAAATCTCACATTATCCACTAAGAATGAATTCATCACCTAAAAACTCAAACTCAAGTATACATCAATCAGACAATCAGTTCAATCCAGTATGTGGTGATGATATAACATAACATTACAAACAGTTTGTAAGCAAATATTCAAAGGCCAGACAATTTTGACTGAAAACACCAAAGATGGTATTGAATTTTCAACACAAATTCCCATTTAAATAATGAAAATTGTAGTAAAAGTATTTTTTTAAAGTTAAGTTATTTTATTGATTATTATGTTTTAGTTAGTGAGGTACACTGTCATTCTACAAGAGCGAGTAACAGGGATATTTATCATTGTAGATTTAAGAGTGAAACACTTGTGCACTAACTACGTTGCCTAAAATGAATTGCCTAGAAATTTGAAAGAGATTAAATTTGAGAGTGTTTTTAGAAGGGAAATTAAAAAATTGTTGTTTTATGATTGAAGTTGAGGATTTTGTTGTAGTGAGTTGCTGAGCTGATGATGTTTGCACTCCATTTATGATTTGCTTGTTCATTTTTTAAGAGTATTAAGGACCACAATGGAAATAAGCATGTGTTTTTTTTTCATCCATGACAGTTTTTAAAATACAGTATTTATGAATTAGTCTAATTGGACTTGTTTGTATATTTTTCTTAAAATTGTCAAATAAAATCAATCAATCAATTAACACAACACAGGGGATTAGGTCAGTTGACAGAGAGTAGGTGGTCTTTTGTGGCCAACCTAACCTCTGAAAGTCATTGAAAGTCGGCAAGCTCAAACCATTTCAGACCTGCATGTAGAGGTATCCAGTTTGTATTTGTTGTCCATTTGCACTGTTGTCAGACTGAAGTGTACAACATTTAAATCAGGTAAAACAGGGTTGGAAATATTTTGAGCTTGTCCACTTTTAAACAACCCAAAAAAAGTTATCTTTGACATTCTCTTCTGATTACTGTGAGTCACAGAAGAATAAAACGTCAATCGGGTTAGCAACGACATGAGGGTGAGTAAAAACATTCACCTAGGACTACCACATATTTGCATGATACTGTAAATTTAAAGTGGGTTTAGCAGTAAAAGAACAGATCAGGCAACAGATGTAAGTTCAGAAAGCACATTAGCAGACAGTCAATGACAAATCTCAAAAATCCATAATAAAAAATGCAAGTCTTTAGCCCCAAACAGACAACCATAGGCAAATGACAAGCACAAAGACCTGAGACACAAAATGACACACAGATATGCATTAAAAAACAGATGGGATGAAAGAGGGGTGACTAAATGGAAAACAACGAATCCCCCACAATCCCTCAGATCCATATCGTGGGCCTTTAAAAATGGTATGAGTAACAAGAATACAGATATACTCAGAAAAGCTGTGAAAAGCTGAAAAGACAGCAAGCAAAGAAAACAAAGGCACAGAGAATGGGCTACCAGTGGTCTTCCCATTTCTCCTCAAGCCCCTAGGAGTTTCTTGACCAGGTATCCAGGAATAGAGTAGAGGAAGAGCCCAACGAGGAGAAGGAGCAGCAGCAGAGCCAGAGCCTTCAGGATCAGCCAGCGGTAGTTGTGCCAAATGAAGTATCGTATGGACCTCAGAGGGTTCATGAACCACATTAGACTGGTGTCTGGACGACTTTTTCCAAAACAGGAATGGAGGTTGGAATGAAGGAAACGAACGGGAAGGGTAGGCGGAGGAAAGGGCAGGCACAGGAGGAAGGAAGGATGTGAAACAGGAGAGTGGGAATATTAGAAAGGGAAGAAAATGCTTCTGACTTAAGCCCATTTCATCTGGCAGTGTTTGTGTCATACCTATAATTATCTACAGCTTTTATATGAGACTCTTTATGTCTTCTTTCTTTGGCTGTATAATTAGACTGTAGACCCAAAATACTCCATGTATGGAGTGTAAAGTGCATGTCTGTTTCTGCTTCAGTGTAAAACTAGGGTTTTGTGAATTTATTTAGCTACATTACAACTTTATTTTCTGAAATATTGATGAATCAGATTCAAATGTCAGTCCAATTTTATAAAAGAATTAGTTTTAGCAATGATGTAATAATTAGTTTAATAATTAAACTTAAATAAATCAGCTCTTTTGAACATATGAATGCTGATACATTCTGGTTTAATCAATAGCACCAAATCAGCATATAAGAATGATTTCTGAAAGATCACTTGACACTGAATTAAATGTGCTAAAAAAAAAAAATAAAAAAAAATATATATATAAATATAAAATATATATATATATATATATATATATATATATATATATATATATATATATATATATATATATATATATATATATATATATATATAATATTTCAGTAGATTACTGTTTTAATGGGTTTGATCAAGAACTGTAAATGCAACTGTGATGATTACAGACCCCTAACCACAGTATGAACTGTACAGTAGTATCACAATTGCAGCTTCTTCTTTCTTCTACTCTACTTATTACTAACTAACTAACAACTACTGCAGGGTTTCTGCAGGTTTCCCCAAGTCAAATTTAAGGCCTTTTTTAAGACCATTATGAATGAAATTTCTGACTTTTACAGGACAAAACACAAAGGATATTTTGGAATGGCCAATTGAATATTTTTTTTTTTTACTTGCCCCATTAAAATTTAAATTCTGTTATTTCTTAGCCACATATTTTAAATAATGTGTCAAAACACAGTTATATATTACCATAACTTAAAAATGACAAGTTTTAAAAACTATATTAAACCGAATTCATTTACAACATACAACTATGCATAATTCATTGAGAACTTTTAAACAACTGGCATTGTAAGGATGTAAGGAAGATAATTAAACCATATTGGTAAGTAAAGTTAATCAATTGTACTTTTGTTAAATGTTTTTAGATGGATTGTTGGTTGTACCGATTGGGTAGCTTTACATGAACAGAGGAAAATTAAGACCTGTTTAAAAGTATTTAATACATACAACCCAATACTTCAGTGAATTTCAGTGACTTTTTGAGACCTAAATTTAAGATCCTCCAGGCACCCTGCACTACTTTTATTTCCCAAGGCAGCTTTATACCTCATAATGCATGCAATATTATGTCTTATCTTTCAGTTACATTTTTGTGTTAAGTTTTAAGGCAAAGACTTTCATTATCTACAGTATATCAGATAAGATATTATTCATAAGCTGAAACTGCATTATTTCTCAGATGGGCACCATGTGAGCTAGAGCAAACATCTATATGTCTTACTTTGGTTTCTCAAGTGGCTCCGGATCATTCCTCCCCAGGCCGACTGGACTCTTCTCTGCCTCCTCTGCTGTCAACAGATGGAGCTCTGCCTCTACTTTTCCCTGTAAACAAGTAAAATATCAATGAGCTCAAAAACGAATGCACTTATTTTAGCACAACATATGCTGGAAAACAAATGATCAAGCAGCAGATATTAACAACATTCTATAAACTCACCGTTAGCTCAAATTCATCATTCTCATTTTGGGCCACAAATGGCCACCAGCCCTTGACTCTCTTTTGTTTGAAGATGGAGATGGTTGGCAGCTCATGCTCTTTGAGAACCATGTCTAGAGAGCACTGCTTGGCTGTTTTTGCCCCACGCGGAAACTTATTCAAGTCCAACTCAATCGCACCTGTGAAAATAATCAGAAGGATTTACTCTTAAAAGAGTTACAGGCTTTCTACAAGATTTACTTAATCAAAAGAAAGACATTTAAAGACCTTTTTAAGATCACTATAAATGAAATGTAAGACATATTTCATGACATTAAAAAACATACAAAAGAAATGCAGAGTTGGAAAATGACTGTTCAAATTGAACACTGTACTGTAGAAGGTGATATATGAAAGACCATCTAATGTCCGTGACATTGAGTACGGAAGTAACTGAAACTGTGAAATTCATCAAAATTCCACTAGTCCTGGCTCCATACAGAGCAAATTTATAATGAACCCACAACTAAAATGGCCAACTTTACAGAAGCAAAAAAAAAAAGTGTTTACAGCCCGGTACAAAGAACAATTTAGGTGTATATAGCTATTATCCTTCATGACAACTGAGGGGTGTGAATTTAAAAGAAAAAACAAGGGCAACAATAAAATTCCTTTATATTAGGTTTTATTAGGTCTGCATAATTAAGGGTGTGGCCACTTGAGTGACAACTAGGTAGGTCACTGTTACTTCACCTCCGCTGATTACAGCTGATTAACTGCTGAAATCTGCATATACATCCTATTTTTATGTTTTATGCAGCTTTACACAGTCAGTTGTCTTTTGGAATTATTTCTTACAATTATCAGATGATATGGCATGCTGTGTGCAATTAACTGTGCTCACAAACCATTCAAGTGGCCTCCATTTCCCAGGTGAGTGAAATTATGTACTTATATATCATATCTATTTTTGATTTGTTTTGTTTAAAATAATTTATCTTTTTTTTTTTAGGCCTGTAATGCACTCAAGAATCTGACAGACTGATTAGCTGTAGGCTCTAGAACAGTCATCTGAAGCATTGCCATGCAGTGCTATGCCTGGATTTCATGACTAGTCTTGGATTTACTAACACAGACTATAGTCCGTGTTAAAAGTGTTTAAAGTATTTAGAAGTAATTTGTGTTTTTCTCCTGTAGAAAAACGTCATAAGAACAATGCTCAGTGGCTCAATGTATTACAACATTTTTTTAAAAGACTTTACACATTATTGATATAGTACACAACCAAGCACATGTGGTCAAAACACAAACTGGGTAACAGACAATAAAGTATTAAGCATTTCTTTCAAATAAAAGCCTAAGCAAAATGCCGGCAGAAGTCTGTCGCTCCACACGTGCTCCGCCTCTTTGACCTTTTTTGGTATTCCCCAGTTGGTGCGATGACGGGCAAACAAAATGTTGACGGTTGGCCACGCCTACTGGTAGCTTCTTTTTGGTTCTTCAAAAACCTATGGGTGACATCACTGATACTACATCCATAATCTTTTACAGTCTATGGTTTACATGGACACCAATAATTTAATTGAGACAATACTCTGATTAAGAGTCTACCATGTAAACAGATTTTTGATTACCTTAATTTGATTAAGGTCATAATCAAACTTAACAGAAACTGAACTAAGACAAGGAGTATGCCGATTTTAGTCGCATTATTGAAGTGCAGTAGAGACATGTAAACACTGCAACCAAACTACCGTCATGTAGGACAATTCATCTTTTTTAGCGACAGGATAGTCTATACACACATGGCTGTTTGACACTATTCTCTGCACTTAAGTCAGTGAAGGACTACAGACACACACCGCAAAATGCAGAGATTTTTTCTTGCATGCAGTATAAAACTCCATTAAAACAACACTCTTCCAGCAGTTTATACTCGCATCCAATTTCTCTGTGCTGCAATGACGTTAATCGAATGATGTGCTATAACATGTAAAACAGGATCATTAAAAGAACATTCAAGAGACAAGTCATGTAAACACCTTAATCATATTATTGTTGTATTGAAATTAAGGCAAACAATTTGATTACTGATGTCCATGTAAATTTAGCCATTTAAACATAAAAAAACCAACATTCTTTTTTTTTATTTAAAGGTTGAATTGCTTGTCCAAAGCCAACAACAACCTTTAGAGCTTCCAGAAATAAAAAAAGACACGGTCACACTGTAGAGCCTTAAAAATGTTTAATTGTAAGCTTACCCAGAAAATCATCTGCAGAAAAGTGATCGGCATCCCATACTTGAAGGGTGAGTCGAGCAGGGATCTTATACTCAGTCTCATCCCAGGAAAACATTGATTCCTTCTTGGAGATAACAATCTTCTCCTCGGCCATGAGATAGTCAAAGGGGAAGACAAAGCGCCAGTTGAAGTTTCCCTCTCCAGTTAGAGAGTGATAATGTACATCGGTGTCCTGTTTGTCCTCCTGCTGTCCTTTAAGCCAGCTGAGCAGAGGAACATTTTTTTCAATTGTTACATGCAATTTTAATATTTATACAAACAATTTACAAGCAACAGGATCAACAATGACTCCTCATATATCTTGCACAACAAAACATGCACAAATGTTCTAAACTTGTAAAACTAAAATGTATAGACGGAAATACCAGAGACAACATGCATAATATAATTTATACATTATATATTGAAAATCCATAATGCATCAGGAAACTGAACAAAAAAAACAAACATATTCCACCCTATACTTAGTGTTTTTAACCACTTAATATATATAAAAATTTGACTTTTTATACTATAAAAAAACATAAAATTGTAAATAATGTGTACTGTAGATCATCAGTTCCTGACTTGTGTTATGTGCATGTTACTCCTTTTTTAATAATCTAATTTGAAAAAGAGTGCATGCAATTACTCCTGCACTCTCTGCAAATAAAAAAGAAAAAGAGATCCTTGACCAGGTATCAACTCCATTATTTGCACTTAAGTTGTAAAGCGTATCAGTTTGAAAAAGTAGCCTGTCCCAATAAATCAGCAATATACAAAGATCCCGTGTATCATGATTTATTTCAGCTATTATAGACAACAATATAGAGCAGATGCATGCATAGAAAAAAATCTATTCAATTCTTGAGACGGATCGAGAATCAAAACGTTAGTATGCAAATGCTAGTTTTGGCATGCAAACAGACAGATCTTATGCTTTCATGCAGTAATTGATTAGAAAGACATCTCAGACTCCAAGACATTTGAAAAAAAAATGTACCAACAAACCAAGACCATACCAGTTATAAAATATTACATTAACTATTAAATGTTAAATGTAAAAAATATATATATATTTAATGTACACCAATTATTTACATTTCTACTAATTTTAGCGCATATAATCAAATTATTTCAGAGGTAAAACAGCCACTTTTGGAATGATATGGTCCTGTTTAAGGGGTTATTTGACCCAAAAATGAGAATTGTGTTATTAATCGCTTATCATCATGTCATTTCAATACCCTGGATCCTTTTGAGGTATTTTAGATGAACTCCAGGAGCTCTCTCATAAATAGCAATGGTCCTGAGACATTCAAAGTTGTCAAAATATTGACTTTTTAAATTTATCTGGCCATTTTTGGTCATTCTGGACTTTGAATGTCTTGTGACCATTGCTATCTATCTATCTAAAATATTTTTCATTTGTGCTCCGAAAACGAACAAAGGTCTCAGGGAACTTGAACGACATGAAGGGAAGTAACTAATAACATAATTTAATTTTTTGGGGTGAACTAACCCTTTAACTTGGATCTACTGTATGTGAAAGGTGGTTTTTCATTCATTTGTTTTAAATGGAAGGGGTAAGTGCAGGTTTCTGATGGGCAGAGCAGTCAAGCCATGCGATCGTGTCGTCTTTACCCCCTGACATAGATGTCTGACATCTTCTCTCCTGTCATGAAAGCATCGTCCTCTAGAATTACGTCATCAGTGTTCCAAATAATAACACGAAGCTCAAAGCTAGAGAACAGCACAGCAATGACGCGGGGGCAAGGAGGGGGATAGACAAAAAAAAAAAAAAAACACCAAAGCAACAAGACAGACAAACAAAAGGAAACAGAAACAAACAAACAAAGGCAACCGATTAACCACACACTTGTCACACAGCTGCCCATACCTACCCCCTCACAAAAATGTCACTGGACTTTTCCCCTGTGAAGTAATCATCGTCTTCCAGAATTACCTCGTCAGTATTCCATATTATCACCCTGAGCTCATATCTGGGAGACGAGTGGAGGGGAAGGAAAACAATGAGAGCATCATCTCAAACCTAGGTTATTATCACTAACTACTGTAAAAAAAAAATAAAACAATGAAGTTTTATCTATGAAGAGCATTTTTGAAAACTGAGATGAATCAAGTGTAAAAACTTAATAGAAAAAATAAAAGTTACTAAATTGAAATGAATTAAACCAAAGGTGTGTTCACACTTGTGTTCTCTTTACAGTCAGTTCTGGTTCTCTAAGGGTGCTTTCACATATGTGGTTTGGTTCCTTTGGTCCGGACCAAGGGCAACAAATTATACATTTTAGCATTTTTCTGTCGTTTTCTGCCTTTTCACAACACACTGATGGTTTTAGTCCGAACCAATAGAAATGAACAAAAATGCAGTCATGTGACAAATGAAGATAGGGATCGAAGATAGGGAATGAAGTTAGGTTGGATATTTATGTTAAATTTGGAATTATCCAATTGGCTTACTAATAGCGATAGGGACCAGCTGCAGTCAATCCTATCACATGCTCCTCTCGAAATTAGTTTGTGAAACTTCACTTCGATTGGTTAGAATTAACATACAGGAAAATGCCAATGCCCAAAGTCCCTTTAAGGCAAGTCATTTTACTCAGTGGCCATCTTTAAAACACCTCTCTGGCATTATGCTCTGGCATTTTGTCTGAATGGAAGAACATCATATTCTCCAAAACTGCTTGCCAAGCTTACAATAAAATTTCGTATTAGGAAACACCAATAAAATTAAACTATAACTGTGTCTTTAGTTTAATTTCTAAACATCTAAATCACACAAAATCTGCAGAAACTCACGTCTGGTCCGAGCCCCTGTCCCAGAGAATCGTCAGTCTATAGCGATCGCCTTGGACGGTGGGATTTATTCGCCATATAGTGATCGATGATTGGCTCCTGTACTAGTAGGTGGGGCTTCATTTACCATAATGACCGTTAAACTTTTCCCCATTCAAAAAGAGTGACATGTCTTGTGTATTCAATAATCTTTGCAACATCAGCTGGGTTTAGTCCAAAAAGGTGCAATACTTTTTGCAGTTGGGTCTGTATTAGTTCAGATCATGTTCTCACCCCAAACAAACCGATTCAGGGTTCGTTTGAAAGACCACCTCTTCAAGAAGGCCTCTGTACACTTTTTTGGTCTGCTTTTGGTGCACACTCGAGTGCTACATTCACACCTGCCCAAAAAAAAAAAGCACTAAGAGGGAAACTGAACTCTAGTGCGATTCAAGTGAACTAAATAATGCAGGTGTGAAAACAGCATTAGACTGCATTCAAAATAGTGCATGTTTTATTAATAATGTCACATTAGAATAAAATTGCTCCCGGTCTAAATCTGTGTTTTTACTGAGTTTCAGGAAAAAAAGTATTCTTCCACACTAAACAGTCTAAAATGCATGATAAGTGACCCTTCATCTTCACTGGGCATGTGCATTTTGTGCGCCATCTGTACTTGCAATGTACCAGTTGCTTAACGGTCATATGAGAGGATCCTGACGAATCAGGGAACAAGACGCAATAGTCTAGAAGACCGGTCAGAGAACGATTGTGGAGAGCTGCAAAAGTTTGTTTCACGCCATCTACACACACTAAACACACTCTAAAACAGAACTAAATTAAAATATATGAAATCAAAGAACAGAAACGAATAAAAATGGTAAACTAAAATATAATGAAAGCTGATGAAAGTCAAAATGTCAATATGCTGTGTATATAAGTTTTTAATTACAACTATAACATTTTTTGGTGTTATCTGGCAAAAAAACTTTTTTAACCCTCAAAAATGCATAATGTGGTAATCTTGACATGTAATTTTGTCAGATTAGTAATCATAACTTTTTATTATTTTCTTAATGCACATGCCTGGTCTTGTATTTGATTTTGTTGTGGAGGTTTATTTTAGATGATTAAAAAGAAGAAATTAATGCAGATGGAGGTGCGAAGCTGGCAGAGTAAATATGGGAGGAAAATAAAGATATGTTTTATCTACAAACCCTGAGTGGTTTCTTTGTCTCTAAACTCTAGCTGTATCACTGTAGTCGAACACAATTGAAAATGATAGTAAACAATTATAAGAGACAGCAGAAGAAAAAAAAGACCTTCTTTAGTTTGGCAATACACCATTCAAAGCCATGGCTTCATCCAAGGCGATTAAATCATCCAAAGAATATTAATTGCACACACAGTCCAAATAAAGCAATCTGTTCCTCGCTTGAGGGTGCAATGAACTAATAGTGAGTATGTGATCTCAGCAGGACTGATTATTAAAGCTTCCTATTTTAGTCTCATCTTCAACTCACTGATGCACATACTGTATTAAAATGGGACTTTTTAATAGTATAGTTGCATACGTATAGTTGAGTATAGTTGCATACTCCTTAAGATAAAGCATGTGAAATGACTGCAACACAATGCACAAGTCAATTATTAATTCCTTAAAACTGAATAACTGAAACCACTAAAAGCTTGAACTAAAAATGAAATAAAATAATGGAATCATATACCTCTTTGGTTTGCGTGGCGATATATCAATGGCTGGTCCTGGTGCTGGGACATCCATAGGAAACATGTCCACCCACATTTCAATCCTTCCCTTTGAGATTGAGAGAAAACAATTGAGGATTTGATATTGCACTAAAACAATGATCAAATGCACCACTTTGCGTTTTCAGAATTGGTGGATAAAGTACACATCATCAGGCACTTATGTGAAAGTCTGAATGCCCCAACAAAATGATATTCCAGTAAAGTATAAAGCCTTCTTTTTAAATTTTACTTGCATTTCAAGAGTTCACATTTAGCTGATGATTGATTATAAAGCTTGTTTGGCATGCTGAGAGCCCTGAGCTCATAAGATTCTTGAGCCTGTGGGCTCCTTCCCGTTTGCAGGGTAAGAGGGGAGTTTGAGCTCAGGTAGATCTCAAGAACTCCCCTGCTGTAGTAGCTAATGAACAGATAGTGATTGCTCTTAAGAGAAAACTACTTAGAAGGAGCATGTCTATGGTGCCGATTTGGATTAGTCAATTAACTTAAGTTTTTGGATGGTGGGAGAAAACCAGGGAACCTGGGGGAAACCCACGTGAGCATGGCGAGAACGTGTAAACTCTGCACAGAAACGTCGACTGGCTTGGTAAGGACTAGAACAGGTGATGTTGCTGTGAGGCAATAGTGCTAACCGCTGGGCCACAGTAGGGGTGGAAGGAGGAATTTTTCAAAATAAAGCTGGCTGTCATATGGAACTTAGGGCATTTATAGTGACTTAGGAATCGTCTGATTGATTTATCATGAATTGGATAATGCTGGGCCAGCCGCAAGCAATCTTTAGCATGTGATACTCTCGAAATTAGTTTATAAATAAACTTCACTTAATGTAAAAGTACTTGATTTTTAATGTACTTAAGTATTAAAAGTATTACTGATGAATGTTTATTTTGCAAGAAAAATTTATTACCAAAAGTTGTCATATCCATAATGCATAATAATTCAATAGTGGAAACAAAAAATAACATATCATATACAGTACACTAGTATGGCGACACTGTGGCTCACTGTCACCTCACAGCAAGAAGGTCGCTGGTTCGAGACCTGGCTTAAATACATGCGATATAGGGTAAGTGAATAAACTAAATTGGCCGTAGTGTATGAGAGAATGAGTGTGTATGGATGTTTCCCAGTACTGGGTTGCAACTGGAAAGGCATCCGCTGTGTAACACATATGCTGGAAAAGTTGGTGGTTCATTCCGCTGTGGCAACTCTTGATAAATAAAAGGACTAAGCCAAAGGAACATGAATGAAAGAAAACACTAGTCTATGGCAAAAATACATAAGACAAAGCACCCGGAGGAAACCTACGCGAACGCAGGGAGAACATGCAAACTCCACACAGAAACGCCAACTGAGCCGAGGATCGAATCAGCGATCTTCTTGCTGTGAGGAGACAGCATTACCTACAGCATCACTACGTCGCCTCATTTGAATCAGTGAGTTGTTAACTTAAGAACAGTTGCAGTCAGAGAAGTGCAATTCACAAATTAACTGTTCAATGCAGTTTTGTGAACTGATAACTGACAAAATTCTGCCCATTGCCCAATCACAACAGAATCTCTGTTCATTCACCAATCCCTATAGGGTCTGAGCAGGCGATGATTTCTCCCCTTTAAAATAACTTTTTACTCAGCTTCAATAAGGAAATTGAGCAGGGTAGTAAAGCAAAATGCCTCAACTGACTGTTTTAGGGGGATTCCCTGGAAACATCTTAAATTCTGTGTAAAATCTAAATTTACCATGTTTATTTTTCTACCACACAATTCATTTAAGTGATTAATTAATCTATTTATCCACTGAAAAAAAGGTTTCAGTAATCTTCAATCAAAATCTGACCATTTGCTTCTACATTTGGAGTGGTGGTCTGTCACCTTTGACGTCAGTTTGACGGCTTCAGCCACAATATTCTTAAACACCTCCCTCTTACCCTTAGTTCGTTATAAGTGAATGATAAGCAAAAAAGAAAGCTCCAGCTCAACATACTGAAATAAACTACCCATTGACCCAGGCATTATTAATATGCAATTGTTCAAAATAATCCATCATGTTCTCTGAATTTTGTTTCCAATGATGAAAAATTCAGCAAGAACACAGTGTGAACCATGATCCCAGCACTATTTTCTTGTCCACTCTTTCCTACCTGCTCTATGCCTGGCTTGTCTGGGTTGAGGAGAGGCCTCGTCTCCACATGCTCAGGGATGAGTTTGCAACCAACACGTGGGATTTCCTCCCAATGTCTAAGGACTGTGAGCGCCAAGTGTTCTTCTGTTTGTTTTTTCAGACCTGTAAGCCAAACAAAATCAATATGTTTTCACGTATGACTGAAAAACATCAATACAAGCTCTATATTAGCTTTACAAATGTCTCACCACTCTCATCCTCAATTTCTGTCGGCCCAAGAAAGATCCGGTTTGCAACTTTGACTCTTCCCCCAGGTCCATAGTGAGGTCCATCCAGTTTACCTTCTTTGCACAACTTAGCCAGGATCTGAGCTGGTTTCTGAGGATCTCTCCATACATTATAACCATGGCTGGATGGATTTGATGAGAATTAAATTTAACTTTTACCTACTGTCACCAAAGACTTTCAGTTTGTCAAATTTATTATGATATATTTATGGTGGCTTGAGAAAGCCAACATACTGGAATAAACTTCTTCTTTTGAGAATAATTTAGGAGCACATCTTTTCCTAGACCGTTCATACTTCAACTACCAAACCTCCAAACTACACTGAATTACATTGCTATATCTTTTCCAACTGATCCGACCTACGGTTTTCCGAAAACTGACCCGGAGCATTTGGAAAAGTCCCATTGGCTCATTTAATTCAGACTACCAATCTGCCGATCACTGATGACCTTTCAACTTACTAGCCACACTCTAGCAACTACTTATGGCATCTTAGCAACTGTCCCATTGACTTCCATTGTGAAAATACTGCCATTGACTGTACATTGAACATACTAATAACATACCAATGCATACTAGCAATATACTAATCCATACTCGATACTAATAAACATACGAACATACTAATTATATTAGCAACATGTTAATTCATACTAAATTCATGCTAACAACATAATAGTTCATACTGGAAACATGCTAGCCTCATGATAAATCATACTAGAACCATGCTAATTCAATTCATGTTAGCAACTGTCTAGCAACTACTTATAACACCTTAGCAACCGCCTAGCAACACCTTAGCAATGACCTACAACACCTTAGCAGCCGCCTAGCAACACATTAGCAACCACATAGCAATGCCTTAGCAACTAGAGCACACCCTAGCAACTGCCTAGCAACATCTTAGCAACCACCTAGCAACCACCTGGTAACACCTTAGCAACCACCTAGCAAAACCTTAGCAACTTCCTAGCAACCCTTCAGAACACCCTAGCAATGATCTAGAACACCTTAGCAACAACCTAACAACACTTTAGCAACCCCTTGGCAATGACCTAAAACACCTTAGCAACTACCTAGCAATGCCTTAGCAACCACTCAGAACACCTTAGTTACCACCCAGCAACACCTTAGTAACCACCAAGAACACCCTAGCAACTGCCTAGCAACACCTTAGCAACCACCAAGAACACCCTAGCAACCCCTTAAAACCCCTTAGCAACCACCTAACAACACCTTAGCAACCACCTAGGACACCCGAGCAACCGCCTAGCAATGCTTAGTAACCACTCAAAACACTCTAGCAATGCCTTATCAACTGCCTAGCAACCACTAAGAACACCTAAGCAACTGTCTAGCAACACCTTAACAACCAGTCAAAACAACCTAGCAACCGCTTAGCAACCACTCAGAACACCCTAGCAACCACCTAGCTACAACTGAGCAAGCATTCAGAACACCGTAGCGGCCAATTAGAAACACCTTAGCAACCACTCCGAACCACTATCAACCGCCTAGCAAGAAACATTCCAATCCATCCTAGAAACATGCTAACATATACAGTTGAAGTCAGAATTATAAGCCCCCCTGAATTATTAGCGCCCCTGTTTATTTTTCCCCCAATTTCTGTTTAATGGAGGGAAGATTGTTTCAACACATTTCTAAGCATAATAGTTTTAATAACTCATTTCTAATAACTGATTTATTTTATCTTTGCCATGATGACAGTAGATAATATTTTACTTTATATTTTTTAAGACACTTCTATACAGCTTAAAGTGACATTTAAAGGCTTAACTTGGTTAATAAGGTTAACTAGTCAGGATAGGGTAATTAGGCAAGTTATTGTATAACGATGATTTGCTCTGTAGATTATCGAAAAAAATTAGCTTAAAGGGGCTAATAATTTTGTCCCAAAAATGTTTTTTTTTTTTTAAATTAATAACTGCTTTTATTCTAGCCAAAATAAAACAAATAAGACTTTCTCTAGAAGAAAATAATATTATCAGACATACTGTGAAAATTCCATTACTCTGTTAAACATAATTTGGGAAATATTTAAAAAAGAAAATCAAAATCAAAAGGGGGCTAATAATTCAGACTTCAACTGTATGTGCTTATCTATCTATGCCAGCGGTTCCCAAACTGGGGTGTGTGCAACCCTAGGGGTGCACAGTCTGACCACCAGGGGTGTGCGAGAGAATGTTTTTAATGGTGGAAGAATTTATCTTTTTTATTTTAATGCATGTATCTTGGGTGAATTTCAGATGTCATATTTTTGAGGGAAAATAAATTCACAGAGAGAGAAAAAAACACGATATAAATTGTAATTTACAACCTATGCATGCTCAATCATGTCGCGGTTTCACGTCTGCGTCACAAAAGCCCCACCCTTTCACATTAGGCGCTAAGGAATAGTACATTTGTTTTTTTTTTTGTTTTTTTTTGTTTTTGCTTACTATATTCATCAAAATGGACACCTGGATAAAAACTGGCACTTTAAAGAAGTCAAGTGACAGTAGGAATGGACCATCAGTTTCCCGGGTAGACTGCAGCATCCATCAAGAAGCTCTAGCGATGAAAAACATGCCAGATGAACTGTGAAAATTGCCATTTTCATAAAAGCTCAACCATTAAATTCACGTATTTTGTTATTTTTATTTTAATAATGTATACAGAAAATATTATTTAGTTATTGTAGTTAAAAAGGTGGAGTTTAATCGGAGAAAGGGGTGCTTGACAGGTGTCAAATATTAGAAAGGGGTGCACACAACAAAAAGTTTGGGAACCACTGATCTATGCCAACTGTTTCAAACTTCTTATAAAACTATTTTAGGTACTTACACTTTAAAACTACTTCTATCTTTCAGGCTAGGCTTTCTCAAGCCACCATAAATTTTGCTTACGTACATTACTTTTCTAGTTTTAGTTGTTCCCATAAAGAAAAATGATGCATGGATACATATGCAAAATGCATATAAGAGATACAAGTTCATATTTGCATTTTACAAATATTACAAAAATGTTCGCTTACATACCTCTGGGGTGTGAATCATAATAAATAAATAAATAAATTAATTAATAAATAAATAAATAAGTGGAACAATTTTTGCAATACTTTATAATGTATGTTGCATATTTACATTTTATATATGTGAAATCAAAATATGAACTTCTATGCCATATACATGTATGTAAGTTGCATATATTACCATAGATCAGATTTCTATATGGGTTGATATATGAAATCAATTTCATGAATTGTCACATCACAAAAAAAAAAAACTATTAGCAATTGACAACCCCAAAATGAAAACACTCTATAGCACCCATTAAGTGCTACCTTCCTGTAGAAAGTAAACAGTGGAAGACACTTACACAGAGTAGTTGGAAGCAATGCCACATGTGGCTCTGTGTTTGCTGTAGTATCTGTTCTCCAAATCAATCTTAGTCTCACCAATCAGGTCATCAGTTCCGACTAAATCCCAGTCATACACTGCCACAGTCAGCATAGACTCCATTGGGAACGTGGCCTCTATATCAAATGACCTTATGGAGAGTGGAGAAAGGAGATTGTGTTTTTAAGTTATAATAAAAAAAATTTATCACACTTTATTTTAAGGTACAATTCTCACTATTAACAAACCATTAACTATGACTTTTAGCTCAATACACTTCTAATTCCCTGCTCATTAATAGTTATTAACGTAGTAGTTTAGTTATTGGTTATTATGAGAGATGCAGAAAAAAATCAGGCCGAATTTGTAGTTTAAAAGCACAAATAAACAGCCAATATCTTAATAATAGGCAAGTAATAAACCACTAGTTCACCAGCATAGACCACAGCAAACTTTGAGCTAGACTTTATCGTAGAAATGAAGGGGATGGTAAGAGAACAGTGGCATGAAGGGGAAGGGAAATAAGATGATAAACAGTGAACAGGTAGGTAGGTTGATCGGGCATCCTACGATGATGCCCAAAATCTTAGAGTGGGGGTACCGTCTCTAATTATTTTGGGAGTGTCATGACTAAAACCTTAAAATATGAACTAAAAGTAACATATTTTAAACTTGTATGAATTGTTTACAATGCAAATCCAATTAGATCATTTATTTGGCAAACAAAGCAAATCTCTCAAATAATATCTCTACTAAAAGACAGAAAATATAACTTTACAAACTATAATGTAAATAAATCATATAAATGTTTTAATATTAGTCAATAATATTACTGAATTTAATTTAAAAACTGAATAAATATGAATTTACACACATTTACACAAGTAAATAAACAGAATCAATGATGGGCTAAAAATCTGCAAGTGCAGATTCGAGAAAATAGGGAGTAGGTGTGAGGCGTGGTTCCGCCGCCGAACCTTTTCAACAAGTTAACTCCATTTAATAGTGAGAATTGGTACCTAAACTAAAATTTCTAGCTTAAACGAAATCCACTTGACTAGTTTGTTTGGATTACTACTCACTTTCCAAAGACAGGATTCAGCTGCTTGGATATGTAGTTCTCCTTGTCTCGAATGTCTGACTTTCCCAATTTAATGACTATATAAGGGTCGGCCTTTCCATTTATATCTGCAGGATGCAGGTCTGTGGCCTGAGTAGAGATTCATTTTTCTTAAGCAGATTTAGCAGATAAGGAACAGTGCATAAAACACATTCAACTTAACCCTAATGTATACACCAGATTTATACATACAATGGATATGCATATAGTGCACTGCACATCACTTATATGGTAAGCATGTATAGTGTACTGTTTAAGTGTCTGCTATTATCACATTTACATTTTGTAACACACATGTTATTGTGTGCACACAAGTGAAGTCAACTTAAATCTTTGGAGTTGAATACACTCACTCGAATGATATAAATCCTGACAAGAACGTTGATAGGGTCATTGTGAGGAATACTCTGGAACATGCCCATGTTTGGATCAAATCCTGCCTCTCTGGTGATCTCCTCAGACAGTGGTAGTTTATACATACAGAGGGAGCCCTGGTTCATAAGAAGACAAAATATCAAAATCATTTCACACTTTGAATGTATACAGTGTTTTGTGTTTTACTCATTCTTACCTTGAATCTGCCCACAATTCTGTCCTCATCAACCACATTGTGGTCATCATCATCTCCAGCCTTTCCTCGGTACAGGTTGAAGGTGTGAAGCCAGTCCTCAAAGCTACCGAACTCACTCTCCAGCTCTTTATTGTACACCTGAGATAAAGATCTTTAGCTTGGATTTCTTCAGATTACAGTTCTTTTATCTTGTATACTTCTGTTACAAAGTGTGGAAGACACTTTTCAATATTGCATTAATTGATCAAAAACACTCAAAAATATTAAATGTTTCCTATTTTAATATATTTTAAGCTTTAACTTATTCCTGTGATGTCAAATCTGAATATTTTCAGCCTTTACTCCAGTCCTTAATGTAACAGGATTATTCAAAGAGAACAACTAATTGTTTTTTTTCAGTAAATAAATGCATAAACACATAAATCTTTCTTATGACAAACAGTAGTGTGAGTACATTTCAAATGAATTTGTTTTTACAAGGCAAGAATAGAAGACTAATATGTTCAAGAAGAAGCACTGACCATGAGTTCATCAACTTTTGGTTTTGGAGGTCGTTTTTCTGTGCCATCGTTGTTCTTCTTTTTGTCCTTGGTGCTCTTCTTGTCTTTGCTCTTCTCTTTAGGTTTGGTGCCTTTCATAGGAAAGTCATCAGCTTTGATCTCTGAGGTTAGGAGTGAATGGGTAGGTACGAATGGATATGAAAGACATGTGAGCACATCTACTTTACAGCACAATGACAGTCTGAATGGATGTTTATAGTGAACAGTGATGTTTCAAGCCATGAGAGTTAAAGACCTAAAATAACAGATGACTCATAATAATAATAATAATAATAATAATAATAATAATAATAATAATAATAATAGCTGTAACTTATTATATTAACACTCTTAAAGCATAAATGTACCCAATAAGTAGGAAATATTAAATAGTATCAAAACATGTTTCTAGCTTTCATGGCGTGAAAAGGAGATACGTACTAATAGTTTAATGTCAACAGTGACTACAACAGTGGATATGGGATGATGCTCATCTAAACATGTATCTATGCTTTAGTCCACACTAAATTCTGTGTTTACCTGCACTCTCTGCTGCAATCTCCAAATCTTCTCTTTCCTCTGCCTCTGCCTGAGCGGCCTCCTGAGCTCTTAGATTCTGCAAAGAAAGTATATTGTGATGTAAAATACAGTATGACACATTCCATATTATTAAAGAGATGGTACATGGATTCATATTCTGCAGAACTAAAACCAAAACTTTTAGCTTAGGTTCTTAATTTTTCATTTTCCAGGACATTTCAAATTACATTTTGAAGGGAATAAAAGAGCAGGATCACAGATTTACAGCATAGTTTTCTTTTAAAATCTGATAATAGAATAGTGAGGAGAATATTACTTCACTGGACTCCTTCTTTAAAACACTTACTAATTATTTACAGTTTTACAGAAATTACTTTCATAATTTGTGCAAATTATCATAGGGTGTAGAAAAAAGTGGTAATGGTTTAGTAGATTTTTTAACCTTTAATAAACTAAAATAATAATTGAATTTATTTAAACTCATTTTAAAGCCGCTATATACTGTATAAATATATATATATGAGCAATATCAAACAAGTAGCAGTGTGATGTTGCTGTATATCGACACTGGTGGGAGGCGTGCGGCCGAGTGCCTTAGTGTCCTACCAGTGACAATATACAGCCACATCGCACCTCAACTCATGTGACATTGCGTTAATACCACAGTTTGACGGCATAATCGTGTGTATAAGAAAAAGAAAATCAAACACGGAGAGTCTCAAAACCCTTTAATCAGAGGAACTAGTTTCTTCGCCAATCCTACACATCTGCAGCTGAAGTCAAAACAGCAGAAACCGTAGCTACTTCACCAACGTCACTTAAGAGCTAGTATTTGAATGATTCTCCAGCGTAATGTCTAAAGTGAAGACAAAACAGGTGATTTTGCTCACATTTTAAGATTATAAGGCTGAACGGCATGAAAGGCCATCAGTCTACAGAGATGTATTTCTCTTTTGCAATAGGGAGATCACAATATTACTATGGTATAAATACAGCACTACAACATACAAAAGAGAGGGATCGACTTAGAAAGTTTCTCTTAGGGCTTATTATGCGGTCTCTGACGCCATCTTGTGGATGAACATTATCAACCGTCTTTGCTCAAAGACAGGCTAATGGCCGCTGACACGCTGTCACTCAGAAATTATAAATATTTTTAAAAATTGGCACTATCCTTGTAAATAAATTGCATAGTTGCAATCTGAACAACTACATTCTCGACTAAAAAAGCCTCAAAGTACATTGTGTTGCCCAACAGCAGGAATATTTGTCAAACTGTGTCCTCTGCTTGTCGCTGTATGTGGGCGGAGTGATACACAAGGTTGAAGCCTTAAGAGACTGGACGAGTGCTGTTACTGGCAGGATATCGCACAGCATTTTAAAAAAATATATATAAAGTAAAAATGAAAAGAATCTTGAAGGAAGTTGAACAGAAAGGCAGTTTCTCCCACCTCCATCATAGTCTCTATTGAGGCAAAGTATTTGGACCACCAGTCCAGCATGCTCTCATCCGGCTCCTCTTCCTCCACTTCTTCTCCTTTCTTCTTCTTCTTCTTCTTCTTTTCTTTCTCCTTCTCATCCTCATTCTGTTAACACAAAGGTAGTTGTGATGCTTATATTATTTTAAATCTAATTTGTAATTCAGGTTCCTGTAAACATTATCTGTCTGAATCTGTCTAAACCAAGCAAAGACTTACCAAGTCAACTTTAACAACCGCATCGGTGGTCTACAAGCACAGGTCACACAAGACATACATCAAATACAGCACAAACAACATCCACAGTAATAGCTCACTAGCATACACATTGCATGATGGCTGTTGTTAAAATAGGACACTAAGCTTATAGGAATGGTTCACCCAAAACTTTTAATTTACTTAGCATTTTTTTTCATTTATTAAGTAAAAAAATGATTTAAAAAATACAATAATGAATGCAAAGAAAGATCATAGTTAAAAAAAGTTTGAAAACGTAACAATTAAACAACCCGTTTTTTCAACCATTGGAAATTAATTGAAACTGTTTGATCAGCAACATTCTTCAAAATATCTTTTTTTTTTTCTTAAAAGAAAGAAAGTAAATTTTCATTTTTGGGTGGTTTATTTATTAAAGCAGTAAAACAAACAAAACGTGAATAAAAACAAAGTCATTTTCTAACACACGACAGCATGCTTCCACTACTCACAGCTTCAATCTTGACAACCGTGTCCATCTTCTTAATGTTAGGTTCAGGGCTCATGTTGACCACAATGTCACCTGAGGGATAAGAAACAGGACGGGATTGGGGGCGGGAATGAGACGTCCCATTGCTGAGAGCCAGGTAGCCATTGGCCAGTCTAGCTGGTGTGGGCAGGGTCATAAGATTCATCAACCAATGACCAGAGACCAGCATCAAGACAGAGAGGATAAAACCACGAAGAGATCAAAGAAAGAAAGAAGAGAGGAAAGGATTGGAAAATCAGAAAAGGTGGAAAAAGGAAATAGCAAGTTGTCTTATACACTATTATTCAAATGTTTGGGGTTGGTCAGATTTTATAGCTTTGGAAACTCATTTATGCTCCTAAGGCTGCATGTATTTGGAAATGTAAACATACAGCATAACAGCAATGTTTATTTCAGTTCAATGAAAACATTTTCTACTGTCATAACAGAAAATCATCCTAAAATGCTTTTATATATTCTGTTTAAAATATGAAGACTTTAATCAATAGCTTATAAAACAAAACACAAATTTACATTTTTTACATTTAATGGCAAATCCAGTCAACCAATAGTAACTGTGATCATCAGTTAGTTTTTTTTCAGAGATATATTTTGTGGAAACAGTGTAAAATCCTACTAGCTCCAAACTTTGCACAGTAGTGTATCCAATTATAAGTGAATCACTTCATATATTAATTAGATGTTAATTTAATATATGGTGTAAAAAAGGGGCATGGTTCAGTATCATCACAGGAAAATTTGATGCTACTGAAACCATGGAAATCAAGAAAAGTTTTAAATAGAATATTATTTTGTTATATACAGATACAGTAGGTATATATAGTAGGCATATGACAGGTACCTGTGTGAGCCCAGTTGTTAGCAGTCTTGTCTGGGGGGCTGTAGATGAACTTGCGAAGGGTGGTCACAGCATGAGACCCCACCAAAATGTAGCGTCCGAATGCCCTGCAATCCACTACCCGAATATTAAGTGGTGGATGGAGCAGCTCATTTTCTGGCAGATCCTACATGACAAAAATGCTTGAATTTTAAAATTTCCAAAAAAAAAAAAAAAAGAATTGGAGATATTTTTACATTTTCAACAACTGTATAATTTCCCTCACCACTTCAAACCACTTTACTAATGTGCTGAAGTTTGGATTCTTCTTGTAGTTTTGAATTAGGGCTGACTGAACTCCTTTCCCTGCACACTCAATGTCCACACGAGGTCGGTCCACCTGAGCCAGGTTGACCCTTTTAAGGTCCCTCAGACCCCAAAACAGGACCTAGGTGAGAAACAAAAAAAAACATTAATAATAATAATAATACTAATAATAATAATCATATTGAAGCAAAAAGTAAATGAGCTATATGTAGTAAAACAACTGTTCACACAAAGTCAAATCCATTTACTCACCCTCCACTTGTTTCAAATCTTGATGATCTCAAAAGAAGACATTTTACAGAATGTTGAAATTCATAATTGATTTCCGTAGTATTTTAATTTCTACTATGGACACCAATGGATACCGGTTTCCAAAATTCTTCAAAATATCTTTTTTTGTGTTGAACAGAAATAAATATATATACTTATATACTTATAAATGTTTGGAAGGGTGAGTAAATGTTGATAAAAGTTTTGGGTAAACTAGGCCTTTAATAAAGTGCCCCAATATGCTTTTTAAAAAAGTTCCTAGTCTTATTGTGAAAGTCTCCTTCAAAAAGTTTACATCCATCCAAAGTTTCTTACACATACAGACAAGCCCAAAATTATTCATACCCCTGGTAAATTCTGACTTATAGTTACTTAAAGAGGGGGCATCATGGTGGTGCAATGGGTAGCACAATCACCTCACAGCAAGAAGGCCGCAGGTTCGAGCCTCGGCTGGGTCAGTTGGCATTTCTGTGTAGAGTTTGCATGTTCTCCCCGCATTGGCATAGTTTTCCTCCGGGTGCCCCCACAAGTCCAAAGATGTGGTATAGGTGAATTGGGTAAGCTAAATTGTCCGTAGTGTGTGTGTGAATGAGTGTCTATGAATGTTTCCCAGTGATTGGCTGCAGCTGGAAGGGCATGCAGTAAAACATGTGCTGGATAAGCAGGCGGTTCATTCCACTGTGGCGACCCCACATTAATGAAGGGACTAAGCCGAAAAGAAATGAATGAATGAGTTACTTAAATAAATATTTTTACTTAAAATTTTTTTTTTCCTCAATGTTGCATCTTCTTCTTGTGGGAGAGGCCTGTGTAATTTCCAGTCAAAAAAAAAATAATAATAATAATAAAAACTTGCTGGTTGAATAAAAGTAACTTTAAATCCAATTTTGCAAAGGGTATGAATTATTTTGAGCTTGACTGTACACTGCAGCATCATCGTGCCCACAGGCAACCAATAAAGACCATAGGCTGGAATTATGCAAATGCAATGCTGTTACAAACTCAAGTAGGTTTGTCCATTAAGTAAAACTAGAAGTACCGACGACTCAGGTCAGAATCAGTTATTTCTTTTAGGAGACAATAACTCAATTTAACTTGCACTTTGCAGACCTTTTACATTCAAACAGCTACATTCACAAATGAAAGCACAGGAGCACTTTAATAATCTTATTATGGCTGGGGCATGTTTTCACCTCGATGCGATATCTGCTGAGAACTGGTCGAATTCCCAATGGAACAGGCAGAATGGGCCCACGGTCAGAATCGGTCGGTCCATCGATTGGAGGAAGTGCTGCCCGCCCTGCTGGACCAATCTGTTTATAAACAAATATTTTAAATGAAAAATCTAAAACATAACTGAAAAAGAATATTGAAGTAATGACTGACTAATATTGCTGATTAACTCCTCGATTTTGATTAAATCTCGTAAAACATGAAAAATAGCAAAGCACAGCAATAGCAAAGAGGATGGAGTCACTGACAGACGAATGAAAAACAAAGATAACAATTAAAGAAAGAAAATGCTACTTTTTTATTGCACCTTGATCTGAGGCACAGCAAAGTCATGGACAGCAATAAGAGCTCTTCTGATCTCCTCATCGTCATAAGGAATCTGTCAAAGGTGCCATGAAAGAGTACAGCAGACAAACGTGACAGGACATAAAAAAGATGGGAAATGACAAAAAAAAAAGAGACCAAGAATCAAGGACAAGTGGAAGGAAAAGAGAAGAGTGATTCACAGCTGTACTATTCAAGCAAATTTTAAGAAAATTTAGGCCAAGCACTGACAGAGAGTTCAGTGGAGATTTGAGATTGTACTTGTAGATCAATCATTGTATACCTGTAGAAGCTCAAAAGCAGCCAATAGATCTCCCGCAGCACAGTTTCCTCGGTAGATCTGATAATACTCGAGCTGGGGAGGAAACCGCGGTGGGCCGTAGTGTTCATCAACCATCTTAGTAAGTGGTTTTGCAAATGTTCGGCCAATAAACTCAGCTTTCCCCTGGATGCCACACGAAAACACAGCAGTTGCAATATCATCATCAAACACCAGGGGGCAGTGTGGGCACATTGCTTGAAAAATCACTTTCACATCATGGCTACTGTATTGCTGCGGCTTTAAGATTTGAAAATCAATCTTTGGTTGTCATTTCCAAATGATTTGATTAAATTTCAAACCAAAACATTTGCACTCAAATACTGTCTAAATATTATAAATAGAGGATCATTAATATTATATTTGACCGTGACCCTCAGTTCTCAATTAAATAAACCACAGCAATCATTACTACAGACTACAAATACTACAGCTATAAAAAAACATCCACTAGCTAGCTCTCTAGACTGTCACAACACAGGGAATGCAAGAGGTTTATCGCAACAGAAAATTGTATTTTTATCAACAAGTAAGGAAATAGCGAGAAGAAAGATCTTGTTTTTAGTTCCAAGCTATGCCAGTTTTTGCATGCCTTGTTGAATTCAGTTTTCTATGCAAACAGAAATTGACAGCAGTGTTGAAATAAGCTTTCACACTCTACTTAGCCAAAATGCCGTCCAACAAAAGGGCAGGACCAGAAAATTTTAAACAGGAAGAAACATCAAGTCAGGACAATAGAGCACATTTTCACACTCTTATCGTGACGCATACATGGGGAGAATTATGTCAACAAAATGCTGAACTAGCATTCAATCCTGGATATTCTGTTTTTATTTGTGGACTTTTTGAAACTAACTTACCACAGTGTCTTGATCATACAACTCAATGACAATGATTGGAGGGTCATCACGGAGTTCACCGGCCTCACCGTAAAGTTCAACATTATCAAACACAAGCAGCTGATCCCATGTTGGACAGAGAGTCTCACTGAGGACCTGAAATATACAGCAGAAATAGGTTGATGATTTATAAAATAGGATGATTTTTAACAACAAAAGTCATTTGTTTATTTATTTTCTTTTCAGCTTAGTCACTCTATTAATCAGGGGTTGCCACAGCGGAATGAACCGCCAACTTTGCTTAGCATTTGTTTCAATGCCCTTCCAGCCGCAACCCAAACCAGGGAAACACCCATACTCTGCATTCACAAACATACACTATGGAAATTTAGCTTATTCAATTCACCTATACAGTATGTCTTTGGACTGTGGGGGAAACCAGAGCACCCAGAGGAAACACATGTCAACACGGGCAGAACATGCAAACTCCACACAGAAATGCCAACTAACCCAACCGGGCCTCGAACCAGCGACCTTCTTGCAGTGAGGTGATCGTGCTACCCACTGTGCCACTGTGACACCAACAACAGTAACTACCTATATACAGTTGTTGAGGTCAGAATTATTAGCCCTCCTGAATTATTAGCCCCCTGTTTATTTTTTCCCCAATTTCAGTTTAACAGAGATAAAACTTTTGCAACACATTTCTAAACATAAATGTTTTAATAAATCATTTCTAATAACTGGTTTATTTAATCTTTGCCATGATGACAGTAAATAATATTTGACTAGATATTTTTCAAGACACTTCTATACAGCTTAAAGTGACATTTAAAGGCTTGACTAGGTTAATTAGGTTAACTAGTCAGGATAGGGTAATTAGGTAAGTTATTGTATAACAGTGGTTTGTTCTGTAGATTATCAGAAAAAATATATAGCTTAAAGGGGCTAATAATTTTGATCTTAAAATGGTTTTTAAAAAATTAAGAACTGCTTTTATTCCAGCCGAAATAAAACAAAAAAGACTTTCTCCAGAAGAAAAAAATATAATCAGACATACTTTGTAAATTTCCTTGCTCTCTTAAACATAATTTGGGAAATATTTAAAAGAGAAAAAAAAATCAAAGGGGGTTTAATAAATCTGATTTCAACTGTAATTTTTTCAATTTAAACAATTAAAAAGTTACTAAGTTTACTTAATTTACTATAAATATAAGTGTAATAGCTTTTTATATATTTATATATATGGTTTAATCATGGCACTTTTAATTAATTAGATATATGTGTGTACAATGCATAAATAAACAATGAAATAAAATTAACAACAATTGCAGTCCCAAATAACTTACAACATTATAAATCAGCTGAGTAATATTTAACAATAATATATTATTATATATCATTGACATCTATTTTTCTATATTATAAATAAAATATGTATATATTACTAATATATAAAGAAAATAAACTAATATAAAACATAGTTTGCAAAGACTTAAATATAAAAAAAGTATATAAGCATGTTTTTAAGAAGTTAAAATGCACTTAAATGAACAGTCAGCCAGACAAACCTAACTCAACAGGGGGTTTCTCATCTGAGAAACATTTTTATTTTTAGTAGTTCCTGGAACTACAGGTGGAAGTACCCATTTTTGGTGCCACAGAAACTAACAGAGATTAATCAAAACACTGACTAAATATTTTAAAGTGTTTCAACACATATAAATATAGAAATCTAATGTTAGCATCATTTGCTGTTATGTTATGAGTTTCTGTATTCTGTATTGCATTCTGTATTCTTTTCTCAGCACCTACGTGTATACAGAACTATACATTGGCATGGGTAATTTTGTCCTAATTTTTGCACTTTTCAAACTTATACCTCAATGTTCCATCTCCAGTTTCATGAAACACACACAAAAACATAACTTTTATTGAATATTGGCCCACGCACTTGAACTTCACAGTTATTAGTTACAATGCAACCAACCAGTTAATGGCCTGTGGGAAAATTCTAGTTTGGCTTGTTCCTATAACAAAGTTTATATAACTACATGGTGTAAAGCCTTTATTGTATTTGTGGATATGCAACAGCCAATAACAATCTGTAAAGTACCTATACAGACTTTAATAAAGGGATAGTTCACCTAAAAATTAAAATTCTGTCAATTAATCATGTTGTTCCAAACCCTGAGACCTTCGTTCATCTTTGAAACACAAATTAGGATATTTTGGAAAAATTCAGAGAGCTCCCTGATCCTCCATAGATATTAAAGGCATTGTTGTCTATTGAGAATGAGGGAGGAAGCTCTCAGATTTAATCTAAAATAATTAAAATTGTGCTCCAAAGACAAATGAAAGGCTTATCAGTTGGAATGAAAAGAGGGATGAGAAATTAATACCAGAATTTAATTTTTTAAAACACTTCATTATAAAATACATAATGAAACCTCAGACTCTGACACACACTCACCTCCGTGACCTGGCTGTGGGTGGAGAAGAAAACCCTTGCAAATGGATCAGACAGGCCACTAGTGTCCGCAGCAAACAGACTGCGAGCTTGATACATGTGGGCCCTCAGCTGAAACACCTGCTTCACTACAGATCAGGACACAAAGAGTCAGCTTCATGCATGCAAACTCTATTAACAGCAAAGAAACCATTAGAGTATATACAAGGCATATAAACTTACTGTTATAAACTAGGCTGATGGGAGGGACAGCTTGTATGCCAATTCCCTTTACTGCCTTGTTTTCTTCAAAGCCACTAGGGAGGCCAATCAGGAAGTCTTTCCTCTGTTTATTCAGGCCCAGCCACAAATACATCTCTAATTTAGCCTGAACTGTCCAGCCAGCAGGCCCAAAACCTTTCTTTCCAGGCAGCTGTAATAAAAACAAACAGAATCTCAGCAACATTCAGTCATTTAAAGGAACATTCCACTTTTTTGGCTCATTTTACATGTCCCCTAGGTTTAAACAGTTGACTTTATCTGTTTCAAAGTTGAGTTTAGCCATGAATCCATTCAGCTGATCTCTGGGTTAGGCAGAAGCACTATTAGCTTAGCTTATTACACAAGAACGAGAGTATAGTTTCTAGCTATATCAACCTATAGCAACTTTTAACAGTCTTGGTGCAAATCATAACTACAAAATAGTTTTGCTTTCAATAGCACAATTAGCGAAACTCTTACATTTTTAAGCAAGATGCTAATTATATAATCCGATTCAATGATCTATGCTAAGCTAAGCTAAAAGTGCTCCCACCAGACCCAGAGATCAGCTGAATAGTTTCAAAAATGGTAAAACTCAAATGTTTAACTCCAAGAGACTTGTAAAATATTCCAAAAACAACGAAGTGTTCCTTTAAGTACTTTAATCAACACATTTATTTATAAAGATGGGATAGAAAGCATGAGTTACCCTGAGAAAAACAGCTTTAACTTTTCCACAGTCTTTGCCCATCTCTTCATCGACAATTGAGTAGAGGATGTCTTTGGAGGGTATGCGGGCGTATGCGATGCGTTTGTTGTTGCTAATCATCCATATGAACACATCAGGGATGCTGTGCTGGGGCTAAGAGGAAAATCAACCACAAAGTTTGAGATTCTGATCGTGTTCACTAGGAAGTGATCAGGTGATTTCTTTTACCTCGTCTGCTAAGAATCGAAGCCTCTGAAGGAAATTCAACACTAGCTTGAGTTTATCTCGAACTGTGTTTCTTTTCACTTGTGTGCGGATGGTCTTCGCCTGCTGACCCATACTCTCCTGTGAACAATATAACCACGCAAATTACATTCCCATCAGCAGTTCTCAATGTGTAAGCAGAAACTAAATGGGTTGTGTGGGAGTACCATTTCTCTCATACAGGACTTCAGCCTCTCTCTGTCCAGCTTGGTTCTTCCAGAAAGATTCTGATCCTTGTTTGCAAGTGTAACAAACCGGCTTCAATTGTGGAGAATAAGGAAAAGAAGTCAAGAGATTACTGATTGTTGCATGCGCTGTATGCACATTAGCTCACTGTGTTTTGTCACCTGCAGCTTGTGCTAAGTTCTTCTAATACACCTCTTAGTCTTCGTTCTGGATATGCCTTCTCTGTTTTTATGATCTCTTGAACATCATTCAGACCTTCCTCCTGTTTACAAAGAAAGACATGAACATTAGCTGTGTTCTCATGAACCCTAAATATATGTTTGTAATTAGATTGTTAGTCCTCTCTGCTTAAAAATTCACATTGCCAGTATAATTTGTGTTTATATTTATTTATACTTTTTACATTTATTTTCCAAGTGCTGTTTAAAATAGATACTTTTTTAACCAATTGTTAAACATAATAGTGTTAATAACACATTTCTAATAACTAATTTCTTTTGTAGGGTGTCACGGTGGTGCAGTGGGTAGCATGATCGCCTCACAGTAAGATGGTTGCTGTTTTAAGGCTCGGCTGGGTCAGTTGGCATTTATGTGTAGAGAGTGCATGCTCTCCCAATGTTTGCGTGGGTTTCCTCTGGGTGCTCTGGTTTACCCCACAAGTCCAAAGATATGTGGTAGCCTACAGGTAAATTGGGTAAGTTAAATTGTCCATAGTGTATGTGTGTGAATGAGAATGTATGAGTGTTTCCCAGTGATGGGTTGCAGCTGGAAGGGCATTCGTTGTGTAAAACATATGCTGAATAAGTTGGTGGTTCATTCCGTTTTACTAGATATTTTTCAAGATTTTAGTATTAAGTATGCAATATAAAGGCTTAACTAGGTTAATTAAGCAAGTTAAGTTAATTAGGCCAACCAGTGGGCAACAACGTTTTGTTCTGTAGCCACTGAAAAATAATTATAAAATCTTAAGGGGATCATAATATTGACTCAGCAGTTTTTAATTTTACTAATAATACGGTAATATTGCTAGTGATGATCACTTATAAGTGTCATAAGTCATGCTGAAAATCTTCTTTCAGTCGTTATCTGGTGCAGTATGTCATGCCACCAGTCCCTGCTCTAGACACTAATTTACAAATGCTTAGAATTAGGCACCAGAAAGGGCATTTTTAATGCTTGAAATTTACTTATTTAACACAATATCAGCAACATGGCATAAAGATGTATGAGCTTATCATCTCCCAAAATACATAAATATATTTGCGCTAAATGTAAAAAGCCAGCTCAGCTGGCAGGGGCTATCAACTCCGCCCACCAACTCCTGGTTTGGACAAATGCCTGGCCAAAATGACAAATTACACCCATTTTTCAATAACAATTGTGTAGGGAGTAAGAAACATGACAATGTGATCAACCTAAGTTCAAGCCCACCCATTCTTCTGAATTTTTCATTAATTTTCCTTTGGCTTAGTCCATTATTTATCAGGGGTTACCACAGCAGAATGAACCGCCAACTATTCCAGCATATGTTTCACACATCGGATGCCCCACAAACATCCACAATCCAGTACCATACACTCTCACTTTAATACACCAATTTAGTTTATTTTATTCACTTATAGCGCATGTCTTTGGAGTTTGGGGGAAACAAGAGCACACGGAGGAACCCCATGTAAACACATGGAAGCTTGTACTGTATAGTATAAAAAAATTTTTAATGGGTACTTAGGTGGAAAAAAACCTTCTCATGCCAATAAGACATTAATTTGATAAATATCCTCGTTTACAATAAGTATGGTATTATTGCATACTGTTTAATGATATAGGCTTGATCCTGTGTCACAAATATAAATAGCTTCTTATTACAAAAAAAAAAAGTAAACAGTATGTATTGCTTTTTGTGCAGTATGTAAATATCTACTGTTTAAATATTATGTCAGAATAATTTAATTCTAAACAATGTTAATGTGTTAATGTAGCTAATGTCCAATTGAGCAAAAATAACTTGGAAAAAAACAGCTTAGAGAGAGTAGAATGATCGGTTAACAGTCACATAGCAATTTTAGCAGGAGCCTGACCAGTTTATCAGCTATCTTGTCCATTATGTTGGAGTTGTAGAGACGTCTCCGCTGGTCCTGCCACCAGCTCTTGATGTAAATGCAGGGTTTCTTTTCAAAGTAAGGCAAGTGGAAGTAATTTCTGCAAATAAGGCAAAAGGGATAGTTTAGTACCTAGACACAGAACTTGGCAGCAGCTGGTACTAATTGAAAATAAACAGTTACTCTTCTGTACAGTAATTTTTGGATTCATACATCTAACATTGTACAGTCATTTTATAACTATGTGTTACAATTTAAAGATGCTTTGAAGTGTTTCTTTGACATTCTCATTTCCCTCTGACCTGTCGGTGATAACAGGCTTCATAGGAGGTGTAGACGGTACAGAGGTCAGATCTCCATCATCCTCTGCCTCTTCCTCGCTGGAGTTGTGGATAAGCTCAGACTCCTCTTCTTCACTCTCTCCTCCACCCTCCTTCTTCTTCTTCGCTAATGCAGGCTTGCTCACACCATCAATCTGGTTACCATAGTTACCTAAGTGGAAAATGGTGTAGATGTGGTGCAGCATACGCTTCATATTTTGATGTTTTGAGATCACTACAGCATTGCTTGCTATTTTTGTCAGCATATTGAAAAGTGAAAGAACTGAAAAGAGACTTCAGGTAACTTCAGCTCACCGATGGTGACTTCAAAGCTGATGGGTTTATCTCCTATTTTTCTGTCTATCATTGTGGCCTCCAAGAATGACCCGAAAAGGAAAAATTCTTCCATCTTTCCTGTAGCACTCTGAAAGAAAAAATATCTGATTTTTAAAAAATCTATTTACAGATACAAGATCTGATACATACAAAGTTCAAAATACAGCTTTACATCCCATCCCAATTCTCAATCACCTCCACAACTAAACACACACCAAGATCAGCTAGTCATAACAACAATATTGTAAGTATAAGTATTAAATTATACATTAAATGTACAAACAAATAATACCAAATCAAATAAAACAAATAAGGTTAATCCTTTTAAAGGTTCAAGACACACTCAAGTACTGTTTTGTGTGTGTTGAGCATCATTTAGGACGACATTAGCACCTGTCAGCTTAAATTGTGGAGTAAACTGGAAAATTTAGAACTTTTGTCAGCTAATTTCATCTTCTGGGTTTAAAATAATTTTTGGGGTGGGATCAAAATCTGTGATGTATTGCAAATCTGCTAGTGGAATGTGTGCGTCAGTTTCTTATTATTATTAATAGCTGAGTTTTCTTATCCTATAAGAAGAGCCTGCTTCTTAATTATTCATGAGAGCACGTGCTTTACGAAGGCAATGCAGACCTGCCAAGCTGTGAGACCCAATGACTGGGTAAGACCGTGTCCGCTCACAGCAAGCAGTATTTAGCCATTCATTAAGGGTCGTTTGCATTTGTTTCCATGATTCACAAGATTTTTTTTTTCCTCACGATGCTGTAAGGGCAGATACAGCAAAGCTGTTGGTTTGCAGGAAGCAGTTTTGTCAGGAGAACGGCGGAGTTTGTCTTTTATCAGTTGAGTTTGTTACCATTCAGTCACATCCCCTTTATCTGTGCTGCTGTGTTTGCCTACAGTATGTTTACATACCTCCGGATTACCGGCAATGGTTGGAAAAGACGGGTAAAGAGACCTGCTGCACTGCTATCCACTGTGTGCATTCAGAACCGGGGATTCAGAGAGAAATCCACCTCATTTAGTGTTTACATGATTATCTTTACAATAATATAACAGATTGTGCTTATGTGTTTCTAAAATTACACAAAACATTTCATGGCCCTTTAATAGTAGTTTAGTAGTGTTTCCATGCTTCATAAAAAAGGTTTTATAGTATATGCATGTGTCTTCTAGCAACATTGGCAGGCAGCAATGTCTGAAATAAGATATTTTAAGGTAAGAATGTCTGAACCATGCACTGATTTGATCAAAGTTACAAAAATAGTTTAATAATTAGCTGTGAAGTGGAACAGATACCCTATACTGTTTTGTATTTCATTACATCGAGATCTCTCACATAATTTCTCTCAGACATGAATAGGGTTTTCCCAACAGTGGGCATGTGAGTTCAGTCAGAAATTATAATTGACTCTTCATGTTTTAGCCCAGCAGGGGTTTTCACTGAACTGAAGCTATGATCTTTGATCATATAAAACTCTCTTTATATTCTGCTGTCCTTAGCAGAAAGTCAGAAATGAAATTCATAAAGAAGTAACTTTTTTCCGTACTGTTACTGTACTCTACTGTGACAATTTATTCAAATGTTGATGACAAAAATATTATAGAAGAGATTAAATTTTCACTTTTACAGTTACACCAGCAGCTAGGTTTTGACTAGTTTTAGTTTAATTGCTTATTTTAGTTTAATTGCTAATTTTAACTTTATTGAGTAGGTATAGGGTATACATTTTTATAGCTGATGAACAGACTCCACAATTTTTGTGTTAAATCAAAATAAAAACATTGAGTACTTTTCATTTAATTGTTGTCAATTCATTTAATTTAACTAATTTATTTGTTACTTAATCTGTTGAATTCAATTAATAATATTGCTTGTAATCTGTCACCTCAATTTTGTTGAGTAGATATAAATATAGGTATTATTTTTACAGTGTAGGATACTACTAAATTTGCTCAATGTTAACTTGATCCTACTGTATGTTCATAGAATATTAAAGTTGAATTTAAAACACATGATAATAAATGTAAATAAAGACTGAAACAATAATTAATAATAACTACTTCTGTGTTAAAATTTCAATAGCCAGTTTACAATGACATTTTTTTCAAGTTGTGTTAATGTGCCCCCACTTGGATGCATGTATTTCTCTCTCTCAATAATTTTGTTATAGTGCAGCATACAGTCAAGCAGGACTTATTTGTTTGCAAATGATAATCAGATGTCTTGCAACGCCAGTGTCACAACAAATAGTTTTGGAAATCTAAAAAAATGATACACACTGAATTGCACTACATGGAAAATATGGAAATGTAAATGAATCTCACAAAGCTATTACATGACTTCAGAAAAGTTATAATGCACCAGATGGGCAAAAACTACTTTTATGATAATTTCAAGATGCTTTTATGCTGCTTTCTTTTTGAAGCTTAAAAAGCTCTAATCCTTGTTTGTTGTAATTGCACAGAAAATGTACAGTATTCAAAATGCATCCTTTTATGTTACACAAAAAAGAAGATGATTTAAAAAAAAAAGAAAAAAAAGACAAAACATTTATTTATAGGAAACTATCCCTTTAAGAAGTCTGCTCAACCTTTTCTCTTATCACTAGGAAAACATCTGATTTTGTGTGCACGTCTCTAGCTCCCTTGTTTCATGTCAATGATCACACCTTTGACATATCTTTGGCCTGCACTTTTTTATATCTCTATTCCTCACATATCTTGGATCAATGCAAACGTTTTTAAAGTGGCAGGTTAGACATGCCATCAAAGCCATTTGGGACTATGAGAATCATGTGTTTGCCTCCACATCAAGTGTGATAACTAATCTTGCCCTTCAGTAAAATTCATTTGACAATCAATATTTGCTCCCAGAGGCAGCACAAAATCTCAGACGGCTGGACTCCCACATATGCAATGACTTCTTGTCTGAGGACAAAGAGCTTGGCCTTGTAATTTCCCAACGGGCAGTTGATATTTTAGACAATCAGGATTGATCTGTTTGCCTTTGGAAATGGTAAAAGGGGGTCCAGAGATTACAGATTACCTAAATTGGATTCTTTTTTTAAACAGTAAATAAAAATATTCCAACAAAAATGTGCAAACATTACAACAGAAATGCAGTAAGATATTTTTTTTCAATGAGTGAAAATGCTCACCATGCAGATTTCACTCATTTCAAGTTTTTCTTTATACAAATTATTTATATCCTATTCTATAAGAAAGAAATCTAGTAGGATTAATAATTAAACATTTGATATTTGCCTGCTTTCGAATAATTACAGTGTATTATTGATAATATGACCACATCAATTTTCTCAAAACAATACAAATTTGACTGTGGTGCAACTTATAGACAATTTTATGATAGATTTTTCAGAAAATATGTGAGACTGGACCTCAAAACCCATCATACTGTATATTTACATTTTTAATAAGCTTTCCATTGATGAATAGTTTGTTAGGATATGACAATATTTAACATTTTATATTTAGACCTTTTGAGAATCTATATCTTATGGTTAAAAAAAATAATATTTACAAAAATATAAATGCACATTACCTATTAAAAATTTAGTTTTTATATATTTACAGTAGAATTAAAAAAAAATATCTTCATATAACATGATCTTTACTTAATATTTTAAAGTTTTGACCCATACAATGTATTTAACAATGTGTGTAATTTTACAGCTGCCAAAAAGATACACACGCAACTTAAGACTGGTTTTGTATGAAATGTACTGTATGTGTTTAAAATGCAGTGATAAAAAGAGTACTGAAAAATCCTACTTAAGTTACTTGTAGTGCAAAAAGTATCTGTGGTAAATATTACAAAAGTTTGAGTAAAAAGTAGACCTTTCAAAATTATTTAAGAGTAGTGAGTAGTGAGTATTACGCTGTAAAAAGCTGATGCATTTACATCTAATTTGTGGATGTGTATAAACGTAACGTTCTGTAGTGCATTTAGTCATTGCTCAGCATGCACACAACATCATAAGATGTTAATATTAGGATAGATTTAGGGTGTGATGTTGGGTGACCAAAATTCAATGTCCAGCCAGCATCTAAGAACGTTTTTTTATTATGTCAAGTGATGCTGGATTTTAGGTTGTGTTAGAAAGTGACCCAAATCCAACGTCAAGTCAACGTCTGAACCAACGTCATATTGACGTCAAACATTGCCATATTCGTCAAGTATGGCAACCAAAATCCAACATCTAATAGACATTATAGTGGTAACACCCACACAACCTCAAGCTGTAACATCATTAGACACTGATATTTAGTTGATTTTAGGTTGGACGTTGGACAATGATGTCAACCGATTTTTATTTCCAAACAAAATGCAACATCTTCACGACTTTGGGGTACAACGTCAATCTGACATCATGTTATGGTCTTGTGGCTGCTGGGTGTTTAAGGCCATTTCAGTCATCATACAGTAAACATTAATCTTCTCATCAGTGAGATGCGTCTGAATTAATCTTCACCGGGTGATGGCAAGTAAAGATTTTGGACATCTTCTTGAACACTTTTAACGATTCCAAATAGTTTACTGCAATTGTAATTATAAATCGCCCATGTCTTGAGGTAGTTCAATATGAGGCGTTTACCTTCTATGTGCGATTTGATTGGACAGGAATTACAGGACTAATTTTTTAATCTTCATAGACAAAAAAAAAAGTAGTGACTGCAGGTTGAAGGAAAGTGGTGGAGTAAAAGTACTGATACTGCACTATAAATGTACTCAAAGGAAAGTAAAAGTACACATTTTTAAAACTACTCAGTAAATTACTATTCCTGAGAAAAAAAAAAAACACTCAATTACAGTAGTTTGAGTATTTGTAATTAGTTACTTTACACCCCTGGTAAAATGTAAACAGAAGAGTTTTTGTGTTTAACTGTTTTTACACAAAATGATGTTTTATTTTAATTTCACATGTTTTGTTTTAATGTCATATTTAAAAAATGGTGGCACCATGCATACTGTATTTGTATTATTGTTCATTCTATAAGCATGCATGTGTACAGCATATGTACTGTACAAGTAGACTCTCACCTCTGAGATGTTGGACACCGGCTCCATGTGTACTTCAGTGGAGCTCATGATCTCAGCAGAGGTGGTGTCTAGAATCTCCACCGCGATACTAATGAGCAGACGTGCTCTGAAGGACACCCCTTCCCCCAACCCCTCATTCAGGTCCTGGTGTTCGTCCATCAGGGTGTAGTTACGGGTCGACCCATACATATTCACCCAAGCCGGACCCATAGTGGGCAAGAAACCTGGAGAGAGATGGAGTGGAGCTGTAAACATAAACCACTGTTTATGGATGTACATCCTGCACATTCATTACAGTGTTAGTGTTTCACTGGGACAGATCGTAGGTACCTTTGTCTCCATCATTGGAAACCTTTCGTAGATCAATGAAGTGGGTTCCTATGGCAACATCGTTCACCTTGTCTGAATCACGGATCTGAACTTTCAGTCGCCTACACAAAGGTGGGAACATCTCCGTGAAGATGACTTGCTCGTTCCAGATGGGCTCGTAGCTGCTCTTCTGAACAGATGTTTTGCCCTGTGAGCAGCATGAGAAACATTTAATTTAGGCAAGACACTGCAGGTGAATAGGGTAAACTGACAGATATCACCAAACTTCATCAGTTGGTTGATTAAATTAGGAAGTGCAATTTATTTGCATGAGTTTTTAATCAACTCAAACTCAGCACACCTGAAGAAACAGTAGGCGCATAGGAGAAAAACACCATGTCAATTTTTATTTAGGATGTTAACTTAATTTTTTTGTAATTCATTTTTTATTAGAATTAATAAAAAAAACATTAAACATACTAAACAAATAATTTATAATCATTAAGACATATTTCATTTTTTACTAATTCTATTTTCTTCTTTTTTTGTTTGTGTGTTTTGTATTGGAGTCATGATTATTTGTTATATTATGCATGGCTAAGGATTTGCATTTGTGAAATTTGTTTTTATTATATATAATATATACAGTTGAAGTCAGATCTAGTCTTTGATAGGGTCGAAGAGAAAGTCTGAACATAGGGTTTTGGTGACATATGTTAGAACATACAGTTGAGGTCAGAATTATTAGCCCCCCCCCCCCTATTCTTTTTTTAAATTTTCACAGTTTGTCTGATAATAATTTTTCTTTTCGAGACTGTCTTTTTTGTTTTATTACGGCTAAAATAAAAGCCGTTTTTCATTTTTTAAAAAACATTTTAAGGTCAAAATTATTAGCCCCTTTAAGCTAGATTTGTTTTTGATAGTTTATAGAACAAACCATAGTTATACAATGACTTGACTAATTACCCTAACCTCCCTAGTTAACCTAATAAACCTAGTTAAGCCTTTAAATGTCACTTTAAGCTGTATAGAAGTGTCTTCAAAAACATCTAGAGAAATATTATTTGCTGTCATCATGGCAAAGATAAAATAAATCGTGGTAAAAATAAATGTGTTGAAGAAATCTACTCTCCGTTAACAAGAAATCAGGGAAAACAATAAACAGGGGGGCTAATAATTCTGACTTCAACTGTACATGTCTGGTGAAGGTCAGGAGACCAAAACCTTACATTTAATAAATCTTCAAGGAAGTATTAATCACAGTATTGATTATTAGTTTGCTTCATAACAAATTTTCTATTTAATTGAATATGAACACATATTCACAAGTTCAAAATTCTTGTTTTCCTTTTTTTCCCTACATTTGTTATGTATATAATCAGACAAATTATGCATAAACATATCCCTCGGTAAAAATCGACAGAATGTATTTATGAATAAAATTAGATTTTGGTGTACAGTATAAAAGTTCCGGTAAACTGATGTTTTAAAGTAAAAATACTCATCTTGAGAATATAGATTTAGAATTTTTAAAATTATAAATAAATAAAGTAAAGAATAAACAATTAAATGTGTATTTTGGATTTTGAAAATACACTTCAGGCCAAAAAAGTGTTTTGCTACTGTCTAATTAAAAAAATGTTTGATATAAATAATGACCCCTTGTTAAATGTTTTAGTGGTTTCTTACCTTTTGCCCTGCAAATTGCACCAGGACGTAAGGGTCCACAAGGTCCCTGTTTTCCCCAATAAAGGCTTTCTTCACGTTGGCCATGATACTGGTGTTCATTTTAGGCAGACCCTCAGCTCTATAAATCTTAACATAAAACCGAGCCCACTGTCTCTCTGATGGAACACCCTCCGGCAAGAGAAGATTCCTGCAATAAATCATCAAACATGAGAATAGACCGACATGACACTTAAATATATAATAAATAAAACGAATGACTTAAGGGATAAATGCATGAAAAAAGAGGTGACTGTATGAATGAATTAATCATCAGAGAGTTTCATAAATGCTATGACAAGTCTACGTTTCTTTTTTAAGAATGAATTTTGTAAGAATGAATGAATAAATAAATACATTCAAAATTGAATAAACAAATAAATGTTAGAATAAAAAGCAATTAAATGTAAAAAAAGAATAAAATGGTAAGAACTAATAAATAAATAAATGTATGAATCAATGTATAAGAATGAATTAATGATTAAATGTAAGAGTAAGTGAATGATTGATTGATTGATTGATTGATTGATTGATTGATTGACTATTGTAAGCATGGATGAATGAATTATTGAACAAACAAACAAATGAATGAATTAATCAGGCAAAACACTATGTTTGTTAACATCTAATAATATCAAATACCTTCAAATGTACTAATAAATTAATTAATGACTGAATTAACAAATATGCACAAGCCTTCCAAATCTGGCACCAATCCAAAATTGGTGCTACAGTATGGCACAATTTATTATCACATGATTAGAACACAGCACACTAACCCCTCTATGTCATCCTCGTCTGCTTCACTGGCCTTGTGTGGAGTCTTGATGTTGTCTCCTTTTCCCACGACTGCGATGTCACATTTAACATAACCTTTGCAGCCAGTCGTGATGTCATCAGGGTCTGACAGCATCGCCCATTTGTGATGAAACTGATGTTCTGTGAGAAACATTCAACAAATAAAAGCCATCTTCCCATTTAATCAGTACATCTCTCACTTATTTTTATGGTTACCGACCAGGTTGTGTGTAAACAGTCCCCACGTCTAGTTTGAAGGTGCCCACGAGGGTGCCGCTTCGCAGAAGGTTTTTAGAATGTATTACCTTAATTTTAGCAAAAAAAAAAGTACAACTTAATCCGCTGTTTCCAATGGAGGTTTGATTAAAGGTTTGTAAAAGTGTATGATGCGTGGCTTTATCTACTCACTGAAATCTTTATAATTTTGTCAAACATGACGTCTGGAGGCACGTGGAAGTCGAAGACAAAATACTGTTTGAAGAGAGAGAGATAAAGATAATCAAAATGGCTGTAGACATGAAATTAATGAGACTGTTCATCATCTGCTGTACGTGGGTGTGCAATGTTTATCACCTACGACAATCTAATATTTAATGTAGGATCTGGCATTATAATGCATGTCACTGCTTAGTAAAAATAAAAAAAACAAGTAAAACAAGTAAGAAGACTAAAAAAAGTGTTCATTATGAAATAAAACTTTTTTAAGAGTTCACACTTAGCTGATGAGTGATAATAAATCTTATTTGGCATGCTGTCCCAGGAGAGAGCCCTGAGCTCATTAGATCCTTGAGCCCGGGACTCCCTCGTGTTTGCAGGGCGAGAGGAGAATTTGAGCTAAGGAAGTTCTCAAAGACCTTCCTGACTTATTTTGGGCTAATAAAATGGCTAAGAAGAGATGTACACTTGCTAAGAGCTTGGCTATGGACTGTGGGAGGAAATCAGAGAACCTATGGAAAACCCACGTGAGCACGGGAGAAAGCAAACTCCGCACAGAAATTATCAAGATGAAGACTCTGAGATAAGAAAACTCTGGTTATTTATAAGTGAGTCAGGAATCATCTGTTAATCAATCGTAAGCTTATGCGGGACCAGCTGTGATCAATCATAAGCATGCGATCCTCCCGAAATTAGTTTATAAACTTCACTTAGAAAGTTGTCATAATGCAAAATGTACATTTCAAATTAAGAAATGAAAAATAACCATTAATGTTTTTATAAGATAATTAAATTATATTTTAAAAGCAAGTGTCGCTTTAACGATTATTGGCATTAGAACATGACTATGTAATATGGATTTTACACAATAAAAAGGGAATTTTAAATTATTTACATGTTAGACAACTTATTGTTTTTTTTTTTTTAATGGTTGGTCAATGAAAACAGATCCATCCAACAGCATGAGCAAAACATATGTCTCTCTTAGAAAAACACTTGCGTGTTCAATCAAGTCATTTGCTTTTTATTAATGATTCAATGATCTATTCATGAAGACACCCACTTACTACGTTTCTTAATGAATCAGACATTTGAAAGAAATCGATTGAATGAATAATACATTGAATCACTCATAGCTTCATAATTATTTATCTCTGACAGGCGTAAATACTGTAGGAAAAGGTACTGGCATAAAAACACACTCAGCAAAAAAGCAGCAAACAAACCAGCTAATAAAAGTCATACTTTGTCAAAGTCACGCAGCACTAAATTGAAGTGTTATTTAGTTTTCAACACAGCAGCTCCATTGAAACTTAACAGCCAAGTAAAAGTCAATTATTCTTGCTTTCTAAAAGTTCTGTTATTTAGGGTCAGGGACGAGGTCAGGGACAAGGGCTGTGAATTAGCTTTATGCTATATGTACGCAACACCGGTTATCTTTGTACTGTATAACAATGCCAAGTGTATTGTCCCTGTAAAATAAACAAGCAAATAAAAAATATAGTTTCTGATTAAAGTGTGTTTCCATTTATTTAAACTTTCATAAGCTTTGATATTTTTGGAACAGTAGTTTAAAATTCTGTCTAAGTGGTGTAAATTACTATGCAAAACCAAGTACTTATCTGCAAGTATTTCTGTTATTATTGCATTCAAATTGACTTGTCTGTACAATTTTTCTTAAAAACACATTCATTCATTTATTTTATTTTTGGCTTAGTCCCTTTATTATTCCGAGTTCGCCACTGCGGAATGAACCACCAACTTATCCAGCACATGTTTTACGCAGCGGATGCCCTTCCAGCCGCAACCCATCTCTGGGAAACATCCATACACTTATTCACACACATACACTTCAGACAATTTAGCCTACCCAATTCACCTGTACCGCATGTCTTTGGACTGTAGGGTAAACCGGAGCACCCGGAGGAAACCCATGCGAACGCGTGGAGAACATGCAAACTCCACACAGAAACGCCAACTGACCCAGCTGAGGCTAGAACTAGCGACCTTCTTGCTGTGACTACCTACAGCGCCACCACGTCGCCCTTATACAACATATTCTTTAAACCACTAAATGTGTCAATAAAAATTACTTTTAAAAGCTCTCAAAGCAACGTGTCCCATAATGCAATTGAAAAGTAAATAAACAGAAAACACCCACATGAATTATGGACAACTGTTAATTATCAGACATTTTTACTGTGTGCATTTCTAATCCAACATGCATTAAACCTGTTAGTAAACAGACAGATCCTTTTCCAACCAAACATTTAAAGGGGACCTATTGTGGTAAAATAAGTCTCTAATGTCCCTGTGTATGTAAAGTTTTAGCTCAAAATACCCAACAAAAATGTTTTAGAACTATTTTAAACAGCCTCTTTTAGGCTTTGATCCAAATTGTGTCATTTTGGTGACTGTCACTTTAAATTCAAATGAGGGCAGGCTACAAATGCCTATGCATGGATTTAAAATAGCACTAGCATTAGCTTTGTGAAAAACTGAAAATGTCAAAAACAGTGGCTTAAAAAAGGTAGTGTATGGAGACTACACTGTTCATTTGGGCATCCTAAAGCCCCACATTCATAATGATTCTTAGTCACTGACAATATCTTTGACAGATACTTTATATGATAATAATAGGGTGATCGTCGCTAATCTGTAGGATTTAGGTAGGTTTATAAAAAATGTACTTGATTAAGTTTTACCATTAGAGGCGGGCTATATTTAGACAAGTTATTTATTTATTATAAGTCCCCTTTACATTATCATATGTTGAATCAGAAATCCATTGTGGCTTTTTGAATTTATCACTATTAATTCCATTTTTTTAAATATGATTAAAAAGCCTAAATAAAATAACATGAAAAATATTTTTTATATTCTTTGTTTTATTATCTGCTCAGACGTTTCATCACTGTGAATGTCATCACCTCATTGTAGTAAGGGCAGTTTGTTGACTCCTTCATTGACGTGTACTTCTTCTCCTCTCCAATTTCCACGCAAACCACAGGGTCCATGTTCAATCCGACCAGCTGACGGGCCTCGATTACTGTAACACTGATCTGCAAGACATCACAATTCAACTAAATAATACTGCTGATAAAACCTACAGTGGGCGTCTTTGACTAAGACTGATGAGGCTGTGTTCATTTGGGGGTGAAATCTGTTATGCATTTATTACTACAGAGAGCAAATTAGTTAAGTTTGCTTTGGGGATTTAAATGACAAATGAGCTCCAGCGTATCCTACTGGATCACAGATTCATAAAGTAAATATCCAAGGCTGCATATAGACAAATTACCAAACCAAACTTAGTCAATGGAAAGAAAAGCATAACACTTTTCATCCTTTCAGCTCGCAAGTGAGCCAAGATAATTCAGATTTACACAGCTAAAATGAACTACCAAATGAAACCCAGGCTCATTGCGGATACATACCCAGGTCTACATTTCTGAGGACAGTGAAATACGTAACTGCAAGTATATCTGCGTGCAGTTTTTGCTTATGCAAATCCGCCAGAAGCCACTCTTTACACTTTTTGATGGTCTCTGTCACGTGTCCTCTTCTCACGTAAATCCACCAGAGGGCACAACATACACTTCAGCAGACCAGGGGCCTCATGTACGAAGACTTGCATGGAAATCATACTAAAACATTTACAGCTTTGTGCTTATGCAGAAAAAAATTCAGATGTATGAAACACTGCGTATGCTGAATCTCACGCATATTCTTTTGTACATCCGAACGAACGTGAAACTGAGCGCAACATGCACGAGCACAAAACCCCCTTCCTGCCTCCTCCCCCGTATGAATATGCTAATGACTCTACTTTGGCAAAACCCAACGAAAAAGCAATGACAAAATCAAGCAAAAAGAGAAACTTTGAACAGAATGTGAATTGGAGGTGCTGCTTTCGGAGGTAGACCGGAGGAAAACGGTGTTATTTGCAAGTTTGTTCTCCGGAATTAACAGCAAAAGAAAAAAATAGAATGGGGAGAGTTTAGCTGATGCGGTTAACACAATTGGGTCTGAACATCGCACTGAGTGAATTAAAAAAGAAATGGTGTGATTTATGGGTGTAAAATGTTGCTGCATCCGTAACAGTCTCAGTGGCGCAGCTCGTAAGATGCATTTCAACATGTTTTGACACGTTTGAGCATGAACTCGGTTCGAATCCAGCATCATATCAGATTTTGCCAACTATTTATCACGAGAAATACAAGTAGGATTCAATAATAAGTTTGTGCATCATATTTTATTTGCACATTCATTGAATGGAAATGTTTCTGATTCACGCATGAAAATTCATCTTCAGATAGTGTCTTTATAGCAATGTGCGTGCAGTAGATAGCTCAGATTACATTGGGAAAACAGGCGACCGCTGCAAATTGTGCTTTAATGTTTAGCTGGTCAACGGTACGGTATGGAAACCTTATATACCTGCTAGATGAACCCGTCTCATATAGCTGCTAGAGCAAGGCTCAGACACTTTGTAGAGAGCAATTTAACACAACTGCCTCTAGGAGTCGCCAATGGAAATAAAACAGACACTCACAAAAAATGTGCGTATGCCAGCCATAAAGCTGCCGTGGAGCTGCGCACATTCCCACGTTCAGTTCATCGTTAGTAAATCCAAACGTTGATACATGAGACCCCAGGCCAGCTTGCTGTCAACTGACTGACTGACAAACCATCCCAACCACTTCCCTAAACCCAACCAATAGTGTTTTCAAAAGGCAATCTAGAAAAAGAAAAGCATTGCAGCTGATTTCTCTATGTTTTCAGCCTGTTTTTATTATATTTTTCTTTTCTTTTACCTGCTGTCAGGAAATCGGTTTACACAACAAGCTACTGGGCCAACTGATGACACCAGAAAAGCTGTCCACACAGAGGTAAGCGGTTAACAGTAGCATGAAGAGGAACAGAGCTAATGGCGATCTCATACTAGCCCATAGCATTCATTTTACGAACGAAATGGAGCTAGACATACCTCTGGGTACATAATTTGCAGTCTCCAGAAATGTAGACAGGGGTACGTATCCACAATGAGCTTGCGTTGCACAAATTGCAATGTCTCTAATATGTTCACCACATTGTGCCACCTTTATTGCACTCCAAAGCTACAATACTAAGAGACAAATGCAAATAAACTTTGCTTCATAGAATCTTCAGAAAAACACAGATAATAATAACGCTTAGAATTGCAGTCTGCAATTATTCTTTCAGCAAATGAGTTGTAAAAGTAAGAGAAAGACAGAAAAGCAGAGTTCCCAACCTCTGGCAAAATATGAACTATTAGAGATAAGGGAATAATGTGAAAAATGGCCTAAAAAACACTTACGCAGCACACAGGGGATGTTCTGTATGGATTTCCAGCATTTAAAGGAATTATGCAGTGCCAGGACTGAAGCGAATTTGCAATTCAACTGGCATGCAGAGGACAATTAGTAAGCAAACATCAAAGCCTCTCTAAAACACTGACGCTCAAGGCTCATGTTGTTTATTTGGGACGGCTCTGTGTTTCAAGGCTTTGAGCAGAATACACTACTCAAGGATAAATGCCACTGGCTTAACATGTCTCCTTGGCAATTCGAGGCTGCGAAGCTTTTGTCTGAGGGAATGTTATCGAGCTCCCTTTTCTCTCTGTTTAATCGTTTCTCTGTTCCTACCTGATAATCAACCGGACGCCCTGAACTCGGCTCCATTTTAATGTCAGGCTTTGATCTGGAAAAACAAGAGGATCAACCTTAAGGACACAAATTTAAACGATTAGTTGTTTTAAATCAAATTTTGCATGTATTATGTCGAGCACACAATAAAATATGGAAAATCAAACATGTCAACTAGACCTTGATTAGGTATTTTTATCAAACTAATTACATGAAAAACAAAAGTCAATGAAACAACATCAGAAACAAAGCAAACTGTTCTTTCTTTAATTTTAGAAAGGAAGAAAGAAAGAAAGAAAGAAAGAAAGAAAGAAAGAAAGACATAAATAGGAGGTTTTTCTTCCCTGTGACCTTTTCACAAACATATAAACTTCAAGAAGCAAACATACAAACTTCAAAATAGAATAGTGTACGTGTATGGGTTTAAAAATACAGCATGTGCACATTAGACATGTGACCTTTTGTTGGAGACATTAGTGGTCACTGCAGTAACCGAGGCCAGTGAGATTGTATCAGGGTCAAGAATGCCGCCTAGACGCATGGCTTTTCGATCCAGATCTTCTGCATCCAGAATGGCAGCATCATCTGCACACAAGAGCACAGAAGTGAAACTTTGAAAGGAACAGGCTCCATTTCTTTTATAAAATATATATTTATAATATGCAATCAACTTCTGTTCCTTTTAAAGTTTCATGTCTAATGTGCAGTTTATGATTCTTCAGTCTTTACAATTGATGTCTAAAGTAAAATACCAACAAATCAAAACCAGTGAATATCAATGAATGAATGTCATATAATGATTAAAAATGGAGACACAAATACTTATACTTAATAGCTGCTAATGATTATTATTATTTTATTTTTTTGCCAATTTAATACAATTTTCTAGCCTCTCTTGTTAAGAAAAAGTACATTTTATAGAAAAAACATGGATAACAACAAAAATTGCTAAATTAGTATTCAAATTCATTTTAATATGGTCCAAATTGGGTGCTTCACGCTTTTTTATTGGTCATTTGTTTTTGTTATCAAGAATAAGGTCCAAAATTTACTAGCAAAATGTTTTCTCTATTTAAAAATAATACAATAGCGAAAAATAACTTCACTTACATATTGTATGTTTTATTGCACAGCTGGATGTTGGACTCATGAAAAATAATAGTTTGCATTGGCCAGAACTGATTAGCTGAAGTCACACTGATGTGACGATCGACAGAGGATTCCGCTTGGTCTTAAAGCCTTTTTCAATGGGTTATTTTCACAATTTATGATGGTGTAACAGTCAAAATAGGACAAATGAGCTCATGTATGGGACAAATTCTAGACCTTTGTCATTGAGGGGTGGGTCTTTTAAACTCTTCAAACTCTCGCAATTTTGTTCAATAAACATACTGTACATTAGACTTTCATCTTCCACAAGTGTTCTAATGATGATCAATATTTACCTCCTTTTTTGTGGTCATCTTTAGAGGTGCGGGTCTTGCCCAGCTTCATGGCTGAGAACACTCCTTTTCCTGCCCTACAACACAACACACAAACAAGCACGAACGGAGGGGGAAATCAATATTTGCTCTGCGATTCCTTTTTAAATCACCTCTACCTCCGAGCCTCCCTAACACTGAATAATTTATACCAGTTTAAACTAAGAAATATGATTATGTTTCATACATATTGTATTAAAAGCAGTGATGCATTTGGATACATTCCACAATTTAATCATATAAATTATTAACGCATACAGCTCACTTGTATGTTGTGCCATGGACAGATACTTTCCCCCAATTTTCAAACATTGTGTTGCAATTTAGTCATTATTTACACCTCTGCCTCATGATGCAAGCATAGGATATCTTCTACAATCTTTTTCCTTGACTTTTTCTGATAATCTGACAATAACGAGAATGTTTTCTGAGCTTTTATAAATGAGTCAAGATCAGTTAAGCAACACATTAAAATATTCTTAGTCAAAACTGCAGTCTATTTAGCAAATGAATGTGTTTACATCAGGAGAAGATTTTCAAGAGAACATGAAATAAAGAGAAATGGATTTAGGTCTATTACAAAACAGAAAAAAATGATGACACACATTGCACAAGTCAATAAATCAATAAAAAGCCTGATACGCATGATGCATTTTTATGTGTGGATGCATGAGAAAAGAGAAATTGATTTATAACTTCACTTTTCTTTGACACATAGATATTTCTTAAAAGATATCCAGGTATACAAACACATTTTACAGTACATAAAGTGCTCAGCATTCATAAGTCCACCCCTCACAAATCTCTTTCTTAAATTCAGATTTTTACATTCATAAGCTATGCAATATTATATCTGTGCATATACATTAGATCAGTCAGTACTGAGGACAAATATGGTTCAGAAACTAATACACCAAAATGTATGTGTTATAGAAAAATATTAAATATAAATTTTATAAAAGAGAAAGAAATCAAAAGAGACAAAATAATAATAATAATAATAATAATTTAGTTTAAATTTTGTAGGTTGTAATTTTTTTTTTTTACAATATTTTGCTTGAATTTAATTGTATTATCTCTCAGTCTCTAAATATGTTTGGTGACTAAAATATTATTTTAATAAATATCTGTTTAATAAATCTGTTTTGTTTAAAAAACAAATAAGGTGTATAAATAAGGTGTACTTATACTGAGCACTGTACATACAGTTTAAGTTTATTTTATCATTTGTAAAGTTTGAGTGCAATCAGATCATCACTACTGGAGCATGATGATGGAAAATTTCTGTGATATTTATCACTCAGACGAGACAGTCGTTTCAACAGCGGGACCCCACTCACAATAGCCCCGCTGGTGTCCAATAACTCTGCACTGATATTATGGTGATTAGATATCAGTTCCCCCACAAAGGCCTGATGATGTCACAGGCCGGCTGGACAAATAACGGCACTTAATTATTCAACAAGATGGGCACAATTCGCCAATTAGCTGTGATCTGTGGATATAGATACTTTCTCAGGACTAGATGAAAGAAATCCAGATCGTTTTGTTCCTTTCTTTCCTTTCAGCACTTTAAGTGGAGGGAAAATGCAACAGGATCACACTGACTTCACCAGTGTTTGGATTAATTACATACATTTACAGGTTACATTGCCTGGATATTCTGCAGTTTAGTTATTATTTGCAGCTCATTCTTATATGATGGAGGCATATCTGATGCAGTCTGTCTTATTGAATCTTTGTAAACAACTTAAAGTGACAGTGAAGAGAAAGTCTTCAAAGTTCACACGATTTTATCCATTAATAGAAATAAATAACGATAATACGCGTTTTTTTTTCCAAACAAAAAAGCTATTTTGTTACTCTTAAGTAAAAAGCGCACAAGTTTATCAAATCACATTTGTGTATTATTATTACTTTATTTTCGTTTATGAAACTAAGTGACTGTATGCATTTTTATTAAAAAAAATAAAAAAAGAAGTGTGTTAAGTTTATGTATATGAAATCCACAGCAGAAAACAAATATCTGACTCTGCTATGCAAAGAAAGACAAAAAGCATCGCAAATAAAACAATCCTGATACACGTCATATACACATATGCTTTCATAGATACACAAATAACATAGGATACTCACCAAAACAGAAACAACCAAAAATCCCCCGACAGAAAATGTGTATAAAAATAGATATTCCTGGCTAGAGTGTGTACTATATGTCCATTTTCAGTGGCTAGTCCAGCTAGTCCAGATTCAAGCACAGAATCCACACAGCTAAAGAGACACTTCTCAGACTAAACGGAACATCCACAATAAGGGAGAACCTGAGATGATGGCCCGGTATAGGTGAAAAAGTAACAGGAGAGAATGTGACCTCACACTCACACACACACCAATACAAACTCACACTCCCCCACACATTCACTCTCACTATCTCACAGATGTGGCCCATATAAAATTACTGTTGTGTAAATCTAAATATACATTCAGAATAAATTAAAAATACTTTTTTAGCAGTGATGCATTAATCAAAATAAAAAAACATTCAGTTACACTTTATTTTGATGGTTCGTGTGTTGAATTTAAGTTATATTGCATTTACATGTCAACTAATTCTCATTAGATTTTACAGTAAGTAGACTGTTCAGTTGAGGTTAGAGTTGGGGTAAGGGTTAAGGTTAGTGTAAGTTGACGTGTACTTGCAAAGTTTCTTATAGTCAGTTAAAGGACCAGCATCAACAGATATTAAGCAGACAGTCTACTAATACTCAAAAGAACCATTAAAATAAAGTGTTACCAAACATTCTATTAAATATTGTATCAAATAAATGTAAAATATTATAATAATACAAAATTTGCTGTGGTTACTATTGTAAATTATAGCAGTTTCTCTGGATTTATGATCTATTCATATTTTCAATGGTGATTATTATATTGGTTTAATTTTAAAAAAGATTAAATAAATACCACTTTATTTTACCAATCTAAATACCAAAATATCAATCTATAAACTTCAGCAATGTTAAGAAAGCAATGTTTGATAGAATAACACTTTTTGATCATAACAAAATCAAAACCTGGCATTCTGCAAAACAGAAAAAAAGAAAGATGTCCACCATAAGAACATTTAAACTTCAGAATAATAGTTATGAGACCTTAATCATTTTGAAGCATTCTGTATATAATAATACATAAGTATTGTGCGTTGTAGCAATTACAAATGTCCTGTGTGTTTTCATTTATCAGATAAACTAACTGTAATAACTGTAATTAATGTAAAAATAACATACAGTTGAAGTCAGAATTATTAGCCCCCCTTAATTATTAGCCACCTGTTTATTATTATTATTTTAATTTCTGTTTAACGGAAAAAATATTTTTTTAACACATTTCTAAACATGAAAGTTTTTTTTAACTCATTTCTAATATGATTTATTTGATCTTTGCCATGATGACAGTAAATAATATTTAACTAGATATTTTTCAAGACACTTCTATACAAGTGACATTTAAAGACTTAACTAGGTTAATTACAGTAGGTTAACTAGGCAGGTTAGGGTAATTAGGCAAGTCATTGTATAACAATGTACAACTGGTTTGTTCTGTTGAAAAAAAAATTTTGCTTTAAGGGGCTAATAATTTTGACCTTAAAATGCTTTTTATTATTATCTTTTTTATTAAAAACTGCTTTTATTCCAGCCGAAATAAAACAAATAAGACTTTCTCCAGAACAAAAAATATTATCAGACATACTGTGAAAATTGCCTGAATCTGTTAAACATCATTTGAGAAAGATTTAAAAAGAAAAAAAAATCAAAGGGGCTAAATTCTGACTAAAACTGTATGTTCGAACATACTCTATCACCAAAAATAAAAATTACATAAAAACTTTATGTTCAGACTTTCTCTTTGACTCTATCAAAGATTAATTCAAAAGAAAATCAAGAAAGATGCAGGATTGTATCTAGACAAGGTAACCCAACACTAATTAGATGATTTTTAGAGCGTGATGAGAGCAGCTCTGTTTAATCAAAAGATCCACTTCAGCGGTCATGAAGAAACAAGCGACCCACAGGCACCACCTGACAGTGCAAACAATGTCCTTTGCCAGGTCTATGGGATTTATTGGAACTAATTCTGTGCCACATGAAATAGTTTTGCAGTAGGTTTGACTTCACACATGTATGGTAAACTTTCAGCACTATACTGTATAAGAAAGTGTCTGTTTGACCTACACATTGCTTTAGAATAGAGAAGAAAGCAGGAGTTTTAGATTGCATCAGTTGCACATTTTTTTATGCCTTCAAGAAAGACATTTGGGTACAATATCAGTCAATGACTATATGGACATCAGTAATTGTATTATTTTCCTTAATCTGAACATTATGATTAAGGTGTTTACATGAGTTGCTTTTTGAAAGTTCCTTTCATAATCCCTATGTGCTATAATGTAATTTTACATGTTATAGCACATAATTCAATTAACATTATTGCATCACGACGCAATCCAAATTTCCTCCGGATTTTCATGTAATTTTAGGAGTTTCATTTTTAGTTCTAATTTTGTTTAACTTCTTAACTGCAGTTTGGCACTTTCACTTTCATTCAGAAACATTTCATGCAAGCCCCCCTGTCACAAACGAGATATTGATTGCGAGTATGAACTGCTGGAAGAGTGTTGTTTTAATGGAATTTGAAACCTCAAGCAGTATGGGGAAAAAAATCTCAGCATTTCACGATGCAGGTGTCTGTGGTACTTCACTGACTCAGTAGGTGCAGAGAATAGTGTCAAACAGTCGTGTGTGTATAGACTATCCTGTCGCAAATCGTGGTGAAAATCCTACATGACAATAATAGCTTGATTAAGGTGTTTACAGGTCTCTACTGCACTGTACAAACTCAGCAAACTCCACATGTCTTAATTTGATTTCTGTTTAGTCTGATTATGACCTTAATCAGATTAAATTAATTAAAAATCCCTGTATACATGGTAGACTCTAAAAGTATTGTCTTAATCGCATTAAAATTGTATTATTGGTGTCCATGTAAACGTACTCATTGAAATACTTGTGATAAATAAATAATATTTAATTTTACCATTAAATTTCAAATGTTCTACTTGAGTGAAGGTTATTGTAGCTTTACATTTTTATTAGTTTTTATATTGATGCTGTTTTAAACATTTCTGTTCATTTCAGTTCAGCTTTAGTTGGTGTCATTGATAGTTTTGTTAGTTTTAGTTTTTTTTATGTGAACACTTTATTTAATGTTTATATATTTACCTTCATTCATTCATTCATTCATTCATTCATTCATTCATTCATTCATTCATTCATTCATTTATTTTCCTTTGACTTAGTCCCTTTATTCATTAAGGGTCGCCACAGCGAAATGAACCGCCAACTTATCCAGCATGTGTTTTATACAGCAGATGCCCTTCTAGCTGCAACCCAGTACTGGGAAACATCCATGCACACTCATTCTCTCATACACTGCGGCCAATTTAGTTTATTCAATTCAGCCTTAGTGCATGTCTTTGGACTGTGGGGAAAAACTGAGCACCCGGAGGAAATCCGCACCAACACGGGGAGAACATGCAAACTCAACACAGAAATGTCAACTGACCCAGCTGGGACACCTTTATGTTTATATAGAAAATATGTTTCTGTGACTGTTTGTTGTTTTGTTTTTAATTTATTGTGCAATTTTAATTCTATCTCAGTTAAAGAAAATGTTTTTTGACTAATAGTTTTAGTCTTTGTTTTCGTTTACTACAAAAATTAATTTGAGTATATAAATAGACATACATCATACATTTATATTAAATTTTATTAAGAATTTGAAACCTTTGCAGAACCAAACTCTCATGTTAATAAAGCATGTAATCCCTCTTCTCCTACTGAAGAGTGACCTTTTCATGTTATTTAATGTGCGGGGGTGAGATCTAGTGACATTTAATTTTTTTATGAGTAGAGAAGCTAATCCATGGTGCACATAAAGTCACTGATCACAAACCAGTTATTTCTAAACCCCGTTTAAGAATTAGAACCAGTAACATAATACAGATAGCACAACAACTGTCAACTCAAAATGAAAGGAGAGAACATGACACCTGGGAGAGAGATGTGAAAGACCATTCATTTTGTATTTGCTTCAGGAATTAAGATGTGATGCATTATGAGCATACGTAAATGTATTTAAATGATTGAATGTGGATTAGAATTCAAAAACATCGCAAGTTTGAATATGCACTACTTGTAAATGTTTTTTGTTTAAGTCTCTTTTGTTTACCAAGGGCCAAAGTATTCATCATACAGTAAAAAAAAGAAATACAAATTACATTTATAATTAATATATTATTACATAATAAAATATTATTACAATTTAACACAATTAAACTTGATTATTCACAACAACAAAAAAGATATTTATTTCTGTTATGACAAACGGAAAGATCATCAACCATTACTACACTCTTCAGTACCACAGTATCTAATAATCATTCTAATATCAAGATCTGGCGATTCAGAAACATTTTTAATAATTAAAGTTAAAAGACCCAAAACAATCCATCTGCAAGACCATTTACTGTACTGTGGGTGCATTTTATATTAATTTAATTTAATTTAATTTAATTTAGTTTACTTATTTTATTTAATTTTTTTAAAAATTTAATTTATAAAAATTTCATTTAATTAATTTAATTTATTTTTATTAAATAAAATGGTAAAGTTGATTTCTGGTTGAAACTGTTCTCCTTGGTGATTCATAAAATCAATGGCTACCAGCTCTTTGAGAGTAAAAAAAAAAAAAAGTAAAACACTGGCAAAACAAAATGAATATCCATGCCTTAATTTCTGTAAGCTGTTATAAAAGCAAATGATACAGTAGATCTGTGCAAGAAACTGAACATTATTTGTTATTACATCGAATGAAAAGTTTTGACAATTCTAAACAGTATAATTGCCTTACTGTCACAATTTTGACCAATTTTAGGCACCTTTGTTAAATAAAAGTATTCATATTTTCTCAATTTCTCAACTACCATCACTTGAACTATTGTATTTTGATCCTGTAATTCATTCTAAATATTCTATATTTTATATGTGTTAAAACTAAACACATAAACCTCACTGAATTTTGAAAATCATTCAGGTCAACGTAAAGTCAGTTTAAAAACTGTTTATCATCCTCCATTTCTAAAACATGACAAGAGATATACACACAGCAATACATCTAGGCAGAAGTGAATGTGTTGAAAAGCCCAACGCAGCATAATGAATTATGTATCACTTAAGAGCCAGCGAGACCTTGATGTCTGAGATGAGTTTGGCCAAAAACCTGAACTAAAGCAAAGCCGTTTGTTTCCATCAAATCATTGATCAGAACACAGTTATGAGTAACGTACAGTACATTAGCTTGCTATTTATAAATTACTTTCTCTCTACGGGATACTTTAAATGGTAAATATCAATCAGCTGTTATAAACTAGACACTTTAAACCCTGTTCAGCAGAGACATTACTATACTTACTGTAAGTACTTGCTTTCATAGTCTTGTTGTTATTTTTGGTCTTTTTTTCTCCTTTTTCATTATTGCATGAATGAAAAAGGAGCACAATTCTGTTTCGTTAATGTGAGACTCTATTAAAGTCATGAATTATTGAACAATGAGTGCCTTTGAGCTTTTGTGCCCTAGATTTTAAAGTGTGTGTGGGTTCAAAGTGACAGTTTTATGCAAGAAGGAGGAGAGAAGAACAAAAGAATGGTGGGATGGAGGCTGAACATTAGAGTACAACAAAGACAGCAAACTGAACCACGAGAGTAATGCAGCGACTCTAATGTGACAAACATCCCTGGGAAAATCCCTTTGTTCTGTTTAAGGTTATTTGACTGCAAGCTTAGGCCTGTCATTGAGAAAAACTCAGGAGAACAACACTTCTGATTAGGCTTACCTAAGAAATAACAAGTTATGATAGTAAAACTGATCAGAAGTGGCAATTGTGACAGCTTAAACCAGCCTGAGAATAGATGGTTTGAACCAGATTAGCTGGTCTTCAAGCTTAGATCTTGGCAGAATTGTGACAAAAAGGCAGCACTGTGAAACAGTCTAAATATTTGAAGCAGTTCAAAACCTTTCATCAAAGTTCTCCTAAAACTATTAAACAACATCCACTCATGTCTTATGACATTTTTAAAAAACATTTTAGATCCACTTCAAATGTTGACTACTGTATACATGTAAATTCAGAATTATGAAGGGAAAACAGAACTGAAGAAAACAGGAATTCTGAGAATTTGTAAACTATTAAGAAGTAAACATAGAATTACCCGCTTCAATTTTTATCAGTCGATTGAATGGGCTTTATCAGTGGTTATCAGCTTATAGATATGGCTCAGTAGGGGCCTTCTGCACCTATTGGTTGGCTGAGAAGGCTCTAATCATCCATTTACATGGTAAATTCGCTATACTAAGGCCTGATATCACTAATGCGTTTTCGTTTTAAAACACATACGTTTTGCTATGGTTACGCCATCCGTCCACACTACGCTGGAGTTTTCGAGTGCCGAAAAACGGAGCGTTTTGAAAACGCTGGTAAGGCCGTTTTCATTCTAAAACGCTGCTGCTTCATCACAGTGTGGATGAGGGAAAACGGAGACATCTGAAAACAGAGGCGGGGCTGCAGACATTCGTCTATTTGATTGGGGCATTTGCTTAATATTAAGTAGCCTAACACGCACAGTTCAGTCCTGCAGTCCTCTTCTTGTAAGTTCAGACTTCGCAAGTTTGATCAAGGCTGCAGTCTCCCCCTTCTCAGTTTGATATGGAAAACAGACTACCGAGGACACGGGTAAATCTTCAAAGGGAACAGTGTACTTTATAACTTCATTCACATCACCCTGGCTACGTTGTTTCACTTTCTCAACAATAAAATGCAATGTTGAGGCGTTGTGCTGCATTTATGAGCGTCATCTTCACTGTGTGGATATTTATAACAAAACGGAGCCTATAACAACTGCCTCCTTTCAATTTCATTGAAAATAAAAAGCATACCCTCTCTTTTGCTGAATATCTGTTTTAATAATTGATAATGTAAAAGTATAACATACAATAAGTTTATAATATAATAATAAAGGCAAGCGATCAGTCAATATACAGAATGTAGGCTACGTGGTTACAATAATCATTAACTTATCTTTGCGCTCAGCCAAAACACGTTACCTGAGAACAAGTAATTGATTCCAATGACCAAAGTCAGGGAACATGTCGTTAGATAAAGACAACAAGATGAATGAAATATCACGTTTAATAAATATAGTGAGATTAGATCCAGCGGGAGATGCTTGATGAGCAGTCCGACTAGCAGAGCTCTGATCTGGGTAGATAGGTTGCAGCGCTTGCCTGAGAGTGTGTGTGTTGTCACGTGATGTGCGTTTTCAGCATTTTGGTGCGGACGGAGAGCTGTTCAGAAACGCTGGGTAAAACGCAAGTGCGGACGCAGATCGTTTTCATTCTAAAACGCCATTTTAAAACTAAAACGCACTAGTGTAAACGGTGCCTAAAAGAGAAGACTCCAGATCCAGATCTGTTGTACATTGTTGTGAAGGTTGGGTTTAGGGTTGGGAAAGGGGTAGATGTTACTAAAATACAATTAATGGGAAATTTTAAAATAATATAAACAATTCTGTGGAAAAAATACTTGGGATTGTAAACAGAATTTTGAGGAATTGTAAAGTCTGAATTGTAAAATGCAGTCATGATTCTGGGAATAAAGTAGGAATTGTTCAGATGTGAAAAAAATATGAATTGTGAGATACAGACTTAGAATGTTAAGAAATGCTTATTTCCATATTTGTAAATTTAATAAAATTTTAGCTTAAAATTCAATTTCTGTTTATTAAATCAACAATGCTTCTATCTCGCAATGCAGACTTCCCCTAAAAAATGTGAAAAAAGGCTAAACAAAGCTTAAAACAACCAAAACAAAGAGGAATAAAAAAACCTTTCTGACACTTTAACCGACAATTGCGCCAGTTTAAGCACATTTGCACCAGACATTTTCTTACAATTACTCCATCTTTCTAAAAAGAACTGCATTATGAAGTGTGCTTTATACAACTGAGTGGGCTTGACAAACCATCCGTAGTAATATTCTTCTCTCTATAAAAACACTCCCCCTCCTTACTCTAGCACTTAATTTTCTGAGCATAAACTGTTCCTTTGCATAATAAGCACTATTTGTGTGTATTGCCTCTTCTTGGTGAATCACTGAATGCCCTCCTCAATTGTAAATCACTTTGAAAGAAAAAGTGTCAGCTAAACGACTAAATAGATGGGTCAGGCATAAAAAAACTGATCAGATTTTTAAAAAATGAAAAAATTAACCATATTTTACTCAAACATGAAAGCACTTCATGTAATTATAATGGTAAAGATACATAATTCTTTACATGACAATAAAGTTTTACTTATAAGGCAGGTAGAAATTGACCAGTCCCATTGAGGGACTTAATCAAAAGATCTTCAAATGGACTGATTGCAGTAAGAACATCGAAGTGCAAACCCATCACAGCCATTTCAATCTAGCCTTATACAGTAAGTCAACGTCTAAGTCACGTCCAATACATAATTTTCTGTTGCTGGAAACAGTAAAGATTCACCTGGATTTTGACAATACACATCCTACTTAGATCTCTGACCTTTTATAGCCTAGAACGATGACCATAAATAAAATCAAAAGATAAACAAAACAAAGTCTAAAAAACTAAACTGAGATTTCAATAACTGAGAAGTTGGTCATAGGATCTTTTATAAGATGAATCGACTGATTGAGCAGTCCTTGTCAATATCTGTTTATTCATTTATATTGGACATGCACCTTTTTTTCAGAAACTGCACATGGACACTGGGTTGTTACAGAATTTTTGAGAATGTAAAGCACAAGTTCAAGTAGCTGCAGACTCTTTAGGGAAAGAAGCTAGCGTGAATGAGAGAAATGTTAGACAGAGATAAAGCTGGAGGAGCGAGAGGGGTGAAGATGAGAGAACCGTCTAGTCATTAGAGAGGACTTGCAGTTACTTTAGATCTAAAAATTTGCAGTGTCCCACTGGGGTACAACAACTTCAGCTGTACAACAAACACACGAACGCACGCACACACGCACGCACGCAAGCACACACACACACACACACACACACACACACACAGTAAAATAATGAAACAATAATGAAAAAAAGGAACGAAGGTCAAGTAACAATAGTGAGGAGACTATTATAAATGCAAAAAGGAGACAACCTAAATTGTCTCAAATGTTTTACAATTGTTCATGGTCTAGATTGTCAAATATTTCCAAATATAAATATAATACACATTTTTGTAATCAATAATAATCTTCAAATGGTTCAAGATGCCGATTGCTGTATTACCAAACTACTTGAACTACTAAAATTGCATTCAGTTCAGAACTAAGACGAATACAAAGCATAGTCCTACTCCCAGTATGTCTTCAAGTTTTTGAAGATGTATAGCAAACCTCAGCGTGAGCTCAGAAGTCATCAATAAAGCATCAAAGACACTGACTTCGTGCTCACTTCTGGTCAGCAATGGGAAAGATGTATAACAGAAACCCCAAATCCATCGCTTGGACATTCACTTTTTGGTGTGTTTGTCTGACTAGGCAACTGACATTTATGCCAACTAGTATATGCAGTACATAATAAACACATACAATTTAATCATACCTGAAGAATTCATTTTCTCGTCTCCTCCCTTTGTCTGTTCTCATACACTCTTACCATATCAGTTAGTTAATGCAATTTAAAAATGTGCTAAAATGTTTTGATAATAACTCTCTGACAAGAATTTTCTATGCATGAAGATAAATAACTGCATATCCAAAAACAACAGAATAGCATATAAATATGATTTTTCTCTGCACTTGATCTCATGACAGAACTAAATCAATGAAAACATTAAAATTACAAATAACGGATGATCAGTAATATGCTCTCAAATGGTCTTAAACTTCTGGAAATTCGTAGGGTAGGATATCCCAAGAGTTACAAATGTGCTAATATTTCATGTACATCATTCATGTACTGATTCCTGTGACGCTCCAGGGACAAACGAGGTGAGCCGCTGAGACTGCAGCTCTGCACAAAACGTTTGGCCAGTGGAGAAATGGAAATGGTCATGCCCAACTGAGTCTGGTTTCTCTCAAGGTTTTTTTTCTTCACTTTTGCCAATTGGTGAAGTTTTTTTTCCTCACCGCTGTCGCCAATGGCTTGCATGGTTCGGGATCGGTAGAGCTACGCATCAATGGATTTGCTCTTCAGTGTTTGGACTCTCAGTAGTCATTATTAAACCACACTGAACTGAACTAAACTGAACTGAACTTAAACTCCAAGAACTGAACTACACTGTTCCAATTTACTATAATCTTTTATGTGAAGCTGCTTTGACACTATGCACATTTTAAAAGCGCTATACAAATAAAGGTGAATTGAATTGTATTGAATTGAACATCATATAAATGTCTAAATGATTTTGGGTTATATTTTTTTACAGTGTTTCTCATTAGCAATACGTGTGTATGCAGAAGTCAAATATTTCTTTAAAGGTGCTGTATGTAAGTTTTTTACTCTTTTAAAGCATAGAAATACCATACTTATGAAACATGCTAAGTGAACATTCTTGTTTATCTGAAAAACAATGCTAAAGTCAGTTATTTTGCTTTGAAAATTTCTGTTATGTGCCAAAACGGTGTGTTTGCTTTGTTTCTTTTAACCCACACACTGCGACTTTAGCCAATTTTAATTCAGCGCCTTGGGTTACCTTCAGGTAAAACAGCGTAGGAAGTTAGGAACATCAGTTAGGAAGGCTCTTAAAGCATGTGTCTGTGACCAAAAATGCGACCTCCGGTGGACAGTAGCAGAATCAGAGATCCACAAGAGGTGGTTATTAATTAGCAAATATTATAAATATTATGAACATAAACATTAGGTGAGCAGGCTACATTGTCCAACATGGCCATGTTGTTGTTACATCACATACAACCCCATGTCCTAACAACACGCTACATGACGGGATTTGCAGTGATAAGAAATTTGGCTGCTTGCACCAAATAAAACATAATAGAAAATTTAAATATAGCCATTTGGAAGCACAGAATATGCACTTACTCATGAAACTGCAAGATTTATCATCTAATCGGTACATATTAAACCTCTATAACATTATTAAACGGAGATGCTGAATGAGTGATATTTATTAACTTGGCTTGCACTGAGATTACGTTTCTAAAGTTCAACGGTTTATTTTATTTTCAAGATCTGAGGTAAACTATCTTTTGCTGTTTTCAATAGTATGGCAATAAATGTCATGTAAAATGACATTAAAACTCACATTATTAGCATTTAACACTGAATAAAGCACATGAGGTGTACCTGAGGGTCATCCTGTTGTTTACCTGTAAGAAATAGAAGCCGTTTCTAAAATCTAAATTTTAGGTAATGGTTCGGACAAAAACTCCTTTTAGTTAAAAAAATGTCTTCTATTGTATACCGTTGCTTTTAGTTGGAAAATGGTTCAAATCCTTATATCAGCCTTTAGGCTCAATAGTCAGGCACACTCCCATCAATCTGGCAACCTGCGCTTGCATGTATTTTGATACAGTAATGCAATGCTAGTTCAAGCACTGGGGGGTGTCAAACTTACATACTGTCCCTTTAAGATATTTATGATTATTATGATTATGTTGATAAAAAACACAAACTCAAAGACCTTTACTGAATCTTTGCACAATGCAGATGCTAGTTTGCTAGTGTGTTTTATTATGCCAGGGTTACAGTGGCGATTTTAAAATGCTGTAAGCATATTTTAACATGTCGTCACCTTCGAATTCTAAGGTTCTATCTGACATTTTTGTCAAAATTGAGTTATTGACATATTCATATTAAATGACAACTTCTTTACATTATGGGATGTTTTTTCTTTTACAGTTTAAGACTTTTTATTTAAAAAACAAATGTTAAACACATACTGTTTGCTACGGAATGCAAAAACTTTGAAGCTCAATATCTCAAAGTCTTTCAGAACGCAGAGAGAACCTTATAATTCCAAGGTGATGATTTTGCCAGCACATACTAGCATGTCACAATACATTACTATTGTGTTTTAATAAACATGTCATATTTAACACATACTGTAGATAAAAAAACAACAGTATTCATCAATCTCTTGGTAAAGATTGCAAATTTGTTCACTATTTGTTTTTAATATATCTGATTTATTGGTTGACCAAGTACTAATTTATTATCAACATTAAATACTAAATATAAATGGAGTGCAGCTTTCAAAATCCTAAATGAAAAGCAATAAATGATTTGGCTCTAATTTACCAGTAACTTTTAACAACTCCCTTAATATCATTAGTAATCACAGATATTCATCAACACTATATGTAAACACTCACAAAAAAAATAAAAAAATAAAAAACACTAATGATGCCAACACACAAATAAGGAAGAAACAGTGTTGTGTCTGCATATGGCTATAATTTATGGATCTGGGGCCATGTGAAGAGTGGTAGGCTTAGTGGAAATCAATACATCCCACACATTCAAGTAATCTACGCCTTCATGTTATTCAGCAAAAATGTGTTTACAGTTTAAAAAATGTGCTAAAATACAAAAATAAAATGAAGTAATAATATGATTATATATGTACACTTCTATATATGTTTATGCAACACTGTGGTCCATATAGCTACATAAAATGGAAAATAAAGCCTTCATTTAACCCTCATTAACTTCTTCATCTGCCTTCTAATCCCAGTTTTATCTTACAATCCGTTGCCTGTAGAGGATGAAGATGATGAGGGTGATTATATTAGCAGTGATGGCTGACTCACTTGCGGAATGTGGGAATGCCATGAATGGATCGTCCAGGTGAAGTTCCAGAACTCTGGCTGCGTCCTGAGAGAAGACTATCTGTCTCAAACTGGAAGGTTCCATCAAGGTCATCTGGAATATCAAGGAATTCACCATCGCTCCACACCTTTACACTCCCGTCCATGGTCTGATATTTGATCTCTATGGAAATGGTTGTCTGGAAAATAATAGAACAGTATGCATATTTACAGCAATTAGGCATCATGTATTTTATACAGTAAACATGCTTAAGGTATGGCCCTACCCCTAAACCCAACACTCACAGGAAACATGTGGCCAAATGTAATTATCAAAACACTTGAAAATAGCCTAGTGGTTAAGTGCGCTGACATACAGTATAGCACCACGGTGCTCACGGCGACCCGAGTTCGATTGCTGGCTCTAGGTCCTTTGCCAACCCTTCCCCCCTCTCTGCTCTCAATGCTTTCCTGTCTGCAACCACTACTGTCCTTTCCAAATAAAGGTGAAAAACCCCTTAAAAATAATTCTAAAATATATATATATATATATCAAAACACTTTATTAAATATGTTTTTTAAGCATTTTAAATTAGAGAAACATGAGGTGTGTCTCCGTAAACCATCTTCACAAAGTACAACTAAGTCCTACCAACTGTATGCCATTATACAACTTTTTACAACCACATATTATACACACGCACGCATGCACGCACGCACACATACACACTGAGCAATGAGCAGCCATTGCTTCTAGGATCTCAGTTGTGGTTATTGAAGGTAGATGAAAGCTCTGATCATTGACTTCCCTCACCTTCAGTCTCTTTAGATTACAAGTTCAACTCTCTAACCATTAGTACATAACCGCCCCATGTATGACATTGTACATGCACAGTAGCTCTTTTTTAAATTATTAACAAGATCATTATATAAATTATGGGAAAAGGAAGGAGTTTTAAAAAGGGATTGGCAATAAAGCACTTTGATTTCCATTTCATACCAATTACCTAATGGGTAAAGGAGTGCCAATAACTGTGGCAGCAAATTTGTGGTTAAAAATGGACAAAAAGGCTTTACTAAACACGTCTCGAGTCAGAGAGAAACCTTCATCATGTGTTGATTAGTTATCATCAGAAAACAAGGTTTTTGGTCAACACTATAGCACATCATCAGGATAAAGACAAGTAAGGGTAGGACCAGGTTTCTTTGGACAGCTAAAAAGACTTATTTAAAAATAATGAACCGCTTTGTCGAGAAATTTTTATGTTTGAATTTTAAATTACTGTATAATGTGTATTTTTTTTATGTCAACTTCAACTAGCTGATGATTAAAGTTAACAGACTGGTCACTCGCAGCAAAGAAAATAAATGTGAATGGTGAATTTTCTTTAAAAGTTTCCTAAAAAATGGTTTAAAATAGATTAAATGAGGTTGCACATTAATCAAAATATATGCTAACCATAACACAGCATTATGTGATTATTAAAAGACTGAAATTTGTAGAAAGCAGGTACTGTAGTTGTCCTGAATGTTTCGATGAGATTCACTACATTTGCAGATTTTTTTTTCATTTTAATAGATTTTTACTTCTGTAAATTTGATTTATGTTTTATACGTTTTATTACTATGTTATAATCAATATCAAATGATTTATTATTTTCCATTTTTTAAATTAAATATTTACTTGTTTGCATGGGTTTTTTGTGATTTTTGTGGTGCACAATTCCACTTTAGTTTTTTATGGAAGGGAAAATTGTTATCGGTGCATGGTCTAAAAGGGCTGTCCTTACACTCTTAATGAGTTATGGGTGTGTTTTGGGTGTAACGTGCATTGAACTAATCAGAGTCTCATCTCATCCCATTCCCTTTTTGAGCGAGTTGCAGTTGTGCCATGGCAGATTTACTATTTACATGGCGAACTTCGTAAGCAGAACAACTGATTGTGTCAGTAGCAAGAAAACGGATCTGCTCCTGCATGAGGTTAAAGTGTGCAAGCAGACAATTTTTAGAACGAGTCGGATTCCATCAGAATCTCCTGAGGGGAAGAATGCGTACATGAGAAGAGGTACATGTAATACTTTTGTACATTTTAATCCTTTAATATATAATTTTTGATGATATTTCTGTGCTACTGTGTGTGTAATATCCAAAGTGTAGGTGTGTTTTGCACCAGCCGATGACTAACTTGCTCTTGAAATAACAACAATAAAAAAACTGTACCACTGATTTTAGGCATAGCTTGACATTTAAGCTGGAATTTTAAAACAGCATCACATTTTTTAATATTTTTTTCTTGTACTTCGTTTTTCGGTGATACACTTTAAGTTTTGATTTTTGATCTTCTAAGCCTAGTCTAGAATGGTAATGAATGCCTATATTCTGCAACCTCTGGACGGGGTTGTTATTATTAGGCTGCAATTATCTGTAATTTAATTTATTACTTTAAAACATCCCGGCCAAAATTTGTCTCTGAAAATATGGCAGATCGAGGGAGGAGAGGGGTGATGTCTAGGTGTCGCAGTGAGGTGTCTAAATAACACACCTAAGTAACTGTACTATGCACTGGGTTTCGGGCAGCCGATTCGATCGAATACTATACCAAAGTCAGCGATCCGGGGGTTTTATAGACTGTACGAAAGAGTTGATGAAGGGGGGGAATTACAGGAGGTTTCCGGGAGAAATAAAAAAACAGAAGTGTTGGCAGGTATGCTTTAAAATAATAATAACTTTTGACTTCATTCCCATTTTCATTATTAATTATGAGCTTTAAGGACTCAAAATAGATTAGTTACATTTATATATAACTATTTGTTATAGCTTAATGACTTAGCATGTTTACATGATATTTACTGTAAAACAGAGCACTGTATTACTGCTTACATCCAAAAAGATACAGCTTGATGAAGGAGACAAGCAAAAGGTTCAGTGGTCTCCAGGAATGTGTTTGCGAATAATTTCTGTAGAAGAACCACTTCTTGGTTCTTGAAAATCCTTTAAGAATAGGTTTCCTGAAAAAATCATGAATTATTGTTCATTAGTGAGGAGTGGGAACACACACACCCAGATCAGCCATTGCTTAAAGCACAGGTTTTGGCTATTGAATATGGAAAAAAATTCAATTCATTATCTTGGAATTTCAAGTTCACCTCTATAATCATTATCCCATGCACAACTGCCCCATGTATGTATAATTAAATCACTATATATTAGGTCAAAACTATCTGTTTTTATAATGTCAAACTGCAGGTCTGGCGACTATTGGAGACAAGATTACAAGACAAAGGTGAAGGAGAAACTGGTGTCACAGAAGGAACCTCAAAGACCTCCAACAATGACATCTAAAAGTGATCTTCACAACATCACAGCTGAGAGCAAAATTTCCAACTCTTCCAACCCAAACAACACTGACATTAATACAGATTTCTTAATTGGAGAGATTGTCTATGTTTACATTATCTCTTGCATTGAAATTCCACTGCTCTCCTTGGCTATTTTTGCTGTTTACACTCTCATCAAATCTAAGCAGGCCACACCAGTTTTTGTCATAAATCTGCTCATTTTAGATCTCATACAAGCTGTTACGACCTTACTCTTTACCTTTTGTTCCAATTGGATGTTCTCCATTTTTATTGCCATCATGTTTTTTGTAGCTTGGGCAAGTTTTTATTTTATGACCTGCATAGCAATAGAAAGATACGTTATGATCGCTCATCCTATTTGGCACAGGTCTCATCGGTCCATCAAATGTCTTATATGTACTTCACTCACCTGTTGGCTTCTACCAGGTTTAAATTTTGTATTTGGGGCTGCAGAAATCATGACATATGGCACGCTCCTCCTATCATTCATCTTGTACGCAGTGATCATTGCATGTTTTGTGGGTGCATGCAGATCTCTTTCTCAGTCACCATCTCTCACTCCTATAAAGAAGCAGCTAGTTCTGGCTCCTCTGTTCTTTGTGCTGATGAGTTACACGTTTCTAACTATGCCTGTTAATATTATGTTTTTTTATCACAATAATGTGGATAATTCTAAAGTGAGTCTGGCAGATTTCACCATATTACTTTATTTGTTAAACCCGCTGGTTGACTGTTTGTTGTATGTGTTCATGAGGAGTGATGCAGAAAACATCATCAGGACGCCTCACTGCTGCTCCAAAATCAAGAGAAACCAGGAAGGAAACACAACACACGATATCTACTGATGTACAGAGTGACCGCATGTGAAAGATTCAGTAACATGTTCATGAATGTGCAGCGCTTCATTCACTAATGTTTCATTGATCTCCAAATAGCTCATTACAGAATGTGCTCAAGACATACAGTATATTGTGTAGCGTGACTCAGTAAATGAAAAGATGCATGTTCTGTAAATGTGTTTCTATTATTGTGCTTTGTAAAATGGTTTGAAAAATTCATCATTATGTCAGCATAATTATAATACTTGGAAATTGAACAAATGGATGTTATAGAGAGAATTTAACAGAGAAATAAAAACGATTTAAACATCTTCTTTCTTTTCTCCCAGACTTAGTCAGTATAGCTGCAAATATTAAATATTTATGATTTATGGCATATCAGTCAGCAATAGACATTACACTTAAAAATGTCTATTTATTATTATCCAGCCAAAAGTGATTTACCAGTGATTCCATATGCTGGGAATGAATTTTCAGAAAGAGACTGTGAAGTGATAATAACTTTTTCAAGTTACAAAGGCGGCCTAAAGGTGGTCCCTTTATTAATCTGGGGTCGCCACAGCGGAATGAACCACCAACTTATTCAGCATATGTTATACAAAGCGGATGCCCTTCCAGCTACAACCCATTACTGGGAAACATCCACACTCTAAAAAAATGTTGTGTTATTTATTCAACCAAATGAGTGAGTTAAAATATAATTGGTGCTTTGTTGAGTTATTTTTAATCTTTATTGAGTTATTTATTAAAAATTCTAGACGTTTGGTTAAAGAGCCCATATTATGGGTTTTTGAAAATTCCCCTCCATGTAGTGTGTAACACAGCTCTAAGTGAAGTGAAGTATCCAGCTAAGGCTTAAATCTGTAAGAATACAGTGTTTAAAACTGTTGATTCATCTATAAAAGAGTCGATTCATAGTGCTTCAAACGAGTCGCCTTGATACCGACTCATTAGGTGTTTCGCCATGACGTACGAACGAAACAAAGTTTTTCACGTGCACGCGCAAACCCGGGAGATTTCAAACCTGAGGCCCCGCCCTCTGACGCAGTAACCCAGACACACACACACACACACACCCACAAACACACGCACACAAACATGCCGGTCGATTGAAGTCACATTGCAGATGGATATATTGAGTCTCTACCCAAAGATGAAACCTCAGCATTATAGCCAAGCAGTTGGAAACTACTGGAAACTTCTGGAAGCTACATGCTACAAAGAATACTTCATCTGCGTTTGTTAAAGGAAGGATCAGTAACTTACTGATGGACATCAGGATGGGTTTCTTCCATTTCTCAAGTGTAAGTACGTGCGGTTAAAGTTGTTGCCTCGTTGACTCTAGCTTGCAAATGTATTTAGTTGTGATTTGTTACTTGTAACCGCGTGTACTGTATCAGGTTAACTGGATATTTTATCTTATCGCGTGCAAAGTCACGTTAAAAACGCGACGCGTGCTGTTTGTTTATGGAGCTCCGTGCTAGAGTTCTGCTCCCGCGATTTATTCGGAAATTTATTCCCGCGCCGCAGAAATCTGGCGCGGGGACAGCCGCGGGAATAAATTTCCGAATAAATCGCGGGAGCGGTCGGTAACGGGTTTAATTTGGGACGGGAGCGGGCTGTCTAGCAATATCACGGATATTGCTATGCGAATTAGAAAGAGAGAGTCTGCGTGGTGCTTGTGTGTGTGTTAGTGCGCACGCGCGCGTATGAGAGAGAGAGAGAGAGAGAGAGAGAGAGAGAGAGAGAGAGAGCGAGCGAACGAACGAACGACAGCTTGGCTGTCTGGACTGTATACTGGGTGATTTTTGGTTGTGTTCTCCGCTCTAGCGGGACCGGGCGCGGCGGGCAGAAAACGGAGCGGGTTCTCAGGCTAAAACCTGGCGGGTGCGGGCGGAAGCGGGAGCGTTGTCATCCGGAGGTGTGTGTGTGTTTTTGTGTGTGTGTGGTATGGCCAGTACACGACTGTCTCCTTCGTTCGGTTATCCGTGGCACTATCCACTCGCCATAGTGTGGCAGCTAAAATCCACGTCTGCACTATCGAGCGTGTATGAACTGTGATTACTTTTTAAATTGCTGATTAGCTATTGGCCATTTCCCTCTCTGACTGAAGGCAGTCGACCAATCGCGACAGACTGTCATCGGTCCAATCAGCGCAGATTAGCTCCGCGCTAAGGAGGGGTTTGGGAACAAATGAATCACTGGACGATTCATACAGGAGTCGCTGGGATAATTAGGTAAAAATAAATGCAGATTATAAGACCATGAAAGTGTTTTTTGACCTTGCATGCATATTAGACTGTTGTTGGAGACCCTTACAACCAGGATATGACCCTATTTCATGTATAATATGGGCTCTTTAAATATTTGGTGCTTTGTTGGGTTATTTTTAACCTTTATTGGGTTATTTATTTAATAACCCAACCAGCTAGGTCAACTGATTTAACTGACTGAACAGTTGTTTTATTATGTGTATATAATGTTGTTTTTGCGTTTTAAAGTTTATTTAAGCTCAAACCCAGTAACATTGCCATTTTTTCATCAAATTAACTCTCCGTGTTGTTTTTTTAATAATCGTTTTACTTAAGCGGCAACCTCCCGCTTTCCCTCGTGAAGCAAATAAGGAAATAACTGAAACTGCAATTCATCGAAATTCCGCTAGTCCTGGTTCCATTCATTCATTCATTTTCTTGTCGGCTTAGTCCCTTTATTAATCCGGGGTCGCCACAGCGGAATGAACCGCCAACTTATCCAGCAAGTTTTTACGCAGCGGATGCCCTTCCAGCCGCAACCCATCTCTGGGAAACATCCACACACACACACTCATACACTACGGACAATTTAGTCTACCCAATTCACCTGTACCACATGTCTTTGGACTGTGGGGGATAACGGAGCACCCGGAGGAAACCCCCCACGCGAAGGCAGGGAGAACATGCAAACTCCACATAGAAGCGCCAACTGAGCCGAGGTTCGAACCAGCGACCTTCTTGCTGTGAGGTGACAGCACTACCTACTGCGCCACTGCCTCGCCTAGTCCTGGTTCCATAACAGAGCAAATTTCTATTGAGCCCACTGTTAAAACGGCCAACATACAGCAGAAAAAAGGTATGTACAGCCTGGTACAAAGAACAATTTTGGTGTATATAGCTAATATTACCCTTCATGACAACTGTGATGAGAGTGATTTTTTTTATAACTCATCCGTTTCCTTTATATTAAGTTTTATCAGGTCTGCATAATTTCGGGGCAGGACCACTTGAGTGACAGCAACAGTCTCACTGGTCACCATCACTTCATCTCAGCTGATTTCGGCTGATTAGCCGCTTAACCTGGCATGTACATCCTATTTTTGTTTTGTTTTATGTGGCTTTACTCAGTTGCCTTTTGGAATTATTTCTTACAATCATCAGATAATATGGCATGCTGTGTGCACTTAATTGTGCTTACAAACCATTCACCTAGCCTCAATTTCCCAGCTGAGTGAATATACTTGTATATCATATCTATAAATGTATTTGTTTTATTTAAAATCATTTATCATTTATATTTTTCTTTAGACCTGTAATGCACTCCAGAATCTGACAGATTGGTTAGCTGTAGGTTATAGAACAGTCATCTGAAACGTTGTCATGCAGTGTTTTGCCTGGATTTCATAAATATCCTTGCATTTACTAATACAGACTATATTTAAAGTGTTTGGAATTAATTTGCATTTTCCTCCTGTAGAAAAATGTCATAAGAACAATGTTTAGTGGCTCAATGTATTACAACAGTGTTTTTTAAAAGATTAAACACTTTATTAATATAGTACACAACCAAGCATGTGTGTGGTCAGAACACAAACAAGTGGCAGGCAATCAAGTATTAAGCATTTCTCCCACAGAAAAGCCTGTCTAAGCAAAATGCTAGCAGGCGTCTGTAGCTCCGCTAATCCTCCCGCTCCTTGCCCTTGTTTGGTATTCCCCGGTTGGTGCGATGATGCTCGAACAAAATGGCAACTGTTGGCCACGCCTACTTGTAGCTTCTTTTGCGTTCTATGGCATCATGGATACAACATCTATATCTTTTGCAGTCTATAGGTTTCACCTGGACTCTTAATGATTAATGATACAAATAAGCGCTTCATAGCCGATCAATATTAAACGAATAAAAACGCTTAAGTATCTGGAACTTAAAATGTATTGGAAATATGTTTTTTTATTTACACAGTCCTAATTATAAAATGAATACTAGTACTAGTAGCAAAAGTAATACCAGAATGGAAAAAAAAAACATTAAATAAAAAAAAAAAAAATACATTGGGTTAAATTATACAACACAATGCATTGGGTTAAAATAACCCATTGTTGGGAGGGTGGTATAATAACGTATAGTTGGGTTATACTGTATGTAGAGGTATTTTTAACCCAAGTACTTTAACTGAGCATACACACACACTCATTCACACACATATACAACAGACAATTTAGCTCACCCAATTCACCTATACCACAGGTCTTTGGACTGTGGGGGGAAAGCAGAGCACCCAGTAGAAACCCACACCAACACGGGGAGAACTTGCCAACTCCTCACAGCAATGCCAACTGACCCAGCTGCTACCCACTGCGCCACAGTGACACCCAAAATACATACTGTAAATCCAAAAGTGTCTTTTAAACACTTAGTGTCTAACAGACAGTCTGTTCAGACAGTCAACTGACTATTTTTCTGCATCACTGCTGGTCGATATCATGCATTCACGATGGTATGAACCCTTGATGTTCAAATATATATACTTTTAGAAACTTGATATTTTTTTAATTATCGTTATTATTATTTAAGATAAACATCAATGTATATGATTTTTCTGTTACTTAAAGGGCAGACACCATTTAGTTAATATATAATTAATATATAATATATATAATTCTTATTAATAATGTAACTTGTACACATTGCCTTTAGTTATATAATGCTTACTTGTTTTAATTGCTTAGTTGGCAAAATGTGAACATAACCACAGGCTTAAACATTTTTTTTTTTTTTTTGAGAAGATCATTATATAAATGATGGGAAAAGGAAGCAGTTTTAAAAAGGGATTGGCAATAAAGCACTTTGATTTCCACTTCATACCATCTACTTAATGGGTGAAGGAGTGGCAATAACTGTGGCAACAAATTTGTGGTTAAAAATGGACAAAAAGGCTTTACTAAACACGTCTCGAGTCAGAGAGAAACCTTCATCATGTGTTGATTAGTTATCATCAGAAAACAAGGTTTTTGGTCAACACTATAGCACATCATCAGGACAAAGACAAGTGAAGGTAGGCCCAGGTTTCTTTGGACAGCTAAAAAGACTTAATAAAAATAAATTAACAGCTTTGTTTAGATTTTTTAAGCTTGAATTTTATTTTGCTGTATAATGTGTATTGTTTATGTTTTATTGTGTAAAGATTAGCTGAAAAGCCAACAGAGCTTCACATGCAACTTAGGAAAAAATGTGAATGGTGAACTTTCTTAAAGAATATCTTAAAAATGGTTTAAAATAGATGCACAAGAAGTTGCACAATTAATTTAAATATATGCTAACCACAACACAGCATTATGTGATTATTAAAAGACTGAAATTCGTAGAAAGCAGGTACTGTAGTCTGTTGTCCTGAATGTTTTGATGAGATTCACCACATTTGCATGAATTTTACATTTTAATGGAAGTAGATTTTAACATAATCTATATACTACTGTAGTTTTTATTCATGTATTAGGAGTATTTTATTTTTTTACTATTATTATATGTTATTACTAGGTTATAATCAATATCAGTTCATTTTTTTATTTTTCATTTTTTTAAATTAAAGATTTACTTGTTTGTATGTGTTTTTAGTAATAATTATTTCTTTGGTAGTTTGTTATTTTAGTACCTCCAAACAATTAAGTTTTTAGCTAACCATAATAACAACATTCAGAATCTCACTAGCAACTAGCCAAAAATAACAATAACAACAATAAATAACAAGTAATAATGGCAATTTGTGTAAAGTTTATTAGATCTATTTAATGGTGTCCAAACCCACTTTTGCTTTTTTAAGGTCAGGGAAATTGGTCGTCAGTGCATGGTCTAAAAGAGAGGTCCTTAAACTCTTTATTAGTCAAGGGTGTGTTTTTGGTGTAACATGCATTAAACTAATCAGAGTCTCATCTCATCCCATTCCCTTTATGAGCAAGTTGCAATTGTGCCATGGCATGGATCTGCATGTGCCTGAGGTTAAAGTGCGCGAGCAGACCATCTACAGAACGAACCAGATTCCATCAAAATCCACTGAAGGGAAGAAGGCGTGCATAGGAGGAGGTAGCTTTTTTATTTTTATATAGACAATAATAATCTTTTACATTTTATTTCTTTAATATTTCATATTTAACAATATTTTAGAGCTTTGCTGTATTCCTGCTTGTGTAATATGCAATGTGTAGACCAAATTAACTTGCTCCTGAAATAACAACAAAAAAACTGTGGCACTCACTTTAGGCAGAGGAATAGCTTCACATTGAGCTGGAATAAAAAAATAAATAAATAAAAATCACATAATTTTTTTTATTATTCTTTGTTTGTCCTTCATTATTCATTTTTACATTATGATCCTCTAAGCCTTGTCTAGAGTGGTAATGAATACCTAGAATTTGTCACCACAGGGTTGTAAAAATGTGATTATCACTATTATTATGAGGCTATTTGTAATGTTATAGGTTTTTTATTTTACATATCTGTAATTTTAAATAGATTGGTTACATTTAGGTAACTATTTGTTCATTTTACAAAGAAGCCTAATGACACAATTGCACATTATCCAACATGTTTACAGCAATCTGCTTCAAGGAAAGAGCATTGTATAACTGCATATGTCCCAAAAGATACAAAAAAAACAACATCACAACATTTTGCTTTGTGGAATAAATATACAGTGTCTGACATGTATAGAATGCACACATACTGTACAGTAAGCATGATTTTAGACCAGCTTTTGGTTGGGCAATGGTCAAATGCAAATGCATTAGCAATTTAAACAACACTGGTTAAATAACACATTGCTAGTGACAAAAAAACACTTGCGTCATGCCTAGTGTCTTGTGCATGGTAGTGCCATAAGTGTTTAAAAGCTTGTAAGTGAATAATTTAGGATAAATATGAGCAGTTTTGGCTAGAGTACTGTAAAAGAATAACAACCCAGGCTCATTCTGAAAACGTAGCGCTATAAACATTTCTTGAGAGCGTTAAATACTGTAACCACGACTGGGGTGGAGTGACAGGAGACCACAGGAGGTAAGATCCACTATGCAGTTTATTCAAACGTCAGGCAAGCAATGGTCATCAGGTGCAAACAGGTATATACAGGCAGTCCAGAATCATAAACGTTAAACAGGCTAAAGGTCGAAAGGCAGGCGGCTAAACAGGATAACAAAGGTACAAGGCTGGTATCGAGACACATAGAAACAAGACAGGGAAACGCGTTGTAATGTTACACAAGGAAAACAAGACTCGGCCAACTGGTAGTGTGAGAGAGTGGCTTATGAATGGGATGTAATCAGTCTGTGAACAAGGTCCAGCTGGTGAAGCAATCAGGAAACATGAGTGAGCAGGTGTGCGTGTTTGGGAGCAGTGCATGTGTGAAAATGTAGTCCTGGGAAATGCGGAAATGTAGTTTCAAGTTCGTGTGAGAACCAGCGATCCTCTGGGAAGCGATCGCTGGTTGTGACATAGCCCCCCCTCTAGGAGTGGATTCCAGACACTCCACTACTGTTCAGGCGGGAGGCGTAGCGGAGGCGGAACAGGGGGAGGGTTGGAGGGCCAGGACCATGCAGCTGGGGCGTACCTGGGGCGTGGAGCTGCGGAGGGCCTGGAAACTGGAGCTGCGGAAGACCCGGAGAGTGGAGCTGCAGTGGTCCTGGATCGTGTGGCAGCGAAGGACCTGGAGTGCTGCGAGGAGCCGGCAGAGTTGGAGGCTTGTAGGGAGCCGACAGGGCGAGGAGCTGTGGCCGTTTGGGTAGCTCAGGCAGCGGCGGACACTCGGGAAGCTCAGGCAGCGACCGCGGCCACTCGGGAAGCTCAGGCGGCGGCGGCGACCACTCGGGAAGCTCAGGCGGCGGCGGCGACCACTCGGGAAGCTCAGGCGGCGGGGTCGGCTCTGGCTGAGGCGCTGGCGGTGGCGTCGGCTCTGGCTGAGGCGTTGGCTGCGACGTCGGCTCTGGCTGAGGCGCTGGCTGCGGCGTAGGCTCTGGCTGAGGCGCTGGCTGCGGCGTCAGCTCTGGCTGAGGCGTTGGCTGCGGCGTCGGCTCTGGCAGCTCTGGCGGTGGCAGCTCTGGCGTTGGCAGCTCTGATGGTGGCAGCTCTGGCGGTGGCAGCTCTAGAGGATCTGGCAGCACTGGACGATCTGGCAGCTCTGGACGGTCTGGCAGCACAGGACGGTCTGGCAGCACTGGACGGTCTGGCAGCACTGGACGGTCTGGCAGCACTGGACGGTCTGACAGCACTGGAGGGTCTGGCAGCACTGGAGGGTCTGGCAGCACTGGACGGTCTGGCAGCACTGGAGGGTCTGGCAGCACTGGAGGGTCTGGTAGCTCTGGAGGATCTGGCAGCACTGGAGGATCTGGCAGCTCTGGAGATGGCCTTTCAGGAGCAGGAACAGACTTTGAACTGGAAGCCATCTTGTGAGCTGGCTGACTGGGAGCGGCCATCTTGTGAGCTAGCTGAGGACAATGGGTCGCAAGCCCCGTAGCCAGCGGGTCTTGCTCTCTACAGCCCCCCCCCCCCAAAAGATTATTAGGATTTTCGTCCACTTCTCCTATGGTGAAGGAAGATCCACTCATCTGCAGGGCTAGATCAATATAGTTCACCAAAGACCACTGGGGTCCGTACAGGGGTATGTTGGAGTATAGGGGCTCAGACAGTCCGCCATGAAAGAAAATCATGAGGCATACCTCACTCAGGGTGGTACGGTGGGCCAGATTAATAAAGTCCTCCACGTACTCCTCTATTGACCGGGCTTCCTGACGGAGACGCATGATTTGAACACCCGCTGGATCCATGTTCTGGCCGAGTCTTCTGTAACCACGACTGGGGTGGAGTGACAGGAGACCACAGGAGGTAAGATCCACTATGCAGTTTATTCAAACGTCAGGCAAGCAATGGTCATCAGGTGCAAACAGGTATATACAGGCAGTCCAGAATCATAAACGTTAAACAGGCTAAAGGTCGAAAGGCAGGCGGCTAAACAGGATAACAAAGGTACAAGGCTGGTATCGAGACACGGAGAAACAAGACAGGGAAACGCGTTGTAATGTTACACAAGGAAAACAAGACTCGGCCAACTGGTAGTGTGAGAGAGTGGCTTATGAATGGGATGTAATCAGTCTGTGAACAAGGTCCAGCTGGTGAAGCAATCAGGAAACATGAGTGAGCAGGTGTGCGTGTTTGGGAGCAGTGCATGTGTGAAAATGTAGTCCTGGGAAATGCGGAAATGTAGTTTCAAGTTCGTGTGAGAACCAGCGATCCTCTGGGAAGCGATCGCTGGTTGTGACAAATATGTCACAGAAGCTATGTTTTATTTTTTACAGTTTTTGTTTTTGTGAATCTACCAGAGGCCACTGTGTGAGCTTTTTAAGATCTCTCTCGAGTGCCATTCGTGCCTGCAATTCTCACGTAAATCCACCAGAGGCTGCTGTCAACTGAATGACTGACTGAATGACTGACTGACCGATCAACTGACCCACCCTCCTCCTTCCCTAAATCTGACCAATATTGTTGTCAAAAGTACAGGTTGACCCGACCACCCACTTCCCTAAACCCAACCGACAGTTATAAAAAGCAATCCAAAAAAACGAAAAGTCCTTGCCTGATTTTTACCTTGTTTTCAGATTTGACCACATTCTCATCCTGTTATTTACTTGTTTATTTAACTTTTTTGGCTTCTATTTTTGTGTAACCTGCTTTCTGTAACCGTTCTTCGACGCACTCGAATGCCGCCGTCGTGGTCAACTCCTCTCTGCATCTCCCGACGTACATGGCAAGCAACTGGCCAAACTGGTAGCAGCGGGAAAGCAATCAATACAAAGGTAAGCAGTCAGCTAATAAGCGCTAAAAGGAACGTATCGTTCATTTTAAAGATGAAATGCAGTCATTTGCTTTTCTGGCTACATAAATCGCAATTTCCAGAAATGTATATAGGGCTACGTTTTCAAAATGAGCCTATGTTTAAGAATATATACCAATTAATATTAATTTTTGTACACTGTACATTTTGGAAGGCACACCCATTAAGAAGTTAGGGGTCTCCAGGAATGTCTTTGGCAATTATTTCTGTAGAAGAATCACTTCTGGGTTCTTGAAAATCCTTTTAGTATAAGTTTCCTGAAAAAAATCATCAAATTCTTCAAATTATTGAAGGTGAAAGAAAGCTCTGTTCATTCACTCATTGTACATTTTTTTGTTGTTGTTTCAACTTAAAAATGTAAGTGTTCGTGCTGCCTTAAAATTGTATGTTTGTCTTAAAGTTGACAGGACTTTATAATTCAAGTGTAATGGACATGTTTTAAGTTTAATGAACTTAAATACTGAAGTTGTCTTAACTCATGTTAACTGCCTCATTCACACAAACGCTTACACTATAGCCAATTTTGTTTATTCAATTCACTGCTACTCAGTGCTTAATTTGTGAATTGCGAGGTCCTGGAATAGATCAAGGTAACAGAAATCGAACAGTGGCGGGGGCGGACGAAAGTAAAGAGTGTTGAAGAGTCTCGGAAGAAAGTTAAGAGTGGGCCGGGGAGGAGGATCAGTAAAATTAGATGCTGAATCAGACTTCAGAAGTTTGAGACTTGTTCCGGCCCAAATTAAACCCTGTTTCTATCACATGCCTTTTGGGGAAACCACAGCACCCAAAGGGAAACCCACATGAACACGGGGAGAACAAACTTGGTGTTCAACATGCAAACTTTCTTGCTGTGAGGCAACAGTGCTAACCACCGAGCCCCTGAAGTCTGCAAATTCAAATTTTACCCAACAAGCAGGTATCTGAGAAGAACCTCAGACAAACACACACCACAATATTACAATGAGAAAATGGTGGTCAGTGTAGCCAGATACAAGGCAAGGCAAGGCAAGGCAAGGCAAGTTTATTTACATAACACATTTCATACACAATTGTATTTCAAAGTGCTTTACATAAAAGCAGAATAAAAGAAACAAGAAAATAGAAATGATTAAAAAAGTAAAAATGACTAAAACAGATAAAACCAGATTAAAATGTGTTCAACCGGGTTATAAAAGAATGAAAAAGAAAAACAAACATAATAGTTGAATGATGAATAGTTGAAAATGCTTGAATGTTTCCAGCTGTAACTGTCCAAACAAAAATAATCCTAAAACAAGTACGTTTTAGTACACACACACACACACACACACACACACACACACACACACACACACACACACACACACACACACACACACACACACTTTGTTTTTGTTAAAATTCTATACAAATGCATTTAAGTGTATTTATTTCAATAACAATATATTTGTTTTCATTTGCACATATCTGTACTATTTAAATGTTAATGTTTTGAAGCAGTTAACTAATATACAGTTGAAGTCAGAATTATTAGCCCCCTCATTTAATAGACCCCCTGTAAATCTTTTCCCAATTTCTGTTTAACTGAGAGAAGCTTTTTACAACACATTTCTAAACATAATAGTTTTAATAACTCATCTCTAATAACTGATTTATTTTATCTTTGTCATGATGACAGTAAATAATATTTTACTAGATATTGTTCAAGACACTTCTATACAGCTTAAAGTGACATTTAAAGGCTTAACTAGGTTAATTATGTTAACTAGGCAGGTTAGGGTAATTAGTCAAGTTATTGTATAATGATGGTTTGTTCTGTAAACAGTCAAAAAAAATTGCTTAAAGGGGCTAACAATTTTGTCCTTAAAATGGTGTTTAAAAATTAATAACTGATATTATTCGAGCCAAAATAAAGAAAATAAGACTTTCACCAAAAGAAAAACTATTATCAGACTTATACTGTGAACATTTCCTTGCTCTGTTAAACATCATTTGCAAAATATAAAAAAAAATCAAAAGGGGGCTAATAATTCTAACTTCAACTGTATATGAGTTTAGCTGCTTTTTTAAAATTCTAATAAGTTAAGTCAGGTAAAACTTTAAGTATGCCAACACATTCACCCCAAAATATTAGGTTGTAATAACAAATTGGCGCAATAATTTTTACAGCGCTCCCCTCACCATCAGTCTCTTTGGATTTTAAGTTCAACTCTAATCATTATCCTACAACTGCCCCATGTATGTATAATCAAATCACTGTATATTAGATCAAAACCATCTGTTTTTATAATGTCAAACTTCAGGTCTGGCGACTATTGGTGGAGACAAGATTACCAGACAAAGGTGAAGGAGAGACTGGTTTCACTAAAGGAACCTAAAAGACCTTCAACAATGACATCTAAAAGGGATCTTCAAAACATCCCAGCTGAGCCCCGAACTTACAACACTTCAAACTCAAACAACGATGATGCCATCACAGAGTATTTAATTGGAGAGAGTGTCTACATTTTCATTATCGCTAGCATTGAAATTCCACTGCTCTGCTTTTTTCAGTAGTTTGTGTATGCTTATAATAATGATTGATTCTGACCAACAGTAATCTCTGATGGGCTACTTCAACAGACATGCATTTCTCAAAGATGGCCTAATATTGATATAAAATTATGAATTTTGCTAAATGGGGACATATTTAGCCGGCAGCTAGCTCTCTGCTACTCTCACATGACCACCGACTAAAGCTAAGCAGGGCTGTGCCCGGTCAGTTCCTAGACAAGAGACCACTTAGGAAAGCTAGGTTGCTGCCAGAAGTGGTGTTAGTGAGACCAGCAAGGGGCGCTCAACCTGCAGTCTGTGTGGGTCCTAACGCCCCAGTATATTGATGGGGACTCTATACTGCTCAGTGAGCGACATCTTTCAGATAAGACATTAAACCAAGGTCCTGACCCTCTGTGTTCATTAAAAATCCTGGTGCAATATGGCACAATATGGCTGCCGTCACGCCATCCAGGTGGATGCTGCACACTGGTGATGGATGAGGAGATTCCCCCCCAAAAAATGTGTAAAGTGCTTTGAGTGTCCAGAAAAGCGCTTTATAAATTTAAGGAATTATTATTATTATTATTATTTGCAGGATGCAACAGCTTCCATTTGCAGGCATACAGATCTGTCAAAATACATACTATGAATCCAATTTCGACTTTAAGTGTATACAAACATCTGTTTTTACAAGAAAAGTGTCCTTTGAACACTTAAACAGTGAGCTGTTAGTTTCAGACTGGCAACTAAATATTCCCTGCATCACTGCTGGTAACTATCATGCATTCACAATGCTATGAACCCTCGATGTTCAAATTTTACTATTATAAACTTGCTAATTTTATAAATATCATTATTATTAATGAGATACAGATCAATGCATATAATTGTTCCATTATTTAAAAGGCAGAATACCTTTTATTAATATAAATATTATATACTATAAATCGTATTACAGTTTTTTCCAAATGTTTACACACATTTTCTGAAAATATGTCTCATATTGTCAGAACTCTACACACAAATCACAAAACACACACACACATATTGGGCAAAACTCTTCAATTCTTCTGCAAAATGAAACTCTACGTTCAAAACAATTTGATTTCTTCTCAAAATGGTCTTTTGTTTTCAAATGACACACACAAACCATCACATGAATAGACATTCATAAGATCAGTTGAACACTGATGTGCTTAATGTAAAACACCATGACCACTTTTTCTCCATTCATCATAATGACTTTCTGTAAGCCTTTTTTTGCTCAGACTTACACTTACTACAGACAGTACATAGGCCTACAGAAGTGTATTGTAAAATATTTCAGAATATTGTTTTTATACAAAACAATCAAATACCAAATATAGTTTACTGTATTTTCCCCACAAAAACTGTGTACACAGTGTTCATGCCAACCAACACAAGGTTGCAGATATCGTGGTCTACATATACCATCACTAGAAGTATTTACTGAATTCAGTTACAGTAAAAATAAAAAATAAAAAACAGCTATACTGCATCCTCTTTTCTGTTTTGGTCTGGCCAAGCAGTGGGGGAAATGTCACTTTGCATGGCAAATCCAGTCACGAAAAGCATCAACTGCTAGAGCTTGGAGAAGGGGTATACGTTTGTGGGGATTTCGGTCATACACTTTACATCTCCAAGCAGAAAAATAAATCCTCAATAGGTTTGAGGAATGGAGTATTTGGTTCAGGGGGTTGGTGCATCAGTTATATGTTGTAGTCATTGTGTCTGAAGTACAAGTAATTGTGTGTAAACAATTGGAAAAAACTGTAACGAGGCATTGTGAATTTCTTACTTGTTTTAATTGCTTTGTTGGCAAAATGTGAACACAGCTTGAAACAATAGTTAAAAACAAAACTTCTTTGCACAGAAAATAAAATGAATTTGATGTTTGCAGTTGCTCTCAAGAGCCTAGCTTTGTTTTTTGACCCATGACATTACAGTATTCATGATTGCTAACACACTAAAATTAAACTTTTTCCCACAATTAGCCAAACCGTACACTTAAGGAGCAAAACACAAGGCTAGATTTGCACAACTGTAAGCACATTGTTAGCTTCACACCTTTTGCAAAACATTACACACAGTGATATGCAAATCACTAAACACACTTGGATGCTTTTGACACAGATATTTTTCATGATGGTATTTCCTTGCAAGTTCAAAGCAAAAGCCTTCAAATGAACCCACACACGAACCATAGGTTAAACACAGCCATCAGGTGTGCACACACACTGCTGCAAAACTGTAGACACACCAATCAGCTGGAACCACCATAAAAAAAACAACACAATCTCATTCTGAAAACGTAATCCTGGGGACGTTTCTGAAGAACGCGATTTAAGTAATCGGAGGAACAAATGGCTGCATTTAATTTTTTTAAGCGAAGCGATTTTACCAATTGGTAAAACCGGTTGGGTTTAGGTAAGGAAGAGGAGGGTGGGTCGGCTAATTGGCCGGTCGCCCAGTCAATCATTCAGTCAGTCAGCCAGATAAACGGTCACTCGACAGCGGCCTCCGGTGGCTTTATGTGAGAACAGCGTGGGCGCTTGCAAGAGATGTTCGAGAAGCGGAAAAAGCGTACACAAAAACAATATATTGTTATTCGCGAAAATATATTATTCGCGAAAACAAAAACTGCACAAATACGTACCTACCCAGACGTATTTCGCAGTCGATTGAATCATCCGTGGGACTAGGTTGTAGAATGAGCCTGGGTTTTAAAAACAGCAATAGGTATAAACTATTGTTATAACATGTTTACAGAAGTATAGGTTTAAATAGTAGTCTTCAATGAATTTGTTTTATAGGAGCTATAAATATTAATCTTCAATAAATAAGCCAATGTTGCAGTATGGAAGAGGAAGCACGATAGTGAGGAAGATTGGTAAACAGGAGACATTGGATGGATTTTTTTTTTTTTTTACATTGAAATGTATACATCACCAGAAAGCTGAATAAGTAAGCTTTACATTGTTGCATGGTTTGTTAGAATAGGACAATATTTAGCTGTCAGTCTATCACTGTTTGTTGAATACAGTATGTTGATGTACTTTATAGCAATACCTCTCAAATACTCATTATATCAGTATTAGTCAGTTAAAAATGATACAAGAAAACAGATTTATATAGAATGAGGCGTGTGTGTTCTGTACGGTGTCAAAATTGTGTTTTGTTATAGTGTTGTAAAGTTTTGGATGAAGTGTTTCATTTTGCAAAAGTCCTGAGTGTTCTGCTGTTTGTGTGTGTGGATGTGTAAATTGTGTGTGATGTTTTGACAAAATGAGCCTTAATTTCAAAATTGTGCTCAAGCAATCAGAAAAAAAACTGTAATGCTAACAATGTTCAGGATAATGTTGTAAAAGTTACTGTGAATACATTTACTTAAGTATTTACTTAATACTTAAGCTTCACAAGCAAAAGAAAGCTGAGGAAAGGTAGAAGGATAAGGTTTAGGGTTAGGTGTATGTGAGTTGTAAGTGAGTTACAGTAAGTGTTAAGGTTAGGGTCATGCTAACCATGTGGCAGTATCAGTCTGAACGCATCGGTTACTCTTTCCTTCTCACATATACAATCTCATTAGAAGGAACAAGGAACAATTTAACCTTAGTCCAGCCTATTCTGTCAACTGGCTGATGGTCACTTCTCAGGGTACATGTCTTACTAAAAGGAGAACTTGAGCCCTGCTGAGGCTTTACAGTAGATATGACCCCTGCTTTAATAAATAAAGGCAAATGTAAAGCTGGGCTGGACAGTGGCTCAGTGGTCAGCACTGTTACCTCACAACAAGGTCGCTGGTTTGAGCCTCGTTCGGGCCAGTTGGCATTTCTGTTTGCATGTTCTCCCCATGTTCAAGTGGATTTCCTCCAGGTTTCCCCCACAGTCCAAACACATGCACTAAAGGTGAATTGGATGAACTAAATTGGCCATAGTGTATGAGTGCGTGTATGAATGTGAGATTGTAATGGTGTTTTCCATTAATGGGTTGTGGCTAGAAGGGCATCAACTGCATAAAACATGTGCTGGAATAGTTAGCGGTTCATTCCACTGTGGCGACCCCTGATAAATAAGGGACTAAGACGAAGGAAAATGAATGAATTAATAAATGTCTCATATCAACAGCACACTGGTTTATAGTATATTAACAGTATTAGGGAGCACAATTGTTCAATTAGACACTAACCTAGTATAATAGAGCAAATAGTATGATTTTTAAGGCAAAAATCTGAAGCTGGTTTTACAATGGTGTAAGTTTTTTTTTTTTGTTATTATTTAGAGAGTGGGTTTAGTGCTTCAACCTCGCAAACAAGTAGATCTATTTCTTCGCCAGTAAAGCATTTAGTTTTTTCTGCTTACAAAGTCTACCATGTAAACAGTTCCATGACTGCAACTTTGTAACAAGGGATGGGATGCTGACAACAGGGGTGCGGATCCAAATGCAGGTTTATTAGAAAGGTCAGGCAAGCAATGGTCAACATGGGCAAACAGAGGCAATCCAAAAACGTTGTCAAAGTAACAGGTGAGTGGTCAGAAGGTAGGCAGCAGACAGGGACAAATAGATAAACAAGGCAAGGGTCAAAACATGGCAAAACAAGACAAAGGAAACGTGTTTTAATGTCACAAAATGTAAACAAGACTTGGCGACTAGAGTGAGGTATGTGCTGCCTAAATAGGGTGTGTAATCAGTCCTTGACAATCCTCCGGTGGTGTGTATGCAATCAGTCAGGATCAGGAACATGTGTGTGTGAGCGGAGTGCATGTATGGGGTTGTACTCAATGAAATGGCGAATTTGTAGTCTGTTAGCGATTGTGCATGTTTTTCAGCAATCTATTGTGTTTAGATCGCTGGTGATCATGACAAACTTACCCTTAAAGGGAATGGGGGATCAAACTCTGATTGTTTTAATACACGTTATCACCTCAAAGCCATAAGAGAATAAGGACAACCCATTTAGAGATTGCGCTGGACACAATGCCATTTTTCCAATCCTTAAAATAGCAAAAATGGATTTGGACCAGCTTTAAGATTTTTAAAATAGAGCCCTGTGAATTTAATAAAATTTAATAAAAAACTACAGATGGTGCTCTGTGGAATTTGAATACTGTCCTGAGTCATAGCTGGGCACTGTGGAAAACCAGGGATGTCTAAACTCGGTCCTAGAGAGCCGGTGTCCTGCATAGTTTAGCTCCAACTTGCTTCAACACCTGCCTGGAAGTTTCTAGTTTACCTAGAAAGAGCTTGATTAGCTGGTTTAGGTGTGTTTAATTCGGGTTGGAACTAAAATATATAGGACACCGGCCCTCCAGGACCAAGTTTGGACCCCCTGCACTAAACGGTCCCACTGATGTGCGTACACTCTTAGAAAACAGGTTTTTAAAGATGTGCTGTGCTTCTTGTCCGAGTTACTCAACTTACAGTAACACAAAAAGATGAGCAGAAGCCCTATAGACATCAACCTGCATAGGAAAGTGGATGCTAGACAGAGAATAAAACATTTTCTGAATCGTGCCCTATAGGCTCTGCGTAGACATGTAACCATGACAACAACTTTTCACTGTGCAAGTTGTGCAAATCTAGACGCTGCGGTGAAGTATGTGAATGGATGTTTTTGTATGGGTGAAAAAGAGCTTTTCTGGACTGTCAGAGCAGAACAAAACAAGCACACACACACTTCCTCGTGTCTCACCTGTATGGCTGTGTTATTGTCGTCAATGAGTGTGTCAGACACCTCCAGGTGTCCCTCCTCCACCACCTTCTGAAGAACCATGCGGAATGTGCCGATTAACCTGTTAACGCAAAAAAGTTCAGTCAGACAGTTGTTAAATAACAATCTCCTCTCACGCTGGTTTGGCTCAATGTGCAAGGAGCTTGTAAGGGTCGTGTGTTTCTTGTGAAGAAGATATATTGTGACAGCTTTAAAGACCCAGTGAAAAACAGCAACACTGTGAAAATATGTGAAATATTTTTCCCTTGTTAAAAAATATGGTGTTTTAGGCCCCATTTAAACTAATACGTTTTAGTTTTAAAATCCATTTTTTAAGTTTTGCTACAATTAGGCCTTCCGTCCACACAACCCCAGAGTTTTCGAGCCCTAAAAATGAAGTGTTTTGAAGAGGCCGTTTTGATTTTAATTTCCTGCTGCTCCATGTTAGTGTGGATGGGGAGGGAAACAGAGACTTCTGAAAACAGAGGCATAGCTGCAGACATTCGCTTATCTGATTGGGGCTTTTTCCTCAATATTAGGCTAGTGCACTTAGTTCAAGCTCAAGTTCAGACTTCACAAGTTTGATATGGAAAACAAACTTCCGAGGACACTTCAGATAAATCTTCAAATGGACTTTATAACATCATTCACGTCACCCTGGCTGCATTGTTTCACTATCTTAACAATAAAATAAAAACATGATATAAGGCACTGCTTATTTTCATTTTGATATTATATGCTGAATATCAGAAATAATAATGAATAATGGCTATTATATGTATAACATACAATACGTTTATACAATGTAGGAAATAAAAGCAAGCAATCAGTCAATTGTGCAGAATCAGCGAGGTTACATAAATTATTATATTGACTTTCTTTGCACTCAGCCAAAACGCACTACCTAAAAACAAGTTATAGATTCAAAAGACCAAAGAGTCATTAGATATAGACAAGATCAATTAAATATCAGGTTTAACAACTATAGTGAGATGCCATCCAGCGGAAGATAATTGGTTAACTGACTGACGTGCACCTCTCATCTGTGGAGGTGTGCTCAAAGCACCTGCTGACTGCCTGGGGCATACGATGCAGTGCATGCCAGAGTGTGTGTGTGGTCATGTGACCTGCGTTTTTAGCAATGAAGTGTGAACACTAGGTGAAATGCCAGTGTGGACGTGGATCATTTTTGATCTAAAACACAGTTTTAATACTAAAACGCATAAGTGTAAACAGGGCCTCAGAATGTGCCCAAAACTTTCAGCTAAAAATACCACACAGACCATTTATTAAACAATGTGTGTCTCTTTAAATGCAAATGAGCTGCTCCTCTCCAACCCCTCTTCCAGAAGAGGGAGGTGCCAACTTGAGCATTGAATAAGCTGGCTACAACAAATAAACAAAAAAGCTAATTTTAACTCTTTAACTCTTTTTTGTTTTTGACTAATATTTAATTAAATTGCGTTTCTGATACCACTTAAATTTTTGTTTAGTTTTTTTGTTTAAATGATACCCTATAAGCAAGAGGCCAACCGGGCAATTGTGATGCCAGTTAAAGAACTAAAGTCTTGTCGTTATAAACTCCTGTCCCCGTAGCGTAAAAAACATCTTTCACATCAAATCCATTTAAGGTTATGTCAAAAGTACATAAAAACACACATCATTTTTTTTTATTTTCTTTGAATGTTAACAGCTGGGGATCAGTTTATTAGATATGCATACCTGTCAACCCTGCCATTTTTCCCGGGATTCCCGTATTTCCCATATTTCTCCCGTATTTTCAGTCTTTCACTGAAGGGTGGCAAATAAACATTAAAGAGCCAAGCCTCCCTATGCTCAACCCATACTGCCGAACCACCAGGGGCCGCCCCTTGCTCTTAAATGTGAGTCTGTTTTATGCTTTTGCTTTGTTTAGGCATGAAAACACTTTGAAATAAACATAGAAACTGCTTGATTACCTTCCTTTTCATTATAAGTGCCGTCTCCCCTTCATATGCAATCCTCAAAACAGTTATATAACGGTGCATGACTGTCAGCTGACAAGCTCAATAGTGATAAATAGACGCTGTTTCCTAAAGAGATTCTGTACACACGATTTATAGCGGAGCAAAAGTCTGGGTTTGGGGAGCGTGTTTAAACAGATATACACATAACTAATAATAATAGTATCTAAAGATGTTGATCTTGGTGGGTTTTTTTTAAACACAAGTAATTTCGTCTTAAATGAGCATAAAAAGTTAGGAAAGCAATCGAATGCTTTTATTATAACGTTAGATGTGTGCATTTTTAAAGTGACACATACCTGTTATTTAATGTAATCAACAACAAAAAAATCTAAATAAATCATTCATTCGCTACGCTGTAATCAGAATGTGTAAGTCATACAGTAGAGAAATGGCTAATGAGATTTGATAACTTGATTCTATTACATTATAATTGCTATTAATTTTAATAAGCTGAACTGTTTGCTATTTTACTTGCTGCCAATGTACTATTTACTTATTTTCACATCCCAATGTTGACAGGTATGGATATGTGAAACAGCATCTCTCAAACATGCTGATAAAACACTGCTAAACCAAAACAAAAACAAAAGAAATTGTGACACACAGTCCCTTAAAGAAAATCTGGAGACAATTGTTGGAGTTTACTGTATGTACAGTTCTCATAAAGAAAATAATCACACTTTTTATGCTCAAACAACAACATTAAGCACTACATATTATTATTATTATTATTATTATTATTATTATTATTATTATTATTATTATTATTATTATCACGTTTTAAAAAGGCAAAGTTTAATTATTTAGCATTGTTACTTCACCGCCACGTAATTGTTTAGAAATGCTGATTTGGTGATCAAGAAACATTATTATTAATCTTATTATTACTATTATTATTATTATTATTATTATTATCATTATTATTACTGTTGTTATTTATTCATTCTTTCATTATCGTTTTGGCTTAGTCCCTTTATTAATTTGAGGTCGCCACAGCAGAAAGAACCACCAACTTATCCAGCATATGGTTTATGCAGCGGATACCCTTCCAGCTGCAACCCATCACTGGGAAACATCCATACACACTCATTCACACATAAACTACAAACAATTTAGCTTATTCAGTACACCTATAACGCATGTCTTTGGACTTGTGGGGGAAACCAAAGCACCCTAAGGAAACCCACATGAACAACGGGAGATCATGCAAAATTCACACAGAAATGCCATCTGAGCCAGTCGAGGCTCGAACCAGCGACCTTCTTGCTATAAGGCGACAGCGCTACCCACTGCACTACCACGCCACCTATGACCATAATGTCTACCCTTTAGTTTAGATGCACATAGACGAACAAATCAGGGTAAAAGAAGATCAGCAGCAGACATATGAGATAGTGAAGTGTCTTTGCTCTGATTGTTAATTCAAGACTGTGTCAGGCACTGAACCAAATAAATCAGGAATTCTAGAATGACCAATTAAATGTCACATGTAGTTAGGTAACCCATGCTCTCTCATCTATTACTGCATCACTGTCTTAAGGCAGGCGAGTCTATCCATATAGTCAAGTGAGGTTGAAAAACATCAATCCATTTTAACGGCAAACAGTTTTAGGAACCGCCTCTGAGCTACAGCTACAGCTTTACTGGAATGTGAAATGACACCATTGTTCAGCCAGAGGGACTCGATATAAGAGGCAATTGTGATTGATATGTGCCCAGTTCACTGGAGAAATGATGGCTTTGTGACTGTCTGTGAACTGTATGCGTCCACGGGTGAATAATTCACTGATCCTGGATCAGGTTCTGGCTCCCGATCAACTTTTCTAAAGGCCCCACATACATTATTGATCTTCTGAACAAACAACAGACAATTGACTTTCATCTGCTCCATAATTTACTGCGTCCCGCCTTGTCAAGTCACTAGTCTTTTGTTGGAGAGGTCAGAACTGGAGAATTCACAGTCCTTTTTGCTATCTGTGTTTGTGTACAGTGTGTGTGTGTGTGTGTGTGTGTGTGTGTGTGTGTGTGTGTGTGTGTGTGTGTGTGTGTGTGTGTGTGTGTGTGTGTGTGTGTGTGTGTGTGTGATCATATCATACTAGAGATGATATAAGTTGTAAGGGTTTGCACGATATATTGTTTTAGCATCGATGTCGCAATGGTTCGAAAGACCCACCCACCCCTCACTGACAAAAGTCCACAAGTCCCTTACATGAGCTCATTTGTCCTTTTTTGATTGCTATGCCATCATAAATTGTGAAAATAACCCATCGAAAAAGGCTTTAAGACCAAGCGAAAAGCTCTGTTGACCGTCACATCGGTGTGACTTCAGCTAATCAGTTTTGGCAAATGCTAACTATTATTTTTCATGAGTCCAACAGCCAGCTGTGCAAGAAAACATGCAATCTGAAGTCATGTGAAGTAACATCTATTCTTGATCTGGGACCTTATTTCTGAAACAAAAAATTACCATTTTAATGTTTCAATTTTTGATTATTTAAAGGACCAAATTCTGACTGAAGAAAGTTGAATGCACAGGCCAGTTTGTTATTTGCCTAATAAATTACAATAGAGTACAGTTTTTAATTTAAAACTTTACCGGATTTCTATTTTTTTCTAATGTAATACATTTGTATTTTAAAAATAAGTGTTTATTCATTATTCAGTATTTATTTCGTTATTCTAAATCTTTAGGAAATATTTTGGTTCATTAAAACGTGTGGTTATGATGACCACCCGACAATCTAATCCAGGTAAAACTAGTTCTTAAAATGTCACTAATTAAATAGAAAATGAGGTAAATAACTTTAAAAGATTCACATTTTGAGAAAATATAACCACCTTTTTCACCAGGCTGGCTACAGGCCTGCCTAATCAGTTTTATCAAGCAGTTTATGAAAAATAATTAATTTGCGGTTAATTTACTTATCCATAACATAGGCTAGATTACTTTTCCTTTATTTCCTTTTTTAATTTTTTTTAAAAACTGAAACCATGGGCTTAGTGATTAATAAAACATAAGTAAATATCTGGCAGCGTTTTGAGAGTCAAAAAAAAACAGACAAGCAAACAGTATACAGGCAAAACAGGAATGTGCACTTTCTGTTGTCTGAAGATGTTTATGCCGCCACAAACCCACAGATGATCAGATGCTTTAAATAAATGACTGCCATTCAAAGTAATGTTCAATCTTTGATTATTTCACTCCATCAATGTATCATCAGGAGCAAGGACGATTCATATTTTTTATAAAAACATACATTTGCTCCCTGCATTTTTTTCATTTTCAACAGTTGCAATCACAATGTGTTAAGGTTGTCTTGTTGCTATGTCTATAGATGCGGAATGGTTTAAAATTCAAAAAGACAAACAAATCTATACATATTGTTTGCATCCACTAGTCTTTTAAAATGCACAACATATTAAAGCATCTTTGGTGTTTCCCAATTTTCTATCAATCCAAACCGGAAAAAGAGGTTGTGTGACGTTATTAGAATGGCGACACAGGTCACAGACCGTGTAACTAGTTAAAATTGTATATTTCTCTGAATTTGAACAATGTAACAATGTAAGCACATGAGCAAGCAAAATATATAACACTGTTCTAGGGGTATTGGATATTTTAAATAAATAATTATTATGTATTGTGCCTTTAAAGCACTACTCAGAATATTTTGTGGTAAATAAGGCACAAAGATTTTTAGGGTACTGTCCCTGTGACATTGTTGTACCCCTAAAAGTACAATCCTGTTGCATATTTTTTTCCAAGAATGTAAAGCGTGCTATATACAGTATAGAATGTCCGTTTATTTAAAACGATTGCTACTCCCACAGGAATTGATTTTGTTTTGCCTGTGTAAGTGGAAAAAAGCTGATTTATGTGTTGTAAAAATGAGATTGTATTTGACTCAAATCAAATAAAATTTCAGTTACTACATATTTTCATTCATGTTTTCTCAAGCAACTCAAACCGGCTGAAACCATATCTACGGTGAAAATACACATTACTTGGCAACATACTTGAGTAAACTATTCATTGTGAATATTTAGTTTTTACACTATTTGCTTCCCCATGTTTGACAAACCTTACACAAAATATTGCATGTACAGTATGCGTGATGTGTGGATACATGTGTGCAAATTTATTTATTTATTTACTGCTCTTGTGAAGGCTGGTAACTTCACAATAACTAGTAACAAAACTTGATAACTAGTAACTACCATATAATTGAAATGGACACTGAGCCGCTCCTCTGTTGAAAACATGACAAAAAACTAACTCCAGGGATGCATTTAATACAAAGGAACTGCCAAGTAGGAGATTTCACTTCGTTAGCGAGTAAAATAATATCTAGCCGGGCTGAAGCTGGAATGTGACGTTTTTCTGCATATTTGCAGCATTTGTCATGAGTGCTGAATCCAATTGTACTGTTCTCTCCGGCACAGCTCACCCTTTCAGTCATTTCATCTAATTAAATGCAAGACTCCTGATAAACATAAACTTCATATATTTTTAAGGCTTTTATATATCTTATATGCTGATCAATGCTGCATGTATTTGGTTGATAATACAGCAACACTAGTTTATTCTTATTTTTATAAATCTTATTATTTGTTTCTATTTTCTTACACTTGTCTCTTTTATTTCTGTTTATGTAAAGCACTTTGAATTGCCACTGTATATGAAATGTGCTATATAAATAATCGTGCCTTGCCTAATATTGTGATACATTACAGCAATTTCAAGGAATATATACAAAAGAATGAAATGACTGAAGAAAATTCAACACACTCTCATGGTCTCAAAACCCCCCAAAAAACTTGCAAGATTGACTGATAAGCAGTTTACTGAAAAAGGGCAAACTTTTTAGTCAAGTGTTGATGTCAAATGCCAAACAAACAATATAATGGGAAATTGAAGTCTAAATTTAGGGAATCAAAGAGTTAGTTGTTTTAAGTAGCACACACACGTACACACACACACACACACACACACACACACACACACACACACACACATATATAAAACAGTATAATGCAATTAATTTTGTGATGGCAAATACTCATAATATATTTGGTGCTCTCTGTTTTTCAAAAATCTTGAATGAATAATAATTTCAAAGAAGAACAGCATTTACTTCAAATAGAAAACACTTATAACACAATTTTTTACTGTCACTTTTTCGTATACGGTAACACTATAATAACTACACACTATGAATCATTTGTTACAGTTTTTCATGATTGCTAACACACTAAAATTAAACTTTTCCCACAATTAGCAAAACCGTACAATCAAGGAGCAAAACACAAGGTTAGATTTGCACAACTCTAAGCACGTTGTCAGCTTCACACTTTTTGCAAAACATTACACACAGTGATATGCAAATCACTAAACACACTTGGATGCTTTTGATAGAAAATTTTCATAACGGTATTTCCTTGCAATTTCAAAGCAAAGGCCTTCAAATGAACAAACACATGAACCATAGGTTAAACACAGCCATCAGGTGTGCACACACACTGCTGCAAAACTGTACACACCACATCAGCTGGAACCACAACAAAAAGCAATAGGTTTAAACTATTAGTCTTCAATAAACATGTTTGCAGTAGTATTGAATATTAGTGTTCAATAAATATGGAAGGCAATGTCTCAGTATGGAAGGGAAAGCACGAAAGTGAGGAAGATTGGTAAACAGGAGACAGTGGATGGGATTTTTTTTTTACAATGAAATGCATACATCACCAGAAGGCTGAATAAATAGGCTTTACATTTGTTGTATGGTTTGTTAGCATAAGGAATATTTAGCTGTCAGTCTATCCCTGATTGGTAAATACAGTATGTTCATGTACTTTATAGCAATACCTCTTAAATCCTGATTATATCAGTATTAGTCAGTTAGAAATAATACAAGTGTTTAAGATTGATTACCACAGTGTGACATATTAAATGAGGCGTGTGTGCTCTGTACAGTGTCAAAATTGTGTTTTGTTTTAGCGCTGTAAAGTTTTGGATGAAGTGTTTCATTTTGCAAAAGTTCTGATGTGTTCTGCTGTTTGTGTGTGTGGATGTGTAAATTGTGTGTGGTGTTTTGACAAAATGGGCCTTAATTTCAAAATTGTGCTTAAGTAATCAGAAAAAAAACTGTAAAAATTAGCAAATAGTGAATTCATTATTTATTAAGCATTAACTCTACATTAACAGATGTTAGTAAGCAGTTTATAACTGCAGATACAAATCCTCTTTTTTTTAAAAGCACCAATATAATGTCTTTACCTACATACTTTGTTAATTAATATTTTTTATTACTAAATTAAGTATTGCAAACAAGTTGTTTAAGAGAAGTTTCTGGTTTTTACGGATTATTCAAAATGCGCAAGTAAATGATTAATAAAATAATTATTCAGGCATATATTAATAGTTAATTATGTTAATAAATGCTTAATAACTCCACTTCTCCCATTTTGTGACCTAATCTAAAGTGAGGACTATTTAAGCTTTACAAATCCATTATAAATGACAGTTAAAGGCTAAGTTATATACTAAAAAGGAATTAAGGGACTTTATTCATTTCTATTCACTTGAAGATACACAAATTAATCTGTATCAAATTAAAAATAAATATTTGCAATTTAAAATAAAATTACTGTGCAGTTTAAACATCACTAAATTATATAAAAAGTTGTATCATAATATACTGTATCGTAAAAATTATTATAGTGTTGTTTTATCCAGTTTTATTTTATATTTTGACACTCCTGTTATTCGACACAGTAATTTAACTTTTTAGATAAGATTGCAGCGATGTATTGTTTATTTGATACTGAACCTTTAAGTGAAGTTTTTAAACTAATTTCGAGAGGAGCACGTGATATAATTGACCGCAGCTGGCCGCCAATCTACACTCATTAGTTAGCCAATCAGATCTATTCCAAATTACTATAAATAGCCTAGCTAGATATTACTCCCTTACCTTCGTTTTCCGAATAACAAGGACAAACCCTGCTCCTAACAAACTACCGAAACCCTCGACAACAAACAACAACAACAGCTACAACAACAGCTACAACAACAGCTACAACAACAGCTACAACAACAGCTACAACAACAGCTACAGCTACAACAACAGCTACAGCTACAACAACAGCTACAACAACAACAACAGCAATAACAACAGCAACAACAACAGCAACAACAGCCTACATCAACAATAACAGCTAACGCTTCAACAACAACAGCTTCAACAACAACAGCTACTACAACAACAGCTACAACAAAACAGCGACAACAACAGAAAGAACTCACAACCTAAACAGAACAATCCAACATCAAAGCTATCAACAAGCAACATGGAAGGAACCAACACACCAGCTCTCCCGGAAACACCAGCCCAAACACAACAACAAACCCAAATAAACACCGAGGCTCCTATCAGAGGCCGAAGACCCATCCGCTCCACAGTCACAAGAACCCATCGCCGCACGCAATCTCCATCTCCAAACCGCAACTTACCGTCTCCCGCTTCATCCTACGCCTCTGCAAGATCTTCATCCATCACATCCAACAAAATGACTGTTTCTGAACTCCGCCAGTCACTCACAAACGCCGGAATTTCCATCCCCACCCGCTGCAATAAATCCGAACTTCTGAAACTGTACGAAGCCATCCCGTCACCAACTCCGCCTCCCCAAGACAGTAGACCAACTCGCTCCCGCCACACCCCCTATCCACAACCCTCCGCTACTCAGCACTCAAGAAACCCCCCTGGACCACCCAAGAAAGCAACCAAGAAAACTAATAAAAAGCAACCTCAAGCTACAGGACAGAAAGCACCTTCTACCAACCAACACACAGTGAATCCACCGGACAATTATGCCACTCCAGGACTTCCCACCCCCCTCCTTTGGCCTCCAGCCCCACAATCCAGCGAAAACTCCAGTCCGACTCTTCAAGCAATTCCCCCGACTCTCAACCCTCCTCAGTTCTCTCTTTCTTCTAATCTCCCTCATTCTTCAACTCAACTTATTCCCAATCTTTCTTCTAATCTCCCTCATTCTTCAACCCAACTTATTCCCACTCAATCCTTTCCTACAAGCTCCAACGCTCTCCCTCTGCCTGCTAATTTTTCATCTACTAATCCCCCCTTTTTTCCCTCTACATCCCTCCAAGCACCCACTTCCATTACTAACCCTCCCCAACAAAATGCTTTCTGTACTAACACATCTTCCGCACGAGCCCCCTTCACCCTAGCCACAGCCACACCCCTTCCCATTCCGCATAACGCTCCAGTCCTGGAACCACCTCAGATCTCCAACACAGTCAGGAACCTCATCCTATCAGGTGCAGACATAGACCTCTCTACACTCCTTTCACCTATTGCACCTCCCTCGGCAGATCGACAGGTGGATTGCGGCGAATTCACCATTACACTTAAATCACCAGTCAGCTCTCAACCTCGCACACTCACAATAGCCGAATTCCACGTAGCTTTCTCACGTTATACAGACACCATCTGCTCTGTCTTTCCCCATAGGAGGCGCGAGCTGAACGACTATATGGCTATCATTTCGGAGCTCGCACTCTCCTATGGGGGAACGCATTTCTATACATATCACAAATTATTTTCAGCAAAATGCGCTATTCGCGTTGCTCAATGGAATCAGTGTTCTTATTGGGGGGCTTTGGACACTGATCTCCATAACAGAGTTTTTCTAGGATGCCGCAATCTTTCCTGCGCGGTCTGCCGCTCAAACCTTCACCCAACCACTTCCTGTCCCTTCATAATCCCCTCCACTGAGAAAGAACTACAAACCCCAAGATCCACTAGTTACGTACCCCGCCCTTCCACCTCTGCTATCCCTGCTCTTCTCCCCCCTCCCTCCTCTCAAAACCCTCCATCATCTCTAGCTTGCAATAACTTTAACGCAGCCAGATGTTTCCGCCACCCTTGCAAATACTTACACATTTGCAGTTACTGCGGTGGCGCTCATGCTCGAGTGGTCTGCCAAGTGTGGAAAGCAAATAAAAAACATAGATCCTATTTGTCGACTCCTGTCAATATTTCTAATCTTTACCATGAATTATGCATGCACCCTGATCCTAATTTTTCTGAATTTCTCATTTCAGGTCTGTCTAATGGATTCCACCCCGGTGTTTCGACTCTTCCTTCCTATAACCTCGCATGTCCTAACCTTCAATCTGCTAACGCTGAACCAGAAGTGGTGGAGCAATTAATAAAGAAAGAGATCGATAATAAATTTATGATCGGTCCCTTTCTTGCCCCCCCCCGTTTAGCACCTATCGAGTCAGCCCAATTGGAGTAGCGACCAGAAAATTTTCGGGCAAAAAACGGCTAATTATCGACCTGTCTTCTCCCCATAATTCCGCCTATTCAAGTGTCAACAGCATAATTTCACCTGACGAATTCTCTCTGAATTACCACGATATAGACCAAGCCATTTCTTTAATTAAACTCGTCGGACGCGACGCCTGGCTCGCGAAAGTAGACATCACGTCAGCTTTCAAAATTATGCCATTGCATCCCGAGTTCTGGCATCTCTTTGGCATTAATTGGAAATCCCAATTCTACTTTGCAGTCCGTTTAACCTTCGGCTGCAGAAGTAGCCCCAAAATCTTCGACATGCTTTCAGAAGCATTATGCTGGATCCTCGCTAACAATTACGGCATTCCGCACGTAGTCCACCTACTAGATGATTTCCTCATAATTTCCCCTCCAAATTCCCCACCTGCTAAACACCTAGAGATTACCAAAGCAGTGTTTGCCAAACTCGGCATCCCTCTAGCTGAAGAAAAAACCGCCGGCCCCAGCACCTTCATAGAATTCTTAGGCATCAATTTGGACTCTAACAAATTTCAAGCATCTTTACCCAAAGAGAAAGTCGATCGCATCATTTCTCTATCTTCCATATTTTTGGAGAAACAAGAATGTTCTAAACGCGAACTGCTGTCAATATTAGGACATTTAAATTTCGCCATGCGCATCATACCTCAAGGACGCCAGTTCGTCACTCACCTCCTTCAACTCGCAGCATCAGTTCAGAGTCTAGAAGAAAATATATCCTTATCCGATCCATGCCGAAACGAACTCAGCCTCTGGATTTCCTTCCTTAAGTGCTGGAACGGCTGTTCTTTCTTTTATAGTGATTTAATTTCATCCCCCGTAGACATCCATCTTTATACAGACGCTGCACCCTCCATAGGATTTGGCGGTTACTACCAAGGCCGCTGGTTCGCATCCGATTGGCCCCCCCAAATGTTAGAGGTTCCATCACACCAATATTCATCTGCATTATTCGAACTATACCCCATAGTCGTCGCGACCCTATTATGGGGAGATGAATGGTCTGCTTCCAGCATTCTCATTCACTGTGACAATGAAGCCGTCGTTCACTGCATTAATAGAGGGCGCTCTCACTCCCCCGCTCTAATGCCGCTTCTCCGTCGCCTTATTTGGACTTCAGCCAAAAAACAGTTTATTTTAACTGCTGTACATGTTCCTGGTTTTCATAATTAAATTGCTGACTCTCTCTCTCGTCTTCATTTTCAGAAATTCAGAGAATTAGCGCCGGAGGCGGAGCAGCACCCGACGCCCATCCCTCCTTATTCAGAGATGATATTCCAATAAATCATCCCATGCACGATCTGCACCAAGCATCCATATCTCTCATTATGCAAGCGGTGGCTCCAAGAACCTTACAAGCTTATCTCACTGCATGGAAAACATTCAAACATTTCCATTCACTATACAACACTACATTCCCCAATTTCTCCCTACTTACAATCACATCATTTATCACTTACCTTCATTCTCACAAACATATCCAGGCAAACTCGATTAAGAGCTATTTAAGTGGCATTCAGTTTTTTCACAAACTCATGTACGGCTCCAGTTCTGAATCTATCACTAACTCACAAACTAGCCTTCTTATTAAAGGCATTCAGAAGACCCGCCCCCCCCTCCCAGACACAAGGCTACCCATCACACACAACATACTAGCTAAATGCATTTCCACAATCAGGAAAGGCTATTTTTCATTTCATACAGATCATACCCTAGATGCAATGTTTATTCTTGCCTTTTTTGGATTTCTAAGATGTTCTGAATTTACAGTTACATCTAAATTCGATCCCTCTATCCACCCTACTATAGCAGATCTGACCTTGATTGATGAGGAAACAATTGCTTTCCTCATTAAGCAAAGTAAAACAGATCAATCCAGAAAGGGACATTACATCTACATATTCAACATTCCCTCCCCCACAAGCCCATTCCAAACTCTTCTAGCTTACACACACTACAGTAAAACACTAAGTGCAAGTCCCCTAGACCCCCTTTTCATAGACGACACACACCACCCAGTGACACGCTTTTGGTTCCAAAAACACCTTAAATATGTCCTAACCAACTCAGGCTTCCCATCAGAATCATACTCCAGTCACTCATTCAGAATTGGAGCCGCCACTACAGCAGCACACAAAGGGTTATCACAACAACACATACAAACACTAGGAAGGTGGTCTTCTGACGCCTTCAAAACCTACATCCGACTCAGCCACAGTCATCTCAGGGAAGCCCAGAGGACCCTCACCAGCCGTTGCAGTTATCCCAGCGGCCAAAGACACGAGCCTAGTACAAGGAAAGAACACAACCCAGCTATACCAGCTTCCCGAGGGCAGAGGAACTACCAAGTCTCTCAAGGGCGCGGGCATGACCCAGCCATCTAATTTCTTTTCTTCCTTTCAGCTGATTTGCACTCAGCCTTCTCCCCCTTTTCACTCACCCAACTACAGTAAGAGTTCTTTCCCTGCCCAAGCCCCCCCGTCACCCCCGCCCCCCCTGGCCGCTGCCACAGAAGTTTTCACTGCCCACCAACTTTTCTAACTTCTGTAGGACCCCGCCCCCCCCATGGCTCTGGCCCCCGCAGGGGCGTTACCCCGAGCTTCGATTACCGCAGGAATCATCTCACGGCCCGGCCTTAGCTTTTTATATTATATGTCATTTCAATGACATATAGTATAGCACTATTTATTTTCTCTTTGTTTGATTTTATTTGTATAAATTCACATCTATATGCACCCACGCATATAAATATGAATTTATATATAGTGCTGTCACCCTCACGCTCTGTTCCCGCAGGAACACCCCCAGAGCACCTATAGCGCCCGTCACCCTCCAGAAAGAGTCTTCACCTTCCCCTCATCTTTCCAGACTCCTACTGGAGCCAGCCAAATAGCTCACCCAGCCCCGAGCTGTGACACTAGCCATGTCACCGACCCTCCCCGGCCCTAGCTTTTATTCACTTATTTCTGTTTATTTCTCACATTTATCTTTTATTTTTTAAATTTATTTATATATATGTATATATATATGCACCCACGCATATAAATATATATTTATATATAGTGCTGTCACCCTCACGCTCTAACTCCCGTGGAGTTAATCCCGAGCACCGGACCCCCGCAGGGGTCATCGCCCAACTGCCATTTCACCCTCCAGCTGGGGCTTCACCGACCATTCCTTTTCCCGACTCCAGCTGGAGATGGCACATACAGCTCTCTCTCCCGCAGGAGAGCCAAGAGCTTCGACTCTCTCAAGAGTCAGTAAAAAAAAAAAACGCCCCCCCCAATGCCCTAGATTACCCCATTATATATTTATATATCTATATGTTTCATATAAATATATAATTATATATAGTGCTGCCACCTCCCAGCTCAATCTCCGCAAGGAGTGTTCCTCGAGCAAATTACTCCTTTGGAGTCCCCGCCCCCCCCCTGCCCCCCTTCACCCCCCTCTCCAGCCGGAGTCCTTCACTCCCCTTCCCTTGTAATGACTCCAGCAGGATTCCCGCCCACCCCATGGCTCTGACCCCCGCAGGGGTCTCCCCGAGTCTCTACTCCAGCAGGAGTATTCACAGCCCAAGCCAACTCTGCTCGGGTTCCCGCAGGAACCTGTGTCACCCTTTGCTCCAAGGAGCCCTCTTTACATTTCCTTTCAAATAACTATATCCAGCAGCCGGATATAGCATTTCAAGCCTTTTGGGGAGTTTCTTCGAATACACGGCTGCTGTCCCGAGCTTCATGCATTTGGGGAGCTCTCGAGAACCACCTGATCTCGTACTCCCCTTACATGCTCTATGGACCTGGCGGGAGCCCTGGGCTCAACTATCTCCGAGCTCAGGGTTCTCTCCCGGGACAGCATGCCAAACCTGCTTACAGTCGTCAAGCAATATCTAAGTGTGAACTCTTGAAGTGAAGTTTTTAAACTAATTTCGAGAGGAGCACGTGATATAATTGACCGCAGCTGGCCGCCAATCTACACTCATTAGTTAGCCAATCAGATCTATTCCAAATTACTATAAATAGCCTAGCTAGATATTACTCCCTTACCTTCGTTTTCCGAAGAAACCCCCCATCCACCCCCTATCTCCTCCTTTCCTCCCTTTAAAAAGGGGAGCTCTCGAGAACCACCTGATCTCGTACTCCCCTTACATGCTCTATGGACCTGGCGGGAGCCCTGGGCTCAACTATCTCCGAGCTCAGGGTTCTCTCCCGGGACAGCATGCCAAACCTGCTTACAGTCGTCAAGCAATATCTAAGTGTGAACTCTTGAATTATCATTTATTAGGTATTTATAAAGCATAAATAGTCCTCTAGGTCACAAAACTGCATGAAGTTGAGTTAATAAAGCTTTAATTAACAGAAACAATTAACTATTAACAGATGCCTGAATAAGAAGAATTATAAATGTTGATTTGAATAGTTTAGAAGGATTTGTAAAAAATGCAATACTTAATTTAGTGAAAAATTAATAAACAAAGTATGAAAGGACAATTATTCAGCGCATTTTAAATGTGCTTATAAGTCAATAACAGATCATTTGCATCTGCAGTTATAAACTGCTTATTAATGTCTGTTAATGTAGAGTTAATGCTCAACAAATAATGAATTTCCTATTTGTTATTGCTTAATAAATGATTTATAGTGTGTAGTTATTATAAAGTGTTAAGCATTCTATCTAAATAAAAAATATTAATTTCTTTCATGAGCAAAAGCAACCCCCCAAACTATTGATATTTTCCATATGATTTTTTCCAATATTGACTTTAACTGCATGATGACATCCTATTAATTTCACCAGATCCATCAACAACGTCACCACCTGGTGGCCAGTTGGCCATGAAACAACGACCACAGCTATCAATAAATCACCATTAATTCTCAATTACTGTCTGATCCTCTCCAAGGCTTAGAAATGTCCATCTCTAATGCATAACCCTAAAGACTGACATGAGGAAGATAGAGTTTCTGAACTACACATCGATCTGGACTGACACATCGCTCTCACACCTGCTGCTCAGAGTTTGCAAAGGCCTGGATGTCACAAGCTGCCCATCAATGAGGTCAAATGTGTAATGCATAGGATGGATAGATATTACATCTGTAAATAACAAACAAATAGCTAATGAGCTGCACGGGTGACACATGTCATGGTGCTGTTTGAATTATTCAGCGGTTGCTCTTCTCATACATTGTGATCTATTCACAGGTGTCACAGAGACCACAAAAGATGAAGTCGAAACAATGCCTATGATAACACAAAACATAGATTGCACACCACAATTCAATTAACTTAAATTATGTACTCAAATTTTGATACTTGGTGGCTGTTTGTTTACTTTAGTTGTGTTCACACAGCCAGAACGCTTGAGAAGGAAATCAACTTAAATAGGAACAGTTTAGATTCACTGACATGTGAGAGCATCAGAGAATATGTTTACGCTACTGCAATCTCTCATCCAAAAGTCTACTGCAATCTGGTGAAACAGCCGGAAGTTAACCGTATATACGCTTGCAGCACACACGCACATTGACTGCTCTAGCAGGAGTGTCACACCTTGGCAGGACTGAATTTACAGCTGGTAATGACTGTCAGTGAAACCAGGGACTCTGGAGGAAGACAGCAGATGGAAAACACACACAGCCACAGATAACCACAGGAAAACGAGAACATTTCACCGGGCAAATACTGACAGGTACTAGTACAGAAGAAATAAAATAAAACATGAGCCCTGCATCTCAATACAATATATAGATAACAATATATCTCTTATATTCTAGAAAATAAGAGGAGTCAATAAGGTGGACCTCCTTATTATAACTGCTCTCTCATTAATGTATTGGCAATTTAATAAAGTTAACTATAAATATGTCTAGAATAGAAATAAATGAAGATATTTGACTTGTATTTCAGGGATTTGTTGATCTCTGAAAAGATGTATGTTTTTTACACAGGAGCATCAGTTGCTCTTGACAGGCTATTAACTGCATATTTGAAATCTAACATTCTAGGCTGAAACAGTCTTAAATGTGCATTATGTTGTACAATGAAGTGTGAAGAGGCTGGAACACAGACAATGCTAGTATAATATCACATGACTGTCATTTAATCAGATTTGTGAACGAACTGGTCAAGACGATCTGCTGCAGTTCAAATTGAGCATCAAAATGGGGAAGAAAGGTTATTTCAGTGACTTTGAATGTGGCATGGTTGTTGGTCTCAGACAGGCTGATCTGAGTACTTCAGAAACTGCTGATCTACTGGGATTTTTAAGCACAACCATCTCTAGGGTTTACAGAGAATGGTTTGAGGTCAGAGTTCAAGCTAATAGAAAGGCAACAGTAACTCAAATAACCACTCATTACAACTGAGGTATCCAGAAGAGCATCTGAATGCACAACACATCAAACCTTGAGGTGGATGAGCTACAGTAGCAGAAGACCACACCGGGTGACACTCCTGTCAGCTCAGAACAGAAAACTGAATCTACAATTCACACAGGCTCAACAAAATCAGACAATAGAAGATTGAAAAAACGTTGCAGGTCTTTCTGCTGCTGCATTCAGATGGTAGGGTCAAAATTTGGCGTCAACAACATGAAAGTATGGATCTATCCTGCCTTGAATCAACAATTCAGGTTGGTGGTGGTGGTGTAATGGTGTGGGGGATATTTTCTTAGCATACTTTGGGCCCATTAGTACTAATTGAGCATTGTGTCAACACCTCAGCCTACCTGAGTAGGCGACACGGTGGCACAGTGGGTAGCACATTGGCCTCACAGCAAGAAGGTCGCTGGTTCGAGCCTCGCCTGGGTCAGTTGGCATTTCTTTGTGGAGTTTGCATGTTCTCCCTGTATTCACGTGGGTTTCCTCCAGGTGCTCCAGTTTCCCCCACACCTCCAAAGACATGTGGTACAGATTTATTTGGTATGCTAAGATTGACAGTAGTGTATGAGTGTGTGTGTGAATATTTCCCAGTTATGGGTTGCGACTGGAAGGGTATCCGCTGCGTAAAACATATACTGGATAAGTTGGCGGTTCATTCCGCTGTGGCGACCCCAAATTAATAAAGGGTCTAAGCCGAAAAGAAAATGAATGAACGAATAATTCACGAGGTCCTGTATGGTGAGATGGAATTAGCAAAGACTCACTGTAAAATAAACAAACCATAGCATGTCAAATGCCACACTGCATGAATTTCAAAGTTTTTGAATCACGGTTATTTTCACACGGTATGACTCTCTGGGGTAGCATACAGTTGATGCTGTGTTCACACTGCATGATAGATCAGTGACAGGAGGATAAACATTGCATTACTGCCCTTGAAATAATTGCAGACAACTCTGTCAAGCTTGCAAAAGACCGCAAAAAGTTTGCTTAATCACTCAAGACCACACGTGAGATCAGAGTTCACATTTGTCAAAAAATAATCGTGCAACATGCTGCTGCAAAGGTTTCTGCTTTGTTTTTGTTTAATGTTATCAATGAATGAAATCATTCATTCATTTTCCTTTAGCTTAGTTTCTTATTAATGAGGGTCGCCACAGTGTAATGGTGCATGCAGAGGAAACCCATGCTAACACGAGGAGAACATGCAAACTCCTGTTTAGTGTTATGGTAAAGCTTATTCTGAGATTGTGGTCTATAACTCCTCCACAACCACCCTGCTGTCCTGTATCTTGCTCTCTTATTGGCTGTAGGTAATAGCCAATGTGTTTTTCAGAATTCTTTTTTCACACAACAAGCTTTTGACACATTAACAATTCTCTCAGATCACATCTTAGAATATTTACACTCTGTGGTTGTCGCTTGTGCGTATATTTCACAAAACCTGTCTGCAAGTGAAAATCAGAGCTAAAGTCATACAGTGTGAACTCTGCATTGCAAAATATTGGAATAGTCATTGTTGTTGCTTTGGATAAAACAGGTTGAATGTTGAGCACGTAAACTTATGGAAGTGTACTTGCACTTACTGTATGGTCGTGTTTCACTATATATGTTTCTTAAGTCTGTAATAATTGTATATTGATTACATTGCAGTATCGAAGTATGTCAATAAATATTACACGATTAGAAGCCAGTCCATTAACAGGCTGAAATCTTTTTTTAAGGTCACAGCAAATGTATTGAGTTGTCCTACCTATTAGTGAAGACTTTGCTGTAATTAAACACTTGGATCTCCAGCATCTCGTCGCCATCCACTTGACTCCCAATTGGCCATCGGAACGCCTGGAAAACAAAACAAACCAGGACAAAAATCAATACGCTCAATCTGACAGTTAGTAGATCTTTCAAAGCTAATTATAAACTCTGTATTGGGTCCATTTACAGCCAAAATCTCTTATTATAAGACTTTCAATTAATCTTAAACTAAAACACAATAAGGTCTGTAGCTGAATCGATTATCAGCAATGCAATGAATGCTGATATATCAAGTAATTTATTAACAGCAGGAAATAATTACAAATTATTACAGTAATTAAGGTGTTGTTTTTGACAACCACTAACAACCACTAACAACTGTGCTTTCTGTCATCATTTACTTACCTTTACTATGTTGGTATGTTAACAGTAGCTATTGACTAGAAAAATTATAGTATGAAATCAATGGCTATCATAAAATATTTACAATACTATACAATATAACAGTTACAAAACATTCCTCAAAAACAATATGATTGCTTACTGTCTATTTTGAATTATTAAAAGAGGTTAACCATGATCAAATTTTAGTTTAAGTGCTACTTTTATAAAAAATTTTGTTTATCTCCTTGAAAGGTACATGGGAGAAAGATTGTGGGGAAAAAAAATTGTGATGAAGAATGGATTTTAGTCTGTTCTGGCATATTTTTCAAAGGTGCCACAATATCAAAGCACGAGCAAAATTTTAATTGATTTTACAGAATTTCTTTAACACCAGTTTGTCTAAATAAGATATTTCCTAATGTTTTGCAAAGTTGTTTTAACTGCAAATCCAATGTTGGTACTGTGATGCACGTATTCTGGTACTGTGACATGATTAAGAAAAACTGGAAAGAAATCTACAAACTAGTTCAGAAGATTATTGGTAAACCTTTGGCCCTATTTCCAGTTCTATATTTTGTTTTCATTGTAAAATTGGTCTACATCTTAGTCATGGACTAGAATCTGTGTTACACCCTTATACTTATTAAACAAGAAAATGTATACTTTTGTTGTGGTCCTTTCCTAACATTCCTTTGTCAATGAATCAGATTGCCATTTTCTTACCCTTAAAAAAAAAAAAAAAAAACAGACTTATGACATATCTGGATTCCTCTTCGGGAGTTTTTGGAGAATGTATATTGACGTTTTTGATGGATGTATATTATGTGAATTTACCTTTCACAAAAGACTTGAACAGCTAGCTGATGGACAATAATCATAGGTGACATGAGACACCTATACCACTGTTTTGTCATTGCAAACCTTTAAACAACTGTTTTTAAAAATATATATAATAACATTTTTGGTGCAAAAAAACCTCAGATAAAAATCTGAAACTCCATTTAATGACAGCTTTAAATGTACCTGCTTTCTCAATTACGACCAACGGACAAAATCTAGTCTCAAACTTTAGTGCACTAATCTGTCCATTCAATTGCCATCAACATCTCAAGCTTTAAAAGGGACTGCATAAATATTACAGTATGTGGCATACTGAAGGACGGCCTACTTGCATTCCCATTTAAGCTAACAGCAGTAATCTATGACACTGTAGGAGTCTTTCAGGCTCTTAACAGTGGGATGATGCATTAGCTTCTCCTGATCCTAGAACACTGACTCCCATCTGGCACACTGATCCATACAGACAAACGGGCTGCCCTGAGGCCTGCTGAGGCGTTCTGTCTCACTGCGATTATGGAGAACAGCAGCACTCCACTGCTAGACTGCAGGGCCACAGTGTTTTCTTGCCAAATCAATCAGAGACCGGCTTGGGTGCTCCGACTAGCGGAATGAGATTTGTTGTCATGTGGTTAAAGAAAGTCACCGAGAACTCATGTAGGTAGATACGACTGTCACTTCTGCTTAATCTCGTTTTCAACACACAGAGTTTGGTTATTTGCAAGAGTGACAGCCACATTCGACCGACAAATTAGATTTTCGCAAAGGTGCTAACAAAACTGAACTGAACACAGTTGTTAATTATGCTATTTAAAGTGTATCAGAGAGGTACTCTTCTCCAAGTAAGGGGAAAACAAATTACACGGAAAAGTCTTGACCCACATTTTGCTACATGTAATGAGCAAAAGCAGAACATCTTGACTTGATTGGCAGCAGTATAAAGTGACTAAAGGTTATAAAAAAGTGTGTATAATGTGAATCCGCAGGACAAAATGTGCTAGAATTATCACTGTACTGCAAAAAAAAAAGGTTTGTTAGGTAACATGAACTGGTTTTAGTTGAAAAAGTTGAAGAAGATTTAAGGATTTTTATCTACACTAGAAAAATCTTGCTGCCCTAATATTTTAGGTTGAATCAAATTACTTTCTAGTCACCTTAAGTAAAATGTTGTATAATTTACAAAAAAGTTGAAACCTGATTAGCTGATTAAAATAAGTTAAAGCAACATAAAAATAATTGTTATCTTGACTTTTTTTCATTACATTTTTTTGAGTGTAATCAAACTTCCTATATTAAGTCACACCAGCAAAAATAATTGCAATTTTTTCGCATTATATCACAGAAATATGAATAAGGGTTATGCCAACATAAAATATATTAGAATTTCTTTTAGAAATGTGTACATGACCGACCAATGATGGCGGCACAACAAGGCATGGCAAATATTGTCATGAGCATCCTCCAAATTAATCCACAACCTATACATTTTATATATAATTAAAGGGCACCTATGATGAAAATCATCTTTTGTAAGCTGTTTGGACAGAACTGTCTGTATAGTGTGTCCACAGTCATATTGGAGTGATATAAAGACAATAAGTCTCTTTTTTTATTTCATGATGTTAAAATAGGATCCAAATCCCTCCCATTTTGAGACCCACCACAACATGACGTTTTTCCCCGCTCACCGAGTTGATTAACAGCCACGTATTAACATGTGTGTGTGAACTTTGTACTGATATTGTGTGTGACTCATTGCAAAAGGCCTGAATTAACTCTAAATAAATACAATAAAACTCTTCATTCTTACTGTAGTATTTTCTCACAAACATTACGTGAGACCTGCTTCATGTCTGTCACTGTGCTGTTTATCTGACACAGCCAAGGTGGAGATTGAGGCACACTATGACAGTCACTCGGGAATGGTGGGCAGGGAGAACTAGCATTGAAGACCACGGTCACCCGTGGGTAAACTCTCACCACACCTTAGGCCACCAAAGTATGACTTTTCTGTTGATGTTATTAATTTTATTGTACTTATGTAAATTCCCAATATTTCAATAAATAAATAAATAAAATGCAGCCACTTAATTATTGTTGGTGCCACTGACATACCTGATTCACTGCCCCTACCCTCCCCCAGTGGCGGATTTAGGCATGGGCAATATGGATGATTGCCCAGGGTGGCATCTTGCTTTGGGCAGCCCGCAGAGACGGTAAAAAATAAATAAATAAAAAATACCCTAGTAAAAGCATTGGAATATGATTTACGAGTGGCAATCCCAGAATAAAGACTTTAAGGGTGTTTACATTTGGCATCTTTTGCACGAGTTCTCTATGTGCAACCGAAACAACGGTGGTGAAAGCAAACTGGTTGTTTGCATGCGCGCTGATAAAATACGTGCCGCTCAAATGGCGTGAAACCGGAGTAACAGCCTTTTCTGCAGAAGTGTCGGCACACAGCGAGTTTTTCAAGTCCACACAACTAAAGTTTATATAATATGATGATGATGTAACTTTCACTAAGCATGGCTATAAAGCAAAAAGGAGGGATAAAGTGTCATGGAGCTAAGACTTCATTAATTCTTAGCCAAAAGTCGGGTCTAAGTATTTCAATTCTTTAGAATTATCATAATTAATATTCATGCAAAAGGTTTCTTAAGTGATCTTAACATACCCCTCTACTTGATACATTGTATTCCAGTAACATTAAGGAATGACTTCTGTTATTTATTTAGAATAATAATTGTATAATAATATTAATAATAATTGTACTTATTTAGAATAAATATAAATAAATTGTTATATTTATTGAATAACAAAGCTAACAATTTAAGGGGGGTGGGGGTGTATGGCTTGGTTCACCCAGGGAGCAACTGCCCTACCCGATCGTCGTTGAAAGCACGCACACACCATCAAAAGACAGCAATGGCAATTTAATACTTACCTTAAGGTACATCAGTAGAAAAAGCTGCATTAATAATATTGTGGCTCAAAAAGGAATATGGATAAATGATATTATTAGGGTCTGTATGGTGGGTGTGTGTATTTAGAAATGCCTTTTGTTCAGTTTGTTCAATTGTTTGTTTTATTAACTCAATAATTTTCATTAGTTTTAGACATAGCATATACTGTATGCTGTACAATAAAAGTATGTGAAAAATAACTAAAAAGTTATATGAAAAGTGTTTTTAAACTTATTATTGATTTTTATTTGGTTTGCACATGTACTTGCTGAATTATTTCTGGCCATCCCTGAGAAAATGTTCTGGGGGTGCCACTTTTAAAGGCACAGGCCACAAAATTAGCTACATTGTGTTTAGAGCAGAAAAATCCAATATTCTGAAAGGTATAATAAATAATCTGATGGGTGTTTTGGGCTGAAACTTCACAGACACATTGTGTAAGGTATAAAGTATGCAAAAACACATACATTTAAATGCTGGATATAGAACATTTAGAAATGGATGCAAGTACCAAAAGGAGGACATGTCGGAGGAAAAAAGAAATAGTCACTTTACCTTAGATCATGTACATGTGTAAGAGATTTCAGTTGCCAAATTATTAAAAGGAGTGTAATGTATAATTTCTTGCACAGACTGATTCTCTAGCTTCATAAGACCTTGCATTTTATGCATCAGCAAGGTTTCATATAAAAGAACCCTCATGTTCTTCTAATCTGAAGAAATCAAGTCACTACATCTTGCATGATGTGAGGGCGAGTAAATTACTGTAACAGAACATTTCCAGTTTTTGAGTGAACTATCCCTAGCACCTCTTGCATCACTTTCCACCAGTTAATAGACTAACAATATACGCATACATCATATTTAAAAAGAGAGAGAGAGTTTAAAACAGCCTTTTGTCAGTGCACAACAAAAATGAATCTTACGCCGGGAAGTACCTTAAGTCAAACTTAATGAAAGAAAAATATTTGTTGAGGTTTACTGGTGATGGGATGCTGTTATTAACCACACACCAACACACAAGCAAATGTCTGTCAACACATGGACACCCACAGTCTTTAATTCTGAACTCATTAGGATCATTTGTCTATCTAAACGTTATGGGTTCTCATCACAGTATGAGCAGTTAATGCGATGAGAGACATGATCCGCACTAGAGAGGCAGAGATATTTACCAGATGCAGAGGACTGCAACTCAACATTTTATAACACAGAAGGGAAGAAATGAAAACACAGCAGAGTCTCGAAGTCATTCAGCCTGCATGGAAACTGTGATGTCATGTCAAACATGAAAGACTGAAGGGAGGATGTGTGTGAGACATTTCAAATCTCCATCGCACTTGAGCAGCTGCTGAACAGGTCTATAGGCTAAACCTACAGAGAGAAGCCGCTGATGGAGAGCTGCAGGAATTGTCTGCTTTGCTTTGCTGCATGGTCTCAGCCGAATACCCTCGGGGTAAAGTCCAGGCAAGCACAGTGAGGATTTTTCCCCTCAAATCCCTCAGCACCAGAGCAGAAACCATATTCACTTCAATAGACGATGCATAATATGAGGAAGAATAAACAGGAGGAGATGAAGCTGCTCATTAAAGAGCTTTTTTAAACTCACTTGCCTCTACAATCTCCCCTATGGCCTTTAGTACGTTTATTAGAAACTTAAGGTGAGAGGCAGTTTTAAGAGAGCAATAATTATGAAGATGAAGAGCAGAGATCTTCTTTTTTCCCTGCTTTATGCCCCCTGAGGATTAAAAAGGTCATAAAAGACAGCTTTCTAATCAATCCTTATTACACCTTCTTAAAACAAAGAATCAAAAGCAATTTGTGATATGGAAACTCAAATTTATTCATCCATCGATCTAGGGTTACAGATCAGAAATGTGGTAAATATATCACAGCATCTGCTTTCAGGTTTTAAATAACATTTTATGAGATAAATTGTCCAAATATAGGTGTTCCATTGTCATTCAGAGTAACAGAGATTTATGTAAAAATGAACTCATTCTGGCCTGAGTATGTATTCGAATATGTAAAAACAGAAGTGATTATACACAATTTTATTATATTTTAAAAATTATTAAATATGTCGTACTGATAAAAGATGAGTTTAGCCTGGTTTGAAGGACACTGGCAAAGTGTTATGTTTTTATTAAACGAATTCTAATCTACAAATGCTTGAAACTTCTTTTTTTGTGATCTATAAATGAATAGGAATCACAGAATATTTTGTATGTCCTTTATCTATCCTTTATATTTTTATTCTTTTTCATATGTAAAGATATTTGCGTATTGCTCTACATCTTGTGTGCATTAAGCAGTGTGTAAGTGAGGTGCACAACTAATGTGCTCTGCGCTGGACAATAGACAGGCTTTGTTTGAAGAAGATTTTATTCTCTCAGTGAGTAGTATTTTCTAAGTGTAAAGCAGTTAATTTTCTCTTCACAAAATGTATGTAGTGTTTGCAGCAAACATGCCAGCGTGTGTTAAAAATACTGTGTAAGATGAGTATGCCTGCACAGAAGCAACACTAGGAGAAGGCTGAGTGACTGATTGTGTAGAATAACTGAATATGTAAAGCACTGATTATATATATATGAAGCTATATGTGTCAGAAGTTGGAATGAGTAACATATTATCAAGTTATTATCCTATCATAACAATGTATGTAAACACTTAGTTCCTTTGCATAAGTTGCATCTATACTTTGCTGACATAGACCTGTAACATCTCTGTTGACATGAGCTAGTGGGCTGAGAGCCAAGAATAGCAGGACCCCTTAGACTAGAAAACCTATTCAAAAATGGTCAAGAGTTAAAAAGAGACACAAAGGGGTGTGTCATAAAAACATGTATAAAGATTTTGAAAACACACAGAAAGTTTAGAAGGAGCAGGAGGAGAATGCTATGAGGTCTGCTCTGCTCTTTCTCGGCTTTATTATGGAGAATAAAGTCTATTGTCTGATATTCAAAACCTCCTGTCTGATAATTTCTAATTGATGAGATGTCGAATTAACGACATGTTCTGGTCTATTTTTTTATTTCTGGTCTGGTTTGTTCAATGCACCAGCAACACACCTCAACACACCTCCATTTTTAGACCAGAACTCCTAAGGGCGCACATATGAGCGCAAATGCATTTGCTATTTAAACAGCGTGGCGCAAAACGTCAAAACAACTCTTGCGCAAGGCTGAAACGAGCAAACAACCATTGCGTCGCGCCTTGCACCACACTGCGCTGGGTGTATGATAGGGTCCCTAATGTCACATCGCTCATCACAATCAGTTCCAACCAATAGCTACTAGGCACAAGGAATATATAAGTTGTCCATTCATTTGGTTGCAGATACTGACACAGACGTTCCCCCACTATTCTCCCCACCCCCGCCAGGTTGGCCTTGTCCAGGGGGGTAGGCTCTGTCTCCGCCCTCATCCTCGGCAGTCATTGCTGGATCAAAAAGGTTCCGATTCAAGCTATGAACGGGGCCTCCGCCAAAGAAATCCTATGTTATATTTACTTTAATTATACTTTTGTCACATAATACTTATCAAATAAATGCAATTTAATATTATATTTATCTTTCTGGTCTTTTTGGTAGAACTCATATTTCTGCTGTCCTGTATGATGATCAGTACGATGATCCACTCTGAAGCCTAAATTCAGTGTAACATTTGAACTGATTAACTTAGGGGTTTTATGTGTGTGCTGTGTGTGTGTGTGTGTGTGTGTGTGTGTGTGTGTGTGTGTGTGTGTGTGTGTGTGTGTGTGTGTGTGTGTGTGTGTGTGTGTTTGTTTTCATTATTCTATTTAGAGAAAAGAGCATAAACATCTGCCATTATTCAGCCATAACAATAATTTTAACCTACTGTGATTACCTAAAAATGATCAGTCAAACTATTTTTTGCAAATGAAAACAAGTGATTGCCACAAATAACTATAGAGAATGTTATTACAAAAATCTGCATCAAGTTGCAGTGAACTTTGCAATAATTAGTAATACCCTTACAAATATTGCTGGCTGTTAAGATAAAAGACATTAAAGTGAATTTGCTCACAGATGTAAAAAGAATAAGGGATTTTTCTGGATTATCTTGATCCGGTTCCTGATTAAACTGAGAGGGAAAAAAATCTTTGAAAAGATATTTTTGTGAGAAGGCTGCATTCATCTCAACCGCTAGCTCACAGTTCCTCAGCATGACTAATTAAGCCAGGAAACACAAATTAATTGGACAAAAATAGCATAACACATTTTGTAAGCATAAGATTTACCGCATGTTTGTTAGACGCATGGTTAAGACGGGAAGCCAAACTTAATTTACAATATGTTCATTTCCATAAAGTCTTAATAAAGGTTAGTGCATACAATTTTAAAGAAATATTTAGATTCTGAGGACCTGTTGATGGAATAAATCTGTATCTATATATTGTAAAGGAGCTAGATTGATATTACTTTTCTCATACATCACTATTGTACATGATCTATATCATTACAATTAAATGCATACTATTATTATAATTCAATATTATTACAAACAGACTCATTAACACATTCATATTTTGATTCTGAGGATAGGTTGTGGATTAAATCTGTGTTTATTAAAAAGACTCTCAATCCTGGTGTCATGAGGTTTGAGCTCAGAAACTGCAGCATTACAGATTCACTCAGTGTCTTGTTTGACTGGACTCTATTTCACTGAAGATAACTGGAAAAACCAGAGTCCATTCTCATTCCTCCCTCTGTCCTGCTCTATTTCCTTTCCTCTGGGATACACTACAGCACAAACTGAAATAATGCAAAGAAACAGGGCAGAGAAAGCATTTTTTCCAAAGGTAAATGTTACCTTTCTGGAGAGGACCATTGTGGAGAGAATCATGTATCGTTAGCTACCAATTAAATTACTCTTAAATTAGTTATTAAATTCATAAATAAAAACAAATTTAGGATTCGATGGAGACTATTTTAGAATTTGACTTGCGCAATATTATGCTTATTATAAAAAAAAAACTGTCCACTGAATGTAGACCATACAAAAAGACCATTGAATGTACGAAGTCCACTGAATGTACATTGAATGCAACAGTAACACTGATTGACATGTTTTTTGACTGGCGTTTTCACTACAACAGAAAATACTGAAATTAGTAATAATATTGAGTTCCCAAAAAAAGTTAGAGTTTGTTATGCCTAAATAACAGTAGCAGTGTTTGCAATGGATTAAAAATAGTATTAGCAAGTATCACACTATTGATTAGTGATGTCAACCAACCAGGAGTCTATTCACAAAACATCTAATAATATTAAGATTGCCTTACTGAAGTGAACTGAAACATATTGAAATAAAGTTCATTGACGCTTCCACGCTTCCAAATGTGATGTTGAATGCTGGACGCAAGTGGAGCAACAGTTAAAGGCTACAGAGATCACAAAGCCCAGTGTTTTCAGTGATTCTGTACATCAGATGCAGTCCAGCATGAAGTGATGCCAAATAACAACTTCCTGACAGTAAACTGAAGTACCATTCTATTTCTGATGTACTCAAAGCCCTCACACTACTTCTGACGTGAAGGGGAAATCAATTTGCTATGGTCACTTTGACAAGTTTATTGTAGACAGCTTCAAATTAAACCACTTTAATTAAAATGACTGTCAAAACACACCATTGCAAAGACCCTATGAGCTCTAAACAAAGCAACACGGGCTCATGGCAAATGATGCTTCATGCTTTGGCTTACAATTTTGGTAAATCGCAAAAACATCTAGGTAAAATGAATGCTACGGTGCAGTAAATTGCCAACAACTTTCCTTTTTTAATTTTTCACACTAATGATATTTACAGGGACATATTATCAATGAATAAAGGATTGTTTTTGTGCAGTTCTTTGCACAACGCCACATAATTACCACAAACTAAATTATGTCTAAGATTTGTAATTGAACATATTTGTCTCACCTTTATAAAGCACGGTTCCAAAAAATAGATGAAAGCAATGTAAAATGAAATTGAAACTATATGGTAGCAGTGCACTTAAAAACACTATTGGTTGAGTTTACTGGAGGGTCTGTAGTAATAGCCTGGTGGTATATGGTACGGTACGTGTCGGTACGCTTTTATGGCCCTTTTTTACTGTCAAAAGGTACCAAAAAGTAAACCATACCGTACCACTTTTTGGGTGCCCTTTCCAAAGGGGACCTAGAACAACGAAAGGGTACCAAAAGGCAGAGCCAGACATGCAGCTCAACGCTATAGGTTTACAGAATATTGTCACAAGCAGTTTCACTTTCTCTAGAGGGCTTGCAATCGCTCGCCGTTGTCTATATTTGATATATCGAACTTCTTGAGCTGATGATAATAACGTGCGCGTGATTGTTTAAGTGCTTCTGACATCTGATCCTTTCAGAAACGAACAAACGTGAGAGTGAAGCATGAAAATCAGAGGAGAAGCCCGAAAAAAAAGAAGCAAATGATTCTTTCAGCAACCTAAAACATGAACAAACTGCCATTATCTAAACTGTTATTATCTTCGCCTTTTGGACTATTATGAACTCGAAATGATGGAATTACTTTTAACAAGATGCTAACGCTAAAGGTGAAGAATAAAGATGATATGTTTGTACTGATGTTTGTACTGAATGGAAATGTTTCGTATCATTTATGAACCCAAAAAAAAGGCCTTAATGTATGTTTTGGGAGTTTTTTATTTGTAATTGGTAACATTATAGAGACTGTTAGTCTCTGTTTGTGTTCATAAATGTTTTATTTATTTATTTTATTTTATATAATCACAGACATTACAGTTGGATATTTCATATTATCATTGATCTGCAGATAAAATCAAATTCTAATCATAGAAAGGTTTTTAATAAACATTTATTTATACATAAGTATTTATGTATAGAAAGCATTTGCTTCTTATATGTGTAATCGATATGTGTTAACTTCAAGCAAGAAAGACGTCGACTGAAACATTCTGTCATACACCACACCCACCAAAAAGGTATCATTGGTACCCTTTGGCAGAGGAACAAGCCTGATAAAGGAGACTCGTACCGAACTGTACTGTAGCATACTGTACCACTCAGTGGAAACAGGCTTTCACTATGTGATCTGGACGAAAGATCCTGCCTAAATTATCTGTATCTGAAAAATACAAAGCAAAAATGTATCCCTAAAAGTAACTATTTTATATTAACAAAAATCGAAACATCGACCTCTAATGAATTTGTCATCTAAAACATGCCGATAGCAACGTATTTGATATTTTGCAAAGAATATGTAGTCTGAGGCATGTATTTCAAATAAATGAGCCTGGGCTGAAATAACTCCCACGTTAATCTAAAAACACAATGACGTTCACGTACAAATTTGCACCTTGTTTCATCATCAACCTCAATTATATTTTACTTTTTTTAATTTACCTCACCAGTGGCTCTACTGTCTCTCTTTTACATAAGCTGTGAATAGACAAGCTCTCTCCACCAGTGTTGGTGAAGGCGTGAGGTGATTTGAGCTTGCAATTCAGCTCTAAGAAACTAAAAGCCTCCTCAGTTTTGAAATGCATGCAAAGTGAATTATTCAATGGTAAAGGATCACACGCTCTGACACACAATGTCTCCCTCCCCCTCACTTCTTTTCGTCTATGATTCAGATAATGGAAAGATGCATGAACGCTCAACTCTTGAAATGAAAATCAATGGCTCGCTATTAGGTACAAAATGTGCACTGGTCCTGACATCAAACCGCATCGCTAATCAGCCTGTTCAGTCAAGCCTCCTGGTGTTTTTTCTCTCATGCTCACTTGCTCTGCTATTTTCCTCTCTCCTTTTCTCTCCTACTTGTTTGTCTGTCTCTTTCGAAAATCCTGCACCTTTTAGTCTTTTCACTTCTTGTTTCTTCTTCTTTGAGCTCCTTGTTCTTAATTAGCTTCATGCCTACAGTACATTCCATCCTCAGCAATGCCTCATATACTGCCACATTAAGACACTTTCCATCATTAATACAACACGTTAAAGCATAAAGTTGAAGGATACCAGTGTGACGCCAATCTTCCAGAGCTTTTCAGCTAATTAAGCTTAAATAAAACAGCTCGTTTTGATTTACTGCAGCAATCTGGGGTGATTTAATGTGGCCATTACTTCTGTGCTCTTCTCTTTCTAGACCATATGGTCTCACAGTGTGTGCTTTCTCCTGCAGCACCTCAAACATCTCACACTTTTCTAGGTGACCTCGTTCACTTCTAAGTCCTAACACAGCCTCATACAATCTTCCGTTTTCTTTGCCATTTAGTCTAAATGGTCAAAAGAAAGGGTGACATCTTTTACAAATGTTAATGGCAGGGGGAAGTAGGAAAGCACAGCAGTTTACAAATATTTAGATTGTACAAGTTGGTTAAATGTAAAATGCTAGCCTGTTTTGGAATCTATTTTGAAACAAGTAACCAAACGTGTTATTTTAATTGTCTGTAAACTGATTCCATGTGTTCTCAATTGATGTCACAAATTTAGCGGAGAGAGCAATGCTAATTGCAAATAACCAATTAAAATTCAACTAAACAAATAATTATGTATGGCTAGCACAGATAAATTAATAGATTTATTAACTTTTAAAACTGGAGAAGAAGAGTGTTCACATTTCCCTTGTCCCCGTATTTAATTGAAAGTGCCTCTAAACAAACAAAACTTCACGCTGGGTGGTTCTGGTAAATATTTTGACATGGATAGGTACAGTAATGTGCATTTAACTTCAATCATCATCAAAACAACAAAAAAACTTTTCTGTGCAAACCACAATTAGTCTGCTGAACATAAAACTAAAATTTTGAAAGGTATTTGGAAACCTCTGGGATTATACATCAAGAAACACAAATTCATTGTCATTTACAGTCTATTCATTCTTCAGGCATATTACATTTAACTCAAATTAATTGTCATATTAAATCGTTATACTTTTTGCACCATCTTTTCAAACCACTTTGTCAGCAAGAGGCTTGCTGTAAAGAAGTGAACATTATACAAAGGGGTCTTATCATGCAAAGTAACTTCTATTTAAAATACTTTGAATGTTTTATGTTTTGTTACAGACATACAGTCATCCTGCAACTGTTTTGCAGCATGTGTGCCTAACCCTATAACTGCCAAAAATAGGGAAAAAAAATAGTTTTACTCTCTGATAGTCAAAGCAAGTAAAAAAAAATCTATGTTAAATATGCATTAAAAACATTCAGGAAACAGTGTTTTATGTAAATTCGTACCACACATATGGACATAATTTTCTCAAAAAGTACATCATATCAAAGGATGATACTTAGATTTTCATTGTAAATAAGTTCCAATAAGCCCAAATAGCAAAGAGAAATAAGCAATGCATGTAAAAAACAACCACCTTGGGCCTTAAGAGGATGGCCACTTAAGAGCTAAAAAGTGCTGTCCATGTATTTGGACACTCAAGCCCTAGGAGGTTAAAAGCTCTTTGAACTCTAATGTTTGTACACAGTTTGTGTAAACAATCACTAAAAATGCACCCAAATCTTACATTACATTACATCTTTTGCATTAAACACTACATGAAAAGTAAAATTTGAAAAATCATCATAAGCCCCACCAATGAATGCTGATGATTTGCCCTATTAACATAGACTTTGCTTTGTGCTTGACCCCAAAGTACCTTCTAGAAGCTGCTCTATATACTTTTTAATACTTTTTTTCCCCAAAATAACTGCCATTATCAGGATGGGAGTTTCTGGTGGAGAATCCATTCTTTGGGTGACATGGGGGCTCAGTGGTTAGCACTGTCACCTCACAGCAAAAAGGTCGCTGGTTCGAGTCTCAGCTGAGTCAGTTGGCAATTCTGTGTGGAGTTTGCATGTTCTCCCCATGTTCCCGTGGGTTTCCTCCAGATATGGGTGAACTGAATAAACTAAATTGGCCATAGTGTATGAGTGTGAATGAGTGTGTATGGCTGTTTCCCAGTACTGCGTTGCAGCTGGAAAGGCATCCGCTGTGTAAAACAAATGCAGGATAAGTTGTCGGTTCATTCCTCTGTGGCGGCCTGTGGAGATGAATAAAGGGACTAAGCTGAAGGAAAACGAGTGAATGAATTAATTCTTTTAAACATGAGGGGTGGACTGAACTCCCTTTCTTTAAAAATAATATGCTATACAGAAAAAGCACTTTTAAAATTGTTTGTACCCTGTCGAGACATTACAATATATATGTATCATAAATGTCACTTTTGCAGATTTAAATTTTCAAAATTGAATTTAATGCAATTTAAAAGTGTACATATACTGTATAAAGCCACCCATACATCATGAGCTACTGACAATGTCTGTTATTACATTGTCATCAAACTGTTAATTGACAGATCTTTTTTTTAAACTCTGGCAACTGCATTTGTGTGTTTCTTGGCTGTTTCATTATATCTGTGCAATATTTGTTCACAATCCATTCTAGTATCAAAACAGCATCTAATGTGAAATTTAAACATTTATTCTTGGCAGCATGAAGCATGTGCTTTAAAATGGCTGAAAAGCTGAACAGATAACCAAAAAAAAAAAAAGAAAAAAAAAAGATTAGACTGACTATAGACAGAGATTGCTGCAATTTGGTGCTTCATTGGGCCATTGAAGAGAATGATCTTATCAAATGAGATCTGCTGGTCATGATGAGACAAACCCCCATCAGTATAATGAGAAAGCGACTCCTATTTCGTGTCTGAGACGCTGATGCAATGTGAAAAGACAGAGCTGAGGTTTTGTAATGGATATGAAGGAGGCTTATAGGAGAAGTGTGCATGTCCCAGAAATAACTATGCTCCAGTATGATTATGCTGTTAAATGCACGAAGGAGTAATAGGAAAGGGTGGAAACTGTATTTTATAGTCTATGCATACAGTAAGTGTATTGCATTCATGCAAACAGCAGATGTGGTGATACAGCAGCCACTTTATGATCTCTTGAATACACAGTTTTATATGAAAAAGTATTAGGGGACAAGCATTCATTATTTAAACATTTTTATTGCTTTGTTATAGGTTATGTGTGATCTATTTGTGTAGTGCAAGACATACATTTCAGTTTTCACTCATAAGCATTCACAGAAAATGAGCAATGAGCAATGTTTGCATATTACCAGGCCCATATTTTAGAACATTTCTCCACCTTTATATTCTTCAAAACAAAACTAGAAAAATATAATCCTTTATACCAGGGGTATCCAAACTCGGTCCTGGAGGGCTGGTGTCCTGAAGATTTAAGCTCCAACTTGCCACAACACACCTGCAAGGATGTTTCTAAAAAGCTTAGTAGGAGCTTGATTAGCTAGCCCCGGTGTGTCAGATTGTGGTTTGAACTAAACTTTGCAGGATACCGGCCCTCCAGGACAGAGTGTGGACACCCCTGCTTTATACAAAAGGCTATGCTTACGGGCACCTATTTTCATAAATCGAGGAAATTTAATCTGATTGCAGATCTGATATATATCCTAAACATTTTAATCTAATTCAAGTATATGTTGGTATGTGCAATATATACTGTAGATGTTCAGAACAAACCTTCTGCACTTCATAACACAGGCACAACAACACACATAATTGTGCAATGTGCACATGGCAAAAGTATTTTTGAATCCCTGTTGATTGGATTACTTCAGGTCTACACCTCTTCTTCAAATTCAACTAAAACATTTTTCAGATTAAGCTCAGTCAGTTTGATTGCATGTAAACATACAGTAGCCAAATAATGAATACATTTAATCCTATCATAAAAGGTTAGTTCACTTCAAAATCGATAAAAAAGAATTGTCGTTATTTACTTACCGCAATACTGTTTTAAACTCATAGCATTTAATTTATCTTCAGAACACAAATGAAGATTTTTTTTTTTTTATTCAAATCTTATTTGATTTCTGTCCCTCCACTGAAGGTCTTTTTACCCAAAATTATATATAAAAAAAAAAACATCTAGTTTGCATGTCATTTTAAACTAAAATACACTTAAATGTACTGTTTTAATAAAAAGTGAATGTAAATAAAGCAGTTAATTTGCAGTCAAAACTGTTAACATTGCCATAATTGGATGTGTGATACTTCACATATTTGGTTTAAATAATTGATAATACTTATTTCTTGACAGTTTGATTACCAGTTACACATTTTGATCTATCTGTTATAATTCTCACAATATTCAAGTGTTCATTTTATTCATTTTACCACCAGTGTTATTATAGTAGTCATCAGTATATGTTAGTTGTACAATAACAGAAATGTGCATTGTTGAATTCATTTGATAAAACACAATTTACAGGTTTGACTAAATTGCTTTAGCTTAATCTGCTTTCCAAGAATGAAATATCTCTAAGATTTTACAAAAATGTCTTTAATTTTATTGCAGAGTTTAACAAAAATTATTTGTGTTTGGAACAACCTAAAGGTGAGAATATTTGAGGGAAGTTTCAATTTGGGATTAGGGATGCTCTTTCAGGTTAATTTTGCCAACAGACAACCGCCTCTCGTTTTAATTTTAACGGTTGACTGGTCAGATTAATATTAAATTATTATTTAATAAAATAAACAATTGACATGTCTACTTTGTGTCTGACACAATAAATATAGCATTTTAAAAAACTGATTTATTTTAACATGTGAACAACAGCATACAGTACATCAGAACAACAGCACATCTTCAAGCACCTGCAATATTAGAAAAACAGAATAAACTAAATAAAAAGAATAAAATAAATAGTCCTGCCCTAGATATTTTTCATCAAGACAAAACGTCAAAATTCAGACAAAAACATGGACTGAATGCTTTTTAAGAACAGGTATATGCTGTTTGTCCAATCATATGCCTTTTTTTCTTTCATCAAATAAAAATAGCAGGCTACCTCATATCAACCACTTCACAGAAAATATGGATTTAATAAATAGAAACCCCAGCTCTGCTTTCATTTGATTGAAGAATGAAAAAGAATGCAAAATGCTCACGGCCGTTAGTCAACCATTAAAAAGATGCCTCTCTCAACGCAAAAAGCGTGTTCGTCGTGGTTGGCCCCTGATGCAGCCAAACTTTAAAAATATATATAATAATATTTTTTTATATAATTTAACTAATACCATTAATCAGTTAAAATGGGCCTTTTCAGTTAACGGTTAATCGGTTATTATGAGCATCCCTATTTGGGGTGCAAGAAAACAACTCATGATGCAGCCTCCTGCGCCTTCCTAAAACCACCAGTTTCATAGAGAAACATTCTCTTTGAAAGACCTAAACGTATCATTAAATCTATTAATAAATAAAACCCCAGATGGAAAGTTTAATAAGTCAAATATAAGTCCCTTATGTGGTAGAATATAAATAGCGGAGAAGCTCAGCAAATAGGAAATACACTGGCATCTGCAAAGATCTTCAAAAGTTCACACTTAGCTGATGATTGGTAATAAGCTAGTTTGGCATGCTGTCCCGGGAGAGAGCCCTGAGCTCATGAGATCCTCGAGCCCGGGGCTCCCTCCCGTTTGCAGGGCGAGAGGGGCGTTTGAGCTCAGGTAGATCTCAAGAACTGGGCCACTGGGACGCCGTGCTGCCCTATAGAGGAAAAAGACGATGAGAGGGGGTAGAAGGGGGGATTCTTCAAGACGAAGATGACTAATAGTAAGATGCCTGGTTATTTATAGTGAGTTAGGAATCGTCTGATTGGTGTTTCGTACATTAGCTTGACTCGGGGCCAGCCTTGTCAATCATAAGCTGTGATCCTCGCGAAATTAGTTTATAATTAAACTTCACATAGTGCAAAGCTTTGACTTACATGTAAAGATGATTTAAGTTGCACTACAGTAAATAAAAACAACACAAACTGCTTTAAAAAACTGCATCGGGGTTTACGTATCCCTGGTTGAAAATAACTGTTTGAGACATCATTTAATTGCCACGAAATTGCCTGCCACAAAGCATTCAGCAAACTCTTTCTCCATCAATCAGTCTCCTTTTCTTTTAGATTTGCCATTATAATGGTGAAATACAAGCAACAGAAAGGAAATCTGTACACATCAGAACAAGACAGTCAGTCCACTGAGGCTTTCATCCGCTACAAAAAGTGCTTTAACCAACGCGAGCGCAAAACATTCACATCAGCAGCCGTTAACAACAAGTTTCTAGCTGGACTCCTGCAGATAAAATCAATGGTTTAGAGACAGGCACTCCTGCAGAGCTGATGTAAAAGTGGGCAATTTTGCAGCAAGCGTCTACTTTGAACCTCGTCTGTCCATCACAGTCAACATCAGGTTGCGCACCTAAAACAGTGAGCAAGAGCACTGCAAAAATAAACCATAACAATGCACAGCGCTAAGTAGAGTTTAAATGTTGTTTGTTTTATATTACATAAAATGAGGAAGCACAGATTTGTGTGGGGAAAAAATGAGTCACTACATCAGGTATGTAAACAGAAGGACACATCCGGTTAAATTATGTATGTGCTTTGTCTTAGCCAGCGTCTGTGAGCTTGTTGAAGATAAAATAATAACTGCTCATGCATAAACAATAGCAGGGTTTATTCTGATTCAAATGAATAGTCTGTTTGAGAGAGTACAATGAATACAGCTGGAGAGAGACCTGAAAGGTGTATTCAGCTGCGCACCCTGGATAAGAAAGGTAAGGTTGGGCTATGAGATGTTAAATAGATTGGACAGAATTGTGTAATCTACTCAATAAAGCAGAATATGATAAATAGTTTATTAATAAATCAAAAGGATATATAATAATAAACAGATTTAAACGGTGATATGGACTAATGCCTGTTTCAATGAAATACTTTTAAAATCACATTAATTAGATGTGCATTTGATGTTTACACTTCAACCAAACAACTAAAATGAAATCCAAAACAGCTGAAGTAAAGATTTACAGGATGAGAATGACATTTGAACAAATTATTAAAGAAACCAGTGTATTTTTGTCCTTGAAGTTCCACGCAAGTGCAAATGCCCACTGGACCAAGCAACAACTCAACTTTTTTCCACAATACTTTTATGAGCATTGCTTATTTGTCAATAAAAACTGGATTATATAAACTTATCTCTCTTCAAATTAAGTTTATTTATTAGCTAATGTCGAGAGTATTACATGTTTATGTTCACAGCTGGTCCCACATCTGCTCCTGATTGATTCACCAAAGAGATGATTCCTAACTCGCTATAAATAACCAGATTTTCTTATCTCAGTATCTTCATCTTGAAGAATCCCCCCTCACTCTACCAACCACTAATTAAGGCTTATTAAAAGCAGGTTTAAACATTTTGAAACCTATTTTAATAGCTCAATATTGTTACCCCCCTTAAGCAATATATATTTTTGATTGTCTGCAGAAGAAACTACTGTTATACAATGTCTTGCCTAATTACACTAATTAAGCTTTTGAATGTAACTTTAAGCTAAATAGTAGTGTCTTGAAAAATATCTAGTAAAATATAATGCACTGTCATCATAGCAAAGATAAACGAAATAAGTTATTAAATCTGTAATGTTTAAACTGTGTTTTAAGCATCTTCACTGTAAGAAAAACTTCAGCTAGAAAAGTCCTTCAGTCAAGAGCAGTGAGTGATTTTCTCCTTTTGTTGTTTGATTAATAATAAAAACAGACAGCAGCAGGGATATTGCGCGCTGTCTCTTTAAGAATAGTGCGACTCTGATATGGTTTCTCTTTCACGTGGCTTTTGATTCTCAACTTGTTTGTTTATTACACAAATGAGGGTTAATATGGATAATCACTAAACACCGCGCTCTGACACAAATGTGCATTTTACCATTAAAGCGCTCACATTAAGATGGCGTTAGATTACACTCACACGGCATGGGCTCTTTGGCGATTTTAAAAATATGACGGATGCGCAACCCGTGCTGCAAAAGTTACATTACAGTACATGCTTTTAGTCATTTTTACGTGGAACTGAGCTTTGCAGAGCAATAAATGAGTACAACTGGAAAAGGGGCGGTATATACTGGAATAATCGTTTATCTCGATTAATGGTTTTTCAAAATCGTTAGAAGCCAAAAATCGAAATCGAAGCCAGATTTCCGATTAATTGCACAGCCCTAGTCTCTGGTTAAAATCCTTCTTAAACCAGTTGACATTTCGGTTCGGAGTTTGCTCGTTCTCCCCATGCTCATGTGGGTTTTCCGTTAACCATCCTATCTGTCATTAGCCAGAAATAAGTTGGGGGAGTTCATCAAGATTTATCTGAGCTCAAACTCCGCTCTGCAAACAAGAGGGAGCCCAGGGCTCGAGGATCTCATAAGCTCAGGGCTTTCTCCCGGGACAGCATACCAAACAAGCTTTGACAATTGAAAAGCATGACAATTTTTATTATTGTGTAAAACTGGATAAAAATATGCCTCGTTTCAGAGCATGCAAAAAAAACAAAATAAAAATGTCATATGATCAGTCAAACAATATGGGACTTTGGATGCAGCATGAGAACAATCTGTGGCATGGGAATGAATGTACAACACGGACATCATAAATATAAACTTGCAAAGTCTAAACTAAAAACAATGTTTGCAGCACAAATTTACAGCTCCATGTAGTGTAGATGCAGAAAACCCCAATCTGACACGCAGAGCTCATTTAAGCTTTTTACAATGCAATTCAATGTGATTTTCCTCTTGATTTTTTAAAATATATGCACAGCTATAGCACTCTTTGATCATCACTGAACTTCAAATGATAAATAAAAGCTGTCACGATCAATAGAAAATTTAAACAAACATTCCTTTTAAATAAAAGTCTGTTTACTTTCAGTTTATGCTCTGCTTTCGATGAACGTCAGTGATATGTACACTAAATATCACATTGCTTCTAGTGAATATGACACCTGATCTTTCCTGCCTGGCAAACCTAATGAAAAAAATCTAATGCCGGTGCCAAAAACAAACAAATGTAAAATTTAAAAAAAACAAAAATAAATTCAGCCATTATTTAGTCATTTACTCAACACCAAATGCAGATATATTGATATTAGATATGTAAGGAGAGACAGAGAAATACAGTAGTACAGCACAATGATTAAATGTGAACTGTCTGTGATGTAATCACAAGTGGCGAGTGGGCTCAGTGAATTTGAAGTGTGCACTGACCTTCTCTAACCACCTAGTAATGATTAAACTATCGCCATAAAACTATAAGTGAAGGATTGAGAGCAAATGAAGAGGCTGGAGGTCACCCGGAAAGGTCACAAGGCAAACAAAGACAGAAAGATTAAAAATTGCCACTGCTTAGCATCAAAACTGTGTCAACTGTATGGTCCTACATTTAGACAATGCTAATTTTTAAGTAATTTTTTTTGTTTATTCTCTTATTCACTACGAGTCGCTCATTCTCCTTCCCTGACTGTGTATACAGTGAAAATACATCCTTCCTTTTAACCTAAAAGTTTACAATTGGAGCCAGACAGAAATTTTGTAATGCTTTTTGTTTTCAGCACTGAAAAAAACAACCTTACAAAGGTGAGAAGAGGCTAACAATAATGTGGGAGTCTCAATCAAGACAGAGAGCAAAATGTAATTGAATTTCTGCTTAGAATGTGCACACATGAAGAGATTCTATAGGTAGATTTATAGGTGTCTTATTTGTAATTCAAACAAGACAGAGATACAAACTCGTGCAAATCACAGAAACAAAACAATTTGGTAATAGATTGATATACAGTTATGTCATCCTGTACAGTCAAATACTTGGGTGTTATACTGTATTAGACAGCAACTTTTCTTTTGAAGACTTCACAAAATTATTACAAAAATTTACAGAAACTGCCTTGTAAACATCAGTTTCTGCTTTATGACATGAAGCCTGGATGATTGCAATTCTCTTTTATATGGTTGTCTTGCATTTCCCTAAGTTCAGGTCAAGAAAATATTCACATCACTTCAATTTTATATGCTATGCACTATGATTTTTATAGTTCTGTCATTTAAATGACAAAAAAGTGCTACTTAAAACAGTGCAGAGCTCTAAAAGTTGAACTCTTTTGCATTTTATTTCAGGCTAAGACTACAGGAGTTTTAACCTCAATTATACCAGATTTTCACCTCCCAAAAAATCGGAGATAAAATCTAGTCGAGGACCCCGATTGATTAGTTCCAATTTTTCAGCACAGCCTTGTTAGTTTCAAGCAAGTCTATCACGTTCTGTAAGGTGAGAAAATTTAAAACTCTCAGTACTTAAGAGGGCAAAGTCTAAAACTCTGGAATGATCTTTCTCAAAATATGTTTAGAGCTTGATTAAATATTCACCTTTAGACACGTATGGCTGTGTATACAGCCATATAAATTATCTGAAATGTTTTAAACAGCATCTGCCTTAATCTTTCCCTATGGAGGTAGAGATCATGCTATTTCCAGTTTGAAATCACTCTCTGGTTGCAAAATAAAAATTTTCCAAAATTTGTAATCATAATCACACAATGTAGCCATAGAATCACTCATGTTCATTTTAATATCATTAACACTTTCATTTAGGGACCAATTCTGACTATTATCAGTGGTTTAATGCCTGCCTTTTTTAAGATATTGTCTGTTTATTAGTAATTATAAACAGGATTGGGGGTAATGCAATTACTTTTTAAGTAATATGTAAAGTAACCCATTACTTTAAAAAAAATGGGTAATAATATTGGAGTTACTTTTTTGAAAATGTAAGGCAAGTTACTTTTTTATTTAAATTAATCAGCTTTTAAAAAATTAATTGCTGAATTAAGATTAGTCACAATGACTCACACAGTCGATGAGAGAATGTGTTTATTATTTTGACCGTATCAAAGAAAAGGGCATTGTCTCAATAGACAGTGATTTTACTTAAGACAAATAGTACAAAAGGAGCATTTAAACTTTCAATAATATGTATATATGGCATGTATAGCATATATAGGGGTCAGGACATTCTCAGATAATATTATCCAAAAATATCAATTTTTTAAACGTTTCCTAAAGGTAAATGTAGATGTAGATTTTACAGTGTGTTGTTAATTGCAGAGCTCCTCTATTTAAAAAAAAAAAAAAAAAAAAAGTTCAGAAAGAAATCAAGCCTAAGCCAGGAAATAAAAACGCTAAAGTAACGTAACGCAACACTTACTGTACTATATAAAGTAACTAAGTAACATGACTAGTTACTTTTTGGGGGAGTAACTCAATATTGTATTGCATTACTTTCAAAAGTATCTTTCCCCAACCTTGCTTATAAAGTAAATATTCAGCATGATCTTGTTCTAATCTCTAATCCTATCCAATGCAGAAACCCAACTACTACCTTAATAACTACTGTAATTAACTGTATTACTGTATTAATCAGCAGAAAATTAGGAGTTTACTGAGCTAAATTACAGTTAATGATTTAATAATAACAAGAATTGTACCTTGTACCTGAAAATGTGTGTCCCAATGTCAAATTAAATTATCTGCATGACTCCCAAGGTATTCATTTGAGGTTTTTTATGAATCACCACGGACCACATTTTCAGCTAAGAATCTTCTTCACTAACACCTTCATCTTGGATGGCCCATATATTAACAGCAAATATTTGTTTTTTTTAGTGAACTGTCCCTTTAAGAATAAGAAGGCTATTTACATAAATACAATGCTGACAGCTGAACCAGTAGGTATCTTTTCAAGTAAAGAGAGCAATCATTCAAAGAACTGTATTATGCTAATGGTAATTTAAGCTATCCACAAGCTTATTACATATACTGCTGTATTGCTTGCCCGAGGGTCTGTGCAAATAGCATTAATAGGAATCAGCGGGGCTAAATGTGATGCGTCTGGCCACGGTCGAGTGGTTTGATTCTTTGTGTGATTCCTTCATCACTTCCTCTCTTGGGGAGAGAAACCAAATTTGAAGTGAATATACAGTATAATACGTTTGAGTGCCCGTAGGTCTACGATGTTGCTGTCACACTTGAACATGCTTGAGTTAGTAGGGGAAACTGGAGAGATTGTGAAGAGAAAAAAAATACTGACCTGCTCAAATCGAGCTTCATCCTCGCAGTTTTCCAACACCCGAGAGAAGAAGGAGAGACCTGCAGGGAGAAAAAAAGGTTAGAAGGTCAATATGGTTGAGCAGAATCTCACAGCAGCAACTATCACTGGAATTACTTTCTTTCTCATCTGTATATATAGAGAGGAAAGAGACAGTTTTGGGGGTTTAATTCAATTAAATTAAATTAAATTCAATTCAATTCAATTCAAAAGTGTATATATATTTTAGTTTGGTGCACATGTACATTGATCATATCTGTTTTGACCACTACCTGACTGTGTGGAACTCCTTTAAAAACATACACATAGTAATTTAAATAAATTAATATCAATAACTTAAGTCTCAAGAGCTTTTAGTCTATGCCTTTCAAGACCTTTTAGAGTATGCTGTTTCATTTGATGCTTGAATAAAACTTCACTAGACATATAGTATAGCATACCTGCCATTAATGCTGTGCAATATGACAATATATTGTATATGCAAGTCATCTTTTCATATTATGCTCTATCATTAATATATACTGTAGTGGTGTCATAAAATTCATTGTTTATAGTAGTATATTTTCAAAACGTATATGAGTGCAATATTACATGACATTACAGGGTTACAGACAGAAACATAAGTAATAACATAATAATATGAATTGATAATAAAGGATGAATAATAATAGCATTGTAAGAAAGTTGCAATCTTGAAAGTACAACATTTTATTAAGTGATTATATTTTTATGTTGGACTGATTATCATTAGTTTTTGGAAGGTGTTTTCAATTTTTATTGTTATTTATTTAATATTTGTACATTTTAAAATGAAATTTTTGCCCTGAAGTTCTAAATGCATTAAAAAATATGATCACATACAATATGTACAAGTACATTGAACTGAGTTTACAAAAATGGTATCAGGATATGAGATGACATACTGTATTATGAAATGAGATTTTTGCCATTTCGTCCATCTAATATATGCTAGAATCTGTTTATTTAATAACAAAGTCTTAAATTACAAATAATGTGCATCTTCAGTGCATTTTCACAGGAAATTCAAAAAATAAAGGATGTTTTGTTGATCTTTATTGTGGAGGCTCAGTTCAAATGTTCATACTAGCTTTATATTACTTTTAGTATTATATAAACACACAAAGAATATCATTTTGTATCTTATGTAACTGTTATGAGACCTTCTATATATATATATATATATATATATATATATATATATATATATATATATATATATATATATATATTAGGGATGTAACGGTATCAGAATTTCACGGTACGGTAATACCTCGGTATGAATGTCACGGTACGGTATTTATTGAATCATTTACAGGAAAAAACAAAACTTATGAAAATACTCCAAAAAACTGCCAAAAGTGTCAATGACATACAAATTAGCCATCTATCTGTAAGCTTTGAAACAGGAACTTCAATTTTAATAACAAAAAAATATTAAACCATGTAAAAAAAATAAAGTTTCAATTTAGTATTGTTGAAAACTCATCACATTCAACATTTAATCACTCACTCACTTAGATAGAGATGGGTTTAAAGGAAAATTATCATATAAATATAATCTGGTAAAAGCTGGTATCTCTGGGCATTTACAATGTCCATTGCAACAGAAAAAAAACCCCTCTCATTTGGGACTGAGGTTTCTGGGACAAGAGAGATATGACTTGGCCCAGGTTGACAGCAGTGGGTAACGTTGTGCATTGTCTTTCCCCCACTTGAGAGGACAAACCATGAGTAAGATAGAGGTCTCATGTCTGCATCAATCTGAACAGTGTGCTGACAACACCGCTAGTCAGTACGCGCGCGACAACACAGCTGATAAGAACTCGCGCGACAACACAGCTGATAAGAACTCGCGCGACAACACAGCTGATAAGAACTCGCGCGACAACACCGATATTCAGTACGCGCGCGGCGACAACACCCGCTTTAGAGTTTTCCAGCTCTTTTTCATCCCCGCTTCTAGCAGCACACTCCATTTCCGCATTACTGGATCTGTAGCGACAACAGACCGCAAGGGATGATGGTCAAGCATGGGCTGATGGGAATTGTAGTTTTCGCTACCTCCCATTCGCTTCATTCGCCTGAGCAAATTTTCTCAGAAGCACTATAGTTTTACCGAGTCATGCGACTTCGGTAATATCGAAAAAAATTTATATTGCGGTATGACGGTATTTACAATACCGTTACATCCCTAATATATATATATATATATATATATATATATATATATATATATATATATATATATATATATATATATATATATATATATATATATATAAATATATATACGCTACTATTACCATAAAACTGCAATATACATTAAAAATAGGTGAAGATGTGAACTGTATATTGTAAATACTGCAGTTATTCAGAAATATCAGGGAAAACATGAAAATGCCTATTTTTTTGTCCTTTGTATCTTAAGGAAACCTGCATAATATTGAAAAGTGCAAGTTGACTTTCGTCAATGTGTGCTTGTAAACAAGCTAACAAGAGGGGTCAATATAAATATGTTTACATACCAACTCGCACACATATGCATGCAAACATAAACTCATTTCTTATGAAAAGTAAATATCTAGATGATCATTAGCTGTAGCCTTTTTGATTAAAATAAGTGCTTTTTCTTACTATATTCAGTATAAGTGCTTTCCATTTTTTATAATATATGCAAATGCATCACATACAGCTGAGAAAATACTTCTTTTTTATGTAATTTAATGGAATCCATTGTCTAGTGTTGACTTCATTCTGTGTTGAACAATTCAGCTAAATGTCATTCATTAATTCATTTATTTTCTTGTCAGCTTAGTCCCTTTATTAATCCTGGGTCGCCACAGCAGAATGAACCACCAACTTATCCAGCAAGTTTTTATGCAGCGGATGCCCTTCCAGCCGCAACCCATCTCTGGGAAACATCCACAAACACACACTCATACACTACGAACAATTTAGCCTTCCCAATTCACCTGTACCACATGTCTTTGGACTATTGGGGAAACAGGAACGCCCGGAGGAAACCCAAGCGATGGCAGGGAGAACATGCAAACTTCACACAGAAACGCCAACTGAGTCGAGGTTCGAACCAGCGAACTTCTTGCTGTGAGGCGACAGCACTACCTACTGTGCCACTGCCTGGCCCCGCTAAATGTCATGTCAAACAGTTTTAGAAGAGTAAAAATAGCCAAGTTGCATTATGCATCAAGATCGCAAAATACAGTCAGCACTGTTTTTAGCTCATTGCAAACTCATTGCTCAGTGCTGTTGCTCACAAAAGCTTCTCCCAAAGGTAACATTTACATGCAGTGTGATAGATAACAAAACAGCTGGAGAGGATTTTTTTTTTCTCACTTCAAAGTCAAAACATAAAGCCAAGTACTGATTAAACACATTTTGCAAACTATAGTTTTGGACACTTAAGAACAAACTAAGAGCAAACGCTAAGTATCACCAGGCTTACAGCATAAAACATTTTTCACTGGTAACCATAAAATGAGAGATGAAAGCTGGTTATGTAATATGCATAAACTTGGGAAGGTTTGATAAAAATTGATGAGCAACCTTTCGAGCAGCAAGAAAATCTCAAACAGCATTTTCAATAATTTGTAGCCTTTACAAGGACGTTAATTATTTGCATTATTTATTAGGCGGTATTTAAAATTTTTATTCCATAATTTTTTCTGATAAAACATTTAGTGGAAAATAACAGTGATTTTTTATTATTATTATTGTACTAAGATCTAGTTAGAGATACTCAATCTAAGTTATGCAACCCACAGAGAAACAGGACACAGCTCAGTGGAGCCCTTCCGCTCCAGACAGCCGAGATCGCCAAACACTGAGGTGCTGGAGATTAAGCCCAAAGTAGGAGGGAAGGAAAGGGTGGAAAGAGAGCTAATAGTCATTGCCCTCATAGAAAAGGAGGAAAAACATGACAAAGCAAATTACTTAAATCCCTTGAAGTGTCTCAATCAAATTACTGGACTGGGGAGTTTATGAAAGCATACACAGAATATCATGCTAAATTTGCATCTTTCAGAGTATTACATAATACCATTCTCTAAATACTGTTTGAAAAAAATGCAATACTAGAAGATATTTAGTCTTTTAACACATGCTTCATATTTTTTTATTAGAAGTAATGTTGTTTGTCCTAGAACATTTCTGCACCATTTACCTCTGTAATATTCTTTTAGAGAGAGAGCATTTTATGAGAAAGAAAATGACTGTGAGATGAACACTGCGCAACTGTCCAAGGTGCTGAAAAACAAATATAACTAAAACAAAGTAATGTAAAGCCTAACGTGCATTACATTTAGCTAACATGTTGTTCAGAAAGGTGCATAAGACAAGACTTAACAATAAGACTTCAAACAAATCTGCTTTACTCTTCAATGCTTAAAACTTAATGCATTTTATACTGCAAGGGGATCCCAGTACAGCCTATTGGGATGAATATACATAGGCCTACATGCTGTACAGCTTAAATCAACGATTAATTGAATATTAGCTACAACAGTGAACATTAAATGCACTGGAAAAGAAAATCTAATGAAACCAAACGAGAAAGCAGCTCAAGTTATGTCTGTGAATATTGTTGTCATTTATTAACATGGGTATTTTTGATCTATTTTTCATCTAAAGCGATTTTTCCTGAATAAATACGTAGCAGAATAGTTACATGAACAGATTTCTACAACTTTTCATCAGAATCTCAAGTTACCACCACCGCGTATGCGTAAAATATGCTAAAACAAAATGAAACCTATTCGTGAATATGCCGAGATGCGTACAATAGAGTCGAGCACACACCCGTTCACTGTAAATGAAAAAAAGTATCGCTCTTTACCTCTGAAAGTGACTTTAGCGATTCGGTCCCCCTTCCCACGGAGCTCCGTGACAGTCTTCAGATGCACCACTAAAGCCATCTCAACTCACAATGAAAAAGAGTCAAAACACTAAAAAAATATATGATTCATCACAAAGAGCGCAGACCTCTCATGACCACCGCTGCTTAACTTGTTATAAAATCCGAACTGCTTTTATTTGCTGCATATATAAACGGGAAGAGTCATCTTCACTGTACAAGCTGCATCCTCTGTGCGCAATATCATAAAAAGGAGTAATTAAAAATTAAAGAGCTTTCATTTTCTCCCGCACATGTAGTACAGTCGTCAGATCCGATCCGAGAGTGTTTGACACTACTGTGATGCGCCGCCGCTCCGCACGAGCGCGATGTCATGATGGAATCCGCCGGCAGGGAGCGCGCGCACACAGTTAAACTATATTACTTAGGGGCGGATACTTGCTGAAGCCCACTCTTGGCAGATTGATTATTATTCGAGCTGACAAGTGTATATAGCATACATTCTCTATCAATTATTAAAACTGTCTGTCTAGCTATTAATTAAATGTATGTCATGCTAGTATATCCTGAAAGATTTGTTGCCTGGCAACCGTTTGTTGTCGTATGTGTGGTGTTGGTCAGGTTTATTTTAGACGCAGTGCTGAAGTTCAGCAGCTCATGATCGGGATATTCGTGTATGCTTATCTATTCAGCCATGACTTTCAGGGGAAATGGGACTCTCATAACGCATAACAACGCAGCCTACATTCCAACGTCTCTGATGCCGGGGTAAAAATAGTTTATTTCTTGTTTTGTTCAGGACAATGTCTGAAATTATTTTTGTAAAATAAATGTGTGTTTGACCCTTTGAACTGATTTTCAGAGGTATGTTTTCACAATTAATGTTAGGGAACTTAGTGATGCATTTTTTAGTTTCAAACAATATAGAATAGATTGCTTTCAGCAATAAAAATAAATCATGTAGCTTAAGCCAATGTTTGTATCCTTACCATTTTGGTGTTTCTATCAAATTAAATAAAACAATATCTAATAAATTATTTATTTAAAAAATAAGTTTTATTATTTACTTTTTAAATTGAAACATTTTCTTGACCTAGTAGCAGGGGTGTCAAATTCAGTTCCTGGAGGACCGCTGCCCTGCACAGTTTAGTTCCAACCGTGCTTCAACACACTTATCTATAGATTTCAAACAAGCTCAAAGGCCTCAATTTGTTTGATCAGGTGGGTTTAATTAGGGTTGGAACTAAACTGTGCAGAGCTGTGACCCCCTGGATCTGAGTTTGACACCTGTGACAGTGTTTTGGAGGGTAGTTGCAAAGTATAAATATTTAAAATCAAAATGAATATTTAATTATTCTTGTTCTAAATATAACAGGTTTTTTTGTATATCTTGCACAACATTGCATTTTAGTTGCTGTCTTTAAATAAAAAGTAATATGACAATTTTTAAGGTCACAAAACAATAAATCAAACAAGATACATTTTGTATCCCAATAAGTCTGTATACCCTTTTATTTGCTGGATGCTTGAGAATCCATTTGCATTATAACCCATACAACACGTACATACATACATACACACACACACACACACACAAACACACACACACACACACGGTGGACCATTTATATGGATACACCTTAATAAAATGGGAACGGTTGGTAAAATTAACGTCCTGTTTGTGGCACATTAGTATATGTGAGGGGGCATCTTTTCAAGATGGGTGGTGACCACGTCGCCCACCTTGGATCTAAGTTTTGTTTTTTTCAATAGGAAGAGGGTCATGTGACACGTCAAACTCATTGGAAATTTCACAAGAAAAACAATGGTGCATTTGGTTTTAACGTAACTTTATTCTTTCATGAGTTATTTACAAGTTTCTGACCACTTATAAAATGTGTTCAATGTGCTGCGATTGTGTTGGTTTGTCAATGCAACCCTCTTCTCCCACTCTTTACACACTGATAGCAACACCGCAGGAGAAATGCCAGCAAATGCTTCCAGTATCTGTAGTTTCAGGTGCTCTGCACATCTTGTATCTTCACACCATAGACAATTGCCTTCAGATGACCCCAAAGATAAAATTCTAAGGGGCTCAGATCGGGAGACCTTGGGGGCTATTCAAGTTGCCCATGATGACCAATCCACTTTTCAGGAAACTGTACATCTATAAATGCTCAGACCTGACACTCATAATCTGGTGGTGCAACATCTTGCTGAAAAAACTCAGGGAACGTGTCAGCTTCAGTGCATAAAGAGGGAAACACATCATCATGAAGCAATTTCAAATATCCAGTGACCTTGAGGTTTTCATTGATGAAGAATGGCCCCACTAACTTTATTATCTATTTTGTCCCTCACATATACTAACGTGCCACAAACAGGACGTTAATATCACCAACCATTCCCATTTTATTAAGGTGCATTCATATAAATGGCACACCCTGTGTGTGCGTGTTATATATATATATATATATATATATATATATATATATATATATATATATATATATATATATATATATATATATATATATATATATATATATATAGTATAAGCAATTCTAAATTTCGCCAAAATATCAAAACCATTTCTGTGTTTTTTGTGTAAGAGAGTATTTTTACAGTACTTCAAAAATACTCAAAATGTCTCTGTTAATGTCTTAAAACTATTATAGTTAATTTATCAAAATCACACAAGAACCAATTTCACATCTGTCACATCCATTATGTAAAAGTGTCACATCCATAACAGAGCTTTTTCCTCATAAATGCAAAAATGTCAAATAAAATAAAATCAGTCATGTTTGTTCTATAGTGAGCCAACAATTATCGTTTTGATTAGCATTGATTCTTTTGGGTTGTGCGGTTTAATTCACAGAATTTCTACAAAGTATGTTGTATACTGTAAACTCACAGACTTTTTTCGTCACATCCATAACACATGTTTATTTCCCTCATTTTAAATGAAAAAAATGTTTACAGATGAATATTTTTTTTCTAACTATGTGGTCAGTTGTTTTGGAAAATATAAACAGATGTTTCAATATAACGTTAATATTTATGTACATCCATAACGCTGGAATTGCTTAATTAATTTGTTTGTCGTTTTAAATTTTAACTGTGGTTAATTTCCCTGCAGGCTAATCATTAAACAACATTTTCAGCTACATCAGTTGTTGATTGTGCGATTGTTGAACCATTTATAGGTACTGTGGACACATTCCTACCACAAAATTGATGTATGGGGAAACCTTTGGCAATTCAAGCCTAAAGTATTTCCAAAACACCCGCTCTGCCATGATGGCCTCAAGCAAAAGCCCTTACAACAAGGCTGGTGTGTTTCTGAGCTCCCAAACGCAAGACAGTGTCCTCATCCTACCCTACTGGGTGCGCTATAACACTGACTTCAGAAAACAGAAGGAGATCAAGGACTTCAGCATGGTAAGAATGAGATAGAAGAAGTGAGTGTAGATCATGTTCTAAACGAACATCTTTTATCACACTGATTAGTCATGGACATGTTGGATTTCTCTTTTCCCCAGCTGTCCCAGAAGCACAGGGAAAATTACAAAGATAAGACGGGCACTGTGCAGCCTGTCAATTATTTTGCAGTGACTGAGAAGAAGCCTGCAGGGACAACGTAAGAAGTGAACTTTACTGGGCCATCGCAGCTACTGTAGTTTAAGTGACATGAATCTTTAGTATGTGTGCAATTAATCATGTTGTAAAAGAGCATGCTGTGTATTTATGATGTATTTACAATAGAGACAGCTCATCTAACAAAAAAGTGGAGCAATAAATGTATAGGGAAAAATAATCAAGATGCCCATAAATGATTTTTTCTGTGTTTATGATTTATTTTTATTATAATACAATTTTAAATGTTTATTTTTTTTAATTCAGAAGAATTAAGAAATCAGTTTTGGTGAAATAACCCTGATTCGCTATTCTGAACAGCTGTCATTTTCTGTAAATAAATAAATGAATAAATAAATCGATCTATCTATTTAAAGGTTAAAACCAATATTAATATTTTACTTAAACCCATAATTATGATCATCATTACATAATTTTATTTTGTAACTTGTATTCTTGTATTCTATAGGGCTGATGAAAATGGGTTAATATTTTTTATCAGGATACTTTAGTGTCTTGTATTTTGTATTTTTAAAATGCTGTAAAATACTTTGTAAGAAGTCAACATGATGACTTCATAAAAACGTGGCCTCAGATTGATGCTTTCTCAGTCATTTGCTAAGGCTTGAAATCAGAACAGGAAATTGATTAAACAGGTGGTCAATGCTAATATGTAATGGCAGTATAGTGTACAATTCAGCATCAGCATCTTTGCTTCAGACGTGAGATGGAATAAAATATAGCAAAATGAGGAGCTTCAGAACATCCTCAATCTCAGCTTCAGGACTGCAGGTGCAAATGCAGTGGAACTTTAGAAATATAAAACATCTAAAGATGCTGTACTGGTGTTCACCAAGGGGGCAAACTGAGACTTTTCCTAGTAAAGAGGAACTGAAATCGTTTTGGCAGAATGAGTAAACTGCACAAATAATAGTAGTTTTTTATGGATTGCTGATGTAGATGCCAAGAGAAAAAAAGACAAACAACAAACAAATAAGTACTACTGTGGCAATTCCTACAATACTTCATCTGCCGTTTCAGATGCCATTAGCTAATCTGCAACTGCTCTTTAAAGAGGGAAGATGTTGAAGTGGCACAATACAGTATATGAGACACAAATATTTAGTAATACTCCAGTCTATACAGTCTGGTCAAAAACTCCAGACTCTCGTTACACGGCAGCAGCAGGATGTATATAAAGAGTTTGTTTGCAAAAACATATGACTACATTTTTTAGAGAAATCATGTTTTATGTTTTGCATTAAAGAGAACAATTGCAAAAATATATATAATTTATGGAAATAACTGAAACTGGAGTTTTCAGAAATCCTGTTTTTACATTAAGTTTGAAAGATTTAAGTTGCAAAAAATTTTGATTTATTAAAAAAAAATTATGTGATTGAAAAAATGAAATGAGTGCACTAAGGTGGCTCAATGGTTAGCACTGTCACCTCACAGCAAGATGTTCGCTGGTACAAGTCCCAGCTGAGCCAGTTGACTTTTCTGTGTGGGGTTTGCATGTTCTCACCGTGTTGGTGTGGGTTTCCTTCGGGTGCTCCGGTTTCCCCCACAGTCCAAAGACATGCACTATTAGTGAATTGACTAAACTAAATTGGCCATTGTATATGAGTCTGGGTGTTTCCCAGTACTGGGTTGCAGCTGGAAGGGCATCCGCTCTGTATGAACATATGCTGGAATAGTTTACTTGCTGTGGCGAGCTCTCATACACTCTCAGAAATAATAAGCGAGCTGTTATTGGGGTGGTACCTTTTCAAAAGGTACACATTTGAACTTTAGGGGTCCATATTGGTACCTCAAAAGTATATATTAGTTCCTATAAATTTTAAGAGGAACACTTTTGTACTTTTTAGGTACTAATATGTACCCTTCAGGTACTAATATGGACCTGTACAAATTTGTACCTTTTGAAAAGGTATCACGCCAGTGACAACTTGCATACCTTGATTTCTGAGAGTGTAGATAAGGAACTAAGCTAAAAATAAATAAATAAAAACTCTTCATAGATTGCCCTTTTAAAATATATGTGTTAAGAGATGGTGGCAATTTTACTAGCCACACAATGGATGAAAACACAATGAAGAGACATAGTGCTATGTACCAACTCGTTATCTGCATTAGATGGTTTTTACAGTGATTTTTTTTCACATTCACCCAGAGATCCTCTACAACAGTGGTTCTCAAAGTGACAAAGGGGTCGCGGGGCAATGAAGGGGGGTCGCCTGGTGATTTCCAAAAATCTATTTATTTTTATTAAACCATAAGAATTAACTTATTTTATCCATAACTATACTGAAAATAAAAATAGTAGTTTATAGTTACTATATACTATATAGTTACTATAGTAGCTTATAGTTACTAGTTCTATTGGATTGCGACCCCTGGGGTAATTACATTATATTAAAGGCAGCAATAGCGTCAGATGCATTTTGATTTTATAACATCAGGTTATACTTTTTGGCACATTTAAAGCACTGACACAAATTTAATTGGTGTGTCTGCGTCATTGCATGCAAGGTTTCTGTATTTATAACGGTGAAGGAGGTGCAGAGAAGCTAACTTAAACTTGTTCAGAGAAACACTGTTGCTGTCAATATTTGTTTACTTCACTAAGTTAGTTTAATGGCAAGAAGATTGATTAAATATGCCTGTCGATAGAAGGCTTGTGAAGAAATCTCATGCTTCCTTGCACAAGTATTTTGCAGCATTTTTAAAACACATTATTTCATTTTGATACATTTGTGGCTGCTGTATTTCGTATTTTATTTTGATACATATAAAACTGAGGTATTCGGTATTTTATTTTAAAATACATTTCAATGATTTTTTGCCCATGCCTGGTTATACATACAGATAATGTAAAATCTGTGGTACACGTTACTGTATTGATGCTTAAAAATATATGTAATCAAAATTACTTGAGCTTTATAATATAAAATATATTAATTATTTATAAGCATCATGCATTTAAGAAACAAATAGAACCACTTTGATTTTATGCTGACTTTAGGCTTATTTTTAAATGACTTAATTAGTCTTATTTCTAAAAATGGTTCTTGGGCTCCCCATTCCTTCTCTCTACATCCTAATCCCCCGTCTCACACACATCTAATTGCTTCTCTCGCAGTCCCCTGAGACAGCAGAGACAATGGCTGTCCAGTGATTATTTGTGATGGAGTCTTATTTGCTGATGCATTACTCGGGGGTTAACTGTGCTTGGAGCTCTGCTGTCTCTAGGGGCTTTATCTCCACTTATGTTCACATTCAGCCCATAGGCGCTTTCTGGAGTCATAAAATATGCATGTTCAAGTGAAGCTAGAGCTGTCAATGTATTTTGACATATATTTTCTCTTCTTTTTCACTGTGTCAAATAATAAGGGATTACTTGAGATTAACAGTAGCAGAGTAATGAAGTCACAACACAAGCACGTCCACCAATTACATGTAATTAAACAAATTATTAAAAAGAGGAAAGCTGGAATGCTCTTATTTTGCCTTTTAGATTAAATATGTTTGTTTTATTTCACCATGATTTAATGCAAGGGTAAAATGTAAAATTCACTGTTGGTATGACCTACAGTATGAATGCTGATTTAACAGGGTCATTCAGATGCAGCATTAAAGACTGTATTTAGACTCAAATGCACTTACAGCACAGTGCAAATATAGCACTATTAAAAACTTGATGACTACAGTGAATCACTGGTAGACCAATTAGAGAAGAGTTAAGTGGGGTTATAATCACTATTCTCACATAACCAAGGTCAGAGATTATCTGTGTACAAATATACAGTTTTACAGTACTGTTAAGGTAAGAATGTTCAGTGCTCAGTATAAATGAGCACTCTTATTTTAATGAATAAAACTGTTTGCAATGCACCAAAATATCTCTATGTGTGTGTGTGTGTGTGTGTGTGTGTACTCAATTCAAAAAACTGAATAAAAATATTACTTTTCAAAAGGTGTATTAATTTATGCTGTATATTTTAATGTTTAAAATCTGCTTTGCGTGTCAGTATCAAATGTTAAAGGACAGAGCAGATATAATTGTAATATTTTTCTTAGTTAAATCATATGCCTATAATGTACAACAAACGTTTTGAGTACAAGTTATAGAACATCCTGAGGATATGTTTTTTTCAATGTAAATTCATCAACTACCCCTCATTGAACATTTATTCACGATGTTGAGGTTTTCTTGGAGCAGTGTGTATAAATGTAGAATCACTTACAATTCAAAAAGACACTTTAATATATACTGTAATATATATTATGTCATATAATCGATGGTTCTATATATGAATGCATAATTTATAAATGGTTTCACATGTGAGTTATGCCGAAGCTTACAACCACACTACATCCAATGTTCATAAAGTACATTAGAGAAAAAACTTTTCGCTTCTTTATGAAGAAGTCAGTGGCAGGCAGTGTACGTTGGCATTTGGTATCTGAATTGTGCTCCCCTGAACACAAAATACAATTTTAAAAACTTTTTAAAAAGTAAGCTTTGGTGGTACAACAGCTTGTACCATAAAAAGGAAATCCTATAAGAGTGGCATTAGTATATTACCATTATTGCCAATCTGAACCTTTTGGTCGTAAATAAGGTACAAATGGGTACTGCCCAGTGAAACGCTGTTGTAAAGATAATACTGTTTTTTTCTGCGATTGTAAAGAGCTATGTGCAGTACAATAGAATGTCAATTAATTTTATCCTGTTTTCTGTTTCTAATAATGCTAATAATAAAAAAACATATTAAGTAAAAAGGTATGATAAAAAGAAATTTGGGCATAATAACTTAAAAAAATAACCAAACAAACCGGTAGAACATGTGACATCCCCCATGCCAGTCTTTTTCTCTGTGCGTGTGGGTGTGTGTGTATCTGTGTAATGAACAGTAGATTTGAATAACTTAGATTTAAATTCATAAACAAATGTTTTCTTAAAGTTTATCTTAAGCCAGAAGTAGGATAGATGGTAAAAATAACACTTTGACATTAAGTTACACAATTCAAGGACAAGTAAATATTTCTAAAAAAATTCTCTTGAGTTAAACAATTATGTATACAGGCTAATTTCTGAGACACAAAAGCCAAAATCCACTGAGTTAGATGTTGAAAAACACAATCTATGTAAACAAATATCCGGGCTCTAACATTACCTTTGATGACCAGATCACTGGAGTTTTTCTTTGTGATGGAACTATTTCCAGTACCACATCACTTATTGGTGAATGAGGAAAAAACAGCGTGACTGAAACGGTAAATAGTATTTGAGCAGCTGCGATTCAAAACACACTTGAGCCAATATGCGCGCATGCGCAAAGGTTAATGCTTCCATTGCGCACACCTATGTCAAGCATACATATTTTATAATAAACCAATAGCATATAAAATCGATAATAATTAAAGGAGCTCTAAAATGCTATATGTAGCAAAAGCAAGCTCGTTATAAGTAGGCTATCAACAAGAACATAATTAGCAGTTTTTGTAAACACGCTTTAAACAAAAAAAAAAAGAAAGAATGACGAGCAGCTACATCATGAACTCTGTATTACTAGAGAACTTCCGTCGCATTTTTCTGTAAATATATAGGTAGTTTAAAAGTCCCATTCCTCCCCGGAAGAGGGAGACATCGTCTGGGAATGAGCGCACAGGCTGACGGTGAGCGCGAGCAGCGAAGCATCCGCGCATCTCAAAGCCCAACTGCCTTCAGAGTAGCGGATCACCCTAAAACTCGAGCACTGTCTGCAATGACTCCTGCGCGGGCTCGAGCTCTTCTCGGGCTCCTGGTCACACTCTGCACCCAGAGCCCACTGCTGTCGGGTAGGTCAAACTGTTTCTGTCTATTTTTATTTAAAACATTAATCCGTTTTTTTTTTTTTTTTTTAATTTATTGGATTTACAATTTTATAAGTTAAGTGGTTGCAAAAAATTTATATGCGCGAAATTTAAACAAAAAAATAAATATGGTAATGTAACTTGATTTGCTTAAATTCAGCCCATATAAATTGTTTGAATCCACTTACCTTAAAAATCAAGTCAATCCAATGAATCATTTTTTAAGTGAAGAACAAAATAGAAATATTAAGAACTATTTATAATTCGTTAAGTATGTTTTTGTCAGGCATAATTGCCAGGGATTTGTTGTAATATTGTATATATATATATATATATATATATATATATATATATATATATATATATATATATATATATATATATATATATATATATATATATATATATAATAGGCTATAGTTCCACTTAAATAATCAGTTGCTGTTTGACTTTGGAGGTCTGAGACCTGTTTATGTCAGTGTGGATGAAAAGCATGTGCCAAACTTTTAATAAACATTTCAAGCACTAGTAGCTTAATGCATGACGCATGGGTGTTTGAACAGCTGAGCTGTGTGCAGGTGCCCAAACCTCAGAAAGTATACTTCTGTTATAGACTATATAACTATTCTTTAAATAGTTTGTAGTTATTTGACAAGGTCAAAATAAATGCAAAACATATAAATGCATAAGCAAAATTTGTATAAAATATAAATATTAACTAAATATTCTTTGTTCACATCTGAAATGGATTTTTTTTGTTTTTGTTTACATGATTGTGTTGTATGCATCCTTGTATAAAGTATGTTTCTGACTCTACAGCTTTGATGGTGATGTCACTTGTGGTTTATTTCTATTAAACTGGTGATTTTCTCACACTATTTTAAACTGCAGTGGTATTCATTTCCATAATAACATAATCAATATTGGCAAATTTAAGATTTCTTCATTTAAAAAGTAAAATACAGACAGAAAATAGACAGGTGAGTGGGCTTGACACACCAGACACACACTTTCTTCTCCATATGCACCAGACATATTCTTATAAACACTCCATGCTTCTGGGAAAACAGAAAGAAAATACTGCTAAACTAACATACACTTGTCATGGCATTTATAAATTGCTCCTCTCTGGTGATTAGAAGTGCTTCTTTTATCCTCATTTGTAAGTTGCTTTGGGTAAAAGCATCTGCTAAATTAACGAATGCAAATTTAACAGACAGACAGACAGACAGACAGACAGACAGACAGACAGACAGACAGACAGACAGACAGAAAGACAGACAGATTGACAGACAGACCGATAGATAGATAGATAGATAGATAGATAGATAGATAGATAGATAGATAGATAGATAGATAGATAGATAGATAGATAGATAGATAGATAGATAGATAGATAGATAGATAGATAGATATTGAGTGTAGAAGCGCATCTCTCAGCAAGTGTTTTATCAAATTAGCGGCAGGACAGGAAGTACAGTTAACCTCTTTGAAAGGTCATCAGGGAGCATAAAAGCACAGATGTTTTAGACATTCTTTCGCTTTCAGCTCTTCAAATCTTTTTTAGCCACGTTTTCTCTCTCCTTGACTTCCTTTTGCTCTCTCCGTCCTTCCTAATTCTGAGGAGAAAGCAGTGGAGCCGAGGAATCTTGGATGAGGGAAGTGGTAGCTAAGTCCTACTGAGCTGTGTGAGCTGCCACGTTACAACGGCCCTTTTTCTTTCTCACTCGCTCTTTCTCAGTGTTTTGGAAATGTTCTTTATATGAGGTCACTCAGTGCAGCCTGGGACTGCCATCAGCAGCTGCATATTATCCAGTCTTCCTCTCTTCTCCATCTTTACCAACGAAACTACATCCAACACAACTAAATCTAAAAGCCACCAGCTGCTTAGATATGGCACAGACAGTAAAGCGTTGCTGATTTCCAGCCAAATAATTAAAGAGAAAAAAAAGAACCCTTCTAGATCTCTTAATGGTGCTTAACTGCCCCTTCAAAACCATTCCTGACATTTGCTTGACAGATAAAAGATATATTGGAAAGAATGAGAATTCCACAAGCCTGCACTTTAACATCACGTCTGTTGTTATTCCGGTAAGAATGAGCTTATGTTGTCAGGTAAGAGAAAGAGAAAAATCATGCCCTGACCAGCTACTGGAATTTAATCGAGCTCAAAATTTCACCAAGGTATTTGTGGAAAGTCTCTGAGTGACGTGGGCAAGGCTTTAGGGTTCTGAAACTCAATCTGTCAAGAAGTAAGTCAGTGCATAGCGGTATGAAACAATCCTGTGTATAGTTGGCATGATGCCTGACCTGTCATTCATCAGGTGCCCTCTTATTGAACACCTGGGTGTTTTTTTTTTTTTTTTTTTTGTATCAGAAAAGTAAGAAAAATAAGTATATTGTAGAATGTAAAAGTTTCTTGCATTTGTTTGATTGTAATCCAGGCACCTGAATGAAAATTATAAGCGGAGTGCATGTTAGTGAGTTTTCATTGAGAGAATGACGCCATAACAGCAGGTGCTTGCCCTACAGGCCTTTCCATGAGTGATTATGAAAACAATCCAACAGAACTGACAATCAACCACAGGGCATTCATAAAGGGATGAACAATAGAAATGGCCTGGAGCAAGTGAGAACAAAGTTTCAGGACAGCAGTTCAATCGTTCCGAAACATCTTACATTTGTTGACCATGTACGTGTAATTTCAAGCCATGTTGATCTAAATATTTGGTTTTCTGGTTTTCGTTGAGCAATGTTTTGAGAATTTTGCTGATGGAAAAATGTCATCAAACTCTCACAGCCTATTCGGTTTTGGAAATGAAAAGGCAGAATTGCTTTGGAGAGGTCTGGGAAGCTTCAGATATACTGGATTAAAAATCACAAACAGTTTAGTTTAATGCTGTCATGAAGTTTTATTTAATGATTAGTATTAAACTTTTGCCTCACAGCAAGAAGTTGCTGCTTCGAGCCTTGGCTGGATCAGTTGGCATTTCTGTGTGGAGTTTGTATGTTCTCCCTGTGTTTGCGTGAGTTTTCTCTGGGTGCTCTGATTTCCCGCACAGTCCATGCTGTACAGGTGAATTCAGTAAGCTAAATACTCTGTAGTGTAATTATGTGAGTGGAAGTGTATGGGTGTTTCCCAGTGATGGGTTACAGCTTGAAGGGCATCTGTTTTGTAAAAACATATGCTGGATAAGTTGGTGGTTCATTCCGCTGTGGTGACCCCAGATTAATAAAGGGACTAAGCTGAAAGAAAATGAATGAATGAATGAGATTGTTGTATGTATGGGGTGGGGGTTTGGGGGGGGGGGGGATAATTCTGTTGGGCTGGTCCAAATGTTAGCAGGGCAAAGCCTTATAAAAATCAACAATTGATTTTTTCTAGTACTCTACTATAGTACTCTACTAAGTTGTAGGTGCCTATTGATTATCATTTGTATAACCAAAGTTTTACTAGAAACACCCTGGTCAAACAATGATTATTATAATGTAGTGAAAAACAGTAAAAGTAAATAAAAATGTTTAAAAAAACACATTAAAAATAAATGAAAACATGTGTGATTTAAACAAATAATGCAATATGTTTTAAACAAAGAAACAAATAAATACAGATTAAAATGAATAATACAAATGTGTTAATCAAATATTCATAAATAAATGTGTTAATCATTGAATAAATACAGTACTGTAATATACACTCACCGGCAACTTTATTTGGTATACCTTACTTGCACCGGGTTGGATCCTCTTTTGCCTTCAGAACTGCCTTTATTCTTCGTGTCATACAACAAAATACTGAAAATATTCCTCAGAGACATGATAGCATCACACAGTTGCTGCAGAGTTGTCGGCTGCACATACATGATGCGAATTTCTTGTTCCACCACATACCAAAGGTGCTCTATTGGATTATGATCTGATGACTGTGGAGGCCATTTGAGTACAGTGAACTCATTGTTATGTTCAAGAAACCAGTCTGAGATAGTTCGCGCTTTATGACATTGAGCATTATCCTGCTGGAAGTAGCCATCAGAAGATGGGTACACTGTGTTCATAAAGAGATGGACATGGTCAGCAACAATACTCAGGTAGGCTGTGGTGTTGACATGATGCTCAATTGTTACTAATGGGCCTAATGTGTGCCAAGAAAATATCCTCCACACCATTACACCACTACCACCAATCTGAATTGTTGATACAAGGTAGGATGTTTCCATGCTTTTTGATGATGCCAAATTCTCACCCTACCATCCGAATATCAAAGAAGAAACATTTTTCAATGTTTTTCCAATATTCTATTGTCCTGCTGCCGGTCAAAGTCACTCAAATCACCTTTCTTCACCATTCTGATGCTCAGTTTGAAATGCAACAGATCAGTGCATTTTCCATTTTAGGATGGAGGTCCATCAAACAAGAATTATCATATTTAATTATCATATTTTGCCCTAGGGCTTCTATAAAAAAAGAGAGTTTGATCTAAAAAAAACTGTATTCAATGCAATTATTATAAAATTATAGTATTATATATCATCTATTAACAACTCTTCTGAAAAAAAGTTCTTGAAACTTCTGGAATCATAAATCCAATTTTATAACTATTTATTTTGTACCAATGTCATTCAATATGTGGGGTCCTGGAGATAAAAAAAAAGTAAGAACCACGGATCCAAGTGATGTCCACTCCCTAACATAAGCCTCAGTCAGTTTCCTCCAGTATAAAATGTTTATTTTTGGAGAAAGATCTAATTCTTATGTTTTACAAGTCTTGATTTAATCAAAATGTGAACCCACCCTACACCATAAATTTTAATATGAGCCAAGTCACAGACTGGGGTTTGATGTTTCTGTGGCCTGTGTGTGTGTGTGTGTGTGTGTGTGTGTGTGTGTGTGTGTGTGTGTGTGTGTGTGTGTGTGTGTGTGTGTGTGTGTGAGAGAGAGTCGGGTAATTGCACTGGCGTGTGTGATGTGGTTCCAGATTATGTGGAAGGACGTTCCACTGCCAATATTACAATATAAAGCAGTGACCGAGAGGCATATGTCCCTGTGTACTCTTAAATAAATGATAGAGATTGATCTCTCTCAGCAGGATTGATGCCATACTCATGCTGATGTACAGTAAACAGGCACAGCGATGAGAGATTTGCTCACTCTAACTCTAAGCAGGGTTAGAAAAACAGCCTGAGTGCACTACTAAACTTCAGATAGAGTTTCCACTTTGATTAACTGCAGGCTGTTGTCCATATTGCTCGACATCAAGCTGGAGATTCATTTAAAAAGGTTTGCTAAATCTGAAGTGCGGCTCTAATGGCCATTTCACAGGCAACCACCAGATTACAGCATGTCACTTCTCATGTATTGTACAAAACAGCCAGCACAGATTCTGCAAAAACAAGCTCCAGCAGACACACCAACAGGGAGAACATTGTGATTGACAAAATCCCAAAATCCATCCATCCAATTTTTCCATCTTGGGGTGGTTTTAGTTGCCTAAAGAAATATTGCAACCTTGGAAAACAAAATTTAAACCCCATTACAAAATATCAAAAACTAAATTATTTTAAACTATATTGTGTAAAGTAACCATATCCGAAAAAATATTTTCAGTAATTGTTCTTAATTGTTAATAAAATAATATAAAGTAATATAATATAATATAATATAATATAATATAATATAATATAATATAATATAATATAATATAATATAATAATGTAATATAATTAAAATATTTCTTATAAGAATAAGTGTATGTGTAATCTGGAAATATAAAAATGAAAAAATACATATCTAAATACAAAGTTGAATAAGAAAATGTATTTAATTGTGTGCTAACTAAAATAGAAATTAAAAAAACTAAAATAATATTACATTGAAGACCATTCAAACCCATTTAAACTAAATTAAACTAAAATTAGATATGTTAAAATAACTTTTAAAACCAAAAGCTTGGTTCACATATGCATCAAACAATAACTTGTGTAGTAAAGGGGTCATCACACTACATTTTTTGTTCCACTGATGTCCATTCATACTCCAAATGCATATTCTGGAGACTGGAAACTGCAAAGCTGGATCAGCCCTAAATGGCACCCTACACTTTAGTATGCTTTTTGTGACTTGATGATGATGAAAGTTTACTGAAAAGCTCTACTTTGTGTAATATCCACAGTAGTTTGCATCAAGGGCTTATAGTTGCTACAAAGTGAGCACTTTTGAACAAACTAATTAGTTAAAGCTTTTGAAATATCATCTTTAGACCATGCATTTTTTTAACTACAAAAATGCATTTGAGCACAATTTCTGGTTCCCCAATGAACTTTTCTGGGATTAGATTTTAGTGCAAAGAGCATCTACAGTTGAAGTCAGAATTATTAGCCCCCCTGAATTATTAGCCCCCCTGTTTATTTTTTTCCCCAATTTTTGTTTAATGGAGAGAAGATTTTTTTTAACACATTTCTAAACATAATAGTTTTAATAACTAATTTCTCATAACTGATTTATTTTATCTTTACCATGATGACAGTACACACTATTTGACTAGATAATTTTCAAGACACCTGTACAGCTTAAAGTGACATTTAAAGGCTTAACTAGGTTAACTAGGCAGGTTAGGGTAATTAGGCAAATTATTGTAAAACAATGGTTAAAGGTTTTACAGTGTAGTTTACTTTAGAATACCTAAAATCTTCCTGGGAGTACGATTTAGGTGTTGAAATCATGGATGAGCAATGGGAGATACCCTTGAACAGACCCACAGATCATATGTGCAAGGCATACAATTTAATGTAATACATCATTTACATTGATCCAAACAAAAACTTTCTGGAAGTGGACCCTGCATGTAATCGTTGTGGGCTAGAATCGGCATCACTGGCTCATATGTTTTGGAACTGCTGGGAAAATATTTTTCTAACATTCTCAAAAGTAGGTCAAAAGCCAATAGATCCAGATCCCCATATCGCAGTTCTACTGATTTAACTAAAAGCAGTACAGAACAAAACAGTTCTATTAGTCTGTCTACTTGCATGAAGGTTAATATTACTCAAATGGAAACAGAAAGCTGCTCCAGCATACAGTATATGTACATCTAATGAGGGATGTAATGAAACATTTGGAACTGGAGAAAATCAGATTCAAATTCAGACAAATTTAATAAAACTTTTCATAGATTATTTTAAAAACATAAATTCTGCAAAAACATAAATTTTAAGATATAAATTTTAAAAAGATAATACTTTATTTTGATGTTCATTTGAGTATTAGTAATTAGGCCAAAATGCTTATTAAAAGGCTTGGCGTTTTAGCTGAAAACTGTGTAGTAATAAATAATTTTAATATGCTGACTTGCTGCTGGAGACATATTACTATTATTATCAGTCTTGTACTTGCTTTTTCAGAATTCTATGATAAACTAAAAGTTTAATATATTACCATAAATTAAAAAAAATTCGTAATATCACTAAAAACCCAATAGATCCAGATTCTCGTATCGCAGTTCTTGGCACTACTGTTTGCGAGTTTAATAAAAACAGTACAGAACAAAACAGTTCCATTTGTCTGTCTACTAACAAGAAGGTTAATTTTACTAAACTGGAAACAGAAAGCTGCTCCAGCATTTATACATTTAAATCTGATGAGGGATGTAATGAAACATTTGGAACTGGAGAAAATCAGATTCTCCAAAGACAAATTTTATAAAATCTGGCAACGTTTCATGAATTATTTTAAAAACTGAAATTCTGCAAGAAATAGTTCAATTAAATGTTTGCCTTTAAGGCAACACTTTATTTTGATGTTCATTTGAGTATTAGTAGACTGTCTGCTTGATACTGATATATCAGTATCAAGATAATTGTAACGAGGAGACTGACATGGAGGGATCCATTATGCAGTATTTATTAGTCAAGCTATCACTCAAACACACAATATGCACTAAAGTGCAAACACACATCAAAAATAGTCTATGAAGAATCAAGACCGGCGGTGAACAGACACAGAGGGCTTTACCAGGCATTGGTCGAGGGCAGGCTGCGAGTATCAGAGTCCGTGTATCAGGCGTGGGTCGTGGGCAGGCAGTGAGTATCAGAGTCCGTGTATCAGGCGTGGGTCGTGGGCAGGCAGCGAATATCAGAGTCCGTGTATCAGGCGTGGGTCGTGGGCAGGCAGAAGGCGAAGCAGAGTCAGAAACAGGCTGGAGTAATGCACGAGGAATCAGGCAGGGAATAACGCTCAGAAATGCTGGCTGGGGCTAAACAAGACTTCGCACTGAATAAGTGTTTGTGTGCGGCTTATATAGGGTACGTGGGTCGTTAACCAGATTCAGGACAGGTGTGTGCACAATCAGCGTAAGTGGATGATGTAATGCTAGAAGTCCGGAGATGGCGGCCTCTGCTGGCCAGCGAGGGGAGTGACTGGGACCGAGTCGGTGACAATAATAATATCTGTTGATACTGCCCCTTTAACTGTACAGACATTTAATTGACTATAAGAAAAAAGTACATGTCAACTTACACGAACCCCAACCCTAGCCCAAACCCCAACCTAACAGTCTACTTATAATCTAATGAGAATTACTTGCAATGTAACTTAAATTAAACAAAGGGACCATCAAAATGAAATGTGACCGCTTTTAAAACTAAAGATGTTAGATTTTTGGTGGATTTGCTGAATTTAGTGACAAACTCATGACAATGACAGACAACTTTACTCACTCTATCAGGTTCTAAGCCACTACCACCACGTAATGTGAAGCTGACCTCAGTGGATAAAGGGCTGAAGGTCACCTGGGATCCGCCGAGCGAGCTGGACGGACAGCCTGTTGACAGCTACAGCATCGGCTATGGAAAGTCCATGAAGTCACTGCGCTACGTCACTGTGGACAAAGACAGACGCTCAGAGTTACTGGAGGACGTAGGTGAGAGCGCACATCATTTTTTTCTGCAAATGAAACGTTAGAGACTCACATTGAGCACTATGTCAGGCTCTCATGTGCATGTTGTGTTGTTTTAGAGCCTGGAGTCCTGCATTTTCTCAAGATGAGTGCAGAGAATAAGGACGGGATGAGTAAACCTGTCTACAGGGCAGAGACTCCAGGAGGTGTGTGTGTAGAGAGAGACTTGCATGCTTCTCTGTCGTCTCTCTTCTCTTCTCTGTGGTACAATGGTGCATGGATATACTTATAAATCACAGTATGCACATCAATCATATACAGCATGCTTTTATGAGGAGAGAAATTAAGGGTTTGTTTACATAACAGCAATGAATGTTTTTCCATTTACATTAGCATTACCCATTTACACAGAACATGACAAATAATTGCTGTATTTTGCATGCCAGACCAGTTAAGACAAATATAAGCAATAAGCATGTACATTTAATGTCCTGTGTGCCATTGTTGTTTTTTTCTGATATACTTGCACATAACAGATATTTTGCATGAGCTTAACGTCACCTGTTTTCAAAAAATTGTGCCCTTGTGATTTATTTGATTTTTAAATTGCAAAAACATCCTCTTGGAAATAGATTTGCATCGTCAGAGCCCAAAACAGCTTTGTTGTGTAAATAATTGGCCAAAATGCTTATTAAAAGGCTTGCCGTTTTAGCTGAAAATTTAATCATTTTAATATGCTCATTTGGTGCTGAAGAAATATTACTGTTATTATCAGTGTTGTGCTTTTTTTTCAGAATTCAGAAAAAGATGAATATTGTTTGTTAGCAAAGATGCATTAAATCAATAAACTGATGCACAAAATCAACATGTTTTTTTTTCAGGATACTTTTAATAAAAAAAAAAAAAGCATTTATTTGAAAAAAGATATCCATTAAAACATTAGACATGTCGTTAACACGTTATAATCACTACGCACTATGAATCATCTATTAAGCATAAGCAAATAGTGAATTCGTTATTTGTTAAGCATTAACTGTACATTAATAGATGTTTGTAAGCAGTTTTTTGACATTTAAAATATGCTTAATAATTGTTACTTCATACTTTGTTACTGTTGAATATTTTTCATGACTAAATTAAGCATTGCATTATTTACAAGTCATTTGTTTTTAGGAGTAGTTGGTGTTTTTTAGGATCATTCAAAATGAGTTAGTAAATGATTGATAAACTATTCAAATCAACATTTATATATCTTATTATTCAGGCATATTGTAATAGTTCATTTGTATGTTAATTAATGCTTTATTAACTCAACTTTAGTTTTGTGACCTAATCTAAAGTGAGGACTATTTCTGCTTTAATAAATGATAATGAAAGGTTCAGTATCAAATAAACAATACATCTCTGCAATCTTATCTAAATAGTAAAATTCCTGTAAAGTTTAAACATTGTCGAATAACAGGAGTGTCAAAATATAAAATAAAACTGGATAAAACAATACCAACAATATAATAATTTACCAATATATTATGATATAACATTTCAATATTATTTAGCAATGTTTAAACTGCACAGTAATTATATTTTAGTTAAGGTTGCAAGGGTTTATTTTTAATTTTATTCAGTTTCATTTGTGTATCTTCAAATGAATAGAACTGAATAAAGTCGTTTATTTATATTTTTCCTGTCTGGAATGTACTGAGCCTTTAATTGTCATTTATTAGGGATTTATAAAGCATAAATTGTCCTCACTTTAGATTAGGTCACAAAAAATATGAGGTTAACAAAGCAGTTATTAACTTACAAATTAAAAAATAAATGCCTGAATAATAAGATATATAAATGTTAATTTAAATAGTTTATTAATCATTTACTTACTCATTCTGAATAATCTTTAAAAAAAACAACTTCTCTCAAATTACTGGTTTGCAAAAGATGCAATACTTAATTTAGTAATGAAAAAATAATCATTCACAATGTATGAAAACACAATCATTAAACACATTATAAATGTATGTCAAATATAGAGCATTTGTATCTGCAGTTATAAACTGCTTACTAACAACTGTTAAAGAATTGACTATTTGCTAATGCTTAATAAATGATTTATAGTATGTAATTATTATAGTGTTACCGATATTTCTTTACTGTTACTATCAATCAATTTAAAGTACCTTTACAAAAATACATATATTCTGAATAAAAATACTGACCCCAACAGTAAGAACAGTAAATAAATTATGGATTTCTTTTTTTTTTTAATTGAAAACAGACAGCATGCAAACCTTTCTTTCCTCATGCTCAGAGTACAGTATGTTAGTGTCATTACCGTTTTTCATGATTGCTTTGATGCAGCCGTCAACTGAAACTCCACATTTTCAAAACAATTAACACACAAGCCTAATCAGCGGCACTCATGATCAAAATTTTGCTTGCAAAACACACATACTGTGTCAAAACCTTTAAAATATGCAACAAAAGCTAATTTTGCCTTCAAACAGCACAACTTGCAAACAAGTATATGAGCTCTTTCAATTTATCATTACACAATGGACAACAAAATACAAAATACAGAACTCAGTGTGAATCTGTTTGACATTGCTTGCCATTGTAGCCTATTGCCAATGCCATTTGTTGTCTTTCTATTTGGGCTGTCAAATTTGCCTTTTTGCAAAGAATTGGATCCAGAATAAGAAATGATTTGATTAAATTTATATTGAATTCATGATATTTTTCAAACAGTGGCTGAAAACTGAAATACTGTAAAAAAAATAACATACTGTAAATATTAGAGAAAACACATCTAAACCAATATACAGTCAAATCTATTGGGAGTTTAAGACATAGCCACTGACCTCCTCCATCCATGCTGGCACAGAACAACCCAGACCTTCCAGCGTTTTTAAGGTTTGCAGACTGATTGCTAATTGTAAATTTGTGTGAAGGAGTGTCAAAACAGTGCTTCAGTGATTTCAAACTGATCTTGGTAGTTTTTAATGGTTAGGAATAGATGGTTTCTGTTTAATTACCATAACTAAAACAATGGAGTTTGGACTGCTTGAATGACATCCGTGTTAACTGTTTTGAAAAAAGTTGGGAAAAATGTGTCAACACAATGAGAAAGAGTTTACACATTTGCAAGACATGTCTTCTGCTCTGCTGGGATAGTGATGAGGAAAATGGAGTGGATCCTAGTTTCTTTAGCAAACAAGAAAAACTGTAAATCTAAATATAGACTTTTATTAGCATCCCTAATTTACACTTGTTAGACTCAAACACATTATTACAGGGCTTTTACAAGAAAGGTATTTATAAATGTTAAACTCTCTTTCCTTATAGTTTCATTTCAAAACCTGAAACCAGACTGAACACGAACTCACATGCTCACAGTCTGGAGCATGTAGGGTTATATAGTGGTTTCTGTTTTTCAAATAACTCCATTCGCTGCTGGCATCTGGAGAGCCTGAAATCCCCAAAGATAGAGCATTTATGTGGCCAGTCCTTGTTTTTGTATCCAACGCAAAGCTCGAGTCAAGAGCCTTAAGCCTTGTGTTGTGGTAGCCAGTCACTCATCTAACGTACGCCACATAAATTTTTTTTCAGTACGTCTACGTCCGTCTCCAACAAACAGGATTTGGGCATATTTCTGCACGTCCCACAGCACTTTCCCCAAACCATCTGTCATAATAGAAAAGCACATTAATAATCCTGCAAACAGATCATAAATTTCCTTGGCTGAGGATGATTGTACCAGTAGTAAACATATTTGGTGTTACAGCTCCCTGTTTTAAGGATAGCTGCATGCATTTGTATTATGTAATGCATCATGTGCTAAGTTTAACATTACCATTCAAAGGTTTTAAAATGGTAATGTTTTTAAAAGAAGTCTTTTCTTCTCACAAAGGTGGGATTTCATACAAAATGCATTATCAAAAACAGTAATATCGTACTTTTCTGCTTCATCAGAAATCACTTTAATATGCTGATTTCTATGGAGCCAGATCAGTCTCAAAAATAATAAGTTTGCAAAAATAAAACTTATTCATGCACCGCGCAATTCACATTTACAAAATCCAATTAGCAAATTTAAAAATGTTTAAATTCAATTTGTAATTTCTAAAAACAATGTGTGGATTTACTAGTAAAAATGATAAATATTTCCCTGAATAAACTGGATTTGTGCAGTTACAAATTGTGTTTTGAAATTACGAATTAGATTTGCACATGCATGAATTGAATTTTGAATCAGCGGATTGGATTTGCATATTTACGAATTGTGTTTTGAATTTACGAATTGGATTTGCGCATTTTCAAATAGTATTTTGAATTCATGAATTTGATTTGCGCATTTATGAATTGTTTTAAATTTACGAATTAGATTTTGTAAATGTGAATATAATATTTTTGAGACTGATCTGGCTAGATTTCCTGCTCAATAGAAAATATATGTAACATTATTATACACTAATAATCATTAATGTATAATTTTGCAAAGAAAGTTAAAAAGTATTTATTTGACAGAAATCTATTGTGAAATTATAGCTGACTTTACTGTTTCAATAAATTGACAAAATTAATTTTTTTTTTCAGAATAAAAAAAATGAATAAATTCAATTCAATTCATCTTTATTTTTTATAGCACTTTTACAATGTAGATTGTGTCCAAGATTGTGTCAAAGTTCTAGTACATTGAAACAGTGGCAGTCCAGTTTTCAGAGTTGAAGTTAAGTTTAGTTCAGTTCAGTGTGGTTTAAATTTCACTGCTGAAAGTTTAAACACTGAAGAGCAAATCCGTTCCATTGATGCACAGCTCCACAAGTCCCAAATTAAGCAAGCCAGTGTCGACCGTGGCGAGGAACAAAACTTCACCAAATGATGATTGAAGAAAAAAACCTTGAGAGGAACCAGGCTCAATTGGACACGACCATTACTCCTCTGGCCAAAAATGAATTACATATTTTTTATTTAAAAAATTAGAAAACACATGAAAGACAGCATGACATTTGTTTAAGACATTGTATAAATAACACATTTTTTTCACTGCATTTAATGACTCAAATTTTTGTCAACATTGATAATAAATTTCAGAATAAATTTCAGAAATACAATTTTTCCCTCACAGGAATAAAATACAGCTTGAAAAATAACAACAAGTACATATGTAGTTAATTAAATATTGATCTATACTGAAAGCAATTCAACCTAAACATTACAAATAAAAAGAACAAATATGTTGCTGATACATCATGCATCCTTATATTGCTCTTTCTTTCTACAGGGGGAGAGTGGGTGAAACTGGATGGCTTTGCAGTCGAGCCTTTCAACAGATCCTCTCCAGGTAAAATACCTATTCTTTCTCTACAAATGATTAATGCACTTCAGTCAGTTTAGCACCTCTTAATGGGGAGTAAAATACAATTTTAAGTCCAGCCAACCTTCTTGGAATGCACAGCACTACTAGTTTTATCATAACTGCATTAAAAAATGTTGTTTAGATAGATCTCTTAGGCAAAATATTCATTCATTTTCCTTCGGCTTAGTCCCTTTATCAGGAGTCACCATAGCTTAATGAACAGCCAACTTATGCAGCATATGTTTTAAACAGCAGATGCCTTTCCAGCTGCAACCCAGTACTGGGAAACACCCATGCACTCTCATATTCACACACACACACATATACTACGGTCAATTTAGTTAATTCCGTTTACCTATAGGGCATGTCTTTGGTCTGTGGGGGTAACCTGAGCACCCGAAGAAAACCCACTTGAACACAGGGAGAACATGCAAACTCTAAACAGAAATGCCAACCTACGCCAGCTGGGACTCGAACCAGTGACTTTTTGCTGTGAAGTAACAGTGCTAACCACTAAATCACTGTGCCACCAACACTATTTCAGTTCTTTGTTGTTTTTGTACATTGATGGTAAATGGCAGATTTCAGACATGCAGGCTTGTGGAAAACATCTATGTTGTGTTACCCATGAGACGTTTAAAGCTTGGATGTGTGTTTGAATGCCAGAGAGAGAGAGAGACCTCTGATACCCCACGTTCCTGGAAAGACAGTGGCAGTTTGTCAGTTGTAAATTTGTTAAATCAAAGCTTTTATTTCTCTTCTTTATGATTCCACTGAGTACACTTGAAGCCAGACTCAGTACTTGTGAGCCCTCCAAAGGGAAGAAGGAATCTCAGATTTAAACCAAATGAAGAAAGGTTTAGTTTCCTGTGATCTCAGGAGTAACACAGACGAAAACTCATAAATTGAAGAATCCCACAGACAAACCGACAGACAAACATGTGATCGGTGTTCCAGCACACCTCACTAAAATATGCTACAGATTACAATGATTTTATTTGGGGATGTGTGGGGCTAGAAGTTAACTTAATGACTAAATGCTACCTAACATTAAAATACTAGTTGTTTAAAAACGTGAGTTCTTCCTTATTCACAGAATATTACTTATACTACCTCCCTGTGTATTATTAACACACTGACACTTTATCATATTTATAATTCAGGACTGCTACTTACCTCATACTATCTCCCTGTATATTATTAAGACATTGTCACTTTATAATATTTACAAGCCTTTTACTCTAAATACTGTTTTGCATCTGCACATCTCTGATTTGCACTCCATGTGCTCTTAATTGAAATTGTATTGTCTACAATTTTTATTTTTACTTATATTTTAAATTATGTGTGTAATTGCATTTATTGTTATTTTTTCTTTAAAACTCTACTTTTTGTATTAATACTATATGCACCTATAGGGTCTGAGAGTAATGCAATTTCAATTCACTGTATGACATGTGCATGTGGTTGAATTGACAATAAATCTAACTTTTACTTTGATTAACGTTATTTACATGCAGTAATACACAGTTGAAGTCAGAATCATTAGCCCCCTGAATTAGTAGCCCCCCTGTTTATTTTTTTCCCCGATTTCTGTTTAACAAAGAGAAGATTTTTTCAAAAAAACATTTCTAATCATAATAGTTTTAATAACTCATTTCTAATAACTGATTTATTTGATCTTTGCCATGATGACAGTAAATAATATTTTACTAGATATTTTTCAAGACACTTCTATACAGCTTAAAGAGACATTTAAAGGCCTAAATAGGTTAATAAGGTTAGCTAGGCAGGTTAGGGTAGTTAGGCAAGTTGTATAATGATGGTTTGTTCTGTAGACTATCAGAAAAATATAGCTTAAAGGGGCTAATAATTTTGACCTTAAAATGGTATTTAAAAAAAAATTAAAACTGCTTTGATTCTAGCCAAAATAAAACAAATAAGACTTTCTCCTGAATTAAAAAAAAAAATCAGACATACTGTGAAAATTTCCTTGCTCTGTTAAACATTAATTGGGAAATATTTAAAAAAGAAAAAAATTAAAGGGGGGCTAATAATTCTGACTTTATCTGTATATAGTAATATATTATTTGTCTTGATGATAAAGAATGAAACCATTACATGTGTAGACTTATTGTAAGTCACTTTTATTTTAAGAATTATTTTTATAATTTTACAATTGACATTGTTCTACAAATGTTAATATGTCTCTATTGGCTATAATGCTGAATAAGTGAACACTGAGGTTTAGCAGTGCCACAGAAGGAAAATCTGGATACACCTAGGCAAGTGTTCAGTACATGGAAATGGCATACTGTGATTTCCTTATTTTCATGTGAATCTTTTTTGAGTTTTATATCCATTTTAAGTGTAATATCCTGGACAAAATGCGGAATAATGGGATTTAAAATGCATTTAGCTCCACCAAGAGGCGTAAAGTCTGTTTAAATGTATCTTTTGTTAGTTCAACATTATATTATATATACATTATATTATAGTATATTGTGATATTTCCCAAACGATGTGAAAACAAACACATGTAGACTGCTGAATATAATATAAAATAATATGTATGTATATATATATATATATGTTTATGCATTGTGTCATATTACTTGGATGACATTTTATGATTTAGCCTATACTTTATCCACAACACAATTCAGGAGTAAACTTGATTACATCAAGAGAGCTCTACTCACTCCTTGTAGCTAACAAAAATTCTCTTCAGTTGAAGCAATCAAAATTTTTTTTTACATTTTAGAGAAGTATGATTTTTTTTTGCATGTATTTCAGAGTACATCATGTTATGTGTGTATGTTTGTGTTCATGTGTCTGTGTGTGGTTGTGTGGCACAGACATGAGCTGCTGGAATGCTCAATTTTATCCATTCCATGTTTGTTTTTTTGCTATTGCAATTGTAATGATGTTACCATAGCGTTGCTCTGATTGTTCTCTAGCCTTTCCGTTGGGTTAACAAAAGACATATGCTTCATGTCATTGGTTTCTTGAGCGTGATGTGGTAAGAATGTGGCAGGAAAAGCTCAATTTTGTTTCACAGCCACTATTGTTGTGCTATCATCTCTTTGTCATCACTTTGGCAGTAGAAGTAAGTGGGACAAACTTTTGAGAGCAGATCCACATGTAGACCAGCTGAATACACATATGGACATGGTAACTCTGGTCCAGTCAGTGCAACCTGGAGCTTATTATAGCACCCAGAACCTCCCACAGAGAGAATTATAAAGATAATTTGTAAAATTGATGAACAAATCTGACACAAGGGGTGGGAACAGAAGACAATTTTGGAACTTGGATCCAGGACAGGGACAAAAAAAGTGAGGTTTGGGCCTGTATCTTTTATACCTGTTTCAAGGCAAGGGAGATGTCAGCCTGCATCAGCTGTGTTGGTTGGACTCTACACTGTAAAACCCAAAAGGTTAGGGTAATTTAAACCGTTTGAGGAAACCGATTGCAACAAACCATTAAAGTTCCTAAGAAGTGCTGTGGACTTAGTCCATTTGAGTAAATGAAGCATTTTGAGCACAGTAAAACCTGATAAATGAAGAGAACTCAAGCCAACTGAGTACTGTAAATCCTAAAAAGTTAAGGCAACTCAAACCGTTTGAGGAACCGATAGCTACAAACCATTTTAGTTGAATTAATCTATATGAGTACTGTGGACTTACTCCATTTAAGTTGAAGTAATGAGGTATTTAATTAACTCATTACCTTAAAAACTGAGTTGAATTGAGTAGAATTTTTTTACAGTGAATGAATGGGAGAATAGCTATCTACAAAAGTAGTTGCTTTAGCTATCATTTCAGTTCAGTTCAGACATTTCTTTTTACCAACAGCTAACTTTTTACAAGAGCTAATAATGCTGCACTGTAAAACCCCAAAAATTAAGGTAACTCAAACCATTTGAGGACTTCTAAAACTAATCATAATGAGTACTGTGAACTTAATCCATTTGAGTATACGAAGCAATTTGAGCATAGTAAAACCCTATAAATGAACAGAACTCAAACTGTTGGAGGAAACCAATTGCTACAAACCATTTGAGTTGAAAAAAAAAACACCAATCTATATAAGTACTGTGAACTTACTCTATTTAAGTTAAAGTTAAAGTTTTCAAATGAGTAGAATCAACCTTCAGTAAATTTTGAGTTAACTACACTCATTTCAGTTGATAAAGTTGACTGTTGGGTTATACAGTGTGTTAGAGCTTATGCTTTCAGCATGTGATGCAAAAGCAATCATAAAGTTGTCCCTCAGCATGCACGCAAAGCTTGTGTTTAGCCAAAACAATCATAAAAAGTCTGTATGAAACACAAGAAGCTGTTTCTTCCTTACCTTCTTTCCTTTGCTTCTTTTTATTCTCTTCAGCACTGTAAAATTCCAACTAACAAATTGTTAACAAAATTTAAAATTGTATAAGGACTGTTAGAACTGTTTGTTTAATAATAATAATGAAATATGTTGAGGAGACGTAAATTTTACTTCCTGCACTGTCAGACATTAAAAGTTGAGTTAACTTAAAATTTAAAGCAACTGGTTGGAAAGAAATATTGAGTTTTAAAGCTTCAGTCGTTGAAATATAATATTTTTTTTTAATTGAGTTGAATCCACTTATTCCATGAAGTATACTTGACTTAAACCTACCTTTTCATTCAACTTAAAAAATAAGTTTGAATAAACTAAATTTCTTTGCAGCCAGTTGTTTAAAAATTTTAAGTTAACTCAACTTAGAAAAAATATTTGGCACAACTTCAAACATTAAAGTTGAATAACCTCACAATTGCTTTGCAGTCGGTTGCTTTAAAATTTTAAGTTAACTCAACTTTTTATTTTTTATAGTGAGTCTTTGTTGATACAAATTTTAATAATGCACTGATGTGGACATTCTGGCTGATACATATAAATGTTAACAAATTAAATATTTAAATATTTAAGCTGATAACTGATATAAATGCTGACCTAATTAAAATAATAAATATTGACCAGTACAAGGAATGCACATTTATATTACATGCCACTATGAAAACACTTGATTTAGATTTATCAATCTCTTAAAATAGCAGTGAAATGTTCTGTCTATTCGCTACTTCATTATAACTGCACATTTTAAATCATTTATTAAGCATTGGGAAATAGATCATTTGTTATTTGTTAAGCATTAGCTCTACATTATAATACATTAGCAATCAGTTTATAAATACAGCTACAGGTGCTGTATTTCCAACTTATGAGCACATACCTGTACATTATATAATGTGCTTAATGGTTGCATTTTCGTGTTTGTACTAATTTAAGTGTTGCATTATTTACAAACCTGTAGTTGGTGGTTTTTAAAAGAGTAGTTTAAAAAGTGGTTTAAAAGAGTAGTTGTAAAATAAATAAAAATTATTATTTACATTTATAACATATAAATGATTAATAAACTGTTAATGAAAATGTTTAAAACTTATTTATCAGGCATATAGTTACTTTGCATGTTTATAAATGCTTTATTAACACAAATACACACATCTCATCTAAAGTATGCTTTATATGACGATTAAAAGCTCAATTCTATTCTAAACAGAAAAAGAAATATTAACTAAAATATTAATTTCAAGCTGCAAAAATGAAACTGTACATCTGTATGAAATGGAAAATAAATCCTTGCAATTAAAACTAAAAATAAAATTATTAAACTTCGCTGAATAACACTGAAATCGTGTATCATATTGTTGTTCTATTGCCAAGTTATTATATCGTTGTTTTATCAAATTTTGTTGTATATCGACACTCCTGTTATTCACCTCACTGTGAAATAGGCTCTCATTGACCAAAAAATATCCATACTTTTCAATGCCACATTGGCTGAACTGTCATAACCCACCTGTGTGACAAGTGTGACTACAACTGATCATCTGTGAATGATTGAAGAAATGAAAAAAGAGGCAGTGTTTTTCATTATGCTCTCTGGGATGTAGTGCGCACCAGAGGGAGAGATGCGCGTGAAGCAGTGTGTTGAAGGAAAGAGAGGAGGAAGACTGTCTGACTGTCTCATTCGCCTGCCAAGTCCTGTCAGATGGGGGATTATAGTAAAGCAATAAGAGAAAGGAAGTCAGAGTGCACATGACTATAAACTGTACTCACTTCAGCTAATCTTCACGTCTCTGTTATTTTACACAATATTCTCCAATGTTGTCTGGTGAAGAAGAGATTGTGAACATGACTTGTCCTCTCTGAAGTATAGCAGGGTTCAAAAGTAAATCATTTACTCATCCTTCACATGTTTTAAACCTTTATGAGTTTCTTTTTTCTGTTGAACACAAATTAAGAGACAGTTGAAGTCAGAAGTAGTAGCCTACCTTTTATTTTTGTTTTGTTTTTAATATCTCCCAAATGATGTTTAACAGAGCAAGGAAATTGTCACAGTATGTCTGATAATATTTTTTCTTCAGGAGAAAGTCTTATTTGTTTTATTTCAGCTAGAATAAAAGCAGTTTTTAATTTTTTGAAAGGGTCAAAATTATTAGACCCTTTAAGCTATATATTATTTGATAGTCTACCGAACAAACAATCATTATACAATAACTTGCCTAATAACCCTAACCTGCCTAGTTAACCTAGTTAACCCTTTAAATGTCACTTTAAGCTGTATAGAAATTGAAAAATATCTAGTAAAATATTATTTACTGTCATCATGACAAAGGTAAAATAATTTAGTTATTAGAAGTGAGTTATTAAAACTATTACATTTAGAAATAAGTAAAAAAAAATAGAAACAGAAATTGGGGAAAAAATAAACGAGGGGGTGGGGGGCATGGGGGCTAATAATTCAGAGGGGCTAATAATTCTGACTTCAATTTTATGCTGAAGAATGTTGGAAACTTGTAACCATTGATATCCATAGTATTTGTTCCTACTGCCTTCAAATGCCACCATGCGTTTAGTGCATGTCGGCATCATCGTCTGAGGTGCAAGTCATTTATTAAGTGAAGAAAAGATTCACGCAACTTCTTCTTCCGCAGCAAATTCCCTTTTTACTGTTCATATTTAGCACCAGTTAATCAGGAAGTGACGATCTTGTTCTCTTTGACTCGATGGATTGAAACTCTGCTTTATTTATACATATTTATGCAATATTTCAGTTTTGCGCATAAAGTTAATTAGCATTATTGGTTGGAAACATAGCTAATGATGCAGGAGCAGATTAGGTGAACTATCAGCCTGCACACGCAAAGAGTTTCATGGCAGAAATTACACTTTCATTTATGGGTAAACTATCCCTTTAATGTTGATTAATGTTGATTAATTACTTTCTAATTTCATAGCTTTTTTGTTGCTTTAATAATGATATTCTTTATGTGTAATTAGGGTCAGAAATCTGACCTTTTTAAACAAATGTTACTGTAACTTGGTTAACATCAAATTGCAAGTTTCTTCATTTTACATCAGAACGTGTCTTTGTTTAATTTAGTTCAAAGTCCTTTATTTATTTCCATGCTTAAATTATAGATTTTGAATGCCATGTTTGGGCTTTAAAGACCACCGTAAGATTGATTATGTAAAATAAACATGGTAAAGTGTTAGAAGTGACCTCACAATGAGTTCAGTTTTATTAAAAGTAAGTTCAGGACAAATCATTTTCTAAAACACATTTAACCTGCCCCATTCTTTAATTTCAAAAAGACTTGTAACATGTTTACTTGAATCCAAGGTTTAAAAAACACAATTTTTCTCATAACATACACTGTAGCAGCATCTTTTTATCCAGCACACTCTCTTTAAACCCTTCCATTACACACTGCTCTGACAGATTGGCCACTGAAGCAAAGCAGGCTTGGGTCTGGTCAGTACCTGGACAGGAGACCTCCAGGGAAAATGAGGTGGAAAAAGTGTTAGTGAGGCCAGCAGTGGGTGATTACCCTGCAGTCTGTTTAGGTCTTTTTGCAAAAAACAAAACAAAACTGTACTTAAAGTCCTTCTAAAGAAATGTTAATTAATGCCCTGACTCTTTGTGGTCATTAAAAATATCTTGGCCATTCTAATAAAGAGCAATGGTGTAACTTTGGTGTACTGGCCTAATTGCCTCTATTTGTTTTCATCAATTATGGCATCCTATGATTCATGGCTTTGTTATTTAGGCCTCCTAATGATCCCATTCCTTTAATTGGCTCTGTCACCCTATATCCCCTCCACCTATAGCTTGTGTGCTTTAGTGCCCTTCTTTCTTCCAATCCTTATTCTATTTTTGCACCCCTACCCCTTCCCCTTGGCCCTTGAAACAGAGTGTGAAGGGGAAGGTATTCAAAATTTACCCCAAAGAAATGAGACACCACTACAACACCTGCACACGTCATCATATGTCATCACAATCTCTTGCTTCATATGAAATCAGATGATCGAGACTGGTGTAGTTATTTCAGTTTTTTTATTTTTTTTATTTTTACTTCTAGAAAATCACTGCAGGCATATATCATGCTATCATATAATGATATGTGGAAAAAGATTGTGTGCATTTACACAAAGTCTATATTGATCTTTGTAAACACACAAAAACAACATCAACATTATAGGAGACACCGTAAAAAAGTCATTCCCTGCCACTAGACTTATCTGACAGGGTATTTGAGTGTCACCGAGTGTCAGAATGTTGTGGGACTGCTATACAAGAGTTATTATTATGGATTATAGATAGCAAAATTTAGTATAATAAATTTAGGAATTTGTAATTTTAGCTGGGTTTTTTCAAAGCATGACGGTAAAACATGAACATCATTATAAATGTATTAAAAATATGCTTGTTTGTTGTAAAAATTTGTAATATTGACAAAAATACTAATTTGTGCATTTTCTGACTTCCTTGTGCAGCCATGCTGCTGTTGTAGCTAGTGTTTTCTGGGAAATTTATTTAGCCCTTGGTTTTGAGTGTGGTCCTGAAAAATCTCAGTTTCAAGGGCTGTCTACCCTTCCCTAGCCCTACACCTTCAAGCTAAAGAGAATTGGGACAACCCCTACCCATTCATGTGAACGTGCCAAATGAGGGGTAGGGGTAAGGGGAAGAGCTAAGAGGTAGAGTTGGCATTGAGCCTAACTTTGTTCGTCATGAACTTTTAAGTTTTGCAGACCTTTTGCATTCAAATAAAAATCGCAAAATAGAGATACCTTAACACTTTATAGTTACTCATAGGCCCTTAATGCCTGTCAAAAAAATCCTAAAATTCCCATATGTCAATTGGAAAAAAGTAAGTATTTGTTCTTAAAAATGTTATCCGTCTTTCTAATGAGACGTTAAACCGAGGTCCTGACTTTTTCACGTAAAGAGTAGGGGTGCAACCCCGGTTTAATCTGGGGTCACCACAGCAGAATGAACCACCAACTTATCATATGTTTTACACAGTGAATGTCCTTCCAGCTGCTACCCAGTACTGTTAATCATCCATACACACTCATTCACTCGTACACTATGGCCAATGTAGTTTATTTAATTCACCTATATCGCATGTCTTTGAACTGGGGGAAACCGAAGCACCCGGAGGAAAGCCACACAAACACGGACAAACAAAACAGTCAAAAAAAATGATGTCCAATAGTCAAAACAACAGAATCTGTCCCAAAGCATGTAAAAATCTAATTATCCATATTATAGTGCATATTATGGTTCATTCTTTAAAGAAAGAATCTCAAAGGTCATCAAACTCCAAAGCCAACATGATTTTTAATTTTCATTAGGCAGGATGGTGTCTATAACTTCATCACAGATTAACCCGAGGCCCCCAACTCAGAGGACAGCACTAGGACATCAGAGGGCTCCTCAGTCATCATCAGGACCAGAACCTCCTCATCAAATAGGACGGCTTCCTATCAGACCTCTAAACAAACACAGAGTGGACCTCAGCCAACACCAAGCAGACCAGCGCAATGCTAACAAGCCCAAACTGGGTAAGAATATAGAAATGTGGTCTTTAAAGGTGTTTGAGGTTTGCAAGCTGTATGCCTCTAAATAGAGTTTCCATTATTTGTAAGCAGCTCAGATTGCATGTCTTCAGTATGTCCCACAGCAGGTAATGTGTAATGATACGTGGCCGTATCTGGTATCCCCCCTCTGTTCCTAGCATCTGAGTCCGTCTATGTGGTATCACTGCAGGCACCCAGAGCCCAGGGGAGGAGTGCACCCATCAACACAGCTACCATGAGTAAAAAAGTAATTACAGGTATATCACTGCTAACCAAAAGGACACCATATTAAATATTCTATCTCACACGAGGCTAATCTTCAGTCTTTTTATTACTGTTTTTTTATGTCAGAGTCTGAAGTTGTGGATGAAGTAGAGGACATCACAGTCAGAGTATTATCTCCTCAGTCTGTCCTGATCACATGGGTTGACCCACCTGTTGAGAAGAACAAGGAAATACCAGGGGGATCAAGGTAAATTAAGTTTTTTTAGTATACTGGTTTGTTTGTGGGCTGTATATAAGAGTCCAGATCTTACTGTATGTTTAGATGCAGTAGTAGTGTTTAATAAAGGTATAGAAAAAATGATAATATTGTAAAATATAAATACGATTTATGATCAATGTACTGGAGATAGACACAAGTTTATAAACACTGGATTGTTTTTTAAACTGTACCTTTTTTCAGACACAAATAAGAGAATGTTCAAATGAATACTAATAATGCTAAATATTTTGTAAAGAATTAGCATTGTTTTTACTGCTACTTTTGATCAATTTTATGTATCCTGAGTGAAAATTGAGCCATTCTATTAGAAGACAAGAACGGATCTTAAATATCTGAATAATGTGTATTCGTACAGTGTATATATAAATATAATACAATGGCTTATTAAAGCATAATAATTACAAATGTGTGCAGGTATTACAGAGTGAAGTACAGAGAGAAAGGAGAATCTGCTCGATGGGAATACAAGGACACTACTCAGAGACGGCTTATGATTGAAACACTCTCTGCTGACAGCATGTACGAGTTCTCTATTTGTATCTCACAAGGAAATCATATGGGGAAATGGAGTGCATCTGTGTTCCAGAGAACCCCTGAATCAGGTTTGTTTACACTCCTAGATCTTTAACCCAGATGTTTTGCTTAGTTTGCATTGCTGAGCAGCGAAATTCTGACAGCATTCATTATAACAAACATAATAGTCTGCAAACTATAAAGGCCAGTGTCCAGACTGCAAATAAACTGTACTGTACATGCATCATAACTGTCAATTTACTAATATATATTATTTGATGTGGCTGAAACCATGTTCTCAAATATTACACATCTGAAAATATGCTCTCATGAAACAAAGGATAAACAATGTTTAGAATACAATGTATTATATTGTGCACCCATACAACTCCAAATACAATCAGTACAATCATGTCTTTCACAATCAGTTTTTAAACCATGTAAGCATGTTGTAACCGCCTTGTTCGGTGTAATGTCATTGTTTACTCCCTGTTTGGAATTTTTGTTTGGAGTGATCAGAATGACCTCATTCCCCTGGAAAACATAAAGCTGTCTTTTGTTTCCATCTGAATAATCTCCAGGCAGAAATGTTTCTCTTTTTCAAGAGAGTTCCCACTGCTTATTATATAAACTCTCCACTCTAACACCTTAAAAATAAAAGTTCTTTATTGGCATTGAGGCTTTTATAGAGAACCTTTATCAACCTTGGAACCTTTCTGCTCCATAAAAGGTTCGTTAGAATAGGAAAATGTTCTTTAGGTAACTGAAAGGATCTTTATGGCACCTAAACTGGTTCTTCTATGACAGGACTGGGACACTTCGATCTTGAAGGCAGACTATGGGCCCTATCATACACATGGCGCAATAAGGTGCAAGACATGTTTGCCGCGATGTATTGCTTCTTTCAGACCAGTGCAATCCTAATTTTCACATTTTGTGCCTTGTTGTTTAAATAGCAAATCCATTTGCACCACTTTGTGGCTTAATATTTGTTCCGGTCTAAAAAAAAGGTGTGTTAAGGCACATTGTTGGTGTGGTGGTATTTTGAGAGACTGAAATTGACTGCACCACTAACCCACTGTAAGTTGGTCTAAAGTCCAGCACAGAGCGCATTAGTTATGAACCTATGCAGGTCCAAAACAAGTACATTTTTTTCATATTTATTTTATTTTGTGTTGTCACTTGTCACTTTATGTACACTGGAAGCTTCTGTAGCCAAAACAAATTCCTTGTGTGTGTGAAGCACACTTGGCAATTAAACTGATTCTGATTCTGATATGAAAAAAAAATTAAAGGATTCAAATCCAAAAATTACTATTTTCTACATAAATATTAGGACCACTACCTGCGTGCCTTCTTCGTGTTGGGGGGGGGGGGGGGGACGGGGACTTGCAGTCAGTTTATTCATGACAATTTGTATAATGTTTTTATTATTAGCAGTATTATTTATTATCTGCATATTTATATTTGTTTTAATAAAAAACAAGTTTAGATTTGTCCACCTGTCGGGTTTTGGAGACGTATGCATCACTATATGGGGCATAAGAATAGGATGTGTGTTTGGATAGAACTTTTTGACCACACTTTATTTTTATTGTTTAATTATTTTCTTTGATGGAAATTAGAACTTAATTTATAAATATTTTTGAAACAAATCTTTGCTCTTAATAAAAAAAATTTAAACAAGTAGGCTAATGGATGTCTTCAGTGGAGTGCGTACAGCACCGTTACCTTATCCACAAAAGTAAGGGAGAAAATAAAAGTAAACTTAAAGTAAAGAGGCTGAATGGAGGAGGCTCATTCTTGATCCTTGCACTGCAGATGGTCTGTTTAACTATTTACTCGCTAGTAAAGCATTCAGTTTTTCCACTTGGTTCCACCATGTAAATAGCAAATGTGCATCATTATGCTCAAAACACACCCATAACTTGTTAAGAGAATAAGCACAACCCTGTTAGACCATGTGCCAGGGCGCAAAGCATATTTTTCAGTCCTTAAAATAGCAAAAGTGGATTCGGACAAGCCCCTAATCCTTTTGCGCCATGTGCTTTAGACTTTGCGCCTAGATCATTAAAATAGAGCCCTATTCTTTAGAGTTTAGATCCATCTATAAACATGTATATTTGTTACAAGCAATTCATAATTTTCATGTAATTTACAACTTTCAGAATATTTTCATGTACGTATGTTTGATGTAATGGAGCTGACCTCATTAGGACATTTGCCATCGCGGACGAAAGTTTCTCTGTTCTATGGAGTCTCCACACACACACACACACACACACACACACACTCACACAAATACACACACACACACACACACAAATATATATAGGAAACTTTTAGACATTTTTCAAGAGTATGGCTGTAAACAACTTTTTGGCCGTGTTTTTTCACTCTTCCACCTTTCTCTATGCAGCCCCCTCTGGTCCTCCAGAAAATTTTGAAGTCAAACCACTAAGAGGAAAAGGTACTGCTGTCACAGCAACTTGGGATCCACCCGAGCAAACCAATGGGCGACTGAGAGGTAAATTCATAAAGATATATATTGACCATAAGAAACATTTGTATTAGTTTAATGTAGTACACCCACCTTTACTCACACTTATAGTTCCACTTATAGTGGTAGCTTCATATTTATCTAGGACAGGAGAAAGTATTTTAACATTGGTAATATTTTATACAGATATCTGTCAGCTATTACGCTTGGAATATGCCCTAAATAAAGAACAGAAAACGACTTTCATTTGGAGAATAAAACATTGCTAATAGTTGACCATATGTCTTCCCTAAAACCACTTTGGGTATTGCCAAAATATATGAGAATGATAAGCCTCTTCAGCATTACAAATTTTCCAGCAGGCGTGCAGAGAATGTAATGCTAAATCAATACAAATGTACATGTGGAAAACAAAAACTATTCCCTGTTCCTACCAAAGGAACTTTCCTCTTTACTATGTTATCCTTGGCCTAAATTAATTGGTCCAATCTTTGGTATTCCCAGTGTTCACTGGAAAATAATAAGCTATGTTATCCAAATGCAATAGACCATACTGATTGATTTGACATCTACTTCCAGAGTACATCCTTTCATATGCTCCTGCTATGAAACCATTTGGTGCAAAGTCAGTTACATATCGAGGCACCACCACTTCTGCTACTATAGATGGACTTACACCAGGTGACCGATATATCTTCAAGATTCGTGCAGTCAATAGGAAAGGACAAGGACCTCAGACTAAAGCCATAATTGTTTCAATGCCAGCATGTAAGTATTCCCATATTATAAAAATTGATACATACATTTGTTTAGAGAAATATGGTTAAAGGAATAAATCACATAACATAATTACTTACCATGCACTCACCCTTCAAGACTTTCAAAATCATAATTTATTTTATTCTGTGGAACAAAAAAGAATATATTTTGAATATTAATGAAAAAATACGATGACAGTCGATGGCTATCGGTTACCAAACTTCTTCAAAATATCTTCTTTTGTGTTCAAGACAAGAAAGAAACTCAAATAGATGTGGAGCGAATGCAATAAAAGATGACATTTTTAATTTTTGCTTATACTATCTTATATAAGACTTGCAATTTGTCTCCAGCTAGCAATACTCACACAAGAAACATGGACAGCCAAAGGACAAGCCAAAGTACCTCAAAAACATCATCCAACAATGAATCAGACTACCAGGAACCAGATGAAATGGAAGAGCCCAATACTCAGACCACAACTCAAGCTCCAAACACAAATAGACGTCGCCCTCTTTCGCAAACCAGATCTTATCACAGCATCTTCTCCTCTGTAAGAGGTTCAGTCAGAAACGGAGGCTCAAAATCAAACTTGCATACATCCTCCACTCATACCAAAGATAGAGAAGATGAGGAGAAGCCAACAGCAGACAGTCCAATAGAAGAGAAGACCGGAGCAAATGAGGCTACTGAGGACACAAATCCAGAGAGGAGTAACAATGCATCACCACAAACACAAGAGCATTCAAAATTGTCACCGGACACAAAGGAATCAAAACCCAGCAATTCTGACATTGTCCCTAAAACATCCGAGGATAAACGTCCTCCTTGGACCCCTCGTACATCCTCAATTGTTGATATTAGTAGATTAAGAAGGCCTAGTTCTCGCAGTGGTTCTAGGTCAAGAATGCGGAGTGAAGATACTTCAAGTTCATCACTAAACCAAGAGTCTGCAGCTACAAGAAAGGACCTAACAGCGGTTTCCTATCCTGATGGACAAAAATCACACAACCAGATAACTGTCACTGATAGTATGCCTTCAGTTGCTTCACCTCAGGAAAACAGGCCTGAACCAGTAAAAGAATCAGAACCTTCTTCATCTATTTCTTCTTCTCCAACATATTCCTCCTCAGCATCCTCATCATCTTCTTCAGTGTCTTCCCCTTCATCATCCTTACCATCATCTTCTGGTACTAGAAGATTTTCCTCAGGAGCATCTGGAGCCAAGTATCCTAATGGAAGGAGAGTTGGTATTTCAACCAGAGGTCAAAGACTTCAAACAGGAAAGCCCAAACCTGATTCATCTTCATCTGCATCTTCACAATCCACATTGCCAACAGGAACCAGCACAGATAATCATGATACAACAGAAGTGCATGATACAAACCAAAAAATTACAAAGTTAAACACAGAGGAACTCCCAGTACCAAAGGAAAATGATGATAACGAAGAAAAGACAGTAGATTCCACTTCCCATTCTTCTTCAAGGACTAACCCTTCTACAACAGGACGAAGTTCATCCTTTTCGTTACCAAACCGAAATTCTAGAATAGTTACAAGCAGTCGTAGGCAAGATGGCAGGATACCATGGAGTAGGTCTGCCTCATCTGTAGGTGCAGGAAGGCCAATTATCAAAGGATTTCCTTCTCGTTCTACTTCTGTCAGCTCTCAAGACACTAGTGATAAAAACAAAGTTTCACCCACTGTATACCCAAAGCATAAAGTTAATCCTGTCTCGAATAAACCAAGTCTACTAAATGTAAAAAGTAGTAATGATCATGAAGATGATTATCTATATGAGGGAAGCAAAGAGATCTGGGATAGGCAAACCAAAGATGTAGTCTCAACAACAGCACCAAAAACAACAACAGCTGTGAGCGAATCTCACAAACCTGTCCAGAATTTCGAGAATGAAAGTGTAGATAGGGAACAAAGTAGTATGAGTACAGGTTTTAAGACAGTTCCTTCAGTTCCCCATAAACTCCCTACTGTAACTTCTAATGGTCGGGTCCGTTCACCTGTGGTAAGTCGTTTAAAAGGTTCACGGTTTCCTAGTAGATTGTATCCACTACAACATAGAAGACTAGGCGCTTCCACTCCGGATACGTCGGCTGCCTCCTCCCAAAACAATCCAGCAGCAGAATCACCACTTACCTCAGATCGAGACAGAGCTGCCAGCAGTAATGCTAATGTTAGACTCGCCTCGGGTTCAGTTTCTCGCCCTTCTCAAGGCCTGTCTGCTGGTGAAAGCTCCAGTGGGAATATATCTCCTGAGTCTCGCAGTCCAGTAATGGGATCGAGGCTGCGGTCAGCGTCCACTCCGGGCAATAGTTACAAACCCAGTTTTGGGAAAGGTAAGTTGTTGTTATCTGCTAGGATGTGAAAGCTGTACTTATTGTAAAAGAAGTTCTGTTTGTGCATAAAAAAAATATTTACTAATTTTAATACATTTCCATGTTCAGGGAAAAATGGACGACCAAATCTGACAGCTGCAAGCGGCAAAGTATCTTCAACATCTGATGAAAATCCTAAACCAAATGGAGTACGACATATCACAGGTCCTGATGGAACAAAATGGGTGTGTTTTTTTGGAGCATTATTATTGCTGAATTAGCCCTGTATGACTTTAAATCCATTAACCTCTTTTGTTTAGTAAATGATATTAATTTATAATTTATTTACAGTAGTCAAACTTAATTTAGACACTTAATTTTGTTTTCAATGTTTAAACTACGAAAGATTAATCTAATAAGTGAACTTTTTACCTACAGCAATAATGTAGCACTGACAGTGAGCTTCTGGTTTCAACAGTTAATTTCATTTCATTAAACAAAAAGACAGAATGTAATTTAGAATCACTAATATACTTGATACAACGATCATACTGTCCATTTCCATGACTTCTGTTGTCTGGATACACTAATAAATTACACAATACTGTAGTCCAAACAAAATTATATTTAAAGTAAGCAAAGTGAGAAGTCATGTCTCGCTAGGCATGGAAATTCTACAGGCAGGGACCCTAGGGACACTTTTTCAAGCAGTACTGTTTGACTGTCTCAATTTGCTCTGAAAGAAAGATTCTTCACCTTTATGAAAAAATTCATTCACTCTTTTAGATATTAGACCTGGATAAAGGAGTCTTAATGAATGAAAATGGAAGAGTCCTTCAGGATTCAAAAGGTAGACCAAGAAAGGTTATCCTTGGAGAGGATGGCAAGACGATTTTTGGTGAGTAGCTTGCATTTTCAATTTAAGTAAACTATAGAACTGACTTTTTACCAGAATTTATTTCTACTTGTTATGTTAGATGACCAAGGCAGCCCACTTGTAAACCAGGAAGGATTAGCATTATTTGGTCATGGAAGAGACAGCCGGCCAGTGAATAATCCAAGTGACAAGTACCTTACTGTGGGAGGAAAACCCATTGTGGGCTTAGACCGCCCTAAACTTAGGACTACAACCACTACAACTACATCTTCTACAACCACTACACCCACAACTACAACTACTACACCAACAACAACTACAGCAGAACCCACAACAGAAATGGTAACAGAAACAGTGGAGCCTTCAACATTAGCTGCTGATCCTACATGCCCACCTGGACTTTATTCCCGATTGGATAAGAACGGTTTACCAATATTGGATGCAGAAGGAATACTTAACTGTTACTCTGAAGGTAAGATGAACCCTCTGCTAACCTCATGTTATTCTTACAAGAGAATTAAGTAGCATGATGTGGATTTGGTGGACAGAAAAGTTTTGGCCCAGTTTCGAACTGCATTTGGCTCTTGTATAGCAAGTTGTGTCACAGGCATGTAGTTAGTATCCACAAGACTTGATCCTCTGTAATTTAGAACCAGTATTTCAAGGATAATTTCAGTTAGGACGTATACAGTACACCTCAAAGGATATCCTCTTGCTATGCTTAAATAACCTCTGCTATGCTTTCACTGTGCCTGAGATGAGCATACATTTTATGAAAAAAGTGTGTTCCTCTTACTGCTGCCCACTCTAAAACAGCAACAACTGCTAGCTGGTTTTCTAGGCAAAAGCACAAAACAATGATTTGCAACCACATAAAGGACAAAACAACCCCTCAGTGGTCACACTAGAGGGGAGGTGTGTCACTCTTTCAATATTGTACAATATGTTCCCCTATTCTAGTTCATTTTGTGGAGAAAGCTGTAGTTTATGGGGTTTGTTTCTTTCTAAAAGTGAGTAGACACGGATCCAACAAGACACATGAAAGTGTCTGCTGCTTTTGGTTGACAGTTGTCAATGCAGTGGCCTTTGAATCTTCAGAAAATTGAAGAAGTAGGAGCTCTTACAGAAGATTAGTCAGTTAAGCAGACTCATGGCCCATTTCCACTGAGTGATACGGTACGGTATGGTTCGGTAACCTGTAACATGTCTTTACTGCCAAAGAGTACCAATGGTACACATTTGAAGGACGTGGTGGATGACAGAAAGTTGCAGTCGACGTCATTCTCATTAGAGAAAATGTCTGCAGTGAACCTGGGTCATTTACATATCATACGAGAAGCACTTCTCACAAAACAGATGCTTTATACACATAAATACTTGTGTATAAATGCTCATTACGCACTGTCAGATCAATGACAGTGCGAAGTAGCCTACTGTAACATCTGCAATTATATAAAATAAAATAAAAAAATGAACGCAACATATATGAACACATACAACCCCTTACAGTGTCCGATATGTTACCAATTACAGAAAAAACGACATAGAGCATACATTTAGCCCGTATTTGGGTTCAAAAACAACACACAGCATTTAGCCAAGGCAGTGCAAACCTTTCATTTGTATGTTTATTCTTCACCAGCATATGTAACCTTGTTAGAAAGTAATTCCATCATTTTGAGTTCATAATAGTCCAAAAGGTGATGATACTGTAATAGTTAAACATGGCTGTTTTTTCATGTTTTAGGTTGCTGAAAGAATCATTTGCTCCCTTGTTTTTTGGGCTTCTCCTTTGTTTTGTCACACTTCACTCTCACGTTTTTCTCACACTCTATTTTTGAAAGGATCGAATAATCACGTCTACGTTAGTAATATGAGCTTAAGAAGTTTGTTATTTCAAATATAGATGCGGGGCGAGCTCATACAAGAAAGCGAAACCGCTCGCGCTTTAGGTGGCCTTGTAAACAACTACAGCGCACCGGATACATTATACTCTTCTTCTTAGCTTTGTGACTGTTCATCAAGACAACGACATGGTTTGTTTAATTTCGGGTCGACCATGGCTCGTTATTATATGTATATATTATTACGATGTAATGTCTCAGCTTATTTAAAAATGGCGATTCCTTTGTTTTCATTCCACTGCTAGTGTACAGTATCTCTGTAAACCAATATCATTAGCATTAGCACAATAGCAAGTTCACCTTTTGGTACCCTTTTGTCGTGCTAGGTACCCTTTCAAAAGGATACCCAAAAAGTGGCATAGTACTGTTTCTGTTGACAGTGTAAACGACCATAAAAGCGTACCGAATTGTACCCTACCATACCACTTAGTGGAAACAGGCCATAAGAGAGCCATTCACACAGAACACATATTTGCATCTAAAATGTAAAAAATTGCCTACTCCACCATGTTATTCTCAAATAAAACAGTTGTCACAACTTGTTATTGTAAACAGAAGCATGCAGCTTTAATCTCTGATTGATCTATTGCTTTGGAACTGACATTCATGAGCTGTGCTGCTTGTAAAATTTGAAATTCTAAAAGAATCAACTTGACTTATCAAAAACATGCTCACATAGAAAAACAATGGAAAAGCAATGAATTGATAAGTGTGTTTTGTGTGAATGACCCCTACGAATGTGTTCCTAGATGTAGTTTAAGGACATTTGGTCATTAGGTATTCACATCACCATTTTTCAGACCAAACATAAAGATTTATAAGCTTCTTTTTTTTTTTTACAGAACTTGCAAATTAACTTATTTCCTAAACAATGCAGTATTCTGGGTTACACAACAGCATTTTTTTAAATTGAGAAATCAGGAATAGCTTATAAAATGTGTAAAAGCATTAGGAAACTAACCAGCTGCAAAGGGGCTGACATCGATACTATACTTAAATGAGCAACTATGACTAATAAAACCATGTTCTGTTATTTTAAGGGTCATACAGTATATTGTGGTATCTTGAAATGTTTTCAGTTCCTTTAGACAACTTTGGTTTGTGTTGGGTTAAATCATTCAAAATAAAATCTATGATATGCATTTCCAATAGAGCTGTGGTGATTTTCCATCTACTGTATGCTGATTTAAAATGTATATTTTGTTGCATCTGTATGTATATAAATGATTATGCATCTAAATATAAGCTAAACATTTAGTTTGCTGATTGCTACTGAGTTTACCAGTGTAACTAAAAGTGTGCCAGATGAGATGATTTATTTGTACCACTAAAGCAGAGTATTCCTCTGGCTTTCCTGAGAAAACAGTTCAGAGATGAGTTGTGGTCATGGTCAGCATTGGCATGTGATGTTGCTGTTACTGATGGAGATGATCTTGGTTGATTGTTTTGTTTGCTGGCTGCCAGGCTACGAGCAGGTTGTTTTACTTTTGCTTCATGTAAGGCCATTTGTACCCCATTACTCTATTAATTCCAACTTTAAAGATGCCACTTGTTTCCTGTTGTTTAAGGAGGTACATTCTTTCCCATTTTTCTCTATGCTAAAGTGGCTTCAAAGTTGCAAAATGAAAATCTGTGCACAAACTTGGATGACCTTTCTAAAATTACAACTAGAAGATGTTTTATAATCATTTGTTATGTAATTCTGCTGGTTTGAACACAAGACAGCCAAACTGCAATCGGGGACAAGCCTGTTTACATACAGTTTTAATAATTACTTGGCTTGTCCAGATAGTAATTTCCTAGTTGTGACAGGAATCACTGGGCAAGTCTATTCAAACCATAAGGAATAAAGTGGTCACATTCTCACGACTATAACAGAGCACTAACATTAGCTTACATTTTAAAACAACTGCTTTTATTAACTATTCAGACTTTGTAATATGTAGTGGCTCTTAAATGTAACACTATTAGACCCTTAAATCTAATTTCTTCCAAATAAACACTACTTGGCTCGATATTTGTACATATGGCATGAGTGTCCAAAATCATTTTGGACCACTGTGAAGTTGGATACTACATACTGCAGACTTTTTTTCTTCCTGTTTTTGATTGCTATTCTATCTTTCAGATGAGCTTTTTGAGGAGAGCACCACAATCCCAGTCCCACTTCCTACCACAACACTGGCTTCCACAACACAGACTCTCACTCCTGAGACACGGCCATTTAACAACACTCCTTCCTCTGAGTTTGATGTCACTGGAAAGAAACGGTTTACAGGTAATACATTTGCGTTAGCACAAGTTACAATAATTAGATTTCTGATATATATTGCTATACTATTTGTTCTTCTTGGTTCCAAACTCACGAATACCATGCTGAGATTGAACCTCTCAGAAAACACTGAACTGGCTGTTCATAGTTAATTTCTTGCCAATCACCTCAGCATTTCCTGTAGATGTGAGGCACTGGAGAGTTGAATGGTGAATGTGAAGGAAATTTATCTGGCCGGCAAATGCAGCTCATTCCCTTGGTGTTGCTTGTAAGCAGCAAATAAAATAGTGCATACAGCTGACCTTAAGTAGGATTTATATGCAAATACTTGGTTTCCCTTGGTAGTGCCATAATCTTCCAAACTCCACCCAATTAGCAGAGTTCACCAAAATGTTCAAAAACAGCTGCTCTTAAAGGGAATTTTCAGTGTTGCCTTTAGGTTCAGTATGAATACTGTATATACCGAACTAGGGCTGACGATATATATAATATAGATTAAATTTTTAAATCTATCATTTCAGATTATGCTCTATCATTTAATTCATGATGTTGCAAACATAAGTTTATGATAATTCTATTTCAAATTTTAGATTAACTCAGTTAAAGGTAGAAATAACATAATACAATAACAATGCAGTGAGAAAGTTGCAAGCATGTGAGTACATTGTTTTTATTTAGTATTTTATTTAGCAATATTTTATGTTGCACCTGTAATCGTAAGTTTTAAAAGTGTTTTATATTTAATTAATATTTATTTTATATTTCTACTTTCTTAATCAAACATTTGCCCTGAGATTGTTAATAAAGCGAGAACAATAATCACATATGATTGAATACATTTTTTGGTAAAAACTTGAAGATGTATATAACAAATAATCCTTGTGATATTTATATTATATATATTATAATATATATATATATAATATATATAATGTGATATTTTATATATATATATATATATATATATATATATATATATATATATATATATATATATATATATATATATATATAAAATTAATAGAATATATAAATAATTATTAGAATTTAATTGAGGTGCTATATCATGATATATATTGTTATAAGGATATGGGAATACATAGTTTGTCCGCCAGCCCTATACCAGACAATTATCGTTATTATAATATTTAATGTATGTCAGTGGAAAACATGTTTTATATATCTTCATTTTAAAGAATCAATAGAAATTCAATACCAACGTTGATTTTTTTAATCTATGCTGTTTTAATTGATGTATTATCACCCTGCAGTCCAAGACTTTTTGGAGCTGAGCCTAGTTAGTACCTGGATGGAAGACCACACGAGAAAACTAGGTTGCTATTGGAGGTAGTGTTAGTGAGGCCAGCAGGGGGCACTCAACATGCGGTCTGTGTGAGTCCTAATGCCCCAGTAAAGTGAAGGGGACGCTATACGTCTCCGTCTTTCAGATGAGTCATTAAAATACCCATTGCACTTTTTGTAAAGAGTATGGGTATAACCCCGCTGTCCTGGCCAAATTCCCTCCATCGGCCTTTACCGATCATGGCCTCTTAATCATTTCCATCCACAAAATTGGCTCTATCACTGTCTCTCCACTCCACCTATAGCTGGTGTGTGCTGAGCGCATCGTCGCCGTTGTCCTGTGGCTGTCATCGCATCATCCAAGTGGATGCTGCACACTGGTGATAGTGTGGAGAGACACCCCCCCTATTTTTTTACATTTATACAGCACACAATTGCAAGAATCTTTGTTTTGTTACTATCAATAAGAAACAAATCGTGAAACGATGTCAAAACAGCTTGTAAACATACATTTTCAGTGAGATCTGGTTTGGATTGTCAAAAATAAACACAACCAAAACACAGAGTGATTGGATCCTGTTTGAATCTCTGAAAATGCATTTAAGTGCTGTTAGATTTTGCTGTATTTGGCTTAACCGTTCTTGGGTGGCTCGCCAATGTATTTGATTACTCTAATACATAAAATAAGTATGCTGACCAAAGTTCTTACGGAGAGAAGACTTTATTGAAGACAATCAATAGTGCAGTTCCTCAGCAGTGATGTTAACCCGTCGGTCTTCAAGTAACTTAACTCAGGCCCCGTTTACACTAGTACGTTTTAGTTTTAAAACAGCGTTTTAGAATGAAAACGATCCGCGTCCACACTCGCGTTTTACCCAGCGTTTCTGAACTGCTCTCCGTCCACACCAAAACGCTGAAAACGCACATCACGTGACCACACAGACGCTCTCGGGCAAGCGCTGCAGCCCATGTACCCAGATGAGAGCTCTGCTAGTCGGACTTCTCATCAAGCATCTCCCGCTGGATCTAATCTCACTATATTTATTAAACGTGATATTTCATTCATCTTGTTGTCTTTATCTAACGACATATTCCCTGACTTTGGGCATTGGAATCTATTACTTGTTCTCAGGTAACGTGTTTTGGCTGAGCGCAAAGATAAGTTAATGATTAATGTAACCACGTACATTCTGTATATTGACTTATCGCTTGCCTTTATTTCCTATAATGTATAAACTTATTGTATGTTATACTTTTAAAATGGCCATTATCGATTCTTAAAACTGATACTCAGCAAAAGAGAGGGGATGTTTCGTATTTTCACTGAAATTGAAAGGAGGCAGTTGTTATCGGCTCCGTTTTGTTATAAATATCCACATAGTGAAGATGACGCTCATCTTATACAGCACGGCGCCTCAACATGTCTGCTGTCTAAGTTGCTAATATTAAAATGAAAATAGGCAGTTCCTTAAATCATGTATACATTTTATTGTTGAGAAAGTGAAACAACGAAGCCAGGGTGATGTGAGTGAAGTTATAAAGTACACTGTTCCCTTTGAAGATTTACCCGTGTCCTCGGTATAGTCTGCTTTTCCATATCAAACTGAGAAGAAGAGACTGCAGCCTTGATCAAACTTGCGAAGTCTGAACTTACACGGAGAGAATGCAGGACTGAACTGTGTGTTAGGCTACTTAATATTCAGGAAAAGCCCCAATCAGAGAGGCGAACGTCTGCAGCCCCGCCTCCGTTTTCAGATGTCTCCGTTTTCCATCATCCACACTGAGACGGAGCAGCAGCGTTTCAAAATGAAAACGGCCTCTCCAGCGTTTTCGAAACGCTCCGTTTTCGGCGCTCGAGAACTCCGGCGTAGTGTGGACGGTTGGCGTAACCGTAGCAAAACTTATGCGTTTTCAAACTAAAACGCATTAGTGTAAACGGGGCCTCAAAGTACTGTCTGTGAGACAGTACTTTATATTAGCATCAAACAAACCATTCTGTTTACGAGGCTCAGCAGGACCCTCTTCAGATGTTTCAGCTGTTGTTTTGCTAATACCCATTGAGATTGTAAAAGGGTCATTTAGTTCACACCTATCAGTTTGTGGGGGTCGAGGCACAGGTCACCCCATCATATCACATCAGAGTTTAATCAATGTAAATGCAACTGAACTAAAATGCACATAATCTTTCAGTGCCTGGGACAGGTTTTTACCACAGATGTAAATGCCTTAATTATTCGCATTCAGCTACATGAGTAATTAATGAGATTATGCTGTGAATAAACATGTCACATTGACAGATTCAGTCATAAAACCCTGGTATTGCACGCTCTTTTCATAATAGAAAATAGAAGTATGCAGATATAACATGAATGCTAATACCAAATGTAAAGCAGCCTGTTTCATATTACTTGAAAATTTCATCTCACATGATACTTTAGAAATCATTTTAATATGCTGTTTCTCTGCTTACCAATTTTGTAGAAACTGTAATACATTTTTATAGGAGCCTTTGAAAAATAGATTTGGGGTGTAAAATACATTTATTTTCAGTCTTTAATAAAAAAAGATGTACTATGAACAAGAGCATAAAGCTTCTTCAGTTTTTTCAGCTGTAAAACAGGTATTATTTGAAAAGTAATCTTTAATAATAATATAAGGATTTCTTTACTGCCCCATTTGTCTTGCTGAAAAGTATTACCTAAATTTTCAATAGACTTAAAAAATCTCACTGACCCCAAACTTGTAAATAAAGAGCAAAGAAGAGAATATGGTAGGAGGAACAATAAAAACGATAAAGCTTTACCATTAGCCATACCACTTGGATCATGTTACTCTTAGTTTACCTTTGACTTTTAGAGGTCTCTCCCCTATGGCCTGATTTTAACTAACCTTATCAACTCTCAGGTTCAAAACAAATACTATCTACCATGTGTTGGTAGAGGCTCTTGCAGAGGCCATTGACTTTACGGCCTCTAAGGGCTCAGGTTCTTTCATGTGGGCAGCTTCAGTAGGAAATATCTGAGAATGCCTGAGTGAAAGTATTTAGACTCGGCTCTATAAATTTTGCTCGCATGTCTGTGGCTTTGGGCTTCCTTCCCAAATTCTCCAAGACCCAGTGCGTGTGTTAAGATAAAGGTGTGTGCGTAGTGGAGAAAAAAAGTAAGAAAGAAGCCAAGATTTATTTGGGTCAGTAATTAGGTTCAAATTAATTTAAAGATAGTATGCAAAGATGCCATATATTAGCACAATCAAAATGTGACCCCATGCTACCTGACTTTAAAATACAGCGTTAAATCATTTACCGAGACTGACCATATATGGCCATTCATAGCACATTCAGCATACTCCATATTTCCGAAATTAAATCCACACAAGCTATACTGTACACCTAGCTATGGAACATTGCTTTAGGTCCAGTTTGTAAGAAGAGACTGTGCCAGTAGCCAGATGAGTCTCAGAAATGGTTGTGCTGAGCTGGAGCTAATGATCAGGCAAATTTAGTTCTCCCCTCATTGACTCTTTACAGTACTGAACTTGCTGCAGAGAAGTTCACTTTGCTATTGTTATAAGTACCTGCTAAGCTCATCTTGCACAACTCAGCACAAGTCTGGTCTGATGTCACATAGAAGCATATGACTAATGTGTAATGGACTTGGAGACCCACCCTTTCTACTTTCATTGGTCTTTCTTTCTCTCCTTTCTTTTCTAAGTTTAGTGGGTTTGGTTACATAAGCTTTAACTACATCTACAGACAGGCTGATGTCACACTAGCAATATACTGTCAATACTGTTGTGGTTCTCAACAAGATAATTTGATGATGAATATTTTCTGTAACTAAAAAATAATCAACGTACAAATTTGTGTTCATGTACACAGAACAAAATAAATTGGAAAAGATTATTTCTGCAGCGATCCCTTCAAAGTTGCTTTTTTATAAACATATTTACATTATTTACACAATTAAAGTATAGTATGTTTTGGGTCTTATTTTTTTTAGAAAACGTGATACCCTTATCAAACTTTAAAGCATTTTATGTTTATTGAAAACCAGATGTAATTATCTAATTAAAATATAAATGATTAATCTGTGCAATTATTAGTCATATAGTACACTGTAAGAAAAAAAAATCGTAAAAAAAAGGTCAAATGACTGGCAGCTACGGCTGCCAAACAAAAACCATAAAATTACGGTAAAATGTCTTTGTTGAAATAAAGTGCAAAAAATAATAAATCTACAGATATTTTCATTAAAATGTTTACAGAAAAACAATGTTATTTTACAGGATTTTCCTAGATTACAATCAAAGCCGTTCAATAAAGTTACACACTAAGAGTTTTACAAAGAAACACTGTTATTATACAGACTTCTCCTAGATTATTATGATCAAACATCATCAATAAAGTGACTACACTAAAAGTTCAAGAGAAAACAATGTTATTTAAAAGAATTTTCCCTAAATCATTACGGTTAAACACCTTTAATAACATGCCAAGACATGCTCATGATCGTAATTTAACAGTTTTATTTTGGATCAAAAATTTTTGGAAAAAACAACAAACGAGATACTGATTAAAATTCTCACAACTTTAAAATTACAGTTGTTACATTTTATTGAATAGTGTTTATGTAAATCATGTAGAGGATTAAGTTATATGGAATGATTCAGTTACAGATCTTAAATGAAATGGAACTGTAACATGAAGGGGATGTTGACAAATGAGTGCAGATCCAAAGGTCCAAAGATCCAAATGGTCAGTCCCGGCAGCAAATCACGTAAACAATTAACAGACAAAGCAAGGCAAAAGAAGGGAACCGCGTCATAATGTTCACAGTAGCAGTATAACAAGACTAAGCAATTGGTGTATGCATCTGTGCTGCTTTTAAAGTGCATGTAATCAGTTCATAACGATCCCCCGACTTTTCCGCAATCAGCGGAATCTGAAACAGGTGTATGTGAGCACTCTTAGTGTGTTAATTTATTTAATGGATTAGATCGTAATAATCTAGGAAAAGTCTGTAAATAACAGTGTTTCTCAGTAAACATTTTAATGAAAATATCTGTAGATTTATTATTTTTTGCACTTTCTTTTTCAACAAAGAAATTTTACCTTAGTTTTATGGTTTTTGTTTGGCAGCCGTAGCTGCCAGTCATTTGACCTTTTTTTACGATTTTATAAAAAATTTTTACAGAGCAAGTAATTACAATTTATTACTTTAATTTTACGTAATTTTAAATGTACTTAAAAAACAGGAAAAAACACTGTAAATAATATGTCAATTTTTTGGTAAAAAAACAGACAAATTGCTGAAATTTGTCATTACTTATATAGTGCATAAAATAACAGTCAAGCCGTTAATTTACTGATAATGTTTGTAATATTTACGAACTTTTGAATATAATTAAAAATAACAGAAAAAATACTCTATAAAATACTGTAATTTCCCTGTATAAAAAACACAAATGTCAGTAATTTGTCTTTAATAATAAAGTACCTAAAATGAAAGTCAAACGGTTAATTTAGAGAGATTGGTTGTCGTTTTACTAAGTTTTGAATATAATGTGAAATGACAAAAAAATACTGTAAAAAATGTAAGTATATTTTCTGTAAAATTAGTTTTTTTTTTACAGTGTATATACAGTTATTATTATTTCCAACTCTATATACAGTAGAAAATTGGCAGGCCTGTATACAGTACACTCACATACTGTTATGATCACCAGCGATCTAGCAGTTGCAGATCGCTGGAGATCTGCAAATCTGCCTCTTTACCAAACTACAATTCCCATCACGCCCCGCACTTACACGCCAGTCCTAGATCACCCTTTGGTTTTAAAGACACAGCTGCAGATCATTGTGTAATGATGAAGGTGTGGCAACAGAGATGGAGATCCACATGCAACTTTATTTAGTGAATGGTCAGACAGGCAAAGGTCAAAACAGGAACAAAACATAAATAGCAATGGAAATCCAAGAGTAGTCATAGAAACAGTCAAATGTCGAAATTGGCAGAAAACTATCACCATTCAAAAACGGTCCAAGAATCAAAAACCAGAAGGAACAAAACATGGAACACAGAACAATACTGAGCAAGGAATGAATGTCTCTGTGGTGCTTTAATAGTAATCAGTGAGGATGATCTCCAGTTGTGTATGTGAAATCAAGGGGTGATCTAGAATTGATGTGTGAGTGCCAGGCAATATGGGATTTGTAGTTCAGGATTTGTAGTGGCATATATGTAGTTCTCCAGCGATCTGCAACTGCTAGATCACTGGAGATCATAACACATCCATCCATCCATCCATCCATCCATCCATCCATCCATCTATACATAATTATATTAATTTCTTTAAATTCTAAAACTAAGAAACCCTTTTTTTGTTTTGTTCTTTTCTCATGATTAAAAAAATTTAATCTGACCTTTTAACAGTTTTATTTCTTTGATTACTTCTTTTGAATAAAAGCATCTGCCAAATGATTAACTGTAATTCAATGTAAAGGTAATTTCAATGTAATTTAAAATCTGTGGACACAGATGTCAAGTGTTTAAAATCTTTAATTACACAGCACTTTAATGCATATGTTACCAAAAATAAGATAGGGGTCATGCTACTTAGGATCTATTTTTTGATAACTAGCCAGCAGCCCAAGAGCTTCTGCTGTTTCATGGCTCCTCTAATGTGCTTGTCTTGGCAGAGATGTGACATCAACTGCTTTGGCTAGATACATAGGAAAACAGCAGAAGAATGAGAAAAGTATCACAAGCCAACTCTTCATTGTTTTATGAGGGAGGCCCTCATTGGTCCCTAGGCTGGTAAACGTAACACGTTTATATTGCAAAGTATTAGAAAATGATTATGCTTAATAGAACTATGCACAGAAATAGAGATATCGCCACCATTTAGACCACTGGAGCCAGAAGCACCACTCAGCTCTTCAAATGTAAAAGTAGGACTGTTGAAAGAAGCAAGGAGCCTAGCTGTGCCTGTAATACAACTGTGGCTACAGCATTGGCCTCATAATATTGATGTTTGTACTGAAGGGTACAAGAGGAGGTGCTTATAGGGGTAATTTTCCCAAAAATCTAAATTCAGTCATCATTTACTCTCCCTGATGATGTGCCACAGTTCATTTAAACATAAACCCCCAGAATATTTGGGCTGTCTAAAATCAACCCCAGATTTTAATAGGGAACTAGTTAAATTCCTCTCTCTAAAATGTATTTTTTGGATACTGAATGCCTTTCATGAGGTAAAGTCTGTGTTCACATGATGTTTTATTGACATCTTTCCTTGTGGCTTTCGAACAATCCCTATCCTTCTCATGGCTCTATCTCTTATCTCCACCTATAGCTGGTGTGAGGTGGACACACTGGCACTGTTGTGATTTGGCTGCCATCACACCATCTAGATCAGGGGTGCCCAAACTTTTTCTTATGAAGGGCCAAAAGCCAAACTTGAATAAGGCTAGTGGGCCGAAGGTAGATATAAGTGTCATGGGTAATTTCCTAGTTTATTTTATAATATTTAAAAATAACTAGAAAACATTACTTTATATTAACTAATACAGCATTTATTTTACATTTTATAATGCATTTATTACAGTAAAAACAATATCAATCTCATTTATAACAGAATGGAGTTACACTAGTTTTTGCCTTGATTTGCTCATTGATGTCTTGTGCATATAGTCCTTTATCCATCGAGTGAGATTATTTTTTCTTTTTTAAAAATCTGATTAATTTACAACATTTAATTTCAGTTTGCTTTTTTGTAGCTCAGCAACAAAACAAACAAACAAAAAATGTTACGACAAATTATAACCGGTTACTCACTGAAGCTAAGCAGGGCTGAGCCTGGTCAGTACCTGGATGGGAGACCACATGGGAAAACTAGGTTGCTGTTGAAAGTGGTGTTAGAGAGGCCAACAGGGGGCGCTCAACCTGCGGTCTTTGTGAGTCCTAATGCCCCAGTAAAAGTGAAGGTCCTGATTCTCTGTGGTCATTAAAAATCCCTTGGCACTTCTCCTGAAAAGCAGCGGTGTAATCCTGGTGTCCTGGTCAAAATCCCTCAATCGGTCCTTTCAATCATGGCCTCCCAATCATCCCTATCCACTGAATTGGCTCAATCACTGTCTCTCCACTCTTCCAATAGCTGGTGTGTGGCGTGAACATGAGAGAACATGTACAGTAAACCCCCACAGAAAGTGCCGACTGGCTCAGCTAGGACTTAAACCAGCAACCATCTTGCTGTGAAGAAGCATTGCTAGCTACTGAGCCACAAGGTTGCCCAATCCTGTAAATAAGAAGGAGGGAGAAGGGATATATGGGGAGGTCTTCATAAACGAATATAGGGAATGAAGTTAAACTTGATATTTATGTTAAATTTGATCCTATTGGCTAGCTAATGATTAGCGATAGGGATCAGCTGCGGTCAATCATACCACGTGCTCCTCTCGAAATTAGTTTGGGAAATTTAACTTATGAGAGATTTGTAATGAAGTTATGTGTCTTGGTAATTTTAAATTGACAGGTTATTATGTATTTGTTCATGTAAAGTTGTCATTATAAAGGTCTTATTACAGTCCCATGGACACCTTCTTCAATGAAAGTTTTTAAAATACATTTTTTTGTGTAGGTTTATATCTTAAACTAACCTAAAGTTTTGTTCTGCCTTTGAATTATAAAAAAGAAAGAAGAGTATACAGCATTTAAACAAAACCCCATTGAGTAAATAATGATGTAATAATCCTTTTGGGCAAACCAAACTTTAAAAGTAACAGTAAAATTGATTTTATGTAGCCGTCATGCATTAAAATGATAGAGCCAGTGATACTCGGCTAAGATTGAGGAGAAGCACTTAAAAGAAGTCAACATCACCAAGTTCCAGCTTCACCAAAACAAGCATCATACCTATAAAAATCAGTTCCAGGAACACTGAGAACACAACTCTTTGGTAAAACGTCTTATCCTCAATGCGTGGAGAGATAAATCCTGACACTCCAGACCTCGAGCTGCACAACAGGCACATACACATATGCAAGCTATTTAAACAGAGAAACATGTCAAGAAAGAAGCCTTAAATAAAACGACATAAGCTAAATGTGCTGATATCAGCTGAGAGAGGCTTCCTTCTGGCCCAAATCTCAGACGTCTCCTTGAATATTTATGGGTTTAATATGCTAGGTTGTTCTCTGCTCTCCAGACACACCAGCAAATCCACTATATTTCACACAGTCTCTGTTATGTTTGCTCCCACTTTGGCATACAACCCTCAGTAGGTGTGAATGCAGTAGCTGTAGTGTTGCTAAATATTTACACCTGAGTTGTGTCTTGTTTACTTCAAGCACAATTAAATAACAAGCTATGTAATGTAATTTCCAACATAATCAGGCCCAATCTAAGTTTAAAACACAAAGTGAACTTTCTAGAAAAGCATGCTCCTGATAGATTTGGTCTTTAGGATTTTATGATGAGGAGGTAGAACTTGGAAATCAATCATGTAAGGTGTAGACTTTGAGACTCAACCTTCTTTGATGCAAAAATGAATCATGTAATATGGAGTTATGGTTTTGAGGGTCTGTGTAACAGTCAAGTATACGCTCACCGGCCACGTTATTAGGTACACCTTACTAGTTCTGGTTGGACCCGCTTTTGCCTTCAAAACTGCCTTAGTCCTTTGTGGCATAGATTCAACAAGGTACTGGAAATATTCCTCAGAGATTTTGGTTCATATTGACATGATAGCACGTTGCTGCAGAATTGTCAGCTGCACATCCATGATGCAAATCTCTCATTCCACCACGTCCCAAAGGTGCTCTATTGGAGGTGACTGTGGAGGCCATTTTGAGTACAGTGAACTTATTGTCATGTTCAAGAAACCAGTCTGAGATGATTCGTGCTTTATGACATGGAGTGTTGTCCTGCTGGAAGTAGTCATCAGAAGATGAGTACACTGTGTTCATAAAGGGATAAAAATGGCCAGCAACAATACTCAGGCTGTGGCGTTGACACAATGCTCAATTGGTACTAATGAGCCCGAAGTGTGGCAAGAAAATATCCCCCACACCATTACACTACCACCACCAGCCTGAACCGTTGATACAAGGATGAATGGAGCATTACTTTCATGTTGTCGATGGCGAATTCTGACCCTACTATTCGAATGGTGCAGCAGGAATCGAAACTCATCTGACCAGGCAATGTTTTTCCAATCTTCTATTGTCCAATTTTGGTGAGTCTGTGCAATTTGTAGCCTCAGTTTCCTGTTCTTAGCTGACAGGAGTGGCACCCGGTGTAGTCTTCTTCTGCTGTAGCCCATCCGCCTCAAGGTTCGATTTGTTGTGTGTTCAGAGATGCTCTTCTGCATACCTGTGTTGTAACGAGTGGTTATTTGAGTTACTGTTGCCTTTCTTTCAGCTCAAACCAGTCTGGCTATTCTTCTCTGACCTCTGGATTCAACAAGCCATCTGAGCCCACAGAACTGCCGCTCACTGGATATTTTCTCTTTTTAGACCATTCACTGTAAAACCTAGAGATGGTTGTGCATGAAAATCCCAGTAGATCAGCAGTTTCTGAAGTACTCAGATCAGCCCGTCTGTCACCATCAACCATGCCACATTCAAAGTCACTTAAATCACCTTAATGCTCTGCTTTTGAGATGGAAATAGATAATGTAGCAGGTAGGTGTGGCTTTTGGGCTGTGCTTTCTTTAATGTGAAAATTGTTTATGTAATAGAAAGCTGTGGTTTAGGGCTCCGTCTTCTTTTACATAGAAATTGATTATGCGATAGGTAGGTATGGCTTTATACATCCAACTTCTTTGACATAGAAACTAATCCGATACAACAGCATAATCACAATCTTTCTTAATTACTGATTTCTCACACTCTCTTTTCTGATGACTGTTATTGAGAGGAAAATGTGCAGCATACATTTACATATTCATCTAAATAGCATGCTCAGCAGTGTGGGTGGCATCAGGATTCTTGCAAAAAGTTAAAAGTGTATTTTAAACTTAATTTCTTTCTTAAGCAAAACATGCTGTAAGGCCTAACTTTTTCTTATTTTCATGCATTGTTCAGTTTTTTGGTTCATTTCTAAACACTCTGTATTGTGGCTTTTGACTTATCACTTGTAACGATTGCTGTATGTGTGTGTGTGTGTGTGTGTGTGTGTGTGCGTGCGTGCGTGCGTGCGTGCGTGCGTGCGTGCGTGCGTGCGTGCGTGTGTGTGTGTGTGTGTGTCTGTGAAGGCACATGCACAGAAGTGTGTTTTTAGTTCCGCATTGGGGTCACCATCAAATGGAGCTTTTGATTAGCTCCAGGTGTGAATCTTGTGGCCCAATGAGACGGTGGTTCTGGAAGTGTTCACAGCTGTGGATCCAACTGGCGCTGTGTGGCACGACAAAAAATAACAAAATTTCATTGAGCCAACAGGAAAAGTCGAAGCTCAAAATATCAACAATGGTAACTTTTATTGTCCACAACCAAAAACCAAGTATTAAATTTGGCACATTTGTGAACTAGGACAAGATTATGAAGAAAACACAACAGAAATGTAATGTTTACTGAATTTCACTACCTGCATTAAGTTACCACAAATATTTTAAAATCTTTTTTGTTACCAGTTGAGTTGTACTTTATAAAATGGACAGATTGAGAGCCAAATCCAATTTGTGTACAGTAAGTTCAAGAGTATTTTTTTCTCTTACTCAGTTTCAAATTTTCAAAAAAAATATTACACACCACAACTGTTGAACATTGCTAACAATAAAAAAATGGATCACATGACACTAAAAACAGGAGTAAATAAATTGCACTTAAGCCTAATATTTGGTATATACAATACATACAATAGGGTTTAAACTGTGAGCCTTTATTTAATGTTTTGTCAATTGTTTTTACGTTGAAGGACTTTAGCCTTATATGGTCCACTTTTCCATCCATCATGAAACTCTTTCTGCAGGAATTCTTTTTTTCCATTGAAGATGCACTTTAAATCATCTAAAATCATGCTGGGAAACATTATCATCAGGTTTTACACAACTTGAAGTTCAATTGCCTGTGGCAAAATCAATGGCAAAACGATCCTTTCAGACATTCTGAAACTCTTTTTTTCCTCTTATCTTTCCCTTCTGTCCTCAGCTCCATATGTAAACTACATTCAGAAAGACCCTGGAGCTCCCTGCTCCCTGACTGAGGCTCTGGAGTATTTGCAAGTGGACGTTTTAGCAGACCTGATGGAGAAAGACCAACAGTCTTCCAATCAGAAGCAGCCACCCAAAAACAAGCCCCACAATGTGACTGTTGTTGCTATGGAGGGCTGTCACTCCTTTGTGATTTTGGACTGGGCGCGTCCACTAAAAGACGACATGGTGTCAGGTGAGTGAAAATCTTATATCATGAAGCAGTTCTTTTAAATAATTAAAAATGCTTGACGTTGCAGAACATCTTTTGTTCTTTTCAACACAAAGTTTGCTTAATATAATGTACTGTACAGCAACAAATATCTAAGGTAAACATTCTATTGCTTATTTTATCTTTTAAAGTTTGGAGTTGCAACACAGTGGTTTAGTGGTTAGCACTATCGCCTCACAGCAAGAAGGTTGCTGGTTCGAGTCCCAGCTGAGCCAGTTGAAATTTCTGTGTAGAGTTAGCATGTTCTCCCGGTGTTCACGTGAGTTTCCTCCAGGTGCTCCGGTTTCCCCCACTGGAACGTAGGCTCTATGAGTGAATTGAATAAACTTAATTGGCCGTAGTGTATGAGTGTATGTGTGAATGAGTGTGTGTTGGTGTTTCCCAGTATTGGGTTGCAGCTGGAAGGGCATCGGCTGTGTAAAACATGCTGGATGAGTTGGCGGTTCATTCCACTGTGGCGACCCCTGATGAATAAAGGGACTAAGCCGAAAGAAAATGAATGAATAAAGTTTGGAGTTTAGCTCATGACAAAAGTGAAGTCAAATCATAATCACTATTAAAGCACTTTGTTAAATGTGTGACTGCTGGCTTTAGACAATGTTGTACTATTGTTTTATTATTTTACTAAAGTTAGTTGTGGCCTGACATAATATGGATGATGCATGGTCTGTATTAGAGCGTATATCTAGTGATTTTATGTAGTATGTTGACGCAATTAGCTAAAAATGTAACATTTATGGAAAGTGTTATATACAAACAAATATTTTCACACATCCACAAAAAAGACATTAGATGATGGTGTGATTATACATATACTATCCCTAGTCTGCCATTATTTTTTTGATTCCTTGTTTTAAGTTCTTGCAAGCTCATAGGTCAACAATGTAAGATGCATGCACAGAACATAAGCGCTTTTCAAACGTTTTGTAGTTTACATACTGTAGAGCCAAGCATTTTATTTTATTTTTTTTGAAAATGTGCATTTTGAACCCCATTTTTAAAAACTTTTGCCTTCTTTGAAAAGAGAATTATTCATAAAACAGTGGTGTCAGGCGACGCAGTGGCGCAGTAGGTAGTGCTGTCGCCTCACAGTAAGAAGGTTGCTGGTTTGAGCTATGGCTGGGTCCTTTGGCGTTTCTGTGTGGAGTTTGCATGTTCTCAATGCGTTTACGTGGGTTTCCTCTGGGTGCTCCGATTTCACCCACAGTCCAAAGACAGGCAGTACAGGTGAATTGGGTAGGCTAAATTGTCCGTAGTGTATGAGTGTAAATGAATGTCTATGGATGTTTCCCGGAGATGGATTGCTGCTGGAAGGGCATCCGCTACGTAAAACATGTGCTAGATAAGTTGGCAGTTCATTTCACTGTGGCGACCCCAGATTAATAAATGGACTAAGCCGAAAAGAAAATGAATGAATGAATGAATGAACAGGGTGGTGTCACTTCAAATTCGATTTTTAAAAGTTTTAAAGCCAGTTATTTTTCTTGTTGTTGTTGAATATACAGCATAAAGCTCACAATGCAACAAATATTTGTAAAAAAAACAACAACAAGATTCACCCAATTCAGTTTATGCATTTATTACTGATACTCAGTTTCTCGGTCTACTATGCTTAAGCAATATTAAAGAAAGCTAAAGAAAGAAAAGTTAATCATGCATAGACCTGTTTGATAGCAGCAATGAAAAAGATTTACAACCTATTTCACTGACAAGGAAAAAGATGCATCAGACATGTTAACAGCAAAGCTGAGGATGACAACTATGCAGTCAACTAATAAACTGCATGGGAACAGAGCAACATAGTTCGTCTAGCAATGGAAATTTTGCATCATCCACATGTTGTGCCAAGCCTGTATAAATTTTCTTCTGTGGAATGTTAAAGAAAACAAACAAACAAACAAACAAATAAATTAATAGATGCATAATTTGAAACAACACGTGGATGAATTAAGATGATAGAATGCTTATTTTTGACTGGACTGTCTCTATTTGTGGCAGGCAATCAGCTGACACTTTTGAATTGGAAACATAAAAATATTGCTGATTTGCAAAGAAATTATAGTTTCATTAAAAGGATGGTGCACTGTTTTAACTTGTTTGGAAATAAACTAAAAAATCAAATGTGTGTGATTTGTAAATAAGATTGGATTGTTCAAATACCGCCTGTTGAAGTAACTCCATCTGGTAAAGCACAGTGCTGAATTGTCTTACATCCTGCACGGTCTGCATTTAATGTGCATTTTCAGGCACAGAGCTATATTTAACATTGCTGTAACATATTGACCCTGACAGTTTCATTCTGATTCACACATACAGGGAGGCAATTCCCACAGCCACTGTTAGTGTCATGATGTGATGTGTGAGGAGGTTTACATGCAGCGGATTCCCTGCCAACAGACCGCCGATAAAGTTTAGATGAATGGTGCAACTTTTTCAAAACATGAAAAATAAGGTCCACATGCTCTTGAATAAAATTTGAGAAAACAATCTCATGTTACAGCTGATTTGTTTATAAGTAATCGCTGCAATTTAAAAAGAAAATCTTTTTTCAATACTAAAAGCATTTTAACATTATTACACTTGCAAAGTGCATTACAGAATTATGAATTACATTGTATTACTCTACAGATCCAATTAATATACTTTTCTTAGCTGTATATTTACACAGCAATGTAGAAAAAAAATGAGACCTCACTGAGGCAATTGATGTGTTTGAGGTAAACATAATTTTTGATTTGTATATATCTGTAATCTACTGATGGCTTCTCATCATTTTATTTTTAATAAAAATCATGTCATGTTTTCAGAAGTTCTATTAATTTTCAGACAAGGCAATAACAATGTTTAAACAGTTAACAAATCTGTATTTGGTAGAATATCCCTGATTTTCAATGAAAATCAAATTCATTCAATCAAAACAATTAAATATAATAGCTCTAAATGGCAATAGTTATAGTTTATCTGGAAGTTTATCTATTCCATATAAAACTATTTTCAATCTGAAATCTGATCAAATAAATAAATAAATGTAAAGTTTTTTAAAGCCTTTAAAGTTTAAAGCCTGCAAATTAAGTACATAAAATGCAGTAGTCAAAAAAAAAACTCTTGAAATATTTACTGTATTCTTTTATTTCTTCATGAAATATGATGTTTACTTAAAGGTCCCATGAAATTAAAATACATTTTTTTAAATGTCTGTATCAGTATTGTTAGTCTTTAAGATATTTACCATCTAGTGCACTCCAAGACAGTGACAAAATGCACATTATAAACATAAAACCGATATAAACCAAGAGTTTAATTCACATCACCACATACTACAGTTTCTCATTAAATCAGAACCAATCAAATGCTCTCTAGTGTCTGACATGCCCCGCCCCCTTCAAGACGCTTCTCATTGTCTTTTCATTTGACGCGTCTAAGCTCAACCACTTTCACTGGCAGAGCAGTGATGGAACAAAATGCTATTGGGTGTTTTACTTTAAAGGGGAGGTGCTACACTATGTCCCACCCTCTCTTAATGTTTCGGTTGAGATTACGACAAACATGGAATGAAAACACATGTTTAAAAGCACTTCACAAGACCTTTAATATGTTTCCTTATTGTTTTTTTTTTTTACATAAAAGAAAATTGATCATTTTGACTCGTACTTATGGTCTTATGGTCCAGGGTCACATATGTTAGAGACATTCATGAAATAAAACAAAAGTCAATATTTTGTTCAAACCTATTTTCAAGTGTTTTTTTTTTCATCCATAGCTGTATATATCTATACACTCATAAATAAAGGAACAAAATCTGTCACTGAGGTGTTACCCATTCTAAATGAACTCGTTTGTACCATTCAGATAGACATTAGTAAATTTGGGGTGCAGTTTTGTGCCTTTAAGCCTTTAAGGTTCACTTTTGTACCTTTGTACCTTGTGACAAAATGTACATTTTGAAAATATACATATATATATATATATATATATATATATATATATATATATATATATATATATATATATATATATTTTTTTTTTTTTTTTTTTTTTTTTTTTTTTTATGAACTCTTTTACTTTCATAAACCTTCACTCCTACACTGCTCTCTTTTTCATATTAGATGGTGGAAAGTACACGCACATGCTTACTTTATATACATACTGCAGCCTTGGCAGACGTTTAGCCCTTCCATGATGTAATAAGCAACCAGGATTATATTGAGGAATCCCTATGAAGAAATGACATAATCCCTGCTCATTTATCTGAATCTGTTTGAATCTCTCTTTCATAGGCTACATGGTACACAGTGCCTCCTATGACGACGTTCTGAATAACAGATGGTCAGAACAACCCTCAACTGGAACACACCTCCCTGTTGAAAACCTCAAACCTAATTCAAGGTGCTTTACAGCGTGAAACACAAACACACCACATCAATCCATTTATATATATATATATATATATATATATATATATATATATATATATATATATATATATATATATATATATATATATATATATATATATTTATTTATTTATTTATCCAAAGCTACTTACAAGTGATTAAATTAAATGAAAAAAAAGTTCTGATGTAAAGGCTTAGTTACAAAAAAGCAATTGGGAAGAGTTCTCTGTGTAAATCTTTTGGGAGGCCTGATAAATCATGCTTAATCCAAGAACTCCAACAATATGCTGGGAAGATTTGAGAGACTTGTTGGTATACAAAGCTATAAAATAATTTCCACTTTCTTTATTGGACATAAATTTATACAAATGCAACATTTATCTCAATCTTGCTCTAGTTTTTTCCCCAAACATCTTTTGCAAAGTCTTAAACTATCTCTGAGATGATAACTGATCTGAAATGTGGTTGCATGTTTAAAATATGTGCCAGATTAAGTCATAAAAGCTGGGAACTATTTTATAATTAGCAGGGTTGTCATAGTTAGCTCATGTACGCGTGTAATCAATTTGACTTCATATGGGATTTATTCTGCTCTATGCGATTTCTATCTGATTGCAATCTTTGGAGCAGATAGGAACTGATAAATCAGACCCATACAGGATGTTTTACAAAGCGTTTTTTATTGCATATTTTATTGTATTATATTTTTTATTATTGTTTTAGTGGTAAAATATAAATATCTTTGAAGCACTTTTTTCTAATTATTCTTTTTTTAAAGCAAACTTATTATTACATAGTGGGTTTTTTTTACTTTTCTTGAACATTAGAATATTGAATAATTTCTTAAGTATAATTTGAATGTTTTTAGGACTTTTTATCTAATTATTCTTTTTTTTTTTTCAAAAATGCTGCAGAAAATCAAGAGCAAATTTATTATTACAAACTGTTTTTTGAACATTGGTATATTTCAATGATTTTTAAAGTATAATTTAACTGTTTTTAGGACTTTTTAAAATTATTCTTTCTTTAAAATCATTTTCGCCTTCTTTATTGTAACTTTTTATAGAACCTAACAAAGGACTTTTTTCCTCATTATTCCCTCTTTTTTAAATATGATGCATAAAATCAAGAGCAATTTCTTTTCTTGAACATTAGAATATTTGAAGAATTTCTAATGTATATTTTGACAGTGAGGTCATGTTTGCTGGAAATTCAATTCAACAATGAATTTGGAGAAATAAGTAAAAAAAAAAAAAAAACTTCCCAGGCACTAAAATAACTGCTTTTCAGTGATAGCCAGAACCTACCACACTTTAGCCAAGACCACATTAACATTGCACAACTATATTGTGTTTACATGTGTCTGTTTCTGAATTTCTGCTCTCACTGTAACACTATAAACCTCTACAAACACATTTTTGCAGCAGTAGATAAGGGAGGTGTTTATGGCCTGTCTGCACATTTCCCACAGATGTGAAGCAATTTCTGCCTACCAGAGCCATCTAAATGCTTTCTTAACCAAGCAGCATGCTTTCATTGGGGCATTACAGCACCAATGAGCTTTCCCACAGATTTCCACACAATCATTCATTCAGTTCTGCGCATCCCTCTCGCATGTTTATTTCTTAGATATCTTTGGCTTATTAGGTCTACTCTCAGAACAGATTTTGCTTCAAAATTAGTGCAAAAAAGTATTCACAGACTTCGTCTGGACCTGCACATGTCTTCTGCACGCATACATAAATGCGCGCAGCTGTGTGTAACGCCCCAGGTTTGATTGACAATTGTTTTGTACACTTTTCCAGACAGGCAGATGCACTCTCTCCATCACTACCTTGAGAAAATAGGTTCTGTGCATTTGCACTCATTAGAGAAGTTTGGTTCATAAACGTGGAATGTGAGGATGAAGTTGTTTTTATTATCCTCTGGGATTCATTTAGAAGCCTCTGTTATTATAGCCTCTCAGCCGAGCTCACTGACTGACAACTTTACAGTTCAGCTATGAAGTGTTGATAAGTTTTATGAATAATTTGCGATAGCTTTTAGACCTAGGTAAATAGCCTACACTGTGGACAATAACAGATTAGTCAAAGAAATGATGACAAACCACTTGGATGCCATATCGAGGCTTTCATCAGTTCCACAAAAAATTGTGGTCAGAAGGGCAAGGAAAAATGAGACACATATGTTCAAAATGCACGTTAGTTCACCCAAAAATGAAAATTAAAGGGACAGTTCAGCCAAAAATTAAAATTTGTTGATACTTTCCACATTCTCAGGTCATCCAAGATGTAGTGTAGGTGGCTTCCAGGATTTTTAAACTAAAACTATAGTGATTCATTAAATGTCAATCAACAGCTACAGCACTTTGAGAATCCAAAAATATATACAAGCAAAACATAATGAATACTTGTGGCTCCTCATGATTCATTGATGCCTTATGAAATGATCGGTCTGAATAAGAAACTGAACATCATTTACATTAGGGCTGGGCGGTATGGAGGCATTTATCATTACCGTAGATTAGAATTCTTATCTGCTCTCGCTTCTGCAGATCTATGTGCCCTCCAGAAACTTGCGTTCTGTGAATGAACGTCGCCTCGTGGTTCCATCCCAAAGGGGGAAGAAATCACTTTCGCGAACGCGAACGCTCAATCTGCCCAGTTGGTGGAATGAACTCCCTAACTGCATCAGAACAGCAGAGTCACTCGCTACTTTCAAGAAACGACTAAAAACTCAACTATTTAGTCTCCACTTCACTTCCTAATCTGTAATTGCCTCTCTGAATATCACACTAACTGTACAAAAAAAACAAAAAAAAACTAATACTACTAATACTTCCCTTCTTAGACTTTACAGACCTGAAACTTGCTTATAGCACTTATTCATTGTTGCTCTTGGTTGTGTAAATTGCTTCCTTGTCCTCATTTGTAAGTCGCTTTGGATAAAAGCGTCTGCTAAATGACTAAATGTAAATGTAAATGTAAATGAATGAAGCGTGAATGAAGCTGTGAAAGACACTCCTCTGGAGACTGGCAGTGTTGCCAATTGCTTTATATTTTTAACAAGAAGTGATTACTTAATTTCAATACTTAAAGAGAATAATTGTTTATGTTTTGCATTTCTGAAAGAAAAAATATTTTATAGTTTTTATGTCCTTAAAGTGTATTTATATTTTCATATATAAATGCTCTTTTCCTGTTAATTACTTGGGATATATTTAATATCTGTTAAATAATGTTACTTGAAAAAATGTTTATAATAATACTAATAATAATAAAAATAAGGTCTGTCCACATAACTATGAAATGTGACATACAGTTGAATTTTTTTCATCTAAAGTAATCTTTTGTTTACTATATTTGTAAGGTAAAAATAAAATCCAAAATAATCAAATAAGATCAAGTCCTTTTCTTTTCTTAAATATTTAAGCTTACTTATTATATAAAACCCCTTTGTACATTCTCTGAAATAACTACTTTTATAAAATTATATTGTGAAGATATCGTTAGCATGAAATAAATGTTGTCATTTACCGTAAATTGAAATAAATGTTGTCATTTACCGTAAATTAAACTTTTGGTCAGACCGCCCAGCCCTAATTTACATCATTACCTTGAAATTCACAGCTTTTGCAAACAGTCCTGAGCATGTTTATGACAAAGTATTGTAATGTAATGGGCAGCACAAATGTCTTGATACCTCAGGCTGTTGATGTTGCCAAGCACTCTGCAGATCTTTAACACGCCGCCATACTAAATGTAACCCCAAACCATGATTTTTCCTTCACCAAACATGACTGATTTCTGTGAGAATCTTGGGTCCATGTGGGTACCAAAAGGTCTTGTGCAGTATTTTTGATTATAAGAATGCAGTTCAATGGATGATTCATCTAAAAAAATTTACATTTGCCACTTTAACAAACGATCAACTAGAAATCAAGTTATTATGTGTTGCTCATACAACTGGGAATAATGACAAGACTTTTGTCAGATAGTGTATAGTTCAGAATTAAGAGAAAATTAGTCAACATATAGTCAGATGTAAACTTTTCAACTCACAAATCTCCGGAACTGTGAGATACAAACTTGCAGTTCTAAAAAAATGGTCTTTACAACTCTAAAATATAGACTATTCACTTTGCTGTCTTTTTAATGCTGGTATTTATTTCATTGCATTTTATACCGGACATTTTTCTGAATGTCTCCTTTTGTAGTCCAAAAAAACAGAAAAGTGGTATGTAGCATTGGCACACTGAATAATGACTGAATTTTCATTTTGGATGTACTACCCTTTTAATAATATTTGGTCAAAAGGACAAGGAGAAAGCAGCACATGGGCACATAAACAGTAACCACACATCCTGGTTGAAATATGACAGACCCCCTCCTTACTCTCCTTCTGGCGGTCTGACAGTAATTGTCCATTTTTTTCTTTATTTTGGTCAGAGTTTCCACGTGGCTGTGCTAATTTGATCCAGCAGTGCTGATTTTATGTCATTAAACGGGTCCTGAGTTAAAACAAGCGAAGCGTGAGCTAACCGAACAGTTCTCTCACTGGCACAACAGAAGGCTGTGTGCTGTGTGTTAGCTCTGCCCTTTCAACTTCATCATAGTTCTCGCTTTTAATTTCTTTACTTGTCTAATTTATCCTCGGAGGTAAAGGATGTGCCAGAGAGTCAGGGCAGAATGGGTGGTTGTGGTCTGGTATTTGTCACAAAGAGATTTTGTCAGATTGGAAATTCCATGTTGCAGTGTTATTGTCTTGCTCGCTCTCCCTGACATGCAGCCTCTTCTTGTCATTAAATTTTGTCAGCCTTTTCTTTTTGCCAGAGGCTCACTCTCAAAACTTTTCCTCATGCAGGTTTTATTAACGCACATTTTAACTGTGCTTCCTTTCATTTTCCTACCCGTTTTGCTTTACTTTTTTCTGTCCTTTTTCATTTCCATAATATGTATGATCCTTTTTGATTTCCTTCTTCTTCATTTTTATTTCATTTTCTATTCTTTCCTTGGCTTTTCCCTATTTTTATTTTTATTTTTGTCTTTTACATTTCTTCCTATTTTTCATTTTTGTAACCAATTTTCCTTTTATTTTCATGTCATTTTTATTTTGTTTTATACCTACATGATTTCAATACAAATTTTTTTCATTTTCTTTTTAATGTTTTTTTTTTCTTTTATATGTTAATTTTTCTTTGCTCACACATTCTCGTTTTATTATTAAAGGGATCGTTCACCAAAAAATGAACAGAAACTCATCTTTTATTCACCCTCAAATTGTTCCCAACCTGCGCAGTGCACACATTACCGTCTTCAACTGAACATGCAAGAAGATATTTTGAAGAATTTTAGTAACTAAACAGGTATAGTTATTTCCATCTAGAAAAATACTAGTCAGCAAACACAATCAAATTCCAATATTCTTCAAAACATTATCTTTTTGTTCAGTTGAATAAAGAAACTTGAGGGTGGGTAAATTAAATTTTTTGAGCGAACTACTCCTTTAAGTTTAAGTTTTAAGTTTAGATCAGTGTACAGACAATTTTCTGTGACAAAAATCTTCATTACACCGTACCATGCTTTTAAATTTGACTGATTTGAAACACTCTTGTTTTTAGATATTACTTCAGAGTTCAAGCAAAGAATATTTTTGGACTGGGGCCATTCAGTGAAACTTTAACATACGTCACAGAGTCAGGTGAGTCTTTCTTTGTCTGAATGAACAAAAAGCTGGTTATTGTCTTTAAAACCCTTTACTAATATAAATTAAAATGATGTTTTCTTTCATCTAGACGACCCTCTGCTCATAGCAAGACCCCCAGGTAAGAGATATGTCATTACACACAATATTTATGTCATTCTAAAACTCCTTTACAATTTACCTTTACTATCAGTAACACCGGTGGCCATAAGGGAAAAGCGAAACCAACTAACTGCTTACACCCATACATATAATGTCCAAGAAACTGAATATGATTCAAATTCCCAATACGCTTACAGCAAAATTATCATTTTTTTCTTTGATTACAAGTAAAAAGATGTAGGAAATACTTTACTTATAATGAACAACAAGAGTCCATGAATAAATGCTGCTGTAAGCGAGATATAGATGATTGTGTAAAATTGTGATGCGTGCTTTCCTCTGACTAATGAAATGAACAGAACAAAAATGACAACTGTATCATAGAATGAAATTAGGCAGAACAAAAGACAGGCTCTCAAGAGCTACACAAATGTCACATTCTTTTCATTTTCCTGGCAAAAATGTCCTTCAAAAATAAAAATCAGGCGACAGGGTTAAGTACTATACCAGAAAAGTCAAAGGTCTTGATTATTTTATTTTGTTAAAAGCTGTTTGGGCAATGAAAAAGCAATACTTTTTATGTTATTTTTATTTATTAAAGGGTTTATTTAAATGCTGGTGTCTCAAAAAAAGACTTTCAAAGTCAACTTTTAAACTCCATCACATCAAAATTTAAAATGTTTGTTTTACTAGCGCAAATTTGTAATTCTTTAGGGGAACAAATAATTGGTGCAAATTAATCCACTAAAAAAAAAAAATTTTGTGATCTTTAAGTCTTTGCTTCCACGTTCTTCTCTGTTGACATCATTTTGATGGCTTCAGCCACAATAATCTTTTCATTAGTTTGCTAAGAGTCAATCATGCGCAAAAAGAAAGTCCTGCCCTCAACTCGTTATTCCATTTCAGTTGGAAGTACATCAACATACAAACAGTATCAATATCTGTTCCACACTGATTTTAAGACAAAAAAAATTTACCAAATTAGTATGCTTGTAAATAGCTTTAAAAAAAAGGTATGTGAGTGAATTATTGTGTTAAAAAGGGAAAGCTAATATAAACCATGAACTTGTTGTGTATTTTGTGACTAGCTATGTTTTTAATAAAAAAGTAAATTAAAAAAATCCTATCCTAAATTCATTAAAATCTTTTTAATGAATAGAGGTGCCATTGGGGTGTTTTTAAATGAATAGAGCTAGCCACACAAACATTTTCATAAGAGGGATACTGCTTGGAATCCAGTTGTAATATCAATGATTATCAGTCATTTATAGACATTTTAAGAAACCAACAAGCATTTTTTGCTTTTAAAATATGTCTAATAGACGTCTAAGCATAGTCACCTTGGCTAAATTTGAGCTGTCAGTGAAAATTTACTCGATGTCTAAGAATAGTCCAAAACTAGACTAGTCATCAAATAATCAGAAATGAATGACTACACATATGAAGTCTGTCTATTTGACGACTAATCTAGTTTTGAGCTATTCTTAGATGTCTATATTATTTTCACCGACAGCCCAAGTTTAGCCTTGTTCAAGTCTGCACAGTTGCTTGGTTGCTACACATTTCAGCATAAAAGGGCTCTTCAGGATGACATGGTTCTAAATTGAACTGTTGCTGTGGTTTCTTGCTGAAGTTTTCTTTTAATTGTACCTTAGTTAGTAATCCGTAATCCAGTCTCATCAGAACAGATTATGCTCAATCACTGAATCACTGTTGCCCTTAGCATTTATATTTTCCAAATGTAATTGACATTCATTCCCTTTCTAGGTGGGGAGCCCATCTGGATCCCATTCTCATTCAGGTATAACCAAGCCCACAGTTCTTGCAGAGGCAGTCAATTTGTCAAGCGCACCTGGTACAGGAAGTTTGTTGGCGTGGTCCTCTGTAACTCGCTGCGCTACAAGATCTTCATGGCAGATGGACTGAGAGGTACTGACCTTCCTTTCAAACAACATGATGCCGTTCAAACTTGAATCTAATGCTCAGCGTGCCTGTAATATGAAGCAGCCTGTTTTTTTGGAGTGTTTGGCCTAAAAGCCTCGGAAGCATCCATTCCAAACCGCAGTTTCCCCTCAACTAAACACAACGCACTGTCTGAGGTTTGGGTCCTGAGGGACGCTCAAGCTACGACTGTTTTCCATTTCAGAAACATTCTACAGCCTTGCTGATACATTTGGCCATGGAGAGGACCACTGCCAGTTTGTGGACTCCCATCTAGATGGAAGAACTGGACCACACAATCTCTCTCTCAACCTGCCTACAGCTCAAGGTAAGACTACTGGTCAAAAGTGTAAAATCAGTGAGATTTTCTAATGTTTGTAAAAGAAGACGACTGTGTTTACAAAGGCTGCAATTTGATGCATATAAAAACATTGTTACAATTTAAATTTTATTGGCTGACCCTATTATGACTGATAGAAATGCCCACACCCTTCATTAAGCTTTGATGCTGAAGACCCATGCATCTGGCATTGGTCACTTATGACATATATACTTGCCTTAAACACTAATTAAATTCAACAGTTCTGGAAAAATGAATTTAAAAAAGCTGAGTAATTGTACCTTTTGTAATACAAATGTATTTAGAAAAATTATTATATTTTTCAACAACAGTTACATTCATCAGGATAATTGCACATGAATAATAAACAATAATAATAACAAACAATAATAATTGAGTCAAAAAATAATGATAATTTGAAACGTATTGTGTTTTGACACGAGGTATTACATTTTTTAACAAAACTAAGTCACATTTTTAGAATTAAAATCTATTTTCTGTCAGTTTATTCATAAAATAATTACTAATTTTGAAGTATCTTACTCACACTGTAAAATAATGGTCGTTAAATTACAAAAAATTACCGTAAAATAATGCATGTTAAATTACAGAAATTTCCTTACATTTAAAATTTTTCTGTAATTTAACGGACATTATTTTTCAGTAAAATTTAGTAATTCAATGGCCATCATTTCACGGTAAACTTTTGTAATTGAACAGCCATTATTTAACGGTAAATTTCTGTATTTGAACAGTCATTATTTTACAGTAAATTTTTGTAATTTAACAACCATTATTTTACAGCAAATTTCGGTAATTTAATGGCCATTATTTTACGATAAATTCCTGTAATTTCACAGCCATTATTTTACGGTAAATTTCTGTAATTTAACAGCCATTATATTACAGTAAAATTTTGTCATTTAACGATTGTTATTTTAGGGTAAATTTCTGTAATTTAACAGCCATTATTTTACAGTAAATTTTTGTCATTTAATAATCTTTATTTTACGGTAAATTTTTGTAGTTTAACAGCCATTATTTCACAGTAAATTTTAATAATTTAACAATTGGTTTTTTAAAGTAAATTTCTGTAATTAAACAGACATTATTTTATGGTAATTATCTGTATTTTAAAAGCCGTTATATTACAGTAAAAATTGGTCATTTAACAATTGTTATTTTACGGTAAATTTCTGTAATTTAACAGCCATTATTTCACAGTAAATTTTAATAATTTAACGATTGTTATTTTACAATAAATTCCTGGAATTTAACAGCCATTATTTTATGGTAAATTTCTGTAATTTAGCAGCAATTATATTACAGTAAAATCTAGTCACTTAACAATCATTATTTTACGGTAAATTTCTGTAATTTAACAGCCATTATTTTACTGTTAATTTCTGTAATTTAACGGCCATTATTTTACTATAAATTTCTGTAATTCAATGATCGTTATTTTATGGTAAATTGCTGTAATTGAAATTATTTTACTTTGTTTTCTGGTACCCCAGCTGCCGAAAAAAAATAAATAAATAATGGGTTTTTTTTTTACAGGGCAGCACGGGCAGTTACAGTTTCCAGAAAAATAAGAAAGAGCCCAACAATGATGAAAATAATATTACATAGATTTTTAAAGAAATTCTCATTTAAATCACATTATTAAATTACGTTTTAAACTATATTCAATAAGAAAACTGTTATGTTCAATTTGAATAATATTTTAACATTTTACTGTATTTTTTAATTCAATAAATGCAGCCTTGGTGAGTAGAATAGTTTAAAAAAATTATTACTGAACCAAACTTTATTGGCTGTTACTAACATTTCTGAATGTTTACTACTCTACCATGATCTTCTATTTGGGTTTCAGGATATTATCGGTCATACAGACAAGAGCCAGTAAATTTCGGGGCCATCGGCAGGCGTACACCTCATCCATTCGTAGGCTGGTATGAATGCGGAGTTCCGATCCCTGGAAAGTGGTAACAGGAGAAACTCCAAGAGGACATTTCCACAGGACATCACAAACCATGTTTTCTCTCCCTAAATCTGGCAACCAATCAGAGGTGAACTATTGGTCACCGTGACGAACAAACTTAGATCATATAGCAACTGCTTCTGATGGAAGGAATATAGTACTTTGAGTAACACTAATTTTCTACATATTCAGTATCAAGCACTTTTTAAAAACAAAAATCAGTCTGTATATGAGGAAACTGCAGCATGTGTATCTGAGTTTATTAACATTGTCTTATTTTTTTTTCATGTGCTCTGTAATAGTAATTATTTCACATTTGCCATTCTGCCTGGAATATTTATCATACAAGAGCTTCAGAGAAACACCCTTGTTAGCGAGTTAAATATCAAAGCACAAAGTCAAATGAATAAGAATTTTCTGGGAACAAAAAAAGATGATGTAACAAATTTCCTGTGAGTAATGTTTGCTGTTGTTTATATAACTTGCCGAGGTTTTGTACTCTTACGTTTTTAGTAATACCCTCTTTTTGAACAAAAGTTGGCATGAAAGTATTGCCCATATTAGGGCAGATTGAAAAGATATATTTTTATTTGCTCAGGAACAGTTTGAATAAAGGTGCTATAGAGAAAACATAACCTTTTGATCTTACATTACACAGGAAATCTGCTGTGGCAACCTCTGCGATAAAGACTAAACCATAGAAAAATTTATAATATAATATAATATAATATAATATAATATAATATAATATAATGCTGGTTCGAGCCTCGGCTGAGTCAGTTGGCGTTTCTGTGTGGAGTTTGCATGTTCTCACTGCGTTCGCTGGGTTTCCTCCGGGTGCTCCGGTTTCACCCACAGTCCAAAGACATGCGGTACAGGTGAATTGGGTAGGCTAAATTGTCCGTAGTGTATGTGTGTGAATGAGTGTGAATAAATGTTTCCCAGTGATGGGTTGCGGCTGAAAGGGCATCCGCTAAGTGAAAAAGTGCTGGATAAGTTGATGGTTCATTCCGCTGTGGCAACCCCAGATTAATAAAGGGACTAAGCCGAAAAGAAAATGAATGAATGAATGAATGAATGAATATAATGCTATTAGACCCACTTTGTTGACTTAGGCCCTGTTTATACTGCCAGTTAAATGTGACCCAATTCAGATTTTTTGCTCATATGTGTCACAGATCGGATTTATTCTATGACCGTGTAAACACGAAAAAAAAAAAAAAATGCATTCGGATATTCAGATATTAGTTTCAGGCGTCCTACATACAGTTGAAGTCAGAATTATTAGACCCCCTTTGAGGTTTTTTTCTTTTTTAAATATTTCATAAATGATTCTTACCAGGGCAAGGAAATTTTCACAGTATGTCTGATAATATATTTTCTTCTGGAGAAAGTCTGATTTGTTTTATTTCGGCTAGAATAAAAGCAGTTTTTAATTTTTTAAAAAACATTTTAAGGTCAAAATTATTAGCCCCTTAAAGCTAATTTTATTTTCGATATTCTACAGAAAAAAACATCGTTATACAATAACTTGCCTAATTACCCTAACCTGCATAGTTAACCTAAATAACCTAGTTAAGGCATTTTTAATGTCACTTTAAGCTGTATAAAAGTGTCTTGAAAATTATCTAGTCAAATATTATTTACTGTCATCATGACAAAGATCAAATGTGACAATGCGACTATCATGCAAACATGTAGATTACATTTATTGAGGCATTCCATTTTGTACGTTGTTAAACTTGTGACAATCTGGTACTTCTCAGCGGTTTAATCATGTAGAAGGAAAATCGTGTGTGAAGACATCGACGAGGAAAGCAACAACAGAGGAAACAGGGTGGAGGAAAGTGGTGGTCGACAGCAGAAGTTACCTGCCTTCTTGCCCTGTGGGAAGATGAGTCCGATCAAGATAAACCCATAAATTTCACTGAATGGTGAAGGACACCATATATAAACTGCAGGCGCAAGCTGCAATGACAGCCCTTTCCCTCCTCCTCCGCCTCAAAATCATTTTAAAGTTGGCCAAACTTCTGATATTTTGCGGAGCTAAAAGCAAGACATGGGTAGCACTAACATCTCTCAGCAAGAAGGTTGCTGGTTGGAGCCTCAGCTGGGTCAGTTGGTATTTCTGTGTGGAGTTTGCATGTTCTCCCCGTGTTTGCGTGGGTTTACTCCGGGTGCTCTGGTTTCCCCCACAAATCCAAAGACATGCGGTACAGGTGAATTGAGTAAACTAAATTGGTCGTAGTGTACTGTTTCCCAGTGATGAGTTGCAGCTGGAAGGGCATCTGCTGAGTAAAACATAAGCTTGATAAGTTGGCGGTTCATTCCGCTGTGGTGACCCCAGATTAATAAAGGCACTAAGCCGAAAAGAAAATGAATAAATTAATAAACAAAAGCAAGACAATTTCTTCCATCGTGGCTAGTGTGGCGCAGATGCTAGAACCCGCCTTTACACATGCGCAACGTCAGAAATTGTATGGCAAGTGTAAACACATGAATCAGATATAGGTCTCAATAAACAGAACATGTTAACAAATCGACAAAAAAAAAATGTCAAATATAGGCAACAAATTGTAATTGGGAACAAGACCTTACAGTGTAAATGTGACCTTGTGACCATGTGCACAATATATTACCAAATTTAAATAAAAAAACTTAAGAAAAATTGCAGTCACCATTTAATATACATTTTATGTATCCAGCATATTGTCTTTGGTTTGGTTGAATTCCTTCTGATTGAAATGTTCGTGTTTGTGGTTAAGCAGCTGTGGTGGCCTTTCCACATAATAATAGGTGCTAATAACTGATCCTCCTTTTCTAAATCTATTTCGGATGAGGTGTTTTAGCAATAACCCTTTATTCTGACACTTTTAAAGGCCTATAACTTCCAAAATTACAAATACCTAGAAAGCTCTTTCCTCCTACTTTCCCCATGAATTTTATTGCACTCTATATTTCTTTTTTTTTTTTTTTTACATTCTTATTTATTATTCCCAACATTTGTACAAAATGAAGACTGAATACTTTCCCATAAAGTAAAATAATAAACAATTGCTCAAGGACTGACATTCAGACACATATTCTGGCATTTTTAGAAAGTGTTGTCACCAGTTGGCTTGAATACTATAATCAGTCTAACTTTGGCATCAGCTGGATTCAAGTCAAGAGAAAAAAAGCTCAAGTTTCTTATCTGCAAGTACAGCAGTTCCTTATCGTTAAATTAAACCCCACTGATGTTTTATTTGGCTTCTGTTTCCAATCCACATGCCTAATTAATCTCTTCTGTGTTTTTCCAAATTTGGTATTATAGCAGTCATTTTTTTGGAGCAGACAAAAACTATATGAGACCATCTGCTATTTCAGTGAACAAATACCAGCAAATACATAAAATCAATGCGAAACACAATAAGAATCTGACAGATTATTTTAGTTATTTGCAAGATAATCTGAATGTTTCAATTCATCTTCTGTATATGAGCAACAGATAATGAGTTTGATGTGGGTTACAAAAGAGAAAGCAAATATGAGAGCAAACCAACACATTTGCTAGAGATGTTAAAATAGGAAGCGGCAGAAAGAGAGAGATTGTTTCTACAAAAGAGTTATTAAACTTTCATGCAATAGCGTGCAATGAAACAATATGCTGTGGCATACATATTTACAAACACGGATGATGTCCGGGTTTGGGGAACAAGAGGGAAATTTGAGCAAGCCACTGATCTTGTCATTGTGATAGTCGCACACATGCTTTACTTCAGTGACAATTTTTAACTATGATTAGAAAAGATAGCACTAAAGATAAAGATTAGCTCACCCAAAACTGAGAATTCAAATATGCCATTGCTGCAGCATGTATAGCACACTGACCTACTAGATTAAAATTAAAAATTAGAATTAATTATATTGAATTATAATTGAATTACACAAACTTTACCTACCAGTGCCTAAACTCAACCCTCACAGTTATTAATGTCTACACATTCAAAAAATGATTACTGCTGCTTGTTCAAACTACCTGTTTAAATTAAGCTGAAACAACACAATTCTTGTCATTTCTTTGGCCAATTTATTTGTTTTATGTACAGTCCACTTAAATTTGTAAACTAAGTTAACATAAGCGTTTTATGTCAGGACAACATAAAGGAATTGTGTTGGTCCAACTACCTGGTCAGGGGATTTGTTTTTCCCAGCATGCTTTGCGTGGGATTGAATTAGGAGAGGGAAATGTTAGCTATGAAAGTAGTCTTAGGTGTTTAATAGAAAGATTTGTAAGAGTTTAATTTGCACTTTGAGTTTGAAAATTTAGATGTTTTGTGTTATGCTTTGAGTTTTGAGACCTTGCAGACGCACACATGTTTTGAATGTTGGCAGCTTAATTAGCAAAACCGCTGGTTGTTGCTTTGCTCACTTGCTTTAAGCAATAAATGTCCTAAAATTAGTTCTGAGATCAACAGTACATGTAACTCATGAAATATGCTTTAAAACTCCTCTTTTAGTACATTTAGGATAACTAAGAGACTTCGAAAAGTGCAACACATAATAGACATGCATGATATTATCAAACCTTTGAGTTTAGGTTAAATGAAAAAATATTATGGACCATCTCAAGTGCATTTAATTGTGTAAATTGTTATTATTATTATTATTATTATTATTATTACTGGTGCTACACAAATTGATTTGATGGAAATCCTGCCTCAATTAAATTAGGTCATCCAATGAGTTTGTTTTATTTAGTGTACCCCAACATTACAGTAACTTGGGCATTACAATGTTCAATGCATGGACCTGATCCAGTACGTCATCGTGCTACAGACTACAGTGAGGACAATTCTGCTGCCATTTACTCATCCTCCACTTGTTCCAAATCTGTTTATAAATAGCAATATATACTTCATGTTCCAATATCTTGTTTTATGTTCAACAGAAAAAAAAGACATTTATAAAAGATTAAATTCACTTAAGTGTGAGTAAATGAAAAAGACATTTTCAAACCAATAATAGACTCAGAGGCTAACAGTCTAAAATAAAACATAATGCCAGTTTTACTGAATGACCAGGCCTGTTTGTAATCATTTAGACCTGTATGTATCTGTGGTACTGTAAAACTATAGGTCCTAAAAGGTCACATGCTCATTAAAGATGTAGTCTGCTAAATAGATTGCCATTAATCATGTATCGCTTAAAAAAAGCTTTGACAGTATGAAGGTCTGCTGAATTAAGCTTCACTGCGAATTAAAACATTAAAAAATAATTAGCCTTTAATTTTGTGGAGAGCCACAGATGTGAGGCATCTAACTCTGTTAAACAATCTCATTGATGGCTACACATGCAGTGTTCTCTCTTTTGTTTTGGCCAGATGCTTTTGTAAACCCTAAAGCCCGTAGGCAAAACTTAGGAAGTTGTCCAAGCAATTACAGCTGCTTTGTAATGTGGTACATTTCAGCAACCCTGAAGATTTACAATACGTTTGTTAATCCAGATTTTCTCTATTTCCCTTTTTGATTGGCAGATAATTGTAATTTTTTAGCCCATCATATATTAACTAAAATCAAGCTCAACTTTCATATGAACATGGTAGATAATTACCTACATTTCTGCATACAAGTGTACCTATTTAATGCAAAGTAAAGCATGATCTAAACTGTTTTCCACATGCTATTTGTGCATCTCTTTGCAAAGTAGGTCATGCGCTACTTGGGCTGGAAAAAGTTACCACTCATACTAAAAGGATTAAATCATCGAAAGAAAGTCAGGACAGAGAGCAATGAAAGAGAGAGAGAGAGATTAACCTGCTGGAGAAATGCCATCATGTTTATGATCCGCTATCGCTCCATGTTTATTACTTATTGATTTGTTTGAGTCAGTATTTTAGCTAAGATACACCATGAAATTAATAATGAATTCTCTAAACTTAATGTAATGTAAAAAGACAAAAAATAAATCTGATTAGAAAAATAAATAAAATGAAACCACGACTCAGCGGGGACCTTAAAGAGAAATGAAACTCCCCTCTTTCGGTTCAAGTCTACCTTAGAATTTTTTTTTTAAAAATGCTCCAAGATGGCCGTGGAGCTTTGCGGACAGAAGGAGTAGTGGGCATGGCTGGTAGAGCAATGGAAAAAGAGGGGAGTGAACAATTGTTGTCAGTTGGCTCACAAAATGAGACACAAACTGTAAGACAACCCATGATTTTATAGTTTACAAAGTTATAATGCACACAGTGTAAAAATACAGTATTTTAATGCCCCGCTACATTTGTTATTCATAATTTCATATACTTATAACACTACGGTTACTAAAGTAACCCTCGTTCCCCGAGGGGGTAACAGAAATGTTATGAAAAAACCTTCCACTATGGGGTTTTCGTCAGAAACCAATCATTTAAAAGAGTATAATATCGGGCCGATGAAATGCCAAATGAATTGGCGGCGTCAGCTTGCACAGCTGGCATCAATGACATTCAGTCAAGTATATAAGATGTGGCTAGTGCAATGCTCGACATCCTTTTGAGCTGAGGAGACTTTTACGCTCAACAGCTAAGGGACAATCGTTGTGGCGAAGGTACATAGCATTTTCGTTACCCCCTCAGGGAACGAGGGTTACTTTAGTAACCTTAGCATTCCCCTTCGGATGGAGAACTCCAATGCTATGTGGAAAACCTTCCACTATGGGGAAATCTATGGAAAACGCCACAACGAAAGCACCTTACCGCGTCCCTGGCAAAGGGTGCGCAACGCAGTAGAGCGAGCGCACCTACAACGCCGTGGTTGAGTGAGCTTATAGGATCGCCCACAGGGAATCACGCATGGCAGGCACCTATACCCAGAACGCGGGCTGACCAGCGGGCATGCCAACAACGTAACGGGCCAACGTCTGACTCCTCCACTGAGTCAGATGCTAGGGGCCTCGGAGGAAATCTGTAGGGTTCACCAAACGGGGAACTGAACTGACAAATGTGCCCATGACAGCTGAACAGACTCGGGGTGGAGTAGCCATTCTCCCAGGGCAAGGAGCTGCCGTGAGAGCCTGTCTGCCGCACGGTTGGGCTCGCCCGCCATGTGAACAGCACGCATTGACTTCAGCCACGTGTGACTCCGGAGGAGCAGACGGGGAGCAAGCTGAGGCATGCGGCGGGAGCGCACATCCCCCGTATGGTTGATATACACTCCCGTCGCCGTGCTGTCCGTCCTGACCAGCACATGTTGCCCCCTCAGCACCGGTAAAAAGTGGCGCAGAGTGAGAAACACTGTCAACAGATCTAGGCAGTTGATATGCCAATGCAGCTGGGTTCCCTTCCGCAGGTCCGCAGCAGCATGCCCACAACACACGTCCCTCCAACCCCAACAGGTGGTGTGCCGGAGCACCTTGTCTCTGTGCATAGTCAATTGTCCTCGAGAGTAGGCTAAAATCAGCCAAAAGTCGAGAGAATTTAGCATGCGGATGCCTGCAGGCCAAGGGAAACCCCGCGGAGACAGAGAAAGCCTAAAGGGGAGGACCTTGTACTGTCATGCTCGATCTTCGAACACAGGCCGCAGAAACTGCCAGTGGCGTGGAAGTATGGAGACATGCAGATACGCATCCTTCAGATCTATTGCTGCAAACCAATCCTAAGGACAAACGCATCGGTTGATGCACTTTTGCGTAAGCATTTCGAAGCGCAGCCTGTGATGGCAGCGGTTCAAAACGTGCAGATCTAGGATTGGCCGTAACTCATCGCTCTTTTTGGGCATGATGAAGTACGGGCTATAAAACCCGCTCTCCATCTTGACTGGAGGGGCCGGCTTGATTGCATCCTTCGCCAGGAGGACCTCCACTCGCAAGACAGGGGCGGACACAGGACTGAGCCTGGTGAAACACATGCCCATGAACTTGGGAAGCCGTTTCGCGAACTGTATTGCATAGCCGAGTCAGACCGCACAGATTAGTCATTGCGATTGGCTGGCCTGCACTAACCAAGCAGGCAGAGCCCTCGCAAGTAAACCCGCCCGCACGATCGCTGACATGCCAGCGGTGAGGCAGCGTGAAGTGGGTGGGCTAGCCCAGGGATCACTGGGGTCCCTCAGGAGAGCGGAGAGGAAATGCACCGATCCTGCGAGCTGGAAAGCATAGTGTCCCAAACTGGAAGTGTTCGGGCTGTCAACATCACGCACATCACCAGATTTAGCCTGAGGTGGCATTCCTGGCCACTAATGTGGCCATCGTCCTTTCCAGGGTGCGGAGCTCATGCCCAATCCTGGGTCAGAACCATCCTCACGCAGCTGGACCAGCGCCTGCGCTTGGTAGCGCTGGTAGGTGGCCATAGCATGCAAGTTGAGGACAGAGGCGCACGCAGCACACTGCGTAAAGCCTCTGTGCGCTTCCAGGAAGAAGGGTTTTCACACCCCTCTAGTCAGTCCGGCTGCGGGGCTGGGAGATAAACCATCTCCAGAGCCACAGCCGAAGCAGCCTGGGAAAGCACGGCCACAAAGTCTGCTTCTAGATTCGTCACTGCGCTCATCAACCCAGAGGGAGAAGCAGGCTCGAATCCTCATCAGACATTGACAGCCCACCCTCCAAGGATGGTGAGGATGGAAGCACATCGGGCAGAAAAAAGTGCCCTCAAAACTGCTTGAGCTTACTGTGCACTTCCGGGAAGAAGGCTTTGAATCCTCCACATAACACGCATCTAGTCGGTCCAGTCGCGGGGCTGAGGGATAAACTATCACCAGGCCTGCGGCCGAAGCAGCCCAGGAAAACACGGCCATCATGTCTTCTTTTTAGATGCCATCGCCGTGCTCTCCACCCCAGAGGGAGGGAGCGAGCGGGTTCACATCCTCATCAGACAATGACAGCCCATCCTCCGATGCAGCAATGGACATCTGATCCTCGGTGTTATCAAGTGAGAGAGCGACCATCCAAAGAGGGAGTGCTTCTCTTCACCTGAAGCTTTGATGGAGCACAGGGAGGAGCGAGAGGTCTGCAGCCCGAAGGCGGCGGATTTACTCCCATTGTAATCCTTAGATCTGCCCGAGTGTCAACCGCAGAGCGGAGGACAACTGGGGTGGGTTGCTCTTTTGCAAGAGCGAGCCGCGTCCTTAACTGCGCAACAGACATGACATCAAAGAGACAGCATGCACTGCCCGCAGGCTCCACATTAACATGCTGGACCCCTAGACATGAAACACAGTGCTCGTGCCCATCATCCGGGGATAGGAAACAACCGCATCCAGAAATGCACGGTCAAAGCAACCGTGTTGCTCTTTTAGGAAAGCTTTTTTCCTAAATACAAACCGCAAACCAAAAAAGACTGGACCCAAAGAATGCCAGGCAAGGGAGAAAAACCCAGCTCGACCGTCTGCCACTGCGTATACGCACTCTGGACCGGGAAAAGCTGCTTCTCGACCTCTCTCTGTAGACACAGGTTGGAGAACCCTAAAAGACTCTCTCAGAAGCTCGTGAAAGGCTCTGAAAGCAAAAAGGATGTCGAGCATTACACTAGCCGCATCTTATATACTTGACTGATTGTCATTGACGCCAGCTGTGCAAGCTGACCCCGCCAATTCATTTGGCATTTCATTGGCCCGATATTATACTCTTTCAGATGATTGTTTTCTGATGAAAACCCCATAGTGGAAGGTTTTTCGCATATAATTTACGTTCACCATCCGAAGGGGAACCACAATTTGTTATATCATCATAAAGATAATCGTGTTTCTATAATCACTATAAACTTCTCTCCTCCTCAATCCCTGGGTCTGAATGCAGGCACAGTGGATAGCAGTGCGGCAGGTCTCTTGCCCTGTCTATGTTAAATACTTGCCCTGCCTGTTATTTGGAAGATTTTAAACATGCGAACACAGCAGCACAGATATAGGCAATGTATCTGAAAGGTAACAACTCAACAGATAAAAGAGAAAGTCCACCATTCTTCAATTTTCATACAGCTCCGCCAACAAAAATGCTTGCTGCAAACCAACAGCTTTGCTGTTTCTGCCCTGACAGTATCGTGGTTAAAACATACAACAAACCCCGTAGACCAAGGAAACAAACACATATGACTTGTGCCATGTACAGACACAGGCCCCGTTTACACTAAGTGAAGTTTATTCATAAACTAATTTCGAGAGGATCACGTGCTTATGATTTATCACGTCCAGTCTCGCATTTGCTAATCACTAATCTTCCAATCATATGAGCCCTAAGGCACCATAAATAGTCTAAGTTTTCAGTTCACTTTATCTTCGTTTGGAAGAAACCCCCCTCCTCCCCTATTCTCCTCCTTTACCTGTAATTGGGCGGCACGGCGGTCCAGTGGTTAGCACTGTGAACCACACAGCAAGAATACTGCCGGTCCTAGTTCGATAGGACCGGTACGTGTTTCTGTGGGGAGTTTGTATGTCCTTCCCGTGTCCGCGTGGGTTTTCCCCGGGCTCTCCGGTTCCCTCCCACCATCCAAAGACATTCAACATACTTAACAATCAAGCTGGTCTAATTCCTTACGTTCCCTTAGCTACAGCGGCAGGGGAGTTCTGAGATCCACCGAGCTCAGGCTCCCTTCTTGCTCTGCCAACGGGAGGAAGCCCCGGGCTCGAGGAGCCCTTGAGCTCGGGGCTCTCTCCCGGGACAGCATGCCAAATAAGCTTTGTAAATCATCAGCTAAGTGTGAACTCTTGAATGCGTTTTAGTTTAAAAACGCATAAGTTTTGCTACGGTTACGCCAACCGTCCACACTACGCCGGAGTTCTCGAGCGCCGAAAACGGAGCGTTTCGAAAACGCTGGAGAGGCCGTTTTCATTCTGAAACGCTGCTGCTCCGTCTCAGTGTGGATGATGGAAAACGGAGACATCTGAAAACGGAGGCGGGGCTGCAGACGTTCGCCTCTCTGATTGGGGCTTTTCCTGAATATTAAGTAGCCTAACACGCACAGTTCAGTCCTGCATTCTCTCCGTGTAAGTTCAGACTTCGCAAGTTTGATCAAGGCTGCAGTCTCTTCTTCTCAGTTTGATATGGAAAAGCAGACTATACCGAGGACACGGGTAAATCTTCAAAGGGAACAGTGTACTTTATAACTTCATTCACATCACCCTGGCTTCGTTGTTTCACTTTCTCAACAATAAAATGTAAACATGATTTAAGGAACTGCCTATTTTCATTTTAATATTAGCAACTTAGACAGCAGACATGTTGAGGCGTCTTGCTGCATAAGATGAGCGTCATCTTCACTGTGTGGATATTTATAACAAAACGGAGCCGATAACAACTGCCTTCTTTCAATTTCAGTGAAAATACGAAACACAGCCTCTCTTTTGCTGAGTATCAGTTTTAAGAATCGATAATGGCCATTTTAAAAGTATAACATACAATAAGTTTATACATTATAGGAAATAAAGGCAAGCGATCAGTCAATATACAGAATGTACGTGGTTACATTAATCATTAACGTATCTTTGCGCTCAGCCAAAACACGTTACCTGAGGACAAGTAATAGATTCCAATGCCCAAAGTCAGGGAATATGTCGTTAGATAAAGACAACAAGATAAATGAAATATCCTGTTTAATAAATATAGTGAGATTAGATCCAGCGGGAGATGCTTGATGAGAAGTCCGACTAGCAGAGCTCTCATCTGGGTACATGGGCTGCAGCGCTTGCCCGAGAGCGTCTGTGTGGTCACGTGATGTGCGTTTTCAGCGTTTTGGTGTGGACGGAGAGCAGTTCAGAAACGCTGGGTAAAACGCGAGTGTGGACGCGGATCGTTTTCATTCTAAAACGCCGTTTTAAAACTAAAACGTACTAGTGTAAACGGGGCCACAGTCTCACTCAGTCACTGGGCAGTTCTGCCTTGCCTTCGGAAAGCACATGATCTCATGAATAATTAAGAAGCAGTGTGTTCTCATAGGATAAGAAAACTCCGCAATGAATAATAATGAGAAACTGACGCGTCATCACTCCACTAGATTCGTGATACATCACTGATTTTGATCCCACCCCAAATTAAATCCGGAAGATGAAATTATATGACAAAAGCTCAACATTATTCAGTTTTCCCCACAATTAAAGCTGACAGGTGCTAACGTCGACTTTACTGATGCTCAACACAAAAATCTGCTAAAAAAATTTTTAAGTACTCCAGGGTTTCGTGAATCTTTAATGTCAAAACATCATCAAAAAAGACATCCAAAAAAGCAAATCAATTTGATATCAAAAATCACACCAAAAGTTTTGACGTATTTTTTATGCTAATTTGATATCATTTTGACATCCAGGTAGTTTACACGAAAATCCAGTGTAAATTTGGAATTGAATTTTTCAGATGAATGAAACCAATCAATTTGTGGGACATCCAGTGCATCAAGGTTTAGACATCAATACAATTCCTATTTTGATGTGTTTTGAAGGCATGCTTGATGTCAACATGATGTTGTTAAGAAATCAAGTTGTTTTGAAATTTTTTTAAAATAATTTTAAGGTCAAAATTATTAGCCCCTTTAAGCTATATATTTTTTGATAGTCTACTGAACAAACCATCTTTATACAATAACTTGCCTAATTACCCTAACCTGCCTAGTTAACCTAATTAACCTAGTTAAGACTTTAAATGTCACATTAAGCTGTATAGAAGTGTCCTGAAAAATATCTAGTCAAATATTATTTACTGTCATCATGACAAAGATAAATCAGTTATTAGAGATGAGTAATTAAAACTATTATGTTTAGAAATGTGTTGAAAAAAAACTGCTCTCCGTTAAACAGAATTTGGGGAAAAATAAACAGGGGGCTAATAATTCAGGGGGGCTAATAATTGTGATATCAACTGTATATAAATTACAGGAGTGACCACCACTTTAATTGTATATATTTGTTGAGGTAAAAGTTACATACAGATATGATATACATGTGTCCAATCTTCTGTTATCTTTCTCAAAGCATTTGTGCAAAACTATCAGCCAGAGCCAGATTACAGCAGACTGTGCCGAGGGCCAGGTTGAGTTTTATATCCACACCACACCATCCAGAACATGACAGACTGACTTTAGCACTTCTTTACAGTGACAATCAATACTGCTACTACATTATTAGGATTGTGTCCTCATCTTGAACTCATTGACTAAGAGAGGGATTCTGGCTTTCTGTAAGTCTCACATTAGGACAGATAAACTTTTAAATCTGAGCTCTGCTGTTTTTCTTGCGCCTACAAGTTTAATATGTGCCCTGTGTACTTTTAACATAGATTAACATATACTGAGAGTGCCTGCCAAACTGGCGGAGTTTAATGTTTTAAAACTACCACCGGTCCCTGTATGTGTGATTGATCATTTAAAATGAATCTCTATAATGCCATGTTTGGCACCCAGGTTAGTCATGCGTAAAACCGCAGGGCTTTGTGAGTGGTATTGGCCTCTCTTTGGTGAAAGGCAAAAGGCCCACTGCTGTAAAACCGTTTAAAAGCAGTCAAAGGTTGTGCTGGTGTGTTTTGTGCACCCTTGAGAGACTGTAAGATTGTAAAATAAAGCATTGTTGACAACATAGTTTGGAATGGGCTAGATGAACTTTGAAAAGTCCATTACATCACATGTGTGATGTGTTACAACATGCAGAACACAGACAGAGGCACATTTATATATTTAATACAAAACTTAAGATTGAAGTGCATGCTGACGGTACACAATGCATTATGTATTGATAAATATTCTTTAAACTCCATCGCCTTATTATATTACATATGATTTTCTGAGAGGCATTATTGCAAAATGCCGGTATCACAATGTTAGTGTAATGTTAAGCAGGACGCTAACAGAGGTGCAGATCCAATTGCAAGGTTTATTATGCAGAGAATGGTCAGGCAAGCAACTGTTAACAAACATGTCTACGAAAAATCCAGAGTCGTGGTCAATAAGCAGACAAATGGTCAAAAGGAAGGCAGCATACTATGTAAACAAACAAACAATGCGAGGGTCAAAAGCAAGGCAAGGCACGGCAAGCACTGCGAACGTATCGTAATGTTCACAGAAGCAGTATAACAAGACTCAGCAACTAGTGTGTGTGTCAGTGCTGCTTTTAAAGTTCATGACACACACATCTGAAGAGCTTCAGCTGTGTGTGTCAGCAATCAGCCAGGATTAAGAACCAGTGTGTGCAGTGCATGACTGGATCTTGTGGTCCATATAATGGCGGATTTGGAGTTCTATGCTATCTGTGTGTTTTCCAGCGATCTGCACAGGCTGGATTGCTGGTGATCGTGACAGTTAGGATGCTGCAATGTGGTTTGTGTATAATTGTCATTTTAAATAGCCGCAAGATTTTTCAGCAGTTCAACAGTGATATTTTCTTTTTAATCATATAAAGTTTTTTATTGTGTTTAGTAATATTATTTGTAATAAATGATTAATTTCAATAATTTAGAATAAACTATTCATGTGTGCTTTTCAATTAATATTTGAATTTTGGTACACCACATTTCAGTTAGTTGCCATTTAAGATTTTAATCATTGATAAATCATTGATAGTTTTTTTTTTGCCTTTAAACAACAGAAATATACTACATGGTACTAAATATACTACATTCAAATGCATACTAATCTTTAAATCCTAGTTTGAGGTTAATTTAACAGTTTTAGTTAACAATAACAGCACTGATTTAAAGGTAATCTTTACAAATGCAATTATAGTTATAAAAAATGTTATTTGTTCTGCCATAAATGGAAATTTGCTTAGAATGGGCCCCATTGTGATGAAAAATGAATAGTCACTGAACTGGAAAAAATACAGTAGATCTGGAGTGCATTAATGCAATATCTGGTTACATATGTTGATATATCTGTTCATCAGAGCTTGTAACAGATATTATCAAATATTTTACTGATTTACTGAATGTTTCCTTTGTTGACCCTTTGTTTTTGCCTTTATTTTTTGCTACCTGTATCACAAACTCCAGCAATCAAAGGAAAATTACTCACCGGTTTTTCATCACCCAGAATACCAGAGACATGATGTAATACGTTTCTGGAGTTTTTAGTGGTTGCTCCCTCTTGCATTGCAGTTATTTTTTTCATTCCAGCTAGGAAAAAACCTGCCAAAACGCAGACTCACCTAGCCTCCACATGGAAAACCTGTCATAACTCACCAGAACAGATGTAAACAAAAGAGAGCATGGCCCCAAACTCCTGCGTCCAGCCAATTTCTCCCAGCCAGCTAGTCTTGCGTTCTGGAAATCACATAAAGTGTCATTTTTCAATATACACTTATATCATCTATAATATGCATATGTGCTTCTGCGTGATCATGTCTTGTGCAATAACCAAACTGTGTCTGAAGATTTCAGAAATGACTCCAGCAGCAGGACACAGACATTCAACACAGTGTTACATAATCATCTGTCCGCCTGCACATATTATGACTGCTAGACATAGAAAAAAATTAAAATAAAATAAAACGCAGGACTCCACTTCTGACAGAACACCATTTGTTATGTTTGGGTGCAACCACAGACATCTCCACGTGACAAAACTGCTGTCTGCGCAAAAACAAAATATATTTTTTTTATTTCAGAAATATTCGGTGTTTGCTTACACTCACGTATAATATGATTCCTCCTTCTGTCATGTTGTGGAAGTGACATCCGGACAAATGGTTAAAGGTGCAGTATGTAAATTTGACACCCAGTGGTTGAACTAGGTGTTGCACTCCTGGATCAAATCAAACAAGCGTAGGTTGCCAGATTGACGACAGAAGCGAGTGATTTAAACCGTGTTCTAAATAAAAGCACCCGATAGAAGGAATATATTCCATATTAAAGAAGTTTTTGCCCTAACCAACACCTCGAAGTGATATATTAGAAACGGCTTCTATTTCTCACAGGTGAACATCAGAAAACTATGACAATGGTCACCTCAGGTACACCTCATGTGCTTTATTCAGTGTTAAATCCTATGTGAGTTTGAATGCTATTTTACATTTTTTGATTTTGCATTTCTTAAGCTGATGGAAAAATACATGAATGAAATGCTCAAACAAATATTGTCTACTAATACTCTACCTGGGTATCAAAGAATTCTGGCCCAGATTTGGCATAAAGCTGGCATCCGGCACTGGCATACAGCATATGGGCCAGCATGTGGCCCGGGTTTAACAGAGGATGCACAGTCTTTAGATGGCACACAAGATTTGGGCCAGATTTTCATTCATTCATTTTCTTGTCGGCTTAGTCCCTTTATTAATCTGGGGTCGCCACAGCGGAATGAACCGCCAACTTATCCAGCAAGTTTTTATGCAGCCGATGCCCTTCCAGCCGCAACCCATCTCTGGGAAACATACACACACACTCATACACTATGGACAATTTAGCCTACCCAATTCACCTGTACCACATGTCTTTGGACTGTGGGGGAAACCGGAGGACCCGGAGGAAACCCACGCGAACGCAGGGAGAGCATACAAACTCCACACATAAACGCCAACTGAGCCGAGGATCAAACCAGTGACCCAGCGACCTTCTTGCTGTGAGGCGAACGTGCTACCCACTTCGTCACTGCGTCGCCTGGGGCAGATGTAAACTGTAATATTTGGCCCAGAGGTTAAAAATTGATATGTGGGCCATGTAAGTTTGGCCTGTCTTGACCCACATTTGAAATACATTAAAATTATTTTTGAATAAAAAAATATATTCTACTAATCAGGTTTCATTGAGGAAAAAGTCACCTATAATGTGCTTAAAGCGCAATGCTTCATAGGTTTAGGAATTTCATTGCAATTGTTGCACACTAACCTGTCTGCACCAGTTCAGTTAAAAATATTTATCATTAAGTTTTTTTGTGAACAGGTTTTGCCAGGAAAATCAGAGGGGGAAAATGTTGGATAATAATCATGTAGAAGTGCATTAACCTAACCGTAAGCCTAAAGGTAACCTTAACGGTAAGTGTATCCCTTGGTTCTGATTGGCTGATTGAAATTGACTTGGTGAAATCAGAATTGTGCTAAAGGCAGCATTATATTTTACTTTAAAAACTTTTTGTACTTTGCAGGGTCAAGGCTATTTGTTCATTGCTGACATTTGAAAGCAATTTTTCTCTTCTTCATGTTTTATCTTTTAGCAATCTGTAGAAATGAATGCAACAACCACCAGCAAAACTACACTGGCTCGTAATCATTTTCCGGGCAGCTCGTGTGTCCTCTCTGGGGGATCCTTTTCCTCCAGCTCCACTTGTTCTTTTCTTTGATCTCAAGACCTTAAAGCTCAGTTTTACATCATCTCAACTACAGTTATAAATCATTTGACTGACACTGTCATACAAAGAAAATCTTTCACATTCCTTTCCCATTGAGTTTGACTGTGCTCTGGACTCCAGCTACCCGTCAAAAAAATAAGTCACCGATTGAATTTGATGGATTGGATTTAAATGGTTTCAATGTATCATATTGCCGAGGAGCTTGATCAAATAAAACTGACAAATGTAGTGAATTTTAAAGTAAATTAAATTAAAGTAGCCTACTCTTAGCATTATTTTATTTTCTTCTTCTTCTTCTTTTGTTTTGTTTTGGCTCTTTCATATTCTATTCCCCCATATGCCACATTTTGAAAGTGTTTTTAGGTTTTCCACTTTGAATATGGTGGCGGGGTGATGGATTAAATAACAGGATCTCACAACCAATTACAAAATGTCTGAATATCTTTTGATTTTGATGCAGAATTGTTCACTTTTATATGACATCAACCCAAACTTCTGCCAAAATAATCAGTTGTCCTTACCTCTACATCTGAGTTTGCGTGTCTAGTAAGCTGCCTGACATTTTCAGATCAAGTCAAGTTTATTATTTTTGGATGAAAAGTGATTAGTCAGATGGTCCCTAAAAAGTGAATCAACAGACTGATATTAATATTGCACTCAGACCGTAACAAATTAAGCTTTAACATGTACGTCTGTTTGACAAGTCTGCTCAAGAGTGTGAGTTTGATCATAGTCTGTCTTTAATTCCTCAGTTCCCTTTGTATACACATCCCAAAATGGCCGCGTTTCCATGGTAGAATCATCAAGAGTAAACACTTAGAGAAAGATGAAGTCACAGGTTTACAGCCACGTCAAAGCTGTGTGGTGGCTACGCCTCCTCTAATTTCAAAAACCATCAGAAAACACTCAGAGTGCTTAAGAAAATAATAACAAACATGCCCACAGTGTCTGTTCTTCATTAAGGAAGATATGTATGTAGTAATAAATTTTTTTAAATCCTCAAAAGTGTCTTTGTGCCGCAGAAATCGACAACTTGTCAATTCAGCTGAAATAATGAATTGATTTGGGCCACTGTGTCCCAGAGGAAGTGTGAGTAATACAGTAATGTGACTTTCTCACACTTGCATGTGGAGATTTCAGGGAAATGTATTAAATGTTTATTTAAAAAAAGACAGGATAGATACTGTTGGCCTAAAGAACACATTTACTGGATTTGGTTTTTTTTTTTTTTTTTTTTTTGGACTGCTACTTCACTGGCAAGAATGAGGAGATGTTGGTCTGTTTACAATTTTTAACTTTAATTTAAAAACAAAACTTAACAATTAAAATCATCTAAAACTTGAAACAGGAGCAATGAAACACAACAGCTTTACAACAAGTGCAAACATAATATTCTGCAATAATCTGAAGGTATCTGAGGTCATAAAAGCAAATGATTATGTCCGTGTAACTAAACCAGACACAGGAGAATGTAATCAGCGAGCCAATGGGTTAACATGGACACAAACATGGGAAATGGAAACTGATGCTGTTCAATTTGCATACTATCTGTTGGAGCCATACATTGTATGCTATTTAACTGTGGCCTCACTGCATTGAGGAAAAGGTTGGTAGGAAGCACACAGTTTTTGACGTAGCGTAACGCAAGGTATTCTACTACAGATAAGCATGCATTATAGATGAAGAAATATAGATGAAGGAATCCTGTTGATTTGGAAAATAAAGTTGTTTTGTTCGCATCCATTTTGCCTACAGACTAACTTTTACGCGTGCAAAACTTGCTTGCTCTACTAACGATATCAGCAATTGGAAAGTCGCTACACTATTCATCCTAAATAGTATTCGAAAATATAATCATGTCCCTAACTATAAGTATGTTGAAAAGACTATGTTCCCGGATAGTTTACTATTTCTGGTATAAATTCGAAGTGTAAAAGCCTCCATACAGTAAAGGTTAGATCAGATACGCAGCCGCCCGGAGTTCGATATGCACATCAATATAACAACATTTTAATGACACTGTAGAACAATAACTCATATTTTTACAGGACTTCCGTCACGGTTGGGTATAGGGTTGGGGTGGGGGTAGGTGTTAAAAATAAAATTTATTGGCTAATTTAATAAATATCTTAAACAATACTCGGTACAACTACTGTTTTTTTACATTACTGTGATGGTTGGGTTTAGTGTTGGGGTAGGGGTAGATGTAAATAAAATACAATAAATGGGAAATTTAATAAATAATTTAAATAATTATTGTTAACGTCCGGTCACAACCATATGCAATTGTTTTGTTTTGTTTTTTTTTTCTTATTAAAGCATATAACTGACAAGCATACAGGATTATATGATAACATATGTAACAGTCATACAAAACTTAGTGATGCAAAACATACATTAAATAAAAAACACTACATTACATATTTGGGGGTATCCATTATATTTAAATTTTTAGATTGTACAGATTTTTTTTTCTTGTAATGGTGACCTCAAATTCTTGAGGTCAAAGAATTATAAATATATATTTACATTTTTACAGAAAAAAATTAAAAGGGAGTACTAGACATTACTTTTACCTTATGTATGTGAAATTTCAAAGCATTCGAGTGTATCATAGCCAATTAAAAAAAAAACTGCCTATGATACATTTACAATTCAAAAAAAGAATCATGCATTCGTTAAAGTTAATTATTTTGTAAAATGAATCAAAAATTAACCCTAAAAGCTGTTTTTTAAAAATCATCAGAAAAAAGTTTCAGGCTCAGTGTTACAAAAAAAACAAAAACATGAAATTTCTTTTTAAAATGAACTAAATATATTGCAGGGATAGTACCTGTGTAATATTTTGAAATGAATTTATTTTACTTTATTTGTTAGTAAAAACATACTTGCTGACCAAATAATTTATAAAAGGTAAAGAAAAATATTGTTTCCATTTCAAAATGGCTTTCAGGAAACATCTACTATCTTTAATAAGACACTTTCTGATATAGAAGTTATTAAATTTTTTATCTAAGACACTAATACCACCAAGTACAGATTAATTTTTGTTATAAGTAAAAAAGTTTATAACCATATCCAATCTAGCAACAACCAGTCCATACTCTACCCAGACAGCACACATACGTTGGGCCGACGTCGTGCCGACTTTCAAAATTCCATCGGCGCGATGTCGCTCAGGGAGCGTTTGCTAATTGGCAAAATGTCGCCGCGACGTCGGCAAATGATCGGAAACGCTGTCCGGCCGATGTTAGGACGACGCAACCGGAAATGCCGGCCGCTCCACGGAGGCGCTGTTCTCAGGCGTTTTGCTCATACTTATGGACCACTAGCTGCAGCAGCTGCTTATTTATAATAAACACGACACACCACTCTCAATAACAGTTGAAGATTTATTAATATTTTTCACAAACATACAAATAGATTAACATACTTTTATCACACATAACCATGTTTTACTACGTTTAAAACAAAACCAACAAGTTGTACTATAACCATGGCTGAAATACTGTGCAATAAAGATTTTAAATAAAAAGTCCATTGCAGCATTTACATTAAGACCATAGGAATATTTACAAGTACTTCAAAACATGTACACTAAGGGTGACTATAGTTTACTATAGTAAAAACACAAATCACTTGTGTAAGCACATGTTATAATGCTTATAATTTCTTAAATAGTGTTAAAGAAAATGCATGTTTCCAAGACTATAATTTTAAAATACAAGATAATACCAGTCATGTGTTCAGTATCCAAAAGACTTTCTTCAGGGAGTTACAATAATAAAAGAGGACACAAACACAAAATAAATACCAAGCAAATAATATTTACAGTAGTAAATAAAATCATACAAATTAAAATAATTGTCTGATAAAATTTTATTAAAGTCTGTAGTCAATTTTTTTTTACATTTTTTTATAAATGGCATTCAACAATTTGCAATCTCCTCTGAACTAATAACACACCAATAATATAAAATAATACTTTCTCAGAGATAACCAGTTTTTTTTAAGCAAACTAATGCACGACACAAAACAGATTTTGTCATTCTATATATATATATATATATATATATATATATATATATATATATATATATATATATATAAAATCCCTTAATTTCTGTTTAACGGAAATATTTTTTAACACATTTCTAATCACAATAGTTTTAATAACTCATTTCTAATAACCGAGTAAATAATATTTGACTAGATATTTTCAAGACACTTCTATACAGCTTAAAGTGACATTTAAAGGCTTAATTAGGTTAATTAGCTTAACTAGACAGGTTAGGGTAATTAGGCAAGTTATTTTATATCGATGGTTTGTTCTGTAGACAGTCGAAAAAAATTACTTAAAGGGGCTAATAATATTGACCTTAAAATGTTTTTTAAAAAATTCAAAACTGTTTTTATTCTAGCCGAAATAAAAGAAATAAGACTTTCTCCAGAAGAAAACATAACATTTTCTTGCTCTGACCTATATTTATATAAATAAAACTGGTTGTAAATTGTGTACAATGTTCCAAGAAAACAGACAAAATTAAAAGAAATAACCTGTCATTTACTTTTGTTTTATCTTGTGGAATGTTGCTTACACATAAAAGGGGATATATAGGTGGAATAAAAAGTGTGTCGCCATCCTCGAAATTGTTCTTGTATGTTGCCTTCATCTTTAGTCTTCACAAGTGAGGCTGGCCCAAACCGGGACTGCAGTAGCCAAATCTAATCCTTGTAGTGGGAACCCTTAAATAAAGCAAGAAACCAAAAGGAGAAAGATTAGGATTGCAGCAGTTCATATTACCACAAATATAAATTATTTGTTTCATGACATATAACTGGAGTATGTATTATGCAAGTGCCTAGCTAAAATGTGTAATTTAATTTAAACTTAAAGAGTGTGTCTGAGCACTAATTTTCAGAAAAGCCATTTGAAAGTTAGATTCCTTGTGAAATCATAATGAATGTTTTTTTTTGGTTTTTAGTATCATTGTGTTAGTATAAATGTGTCTCTAAATATATGTCAAATCTTCAGATACCACATTACATGCAAATTAAACTAAGTTTCGTCAACTAAAATGTCACACTGTACACCACATTTAATATATCATAGCTAGGGCCAGGAGGAATCTGCGGATGTTTTTTGCTATTTCTGCTGAAAATTTTGGTGGAAGTCTGCGGATTTCTGCGGAATTATTTTGGGAGTATCATAACTAAAACCTTAATATATGAAATAAAAAATAATATATTTTAAAGTTTTATTTAATGTTTAAAATGCAAATCCAATTAGATTGACTTTATTTGGTAAATAAAGCAAGTTTTTCATGTAACATATCTAGTAAGACAGAAAATATTACTGTACAAACTGCATTGTACATAAATCAGATGAACATTTTCACATTAGTCAATAATATTACTGAAATTAATAAAAAAACTGAATAAATATAGATTTACACACATTTACTCAAGTAAATAAACAGAATTAATGATAGGCTAAACATCTGCGGAGTTCTGCGAAAAATCCGGGTCGGCCTAATCATAGCTTTATTTCTGCTACAAAAAGGTTTTTCAGCAAACAACTTCTATTATATGTAGGCTATAGAGGAGGATATAAAAAGAAATGATATATTCAACTCTCTAATTAAATGCACCTTATGCAGCTAATCAGGTCTTTTAGGCTTATTTAAAAACATAAATGACGTGTTGACCACAGTTGAACAACGCTCAGTGAGAATACTTTTTTTCCACAAATTCTTTTTGTTCTAAAGAAACATGTCTGATTGCTAGCAATCATCAAAGAGCAAACTTTTTTTTTTTCAAATAAATACTATGCTTTTAAAAATAAACTTTTCATACATCAAGAATACTAAAAATATGTTTATTTAAAATGTTTTATATATAAAAAAAAACAGCTTGAGGAGAGAATCAGTACATTGGAATACTATTTTTTCAGAAGGATCAAGTGACACTATTAATTATATACATTGTATTAAATTCACAGTATTACTGCTTGACTGTATTAATTAAATAAAGCTGACACTATCAGAAGAGAATTTACCATACCAACCTAAAAGCTATGAAACAGTAGTGTATGTTTAAGATGTTACTTACTAGTCCTATTGTACTTTGGAGAGGTTGTCTGACAGGAGGATCCCTTCAACTCAGCAGAATTCTCAGCAGACCATCAGTGTACACCAATCTAAGAATAAAATAAGCAATTTGTTAAAAACCAAAAATATATATTTTATATTTCCAGGTTTATAGGAAAGAAGAAAGCTAAAGCAGATTTAAAATGTAGAAAAAAATAAAACCTATTGACAATTTAATGGCACAACATACCCTAAACTAAGCACGCTCAAATGGTTAATTTTAACTGTTAAGGATTCATTCCTTCATTGTCTTTTGGGCTTAGTCCCTTTATTAATCTGGGGTCACCACAGCGGAATGAAAGGCCAACTTTGCCAGCCTATGTTTTACGCAGTGGATGCCCTTCCAGCTGTAACCAATACACACTCATTCACACACACTTATACACTATGGTCAATTTTAGCATACCCAATTCACCTATGTCTTTGGACTTGGGAAAACCGGAGCACCCGGAGGAAACCCATGCCAACACGGGGAGAGCATGCAAACTTCACACAGAAACGCCAACTGACCCAGCCGAAGCTTGAAGCAGCAACCTTCTTGCTGTGAGGCAAACGTGCTACCCTCTGCGCCACCGTGCTGCCCTGTTAAGGAATCAGATTAATATAAATGAATTGACATGTTTATTTAGTGTCTGACACATTAAATATTGCATTTTTAAATATTGTTTCATTTTAAGATTTATTTCAGAATTAACTATAGAACCGGATATATCGTCACATTTTCATGCACAGCAGCATTTCCAAGAACATAGAAAAACAGAATATAGGCCAACTGAAAAAAAAATAAATTAAAAAATTCTGAGGGTATAATCTTGGATAAAAATATCACAGTTTCACAGTATTGTGATTACTGCTCTGAAATGTGTTTTTTTTTTTATCTCTGTGTAAAAAACAGCTACTTTTCCCCCATTGAACACAATATGTTTTGTTTTAAGAAACATTTAAAATATTTTGTAACAGTAAACATGCCAGGCTAAATAATAATTTAATAAAATAGTACTATCTTCATTAGACTCAAAAACACTGATTTCTTGTGAAGGCATAATAAGCTATTTGTTTTTCAGATGTTTGCTGAATCGTGAGCTGACCAGTAGCTTTTGATGTGGAGGGTCTTTTGCTGCTGTAAATAATGTTGGACTATTTTTTTAAGTCTTTGATAACGCGCTAAAAACCATATACAATGCATCCGGAAAGTATTGATACTTTACTTTTTCCACATTTTTAATGTTTCAGTCTTATTTCAAAATGGATTAAATTCATTAATTTCCTCAAAATTCTACACACAATCCCCATTATGTGTGTTGACCCGATTTTAGTTAATCATTTACAAGTCAATATTGCCTATATGGATTGTAATTTAAAAAAAAATTAACATGTAAAATTGCAGTGTTAAATGCAATGCCATCAAACATTTTAGACGCACCAGTGCAAAAAGCTAGTCTAGAGCACTTGGAATGCTGGTGTAGTTCTAGTTAAATTCAGTTCAGTTAAAGCTGTATATGCAACAGGTCTCAAGTAGAGGATATAGTATTTAACTAATCTTAACAACTAAACATTTACGAATCTGTATTAGCCAGCTCATGTACTACAATGTAACATACTGTATATTGCCACCTTGATACTTAAGCTTTCTTTAAAATATTTTGTGTTTAACCGATTAATTAATTCTTTCATTTAATTTTTTCTGTGCAATAGTATAGCTTACACTGGTGTATTTGTATGGACCCCCCAAAATAGCGGAGGCCACTTTCTGGCCACCCAAGTATAAACTTCTAGCCTAGCCACTGTGAACTACCTGTCTGTCCTGCTCCAGAACTCTTTGTCGGCTGCTTGTATGTCTGGATACAGCTGCACAAGTCTTTTAACACTGACAAATACAGCCTCTGCACATCCTCACAACCAGGAGAACAGAATGATCAGGAGGACCTGAAAAATATAACCAACTGAAATCAGTTGAAATGTATTTTGTCTTGTAATGATGGCACAAAAATAAATTATTTTTCACAAAGGATGTGCTGTTACCTATGAAACATTCTATAATGAATGATCTTTTTGATCCTGTTTCCTTGATGTCATTCACTCAAAGATGGTTTGGACATTTGATTGTATCTAAACTGTAATGAATTTAAGTTACACAAACATTGATAGCAGGACCATTGATCTTGTAACTTATACAAATTGTTAAGTATTGAACAAGTCTGCAACCAAACTAGTCAAGTTAATAATACTAATCTCAACTCAACTATGATTAGTTGTCTTGTTTCTGCTGCCCAGACGGTCACACCTGCTTATAAAAAAAGGAAAAAGTATGGTATTTTTACAACAATGAAACTGCAAACAACTTAACTATAAGGGGGTAAGCAGTGAGCATCTTTTATTATAAGCAATTTACTGAATACTTTGTCACTGGTATTACCTAAAAACCAAACGTCCCAAGTTTGGCTCATAGCTGTCCACACATCTGCCCAGTAGCTTGTGGTAATACTGAAGACACTGATCAGCTGGTCCAACTGAGTTTGGAGTTGAACTGCAATCAGGCATCCAATACTGCAAAGAAAGAGAAACTCACTTTGGGTTAACAAATAATGTAATCCCACACATTTCAAGTAATTGTGCAGTTAATTTTCTTAAAATGAATGAATGAATTCTCTTATTGAATTTTCTGAGAGCTTATGAATATATTTTGTCTTCCCAAAATAGCATGTACTGAAACACAAAATTATATAAATATAATTTAATAAGAGCGTGACGTGGTGGCACAATAGGTAGTGCTGTCGCCTTACAGCAAGGATGCTGACTCGAGCCGCAGCTGGATTAGCAGGCATTTCTGTGTGTAGTTTGCAAATTCTCTCTGCGTTTGGTGGGTTTTCTCTGGGTGCTCCGGTTTTGCCTACAAGTCCAAAGACATGGGGAACAGGTGAATTGGGTAGGCTAAATTGTCTGTAGTGTATGAGTGAGAACAAGCGTATATGGTTGTTTCCCAGTGATGGCTTGCAGCTGGAAGGGCATCCACTGCGTAAAACATATGCTGGATAAGTTGACAGTTCATTCCGCTGTGGTTACCCCGGATTAATAAAGGGACTAAGCAGAAAAGTAAATGAATGAATGAATGAATGAATGAATGAATGAATGAATTTAATAAGAGTTAAACTGATCTGTTAACATGTCTGTCAGGAGCTGATCTACCTGTTGTCAAACTGATGAAAATGTTTTCTCAATTTACTTTAACATTTTTGTGTTTGTTTATGTTTTTATAACTTGCAGCCATTGTTAAATTTAAAAGTATTTTAAACATGCATGGACATCTAAATGCATATAGGGCACATATCTCAAAACATTATGAAATATTTCCAGTTAAATCAATTTTGAATTAAAATGTATATTAATCTCCAGACTTGCATCTCCCTGATCTTTTTAAAAGAAAGGCCATTCGTTTGCTCATCACTGTTTGACAAGTGTCTGGCAGTCAGTCAAAAATATACTTACATATAAAGATGTTCATCAGCAACACGGCACTTAGGTTAAACTTAGACCTCCTTTTCAGTTGATGTGGAAAACAAAAGCAAAAGAAAGAAAAAACAAAACGACTGAATACAAGTTGCATATCATGCCTGTACAAATCAAAAATTATTCATTTAGGGCTTAAATTGACTTAAGGATGAGTTAAGGTGTAAGGGATGGGTGAACGGTGTAAATATACATGCAATTCATAGCTATGATGTAAAGCTAAATTTTCAGCATCATTACTCAAGTCTTCAGTGTCAGTTGATCTTTCAGAAACCTTTTTTTAAGATGTTGATTTAGGGCTTGAGGTTGAACTAATATAATGGTGATTATCAAATGGTGCTGATTTGCTGCTCAAGAAACATTTCGGATTGCTATCAATGCTAAAAACAGATGTGATGACAAATAATTTAGTGTAAACTTTTTTCTAAGATTTAATAAATCAATTAATCATAAAAAATTAAACAAAATGAAAATCACAAATATTACTTCATTAGCAGCAAATCTATATATTTACTAAGTTCTGAAGAATCATGTGATGTGAAATTTAATACCACTAACATGTTTCAATGTCAAAACTTTCTTAAAACAACTGCAATAAAGACAAGTAACAGATGCATAATATATAGACATGTAACATGTGCATAATGATGTGCAATGGAAATTCATATGAATTAATCCTATGCTTAAAGTTACCTGTCTTTCCTGTATCTCTGTGATCAGCTCCCTTCAGAAATTTAGGAATCTTGAGTTATATTTTTTTGTAGCAGGAGGTTATTCTCTCACTCCTGAAACCACAGAACACTTTTTTACTTAACATTTACTTTAAGATACCATGAAATATCAAAACACGATTGAACTTTTGATTCACGGTCCTTTACAGTAACATTACAATGCGTATTTTAGACTACATATGGAGTGCATTCAATAAAACATTGACAAAACCTCTCATCTACACATAAAGAATAAATAAAAGCCAAAACTTTAACAAACAAGTTTAACAAGAGCTAACATTAAGTAAGTTAACGTAATATTACCCCGACGCTAACGTTACCAGTGCTAATATGCTAACGGACTTTTACGAAGACTTACCACTCTTATATAACATAATATTCAACTGAATATTCATCAATTGCCAATAATAAATGTGTGAGGAACAGTTTTATGTAGTATTTGCTTTGTTTTAGGGACTAAACTTACCTGAAAACAGTCAAAACGGCAGCTTGAGAGAAGTCGTGTTGTGTCTTTTAGGTGGTGTCGTGTCGTGTTGTAGCTTCGTTTCCCATAGCAACATCCTCTCCGCTCCAGTGTTGGAAGCAAGACGCGCGCGCGCACATTAAAGTCTTGCAGTATTACATTTATAAACATGATCACTCCATAGACAATTTAAATAATAACCTTGTATTTTATATCTTGAATTTAAAAGGTATTTAGCAGTTTTATATACGCTATTATCTTTAAGACGAGCTTTATAGCCTACTAAACTGTTACAAAACAAACACTTTATTTGTGCATTCACTGTCAAAAATAAATAACCAATAAATATAAATGCAAGTATATATAAAACAAAGATGTCACTCTGTAAAAAGGTGTTTATTTTAATTAAACAGCCGAAATGCAAAACATACTTGATTTTTACACTGGGAAAATGTATTAGAAAAAGCCACAATAAAAAAAAGCAAACAGCAGTTAACACCAGAAAAAACAACGTTTTCATTATTAAAGCATAACAATAAAACTTTTTATATTTTAATGAATTGAAATCATGTATTGTAGGCATTTTGGTCAGTTTTACTGCATTAATGTAGGCTATTTAAAGCTGGACCGACCGACGCAGTTCACATGATGCATGTCGAGTTTGTCTAATTTATTATGCACGCAAAAACTTACTTGTAAACCAAATATGTTGCCGGATTCTTTCATGGGCATGAGAGATCAAGTGCTTATGAAGTGCTTCGTCGGCCTCTGGTCGTTAACCGACGCAGAGCCGACGTTTGTTGAGCTGGAACAATAGAACACACGACCGAACGATCCTGCGTATGTTTGGCCGACCATATACCGATGCTAGAATTAAAGGGGCCGACGTGTTGACCTTCGGCCGACGTCGGCCCAACGTATGTGTGCTGTCTGGGTAACCGCTAATATTGCCCATAATATATTGCACGTTGGACGTGAATTTGTTTAGAACAACAAGCTCGGGTGAAAGGTGTAAACAAACATGGCGGACACACGAGACCAACCTTAAATTAGAGATGCTTCGGGAAATTTGTTTGAATGACTGTTAATTAATATTTAGCCAAACGGAATATATTTAAACCGCGTTTTCCGTGTTATATTTCTTCTACAAAAACAATGTGGACTTATATCAAGATATGTTTGGACATTAACGTCCGAATGCATACTTACTCAAAGATCTGAGGAGATTTCTCTGCTTGAAAGACTTGCGTATGGCAAGTAGGTAATTAAATATGAAGGAAATGTGGATGATGTGCTTAGAGGATTGTCTGGGGGGTGTAACTAAGCAACATAACAATCTGTTAATGAGGAAGTAGTTTGTCCCAAAGTTTGCATACTGATCTATTACAGTCAAAAGTATATACTTTTCTTTTATTTAAAAAATATATATACTTTAAGGGTGTAGTATGTGAATTAGGCATAACTTTCCTAAAAAATTCCTAAAATAAAATTATGTAAAAAGTCTGAAAATACTTATGTCATATAAATATGCCCCCTTGTGTAAATTAATGATTAAAGTGCTGTAGTTACAAAAATGCTAATGTATGTTAAAAATGTAACACTTGGCTATTCAGTCGTGATGGACCAGCACTGCTTAAAATAATCATTATAGTTTTTTTCCTGTTGTTTCAAAGATTCACGCTAAAGGCACAATCAATTTCCCAAACAAGTCTACTGCAGTATTCAAAAATGTTAGCATCCTGTCAGAATTTTAAGCTGGACAAAAAAAAATAAAGACCCGTTTTTGTTGATAGGGTTTACTCTTTTTGCATGGTATTATTATTATTATTATTATTAATATTATTATTCGTAATATCGATAAACAACTGAGAATATGGCTATTAAATAAGAATATGGCTATTTAATATAAAACTTTTATTTTTCCAGTGCCCCCTCCCATCATCCCCCCAACCCTGACTGGTTCTTGGTGCCCCCTGTGCCGCAGCCCGTTAATAAAATCCTAGAATCACCACTGATGTATACATGAAAGTTAAGGGGAAAATGAAATTAGAGATTGAACGGTACCAGATCCAAGCCTGGACTATCATAAGGTACTCTTGAGTTTCATTTCCATGTGTATTTTATTCTGATTCCGATCAGTGTGGAAAATTAATGTCAGGCTGAGAAACCACTGGATGCCATATGGATCTAGATAAAGATGTTTAAAAGTGCAATTCCCATTGACAGGCAAAATCCTCATTGCTTAACCATGACATATAACAATAACTATTCAGTCTTTGTGCAAATTGCTTACACCTGAGATAGATTTTAAAATCCCACGCCAATGATTTTTTTATATAGTCAAGTTGAGGAAATGTGTTATTGTTACTTGTTTTCTTTCTTGAACCAAAAATCCAAAACAGATTAACACCATTTAATTGTTTATATAAAAAAGAAAACATATTGACTTGACTTTCTCAATCTAACAGATCATTTAAAGTGACAGTTAACCCAAAAAAAGAGAAAACTCAGTCAATTACTCACATTCCACTTGATCAAAACTTGTTTGAGTTTTTCTGTTCTGTTAAACACAAAAGAGGATAATCAAGAGTTCACACTTAGCTGATGATTGATAATAAAGTGTGTTTGGCATGCTGTCCTGGAAGAGAGTCCTGAGCTCAGGGTAAGGGCAAGGGCAAAAGGATAGTTTGAGCTCAGGTAGATCTCGAGAACTCCCATGCTTGTTTATAGCTAATTATAAGTTAGGAATTGCTATGGGGAGATATATTGCTGACTAAGAACTCATCTATGGTGCCAATTTGGTTTGGTCAATTCACTTGTGTTGCATGTCTTTGGACGGTGCATGGAGGAAACCGGGGAACCTAGGGGAACCTATGTGAGCACGGGTAGAACATGTAAACACTGCACAGAAACGTCGACTGGCCCAGTAAGGACTTGAACCAGTGACATGCTTGCTAACCACTTGGCTGCCATGCCATCGTATTTAGGAAAAGAGAGGAGGAGTGAGGGTGGAAGGGGGATACCTCAAGACGATGATAACTGAGGTAAGAAACTCTGGTTCTTTATAGTGACTTAGGAATCATCCGATTGGTAAATCATGTGTTAGCTAATGCAGGACGAGCTGTGGTCAATCATAAGCACGTGTTCCTCACAAAATTAATTTATAAATAAACCACACAAAATGTTAGCTGTTGACCTCCATTGTTTTTTTTGTTGTATACACGTCAACAGTTATTTTTCCACCAAAAGATGTTAATTAGACTTTTACAGAAGTGAGAAATTGCATAAAACATTTGTGAATTAAGCCCTGTTTTTATCCACTGAATCAGAGAACAAAATCACCATGTCCTGATAAACAGGCGCCAAATATCAAAAACAAAAATGGAATTTGAAAAGAAAAGCCACTGTGGGAAAATATAATAAATTACTTGTGCCTCAGAAGGCAAAATGCACTGAACGCAGTCATAATTTGGCACTAAAGAGAGTTCTAGGAGGACCAAACTACTTTAATGACGGATTTTGCATTTCATTTGCTCAATGTGGTCGGATCACTGGTTTGTCCATTAATGCTGTGCCATCGCACCCCGGTTCAGGCAGAAAATCGGATTGCCATTGCTCAGTATGAATTGGCTGTATGTGCGCCTGTTAAAACAAAATTACATGACTTTTTTCATTAAATTATTCTGTAAATGTGTTCCCATTATATGCACATTTTTATCAGAATAAAAGTGTATACCCAGCCTGATTTCACGAAAAATGGTAAGTATTTTACGTTTTGTCAGTTTAGTGGGTAATTTGTACGAATTCGTACGAGTTCAGTCGCACGAAAATGTACGATTTTAAAAAGGAGGCGTGGCACACAACCCCACCCCTAACCCCAACCGTCATTGGGTGATGAGCAAATCGTACTAAATTGTACGAATTAGATACGAATTAGCCACTAAATTAAAACGTTACGAATTTCCGTGAGATTGGTTGGTATACAAAATAGTCGTGCATATACATATATGTATTTTGTGCAAATGCTGGCATTTCCAATATTTGCAACAGTGCAAAAGATTCATAAATATAGGTGGATGGAGCCAGATATTGGCTACTGATTCGTAACAATATCTTCTTTATTGTTCAACAGAAAAAAAAGAAACTTAATAGTTTGGAAACGGTTGATGGTCACTCTTCTGGCTTTAATCTACTAGGTCAGCTTTTCTTCTCTTTTTCTCTTTTGATGCATGATGTCTCTGTATGGTAAAATGACAGGCAGTTGTAGAACACAGAGCTCCTCCTGGTTCCTCAGATGGCGTTATGGAAAACTCCACAGGTCCTCTCCTCCTCCTCTGTCTGAGAAATGAAACACATGAGGGACTGACGGTGGGCCTGGCCGTGGCTCAAACGCACCGCAGGTGGAATATTTGTGTTATTGTGGAAGAATTCACACTGCTCTCCAAGGTTGCTCTTCATTCCTGAATAGATGTTTTCAGTGGTGAAACCCTAGAGTGCAAGGAACAGTGTAACAATTACAGGAGTATCTGTACTGCAGATCTTGTGAGCTCATTCACATGGTGCTGATTGCTGAATGAAAGGAGAAACTCACTGTGATGAAGGACAAAGAGCTTCCCTCCTTCATGTTTGTTGGAGTTTGTGACATCAGAGCAAGCACTTTAATAACACTCACACTAATCAGGTCTGACCTTCTCTCTTTATCTTATGTTGAGCAGTGAAGCATTGCAGATGCTCTTTTTAAAAATGATACAATTTTTGTTTAATGTTGAAGAGAATAAGAAATCTGGGTCACATTTTATTTTGATGGCCCATTTATTGAATTTAGGTTAAATTGCATCTACATGCCAACTAATTTGCATTACATTTTAAGTAGACTGTTGGGTTGGGGTTAGGGTTAGTGTAAGTTGACATGTACTTGCAAAGTTTCTTCTAGCCAATTCAAGGTCTTTTTAGCAGCAGTATCAACAAATATTAAGCAAACAGTCTACTAATACTCAATTGAACCATTAAAATAAAGTGTTACCAAAATCTGTTGTAAAACTGGGTTGTCAAACTTTACACTTTAGACTTTAAATGATAGTATTATAATTAGTATTATTGCAGATAAGATAAGATTGATTGATTGATTGATTGATTGATTGATTGATTGATTGATTGATTGATTGATTGATTGATTGATTGATTGATTGATTGATAAATATTATGTTGGGTTTTTGCATATCAGTGATGTTTACCAGTTAATAAACATACGGAGTAACATTTTAAAAACATAAAAACACAAATGTGAAAGGCAAACAATATTATTATTACCATTAGAATTCTTAATATTATTAGAAATCTGTTGGTTTTAAAAGAATAGCTTGATCTATTGCCTTTTGAATATGTATGAATATGTACCATAAATAATAATTATCAATCAGCCAATTAATGAATCTTATCTGCAATAATATAATGTAATAATAATATTCAATCATTAAGATTTATTAATTTAAAAAGTATAAATAATAATTGTAATAATAATAATAATATACCATATTTATTTACAGATAGGCTTAATTATTATTCATTAATTTTCTATATTATTTTTGGTCTACTAAAACAGTAACAATTAAAATGTATTTTAACATGCACTGACAATAACAACAACAATAATAATAGTAGCAATACATACATACAATGTATTCATTGAATAATGCAATCTTCAAAAGTTTTTGTGATTCTGCTTTTTTATTTAACAAATATTTAGTATTTATGATTAAAAAAAAGTCAACATCAACAGATTTAGTTTGATTTTGTAGAACACAAAAAGTGTTCACGCTTAGATATTGCTTGATAATATTAGCAGATTTGGCATTCTGTCCTGGGAGAGAACTCTGAGCTCAGTGATAATGTGTTGGGGAGGTTATGTGATAGATTACAGTTTACAAATTACTCTATTTAAAATGTTATAAGGGATGTACCTTTTCAATTACTTTATAAAAGTAAAGTAATTACTTTTGTAAAATGATTACATCTGAATACTTTTTGATTACTTTTAAGCTATTAAAGGATATTTTTAACTAAATAATTTTCAAGCATTTATACCAAGCAGGTGTGACCTTACCATAACATTCTGTTCACTGTTAGAACTTCAAAATCTTTCATCACTTGAATTGAGATTATATTAATTTAATCTTAAAGTACAGCCACCCCAAAACTAGACCTTATAACAAAACACTGTTTATTGTTGTTACAAAATCTAAATTTTGTTTTTCGTGCAGGGGGATTTCTGTGGCATTTGCAATAACGCAATACATCTAAGCTATTTTTGCAATTTCCATTGTTATATCAAAGCAACCTAAATCCAAGTAAATCATATCTTAGTGATCAATAAAACTGTCACTGAAACATATGAGGCATAATTGTTCAGTTCAGTTATTTACTGTAAATAATATGCTGTACCAAACAGAAACAAATTATAGGATATAACAGCAAAAAACCAGGTGTTACACATTTAAAATACTATAGTAATTTATAGGAAAATGAAATATTTAGGAATGAGCATTATATTGTATATATATTTACAACTCTTCATTAATAAATTACACTACATAACGCAGTATCATTAGTAACTATCATGAACTAATAGTAATTACCATAGTATACTATAGCCTTTACAGTATATATATATATATATATATATATATATATATATATATATATATATATATATATATATATATATATATATATATATATTACTATAAAAAAATCATCATTTTCGCGGTCATATGGCTTTATTTTCATTGGCTACACATCGGCCTCACAGCTTCGTGTATGTTGGTGCCATCACATATTGATCCGCGATCAGTAAATGTAGCTTGTGTGGATGCTACTGCGCTATTTGACTAATAAAATAGCGTTGCTACTGAAAAGCTATTTGATTTAGAAAAAGTAGAGATGCTACTGAGAAATGTAGTTAAGCAGAAAAGCACTATAATAAATGGCCTTGGCAGAAGGCATCCTGCATATAAAAAACAGGCAAAGTAACAGATTAATATTAATCATCATATCCTAGATTTTTAAAGAAAGTTTTGAGATGTAACCCCATTAGTAATCTTTAACATTTTCGTAAGTAGCTGTAATTTAATTACACATTTTTTCTCAGTAACTGTAACAAACTACAGTTTCATTTTTGTAATTAAATTACGTAACGCAGTTACATGTAACTAGTTTCCCCAAAACTAGAGATAATTGAGCCCAAGGCTCCCTCCTGGTTGATAAGCATGTAAGGGGGTACGAGATCAAGTAGTTCTTGAGAGCTCCCCCTGGTAAAGGAGGAAATGGGGTGGATGGGAGATTCTTTAAAAAGAAGATAAGGTAGAAGATAAGGAAGTAATACTAGATGGACTATTTATAGTAAGTTTGGATTAATCCGATTAGCTTACTGATGATTATAGACTAGAGACCAGCCACAATCAATCATATCATATGCTCGTCTTGAAATGAATTTGTGCAACTTCACTTAATGAAGAATCCATAATGAAGTGACTAAAAGAATCATTCTAAAATAACTGAGAGAGAATCAAACCAGATAACATTGTCCATTGTCTTTCTCCCTACCTCTTACATCACCTAATGATAAAACCACTCTCTTCTGTAGATCCTGCAGTTCAGCGATACCTCTAATACTGCTCAGATGGACGGCAGAGAAAAACAGACGCAGCGAAAAAAGACAGAGAAAACATCTGGACAGACAGACAGTTGCGTAGCAGAGACATTCATCTTATCCGCATCCTTGCACGGTCGTCAGACTTGAATTATATTTTAATGCTTTCCATTGGGATGCGTCCCCGTGCCAGAATTATCATCATGTGTGCTTCGACACAAGGAGACAAACATTGCAGCCAACAAGATAGAGCTGCGATGGGAGAAGGAGAGGAATGGTGGAGAGACAGAAGAACTGACACAAAACTGAGGTTAGCACAATGCTACCTTACATCTGTAGAAAAGGTTTAAAAAAAAACATCCGCCATATGCATCTAGATATGGATGAATGATAATAGCATATGGCAAAGAACTCATGCACAATTTATTGTACAATACAATAACCAAATGCATATACGGACGAATATGTTTTTTTTTTTTCTCCCGTCTCCTGGCTGTGGTGCGGTGTCATTAAATTTGCAAAAATTCCATGCAGAAATAACATCTTGAAAGCTCATTAAGTGTCAGTCAAGTCATAAGCTACATGGAAAAATATAAAAGTCGCTCTCATTCACTTAGCCCCACGGCAACAGAACTTCCAAAGTAATATACAGCATAATGGCTTATTAATAACCCTGCATTAAATAATATCCTGAGCTGAATCTTCAGAACGCAGTGTGACTGAACAGGTCTCTTTGAACATGCCAACACCTTCTGAAATATAAATCAAAAAAAAAGAAGAAGAGAAGGCCAAAAGAGTTCAGTCTGCTTCTCTTGATTTTCACCAGCAGATTATCTCCACCTGTTCAGTTCACAAGCTGCTCTTTATAACTATTCATAGTATGTTTGACATTTGTTAATCCACGCTAATAATTGCTTTTAATTAAAGAGTAATCACAGTAATTGTAAACATTTCAGTCACCTCTGGAGATCTGAACAGCTGTTAGAAATTAAAATTTGACAATTTAAGCCCATTGTGGCACAAACTAAACATGTTTCAGAAGTCTTTGGGAATATAATCACCCCCCCCCCCCTTCTTTTCAGTACATAATGATTGCAGCATGGGTTTTAACACTTTGTCATTTCATGCACATTACAGTAACTTCATCAAGAATGTTTAATTGCAAATATATTCCCCTTGGGCTAGTCCCAGTACGGGACAAATACTTAGTAGCTAAAAAAATACAAAGATCATTTTCACAACACCATGTTCATTCATTTCTTCACCTGCACACGCGTCAAGCAACTGAAGCAGAGTAAACAAACAGAGGTTTATCAAAAGCATTTTATGGATATTTTTTTATACATTGGACATTAGGAAGGAAAATCTATCTGCACTGTAAAAACAAATCCGAAATTTTACGGTTTAATTCCGGCAGCTGGGGTGCCGGAAAAAAGTAAAATAACAACCGTTAAATTACAGAAATTTACTGTAACAAAACGCATATCAAATTACAGAAATTTAATAGAAATTTGAATTTAGGGAAATTTCTGTAATTTGATATCCGTTATTATATCCGTAAAATTACGTTTTTGTTTTACAGTGTGACTAACATCTAGCAGTTAAATGTGTCTGGGAAAATATTCAGAAGCTTTTATTTTCATAAGCAGTGCAGATGTGAATGCGTCTGAATGTTCTGATGGGCTGGAGTAGACGTCTCATGTCTGCACGTTCTAAATGTAAACGCTCTCTTTCTAGCAATTTTCCTTATGCGTTCACACAACACAGCATTTCCCAAAATTACAGGTAATGTTACAACTTCTCTTTCCGCAAAATTGCCAAAATGAATTTACCTGTATTTTCAAAAAGAGCCTGTTCACACACAGCACATACAGGCTAAAAAGTAATCCATCTGCAAATCTGGCTAGATTATTTCAGTTCACAAATTTGACTTTAATTTTTGTGAAATGGCTTGGGAGCAGTCTATTCAAAGGTACAGATTTAATCATTGTAAGCATTCTCTGGGATCAAACGGACTAGACGCTACTATAGCACAGTGATCTATCAGTTGAGCCCAGGGGTGTCCAAACTTTTTGGGCCAAGGGCCAGATGCAAAAAAAACAACGTTGTCGCAGGCCAAATTTTACACACATCACACAGACACGTGTGTATATATATATATATATATATATATATATATATATATATATATATATATATATATATATATATATATATACAGTTGAAATCAGAATTGTTAGCCCCCGTTTATTTTTTCCCCAATTTCTGTTTAACGGAGAGAAGATTTTTTTCCACACATTTCTAAACATATTAGTTTTAGTAACTCATTTCTAATAACTGATTTATTTTATCTTTGCCATGATGACAGTAAATAATATTTGACTAGATATTTTTAAGACACTTCTATACAGCTTAAAGTGACATTTAAAGGCTTAACTAGGTAAATCAAGTTAACAAGTTAAGGTAATTAGGCAAGTTATTTTATTACAATGGTTTGTTCTGAAGACTTAAGGGGCTAATAATTTTGACCTTAAATGGTTCATAAAAAAATTAAAACCGCTTTTATTCTAGCCGAAATACAACAAATAAGTCTTTCTCCAGAAGAAAAAATATTATCAGACATACTGTGAAAATGTCCTTGCTCTGTTAAACATCATTTGGGAAATATTTAAAAAAGAAGAAATAAATCAAAGAGGGGCTAATAATTCAGACAGACAGACAGACAGACAGACAGACAGACAGACAGACAGACAGACAGACAGACAGACAGACAGACAGACAGACAGACAGACAGACAGACAGATAGATAGATAGATAGATAGATAGATAGATAGATAGATAGATAGATAGATAGATAGATAGATAGATAGATAGATAGATAGATAGATAGATAGATCATAACAAGAATTGCTGCTTAATTGAATGCCTGTAATAGCGACACCCGGTGGTTATTTATTGAACTACGTTCATTTTTGTATAGCGGGCCAGATTCTATTGATATTTATAAAAAGCCTCGCGGGCCGCCACAAAACTGATTGCGGGCCGCAGATGGCCCGCGGGCCGTAGTTTGGACACGCCTGGTTGAGCCACACCAAACAGATTTTTACATAAATGAAAGGGCATTGTGTGTTATGCCTTAATTGTAGCTCCAGCACTATTTTAGTAAACTCCCCTGTGGATGGATTTTATTTCAAGAAAGTTAGAGGATAGGTTCATCTTTTGACACCGATGAATATCTTGTCCCTGAATGAATCAGTTTTCTTAATAAATCAATTAAAGCCAACCCAGCTAAAATTGTAGCAGTGATAAAAGCTGATGAAATGGATATGCATATTTGCAAGTGCTCTACAATCTGATACTAAAATGATGTCTTTTACGTTACTAGAGCATTTTATTGCTTTAAAGCAAGCTGCTTAACTGCATTAAACACAAAGCACAATGTCAGGTAGTTCAAGGAAACTTTTCAAACTCTTAAAACTTGAAATAAATTAATGTTTTTATCATTTTTTTTGTCTTACGCTAGTTCATTCAAACACTATTAAAGTTTCCATCACAGCTAAGTTGATAAGCACAATTGCAATTTACCTGTGTTGAAAGACTATTGTTGCACTTCCCTATGGATCTGCAATGGCATTCAAGTTGGTGTTGATTCAGTAGTTTCTTCTCACAGCTGGCTTATGGCTAAATGTTTGCTACAAAAAAAAAAAAAACGTGATATATGCCTTATAGCAGTGTTTCTCAACCATGATCCTGGAGGACCACCAACACTGCATATTTGGATGTTTCCTTTGTCTGTCACACTTATTTCAGGTCTTTCAGTCTCTGCTAATGAGCTGATGATCTGAATCAGGTGGGTTTGGTGAAGGAGACATGAAAAATGTGGAGAGCTGGTGGTCCTCCTGTAACATGGTTGAGAAACACTGCAAAAAGCAAATCGCACTGTTCTGTTCAGTGGGATGTCTGTCCATGGATCTCCTGGCAAGATTGGACAGGGTTGTGTGCACCAACACATTTTTTGTCTTGTTTCTAGTCCAAATAATCTAAAAATTCCTAAATCAAGAAGAATTTTCCAGACAAGCAAAACATATTGTCTTGTTTTGAGAAATAATATGCCAATATTAGGTGAGTTTTTCCTTAAAACAAGCAAAATAATCTGCCAATGGGGTAAGCAAAATAATCTTACGTCGAAAGAAAAAACAAGATTAATTTGCTTACGCCATTGGCAGATTATTTTGCTTGTTTTAAGGAAAAATTCACTTAATATTGGCATATTATTTCTCAAAACAAGACAATATGTTTTGCTTGTCTAGAAAATGGTTCTTGATGTAAGAAATTTTAGATATTTAGACTAGAAACAAGACAAAAAAATCTAAGCAAGACAAGCATTTTTTGCAGTGAAGTCGCTCACCAAAAGTTGCAAGCATGATTTAGGAGACTTTTTGATTTGTGAGGCAAATCTAGTAGCCACAGAATCTAGCTGTGCATCTAGTTAAAATGTAGTTATTCAACCTCTGATAAAACTTTAGAAACATTATTTTAGGGTCAAAAGTAGAACAATGCCTTAGTCAAGCCATCTGCAAGGCTGTGCGGAATGAAAGTACAGTATTGTTTAACAACATACGCTACTAATTGTTCAGCTGATGAAACACCTTCCTGGAAAAACATTCAGTAGGAAAGAACTTCATAAAACAGTTTTGAAAGCTGTGAGTTGTGAAAATGACATCATCTAAGACCAATCAGCTGCAAAAGGAAAGTTATTTGCTAACTTTGTTTATTGTGTAAGCTCAAATGGATCTGTACAACACATGTTTGTTCTCCCTGGACAATAAGCAAGATGTTCCTCATATATCAGAACATCCGATCACTGCTGGACCTGTGATGGATTGACCACCTGTCCAGGGTGTTTCCCTGGCCTGAGATAAGCTGGGACAGACTCCAACTATCCCTACAAAGTATGGAAGATGACTGGATGCTGGATGGACAGAAAGCCATTTTGCTAGGATCAAAGCATAGCCTCATCTCAGCACTGACGTATTTAGAGGGACTGGACAGCATAAGTAAGACACTTCACGAGGCCACCCTCCAAATAACTTCAGTGCTTCTTGGATTGTTGACAAGTGTGTGTTATTCATTCATTCATTTTCTCTTTGGCTTAGTCCCTTTATTAATCAGGGGTCACCACAGCGGAAGGAATCGTCAACTTATCCAGTATATATTGTATGCAGCGGATGCCCTTCCAGCTGCAAACCATCACTGGGAAACATCCTCTCATTCACACTCAAACACTACGGACAATTTAGCTTACTCAATTCACATATACCACATCTTTGGACTGTGTGGGAAAACGGAGCACCCGGAGGAAATCCAAGTGAACACAGAAAGAACATGCAAACTCCACACAGAGTCGCCAACTGACCCAGCCACGGCTCGAACCAGCAACCTTCTTGTGCGGCTAAAATCTGGGCTCTTTGATCATTGGTTCAACATGTTCACAGCCACTAAATGGCCGTGGCAAACAAATCTTCTCCTCAACGAAGTTCTGGCAGTGTCAGATTTCAGACACTATTCTGCAGATGACCATCAAAACAAGAAATGAGCAGCTAATATGATGACACAATCAGCACGACAACTTCAAACCGCTTTGGGGAAATGTCAAAACAGCTATTTTCCTGGTTTTATTATTAAGGCATGTTGTGAGCAAAAGTAATGCTACGGGTTGTTTATGTTTGCTGTGAGGTATCATTTCAGAATACAGGTTACTGAATGTGTCTCTGATGGAAGATGTCAAACTCCAGGGTAAGTTTTCTGCGAATCCATTGTTATTTATTTATTTTTTATTTATTTTTGACATCTTGATTGTCATTCAGACTGACATCATGACAAGTGAAATCTTGCAGTGTGACATGCTTCAGTTGTATAGGAAAATTAAAAATCGCATAATGTGAGCCAGGCTTTACACCGTAGCTTTATGGTCACTATATGAAAGCACAGATGCATACCATCGTTATCAGGTTATAAAAATTAAATAGGTGTTGGGCTTATTTGACCTTATCCAATCATGAGCCATCAGAAGCAGAAAATGGGGTGAAGATGACTCCTCAAAAACATATTACTTCTATTACTGCTCCCGGCTCCATTGCTTACTGCTCTGTTTCCATAGCTCAAGGCTTTTTTTTCCCCTTGACATTACAAGTTCAAGCACTTTTCAGACCTGCCATAAATTCTAGCTTTTCAAAGATCATGATGGAGTTTTTGTCAAGAGTGAGAGGGTTTAGTCAGTTCTTCAATCATTTTTGAGGTTTTCATGCATGGCATTCATTCAGCATTCTTATAAACGTTCCCTTTGACTACTTTCATCATTTTGCTGTTTTTTTAAATGGTGCCCAAAGAACTCTTTGACCCATTTTGTTTCAGTCTGACAGCCTTCAAACCACATGCTACAAATTGCAAATCTGTGGACTTTATTTAATATTAAAATGTAAATTTATTTGGCATCTCTGTGTCTTGTTCATCATTTTGGGTCAATGAATATTGGGCGGAGTGATAGGAGAATCGAATAAACAAGCAATGATACAAAAAAGAAACATAAATATTTCTCTGAAACCTTATAGTTGTGTATTTTCTCTGGCTGTAGAGGTTTGGAGCATCTGTTTCTGTCTAAAGATCCGCTGATGGAAAACCCCCTGGCAAGGAGAAAGAAGAATCTTTCACAAACAACCAAACACAAAAATGAATGAGCAAACACATTCTGTCAAATGTACACAAACACCCACTGTTAATATAGAAAAGAAACAAAAGCTTTAATGTCAAACTCTGAAATAGAATTTGATATCCAAATTGTGCAGCTCTTTGCATAGTACTTGTCGAGATTTTTGTCAGAATTTGCCTAAAGGGAACCCAGGTGGTGTTAAGGGGTCAAGGCAATTGTAGTCTGCCCTTTGAGCTCATAAATCAAACCTACTCCTTAACCTCTGGTTGTCTATACACCCAAAACAAAAGCCATTGGTTGGGTTTTACTTAAATGTGGATTGAAACAACCCAGCATTGGTGTTGCAGAATTAGAATTCAACATTTTCACATTTTCCAAAATTACATATTTTTAGTACTCTAAATTGAGCCTTTAGTGTCAAGTATAAGTCACCTTTATTTATAGAGCACCTATTAAATACAGAAACATATAATAAAAAAAATTTCTGTGTTGTTTAATCCCAAAATTTTGTAAAATATGGAAGAACCCGTGTGCTGTTTTTATTACAGTTTTAAACATATACACCCAATGGATGGGTTTGTCCATATTTTACACAAATTTGGGATGAAACAACTTAACATAGGGCAACATGCAAGAAGGTTACTGGTTCGAGTCCAGGCTGGGTCAGTTGCCATTTCTGTGTGGAGTTTGCATGTTCTCCCTGTGTTGGTGTGGGTTTTCTGCAGCTGTTCCGGTTTCCCCCTCAGTCCAAAAGACATGTGCTATAGGTGAATTGAATAAAATTAGTCATGGTGTATGTGTGTGAATGAGTGTATGTGTGTTTCCCAGTTCTGGGTTGCAGCTGGAAGGGCAGCCACAGTGTAAAACATATGCTAAATAAGTTAATGGTTTATTCCCGTCTGGTAATCACTGATGAATTACCGGACTAAGTCAAAGGAAAATGAATGAATGAACAACACAAAATATTTTTGAGTGAGTGTTGCTGTTGAAAAGCTTGTCAATTGTGAAAAAAGTCAGCTCCAAGTTGAAAAGCAGTATAATTATTTGATTCAGTTCATTGTAATAACTGTCAATGTTGCAAAGTTCGTTAATTATGAAACAAGTTTCCTGTATAAGCAGCAGAAATGGTGCGAGTGATGAACTGAGATTGAAAAAGACGAGCTTGATTAAGTGACATTGTGTTCATTCTGACCTAGAAGCTGAATTCTTGCCTTTTGTTGTCTCTTTTGTCTTTCCATTGGCTGTTTCAAGCTCCTTGTGCAAACAGAGGGATATTTAGAACCATTCGATGACAAGAATTAGCAAGTGTGCTTCTCTGGAGTGCAGCACATCATGTCCTGAGTGGAGCTTTCTGTCAGACACGCAGACTCTCCTCAGACATATCCCAGAGCCTTGTGTTTCTGACAATTGGCATTTTTTTAACCTCCAGTGACTTTTCACTTCATGATGTTACCGTTTTTTTCATAAAGAGAAAATGAATCAGTACATATGTGAAAATCTGAGCCAGATTTCACATTTACCTTAAAGAAAAGTGAAATCATTTCAGGTAGATGTAGCTACATTTAGATACATTTATTGTATATGTGTTACAGTAAGCTTGGATAAAGTATTTGCAGCCATCTTTTAATAAAAAACATATAAACAGAATGGGTTTACTATTTATATGAAAAAAAAAATGTATCTGTCTTACAATTAGGTAGAAAGCCCACCGATAACACAGACAATAACTGACAAACAAATGGCAAAACATGGCAAACTAACAACCAAACAAGGCACAGGTGAACTGCATAAGCAGTTACAATGAAAAGTAACATTATCAAAAAACAAGCAACCATATACAATTTTTAGAGTGTATGAGTTTCCTATTTGCGTTCTAAATGATTTTGAGATATGAGCTTAAAATTTTTTGCATTGCACGTAGCAAACAGTATGCGTGTAACAGTTCTCTTTCATACATTAGCATGACAGAGACTCTAAATGTACTCTAAATGTAAATAAAATTTTGTAGATTTTTACCCCAATTTTTAAATTCTGACATAGAACTACACCTGTAAGGCAGGGTATGTGAACTTACTCATAGAGGTAAAGTTGGTTTTATATTTGCACATTCAGACTTTCTCCTTAATAATATAGTTTCATAAAAAGTATTATTTGCAAACTCTAAACAGTGAAATCATTTTAGCAGTCAATGACTATCAAAGTACAACATGTTCACAGTCAAATAAACAGTGTTAATTTTGTTTTCAAGTCACACTTGCAGGTTATTTCAGACTGAATATTCAAAGTGCCCTGGTAAACAATATAGGGAGTGTGTCACAAGTTGTCACTGAATGAATGTGTGAATATAAAACCAAGTTTACCTTAATAACTTACACTGTTACGTTTAATTCTGAGCATTCAGTGTCCACAGTTTAATTAACCTTATGTAACTGTTTTTGCTGTCAAAAATGAGTAGTGTGTATCATTCAGCATAGTATAAACTTACCTGATATAACATGAGCACTGTAGCATTTTAAGCTGCAGAAGTCCATCATTTTAATTAGGTCGTCACTTCTTTCAGCTCCCTTTTAGCCAAAGATGTCTGCAGTCAGCATTAAAAGCTGTGTGGTGTACGGTAAATGTTAGGTTTTCTATTTTTGGACTTTGGCATCCTACTGCACAACACAACATGTTTACTATTGTCAGCGGTCTCTTTTTGCAACCGGAAACCTGTGTGACGTCATGTGTGGAGTAGGTTGGTAATTCTATAGCTTTAACAAATTTCCTTGAAATAACCCAAAAACAGCCAATTTTCACTTTTTTCTGAAATATATGTGTCCTAATAGTGTTTGTGGAACACACATATGACTGTCAACATCTCAAAAAATGTGTTTTGGTGTTTCGTGAAGGTTAAAAAGCAGGTTGTGTACTATGATTTGAGATGCATTCACAAGAAAACATTTGTTTACTTGGGATGAAAATGTTTTATATATTTTTTTAAAAATGTATTATAAAGCTGGACTTCAGTAGGAAACTAAAATGTAAATAGTATGTAAATATGTCTAAATAGTTTTTACTGTTATAATCCAAATAGTGCCCTTAGTGCTGCTGATTTCAACTGTTTTAAACTGGAAATCTCTTACATTTGCAGTTTGCACATCCTCAAATGATGCGTCTCAAACTCAAAGACCTTTCGGATGGCAATTAAGAATAATGATGATCGTTCTTTGTACCTGTTTGTTCCTTTATGCAAGGGCCAACTGATCTATCAGTCTGAAATGTGTTACCTCATGACTTGGCACTACAGTTTGTGTTGATTTCAGCTGGCACTGGGTAGTCTGAGGGGGTTTCTCAACCATTGTTCTTGTTAGCTGTGTATATTAAAAAAAACTGCATTATCAAGCTGGCCCTCAGTTGGAAACTACCGCCAAAATTGATGAAGGCTGTGTTATCACAATGTCTAGCAGATTTCATGTTTTACCCAACTGTTCCATAACAACATCTAGGAAACAAACGCTTAGTTGCTCTTTAATCTCCTGGGTCAATTTAAAACACGATAACAGTTTCATGGTTGTCAGTAACTGGAAAAAAAATCGGAAGATACTGGTGTTTTCCTTAATCATATAAACATTTTCAAGAGCCAATGCATTTCATGTTAAATCACCAAATCAACAAGAGCCAGATGTTACACATAAAATCACCTTGACCTCACATGAAAAAGCCTCATTTCAACAATGTTGGACGAAGCCTCAAAGTGAAACAATTCAATTTTTCATCTAATTAGCTGGAAAGTTTACACACAGATCCATCTTCCTCAAAGTAGTGCTTAAACGTAAGAGGATGGAAGTTTGATCCTTCGGGCAGGTGTTTCTCTTTTGGATCTCACCGTGATCATGTCTCTATGGCAGAGTAAAGCTGTTGAACATGTGTATGTTTTATGATGGAGAGCTTTCTGATCTGCGAAGGAGAGATAAAGTCTATATGCTGCTTCCCTTGCTTGCATAGCTGTATATTCCGAGTTTGTTTTCCCAGTATTTCTTTGTGGTTTAGTAGCAGAGTTACAAACTTTTGTTAAAAGATGACAGACTCTAATGAAGGTCTGACTTTCAAGAATTTTAAATTTCTCTGTTGCACAAAAACAAAACTCTTTAAGACTTTAAATAATGCAGCCATACAGTCTATGCTGACATCATCTTTCTTGTTGTTCCAAGTAAAGTTGATATAACACACCAGAAAACCTGCGCAACTAAATCAGAACATGCTTTTTAAGCCTGTTTTCTTGTGTTTCAGCCATGTCCACTTTTGAAATTGTGAGGGGAGAAAACCTTTCATACTATAAAATGTGTAGTGTAAAACACCACATGTACATCGCTAAAGAATATGTCTTGTTTTATTTTATTATCGTATAATATTGACCATCAAACATTCTTTCTATGGTTTACTAAAAACACTCATTAAAATGTCATTTAAGAACAGCTGCCACGCACATAATGCAAAAATGGTTTCATGACTCTTTAAAGACTCTACACTCACCGGCCACTTTATTAGGTACAGATTACCCTTCTTTTTAGCCCTTCTGGTGCCAACAACTACGCTACGTACAAAGTCACTTAAATCACCTTTCTCCCCCATTTTGATGCTCAGTTTGAACTGCACCAGATTGTCTTGACCATGTCTACATGCCTAAATGCATGAAGTTGCTGACCTGTGATTAGAAATTTGCGTAAACAAGCAGTTGTACCTATTAAAATGGCCGGTGAGTGTATTTCAGTTTACCCCAACTATCAATGCTAAATCATCTCCCTACTTTTATATTTGTTATACAATTAGAAAATTAGAACTCAAATAGCTATGCCTGTTTAGCATACAACCCTACCATATAAAACAAACATTTTTAAGCATATTACTATTAAATTACTACTTATAAAATGTAATATTAGGCATATATATTTACAAATAATTATTACTATTTTTATGATTTTTTTACCTCATAAGGAGCTGAGCCCCCTTAAATGAAAATCCTAAAATTGCCCCTGATTAAAAACATAACATATAATAAAATAAAGTTTGATCACTTGTATTATTGACTAATATGAATGTGTTCATTTGATTTATTTGCAATACAGTTTGTAAAGTAATATTTTCTGTCTTTTAGTAGATAATTTTATGAGAGACTTGCTTTGTTTACCAAATAAGTGGATCTAGATGGATTTGCATTGTAAACATTAAATAAAAGTTAAAAAGGTATTCTTTTTTTGTTTCATAAATTAAGTTTTTTAGTTATGATACTCCCAAAATAATTCCGCAGAAGTTTTTTACAGAATTCTCCGCAGAAATAGCAAAAAATTGTCCGCAGATTCTGTCTGACCCTACTTATAAGTATTTGTAAGTTGGTCATTTCACAGTTGTTCACTAAGTGTATGGAATATTTTCAAATAAGTTTTTTTGAAATGTAATTGCCTTTCCTGAAGCTAATTTCATGGCTTACATTTAATATAAATGCGCAACCAATTAGAATTTAAAATACTTTTAGCAAACAAGCTAAAGTATCATGTTTTATTCTTTAATTACTCATCAGTGCCATTATACTCCTCATAATACTTAATAAACAAGTACTGACCTAGCAGAAAACAAATCAAATAAATATACATTATTATTTTTACACATTACCTTTTGTAATGATTTTACTCTATAGTTTATGTTTAACGTAAAATTTAAAAGAAGAAAATTGTAATAAGGCGGCGTAATAAGGAAAATTATGGTGGCGCAATGGGTAGCACGATTGCCTCACAGCAAGAAGGTTGCTGGTTCGAGCCTCGGCTGGGTCAGTTTGCATTTCTGTGTGGAGTTTGCATGTTCTCCCCGTGTTCACGTGGGTTTACCCCATAAGTCCAAAGACATACGCTATAGGTGAATTGGGTAAGCTAAATTGTCCTTAGTGTATGAGTGTGTGTAGCTGGAAGGGCATACGCTGCATAAAACATATGATGGATTATTTGGCGGTTCATTCCGCTGTGGCAACCCCAGATTAATAAACATACAAAGCTGAAAAAAATGAATGAATGAAATTATAATAAGATGTTGCACTCAAGAAGCAGTGTTAAATGTAGTAAATAAAAAAGTAGGTTAAAAAAAATAATAATAATCAGTCGATGACATAAAAACGCATCAGTAATTTCTGTGTTTTATCTTTATTGTCCTATCAGTCTTGTTTTTCCTGTGCTGATCCTGTGTTAACTTTACATTACCATGCAATAAAAAGATATATGGTATGGGTTTACAGAAAGGGAGTAAAAACAATGTGATAAAGTGCCAAATGAAGGAAGAGGTTTTATGATAACACATAAAAACCGAAACCTGGTGCCCTACAGCAAAACTGATGACACCTAAACGAGTGCTCGTTCTCAGGCCAGTGTTTATGAGCATCATATTGTAAATTGCAGTTATGGATGTGACAAGGTGCAGTGGGCCCAGACTAGCAAAACAAAAAAAATGTATAGTAGACAGTCTTGTTGTCTACATATCAGGGTGGTATTACTATAGGTTTTTATTTCATTATATTTACATTGATTAATTCAGTAGCAGCTTCTAAATTAGAAAAACACTAGAAGCGATCAGACCAACGAAAGAGGCCTTGTTTAAAGCAGATCCTATTGATGATGTGTAAACGGAGACCAGAAGAGGTTCAAGCACAGAGCCATGAGCCACACCAAAAGATGTTAAAACATAAAAGGGGGTCGCACACCAGATGCGCAGCTCAGTGACGCACCACGTTGCTCCATGCATTTTAGAATTCTAAACAAGTTTCTATCAGGGTACGCACACTGGCGTCGCATGTCGGCGGCTGTCCGCGGCACCTAGCCATGACTCAGGACACTGTTCATATTTCTGCTGTGCCACAGAGCGTTATCTGAAATTTCATTTTAAATAACATGCCAATGTGCGCGTCTGGTGTGCGATACTTTCAACTGTCATGTGCGTGCCGTGTTGCGGTACAACCAGTGTGCGACCTGCTTTAAATTCCTCACCCCTGCCATAATAGTGACATTTCTGGTGTTTTGCTTTTCTGTTTATAGTAATTTACTGTTACACAGATTTCTCCATTAGCATAAGCAGGAAATTTCTTGTAGACAATGTGTTTTTTTTTTTTATATGACCTGGATAAATTCTCACTACTGGCCCAACATAAGGGCAGATGAAACTTTATCAAAGGATCTTATGCATTATTAATTTTCTCTTACAGTAAATTTGCAGCTTGTGGTAATTAAATTATATTTCAATAATTAGAATTTGTATAATAAAGTTTTATTGTAAACTAAAACTATTTAAAATCATATTTTTTTATAAAATCAAATAAAGCTAAAACAAACAAGATAACACTAAAAATGTCATACAAATAGGTTATGGATAGTAAATAAAACTGCTCATTTTTGAATATATTATTGCATATTCTGATTTTATTGAATAATACAAAGTGAAGATTATTCATCAACTAATTTCGATCACATGCTTATTGATCATGACTGGTCCCACGTTAGCTAACGTATGATTTACCAATCGGATGATTCTTAACTCACTAAAACGAACCAGTTTCTTACCTCTGTATGTTGCCCCAAGTAAAATGAACATTCTAAAATGACATTATGGCTAAACTTAGTAAACCATATATAGTTCATCAGCAATCCCTTTATCTGTCATAAGCCAGAAACAAGTGGGGGGGAGTTCATCGAGATCTACCTGAGCTCAAATTCCCCTCTTGCCCTGCACAGGGCTCAAGGATCCTATGAGCTCAGGGCTCTCTCCCAGGATAGCATGCCAAACAAGCTTTATTATCTATCATCAGCTAAGTGTGAACACTTAAAATACATTTGAATGTTTAGGATACATTTGTTTAAGTAAAGGCCACAGAATGTCAGGTATCCAATGCTAGTGAAATTTATATTGAAGTTAGATGATCTATAGTCACAATCTCTCATCAAACATTCCACTGGTCTTAAAAAAAACACGTATGGAATCAGAAGATGTTGTTTAGCAACCATTATAAATGAGAAATCTACAGAGTTACAGAACAAACAACCAACGTTTCAGTTTGGAAAAATAATTTCTGCAGCACAAACCCTTGGTCTACCACCACATTTGATCTCTCCGAAATAATAACGGCACACTTTATATAACGCAAAGAAAACACTGTCCTGTTCTTAACCCAAACCCTCCATTATAAGCACTATACCAGTACTTTTGGTTGGGAAAATGCACCACATTCAGTAAATTTTATGTACAGCAATAAAAATATATAATACATTAAAAAGAAACACACCTCACTGTGAGCGACAGCTTAAAGCATGTGTAAAACATACTGTTCGGAAGAGAGACAATAACCTCAAGCTAGAGGATTCATTTTCTCAGAGGATCCAGAGCAGAGACATTTCCATTTATATTCAATATTCCTTTATGAAAGTCTGACAGGTACATTTACTTTGCATATTTTATATTAACAAAAAAACTAATTGTAAAAAAAAAAAATCTTCATTCTTTGAGTATCTTTAATATGATGATGTTACTTAAAAGGGGTAATATAATCATCAACAGACCAAAAACTAAATACATCTTATGACTTTTATTTTTATTGGTTTATTTATTTACTTTTTTGCATTATGGATGTTTTTTTCCATGTGATGCAAGTAGTATACTTTGTAAAACCCAAAAAGTTAAGGTAACAAACAATTTAAGTTCAAAAACTAATCCTAATGAGCACTGTGAACTTACTCCATTTGAGTAAACAAAGCAATTTGAGCACAGTTAAACCCAATAAATAAAGAGAACTCAAACGGTTTGAGGAAACCGACTGCTACAAACCATTTGAGTAAAAAAAAAAACTAATGAGGTATTTAATTCACTTATTTATTACATTCAACACTGAGTTCAAAACTCTTTTCAAATGAGTAGAATTAACCTTTAGTAAAATTTTAAGTTAACTACACTCATTTCAATTGATAAATTTGGCATTTGGGTTTTACAGTGAACCAATCACAGAAAAGAGACGTCTCTCTGAAAGGGAAAGGTTCAAACAGACTAGATCTTTGAACAAAACTATTCAGACATTGTAACAAAAGAGATGATACTGCAGGTGATGAAGGTGCATTTTGACCTTAGATGAATGGAAACCTGAAACCTGAAGAAGACCTCTAAAATGGAGGTCACTTGGCATCTTTGATCATCTGGTGAAATAGGTGGAAGTGAAGTTAGTATCCACAGAAAAAGAAATGAAGAGAGTAGGCGACAAAAACTGTTTGTTTCCAACTTTCAACACACTAAATCTATCAAACTATTACTGGAAACACAAAAAACTGATCATTTATATAGAGTGTAAATAAGAAGACCACAAGAAAGATGGAATAAAAAAACAGTGCATAAGAAAAAACTGAAAAAAGGTCACAACGTTCTTGGAAAATGAGAGGGTGGTGTTAGAAAATGAGCAGCAGACAGATAGGCTGGTAAAAGAAGGAGGGCTGAGTTTGATGAATATATGTTGGTATTTTCCTTCTTTCCTTCCAGAAGCTGAAGAAACTCTACTCTTGACTGCAAGCCTGTCTACTTTACGAGCCATGGTGGAAGGAAGCAAACTCTGGCACTCTGAATTTAAGAGCAAAAAAGTAGGCCACACCAAAACATGTCATCAGTCAGAGTTGGAAAAAGACAAGCATTAAAGGGTTTTTCCAATGAACATGCAGAATTTGAGAAGAAAACGTTGCCGTTTCTGCTGCACCTGAACCCTATGGAGGCCACAACCTGAGGACTTTTTACAATGATCAAATGTGTCACTGGATGATGAATTACATCAGGCTTTGGCAACTCACAGAGTTTTAACAAAGTGCGTGCCTAAGGGATTTCTGAATCAATCTTACGCCCCATTTCATGACTCAGAACTTAATCGTCTTAAGTTTCTAATAGCAAATTTCACGTTTCATTAGAAGTGAATTTAGGTGGCGTGGAATAACAAATGTCAGTGAGGGAAATCAGATTCAAAACTCAATTGGTTTTCACAACCTCATGAGTCGTGTTTTGGCCTCTAAGTTAATAAAAGTTTCGGATTGCACCAAGCGCATGTACTAAAGAGTGTCCTTTGGATCAGAAAGCTTGGTCTGGCCTTTAACAAAAGGAAAACAGTCCACTGCTGATGCAGCATGGCCAAAAGGCAAATGCATAAACCTGCAGGAAAAGAATAAAGACACTTTACTGGAGAAGCCTTCACAATGCTTTTTCTGTATTTTCGTTTTAAGGGGAATTAAGAGGCTAGAAATGCTTTTCAAAGGACAGCGCCAAGACATGGTCAAAACTTGCCAGAACACTGATTTATATAGGGAAAAACAACAAAAGAAGCATCCTTTAATCTGTTACATGGCAAAATATGACCAAAAAGTGCTTGTGTGTGAAAATTGCTCCCTCTAAAATCTCCTCTTACTATATAACTTAATGCGATTCTTTGAATAAAGAAATAAATAAAAACAGGAACTGCTCAAAATCCTATCAATGGACAGTTTACTGAATTTAAAGAATGGTTCATCCAGAAACTGAAATGACTAACTGACCCACCCTCAAGCCATCCTCAGTGTACAAAACTTCTTTCAGACAAACTCTGGAGTAGCCTAATTTAAAAAATAGAGTATACAGATATGATAAAAAATAAGATGAATGCATCATCAAACTAGTCCATACATCACCATAGTTTTAACAAAAGACTTAAAAGGTGGATAGATAAATCACTGACGACCGCTTCATAATATATGAGATATATAGACTAATATACCTGGTGGTGGTTTAAAATTGGGTGAACCATTTCTTTTGAAATACAGAGTCTGTAATCTAGGATTTATATGTTACTTGCCATTTTAAGTATAAAACAGATAATAAGAAGAAATTGGTAATTGCAACAACCAAACAACAATCTAAACGCCACATGAAGAGCACGTTTTAGGTACAAAAGAAAAAAAGTAGACAACCAACAGTAATTACCACTACATTCACATTACCTTTCCTTGGTAGAAACATCTTTAAATGTAACAGATCGTTTCTTCACTGGATAATCATTTAAAACCTGGTAAAGTATTGCAAGACCCGCAATTCATTATACTCCTGCTGGCATTTGGCTCCCTCTGCTGTTGCAATAAGGAGAAAACACTTCATGAGCAGCGACGCTTTAATATGAAAGTTTTAAATGAAAGAGATAAAACTGTAGCATCTGTGGTTACTCTGCCAAAAACAGTCATTTAAACAACTCTCAGTCTCACTGAATGTCACGCTTTCAACTTTCAAAACAATTCATGACTTTAAAATTTTGCTTGACCAATCCTGAAAACCATATACACTTATGGGACGATAGATCACCCAAAAATGAAGATCACTGTAATCATTTTCTTACCCTTTACGTCATTGGTTACCAGTTTACAACATTCCGCAAACTATCGTTTGTTGTTCAGCAGGGAAAAAACAATCTCATAAAAGATTGCAACCACTTGAGGAAGAGTAATTTGTGAGTAAATATTTTTTGTGGGTGAACATTAACATCTATTTTTTGTAAAATACAGTTATTAAACAAATTAATACTTGAAGGAAATGTTCCAAAAATATATAGACATTTTTAAAAATCTAATCTCTTTGGTAATCCTATATTTTTAAATACATTAATATATTAAAACAAATCTTTAATATAAAATGTAAGTTATATATATACGGGTCATTATCACTAAAGTGCCTTTGAGACTTCAGCATTTTCAACAAAAAAAGTTTGAGATTTTCCATTTAACCACATAGTTGTTGTATTAATTAGACCTCGGGCTGTCAGAAATTAATCTTGGTCAAGCTCCTGCACTTTTTTAAATAATCTGCAAGCAGAAAAACAGTAAACAAACCTCAAAATTGTCAACTGTCATGGACAAAATCAAAGTAGTAAAAGTATATTCTGAATGCAGTGTGATTATAAAATGTAAATTTTCAGAAAGGTAATGTGTCCCTTTACCAACCCAACTTTATGGAAAAAGTCTATTTATATTAATGAAATATTGGACAAACAATTATTTCCCAATAAATTATGCAATCGTTGCACATTCTTTTCAAAATAAAATCCAACATCTAAAATATTGTGTCAAACTTTCAAACAACCTGGCCCTTATTGGTTAATTGAGAAATCACGCAAGATGTTTTGCTAAATTTATGAATAATTTGTTTATTTTCATAAAAGTTGAACATGGTGAAAAACAAGATGACAGGGTGGACATTGGCATGTTTTTTATTATTATTATTATTTCAAACAGTCGTTAAGCTCTATTATATATAGACTTTTAAAGGATATCCTTTATATAGACTGAGGCAGATATTACCAAAAGGTTTGTATTGTCTACTAATGTATTGCATCTACTGGTGTAATATGCATTAAAGTGTTGTAACATAAAAACATCAACTAATTAACATTAAAAAAAAAAATTATAAATAAAGTATTAATAACAATGCATATGTCCAACCTGTAAAGGAAAGTTTTGTGACGGGGTGGACAGTCAGAGGATATTTTTTACTAAAGATAGCATTTATTCAACACGTGGTACCTGCAGCTCGTAAAATGTTTTCCTATTCAAGCTCTTTGTACTCAGTTTAAAAGCTATATTTTTGATTTCTGAATCTTTTTAATCTTCATTAATCTCTCATTATGACAGGGTGGACATATTAAGCTTGACAACATTCAGTTTCAAACACAATAAGAGGAAATATAGGACACATAAGTGTAGACAGTTACTGTGTGCACAGCAGATTTTTTAACCTCCTCTGAAGAAAGGCAAAATGGGCATGAGGGTACCAAGGAGTACAGCAATTTCAAGGACAAGTGCAAAATGATTAATAATATTATGAAAACAAAAGTTATCAAAATTACTTATTTAATCAAATAACTTGTTAAAGAAAAAAATATTTAAAAATCGTTTTAATTCCCAGATTTTAGACTGAAGTTGGCTGAGTAGTGACGGACATGGCAAAAACACATCCATTCAATGAAAGAATATGGCAAAAACTGACAAAAACTTTTGGAAACACTTATCATTCTACCAGCATGTTTGTAAAGGTTTAACCAATTATATTAAAACTTCAGAATTTCATTATTTTGCATTATGTTTAGATAGGACTGATCAATCTTTTTGCACATCAAAGGCACCTTATAGTGATAATGACCCGAAATTATAAATATTGAGTTTGACAAAATAATCATGAAAACACCACACATATGGACTGTTCAAATAACCTTTTAATTTGAATACACTGAAAGCATTATCGTACATCAATAACTCAATGCAAACTACGCATTACAGTGCACAGTTCTGTATGGATTATAGCTTGTCAAAAACAATAGCCTCAGTTTTGTTTGATAGCTGTATCGTGGTCTGATTAATTGTGCGCTTCGAAAGTACAAAATAGACACTCAGTTGCTCTCTTTTCTCTCCCAAGTGTGGTGCAATTTATTTATTTCTTGGCAGCTTGGAAACGCTCGCTGACATTCTCCCAGTTTACAACATTCCAGATGGCTTTAACATAGTCCGGTCTAACATTCTTGTACTGGAGATAGTACGCATGTTCCCAGACATCTATCCCAAGCAGTGGGATGAGACCTTGAGTTTAAAATGGAAAACAGAATATATTAAAATCTAAAATACTTTAACCACTATAACAGTCAGCAGACATCTTTCAAAGTGGGGTTAATCACAATATGACTTTAATAATTGTTTTATTTAAAATTAACAATAATTTATTACTATACAATATTACTTTTTAGGGCGTCACGGTGGCGCAGTGGGTAGCACAATTGCCTCACAGCAAGAAGGTCGCTGGTTCAAGCCTGTCAGTTGGCCCTTCTGTGTGTAGTTTGCATGTTCTCCATGTGTTTGTGTGGGTTTCCTCTGGTTTCCCCCCAAAGTCCAAAGACATGCAGTACAGGTGAATTGGGTCAGCTAAATTTTCTGTAGTGTATGTGTATGAATGAGAGTGTATGGATGTTTCCCAGTAATGGTGTAGCAACTGAAAGGGCATCCATTGTGTAAAACATATGCTGGATAAGTTAGTGGTTCATTTCGTTGTGGCTACCCCAGATAAATAAATGGACTAAGCCGAAAAAAAAAGAATGAATATTATTTTAAATGGATAATTAACTCTTAATATTGATATTCTTTAATTGTTTACTCGCCCACCAGTGTTTCTTTCTTCTGCTGAATATAAAAAGATATTTTGAGAATGTTGGAATCTGGTTGACTTTGACTTCCATTGTATTCATTTCCACTGTCAATGGCTACCAAGTTTCCAACATTCTTCGAAATATCTTATTTTTGTTGACCAGAAAAAAGAAAATCGTGAAGATTTGGAACAATTGAGGGTGAGTAAATGGAAAGTAAATAAAGTCTTTTTGGTTGGTGAATTCAAAATATATTTGTCATTAGCTTAATTTAGAAAGTCCAAAGACATTTTTTTTCCTTTTCAAAACAAATAAATATATATTCCCAGAGATGGTTTGCAGCTGGAGGGGCATCCGCTGTGTAAAGCATATGCTTGAAAATTTGGTAGTTCGACCCCAGATTAATAAAGGGAGTAAGCCGAAAAGAAAATGAATGAATGAATGCATGAAATAAAAACATAAAAACATTTTTTGTTGTTTTTTTTTAATAAAAGTATTAATTAAATCTGTTTAATCATCCATAGCAGTGTTTCTGAATCCCGTTCCTGGAGGACCAACAATGATGTTTTGAATGTCTCCTTTGTCACACTCATTACAGTGGTCTGTTTTTCATACGTGGATTAAGCAGTTAGCTGGATTTGGTTATTGACGATTTGACATGATCTAGGATCATTTCGTTCTTCAAAAATCATCTGAGAGTTGTTGTCATAGCAACAGTTCTGGTAGCTCAAACCTGCTCAGGAGCAGGCTTATTTCATACAAACAGGATTAGATTGGGTCATTTCAGCAAAGGTAATACTAAAAGTATGTACTGAATACTGACATTCTTTAACAGTAGTAACTTATAGATTACAAACACTGGGGAAAAATAGTTAAACAATTATATACATTTATATAAATAGTAACTTTTTAAATAATGAATAAAACTGTTATGCAATCTACACTCCGAAATAAAAGCACAAAAACTGTTTTGTGGTGTTCTCTCCCCAAGGGGTTTAAACAGAACATTTAATAATATGGACTTTTTAGATACAAATGTGTACTATTTTAATGTACCGACCCAGCTTTGGTCAAAGACTACAGAATACACAAGACATGACATCTCGTATGCTTTTAAATGGGGTAAAAGTGTAACTGTCAATATGGTAAATAAAGCCCTGCTTTCTAGAAGAGAAGCCAATCAGTGATCACTATATTGTATATAAAGCCCGCCTTCTTGTACAGGAGCCAATCAGCGATAGCTATAAAATGACAATACTCAAGGGAAGGGGCTCGGATTTTGTGCAGATTTTCGGTTATACGAACATTTAGGAATGAAACTAAAGAGACACTTGTTGTTTAATTTTATTGGTTATTTGTAAAATTAAATGTAATCATAATCTTGGCGAGTAGTTTAGAAGAATTTGATGTTTCCCTATTCAAACAGAATGCCCAAGCATACTGCCCGAGAGGCGTTTCAAAGATGACAGCAGATTGAAATGACTTGCCTTAAAAGGACTTTGCTTAAGTACAATTAGTGTATGATAATGGACATGACCAATATTTAAACTTTTTTTTTTTAAAGAAAAGAATAATAGTTTATGCAGTCATGTAAACATTTTGACATGACAGGCTTTGCAAAAGTTGCAGACAATTTTACCACTATCAAAATATGTTTTTTAATGCAAAATTAAACGACAATTTATTAAGATGTTTTAATACACCTACTATAATAAAGAAAATCCGCTCTTAAAGTAAATATAATAAATTGCTAAATACTCTCGACACATGAAAGTGTAAAGAGTGCAGCTCACAACAAAGTTGGAAAGTTATTGCACATCATATTCAACAAACCATTTACCATGAATTTTCTGTTATTTTGCTCACATGGATTAATCAGATGATGTCATTATGCTCCTATGCTGTCATCCAATCCACAGATCAGTCCTTCACAACACACGCAGCGATCTCAGATCAGTTTATCCAGACATTTTAATCTGATTCGTGAACTTGTTTGAAGAACCAAATTAGCCCGAGATCAGTTATCAACATTAATAGATCCAGGATCTGTCAAATCATCTTAGATCCTTTAAGCGAGGTACGAAGAATAAACCCCTGGGGCCTCATGTATCAACGCTGCGTACGCCAGTTTTCACGCTCAGATATGCTCACGTTTGGATTTACTAACGATGAAATGAGCGTGGGAATGTGCGGAGCTCCACGCCAACTTCATGGCTGGCGTACGCACATTTTTTTGTGCGTGTCTGTTCTATTTCCATTGGCGACTCCTAGAGGCAGTTGTGTTAAATGGCACTCTACAAAGTGTATGAGCCGTGGTGCAATGGCAGCTGTATGACAGGTTCATCTGCATGTCTAGCAGGTATATAAGGTTTCCATACCATGTAGTTGACCAGCCAAACATTAAAGTGCAATTTGCAGCTGTCGCCGGTTTTCCCAATGTAATCGGAGCTATCTACTGCACACACATTGCTATAAAGGCACCATCTGAAGATGAATTTGCATACGCAAATCAGAAACATTTACATTCAATAAATGTGCAAATAAAATATGATGCACAGACTTATTAATGATTCCTACTTGTCTTCATAGTGATAAATAGTAGGCAAAATCTGATATGTAGGGGGGAATGAGTTCATCAGACGCTGAATTCGAACCGAGTTTATGCTCAAACGTGTCAAAACAAGTTACCATGCGTTTTACAAGCTGCGCCACTCAAGCTATTAATGATACTACAATAGTTTACATCTATAGATTTCACTAATTCTTTTTTAATCCATTCGGTGCGATGTTCATACCCAACTGTGTTAACCGCATCAGCTAAACTCTCCCACACTATTTTTTTCTTTTGTTATTAATTCCGAAGGCTAACTTGCAAATAACACCGTTTTGCTTTGGTCTACTTCCGAAAGGAGTACCTCCAATTCATATTGTTCAAAGTTTCTCTTCTTGCTTGCCTTTGACATTACTTTTTCGTTTGGTTTTGCCAAAGTAGAGTCATTAGCATATTCATACGGATGTACAAATAATATGCGTGGGGCACATTTACAGCTTTGTGCGTACGCAATGTTTTAGTATGATTTCCTTGCAAGTCTTCTTACATGAGGCCCCTTGTCTTTCAGTTTCTGCTAATGAGTTGATGATATGAATCTGGTGTGTTTGGTTAAGGAGACATGAAAATAGTGCAGAGCTAGTAGTCCTCCAGGATTGTGGTTGAGAAACACTAATATAATCATTTGAGTTTTTGGTGAAAAGACTTTGAGTTGAGTAACAGAAACTCATGTTCATTCAGAAGATGAACAAAAGTCTACAATGCCATATGCAATACAGAAAAGTAATGCATACAAGTGCTGCATATTTGGATATACAGTCTACGTAGATGACTTATGAAGAAACCGGAGCACTTTATGTGCATTCACTGAGGGCCTTGTTAATGCATGACAAATGACAGTGTGTAACTTAGGGAATCATACCTGCACAACCAAAACAGATCTATTCTCTTTTTACTGTGGAGAAATTTACCTGTGGTCCCTTGCAAAGGGTCTTGGTTAGCACACGCTGCAATCCTCAATCTTCCGCTCTCCTTTTCAAAGCCCAGCCAGCCCCAGCCTGAGCCCTGAACAGCCACGGTGGCAGCTGATATCTTCTCTTTCATCTTCTGAAATGAGCCAAAGTCACGCTTTATGGCCTCCAACAGCTCACCTGTGACAGGAAAAAAACAGGTTCATCATTTCCAGCCATATGCTTTATAATTGTAAAATATAAATGATGAGTATTTTTTGATCATGATTGGCATCTGTAATGTGTACAATACACATCAAGCAGCTTAATCGAGGATTGGTGTTGTTGACTCAGTAGCTATGTTTTCATCCAAAGATGCGAATTATAAGCGCAAAACTGGAATACCGCATAACATATTTGAGGATAAAGCACTGTAGCCAAACAATGAGTCAAAAAGAATAAAATGTGACTTCCTGATAAACTGGTGTCAAATATCTAAAAGAAAAAGGGATTTTGTGATAGAAACCACTGTGGGCCTTTTTTTTCTTATATAATAAATTGTGCCTCAGAAGATGAAACGCAATTAACAAGCTTTGGCTTTTAAAGGTGCAATACCGCTCTTTGGAAGCGCAGACACTTACGAAGTTCTGGAAGGTAATAATACCAAACCACTTTGAATACAGACTTTGGCTAAGGCATTTTGTAATGACCAAAATAACATTTCAGATGTTGTGCAATGTGATTAGTTTGCCAGCTTGTCAAGTAATGGCATCCCATTGCACCCATTTTTGTTATCACATGATCTCTTAAAACAAAATTTGATGTGCATGCTGGAATTTATTCACTAAACATGCTTCCATTGTAGTTTATGCACATTTATCTAATCAGATAAAAAGTTAATCCTACTCACTTGTGTACTTAAATTTTTATGCACATGTTAAAAATGTATGCGCATCTTGGCAGTTACATTAAGCATTTTTTTATGTGATATTCCAAAATGTGCATAAAAATAGGTGAATGGATACATAGCAAATTTTGATGGACTGATGTGGAGTGAAAGAGTAAACTGTCATATGTCTTACCCTGTGGTTCTCCACCGCCATTGGGTGACAGATTTGTCCAGAATATGGTATGATTAATATGACCACCTCCATTAAATTTCAATGCAGGCTGAAGGGAGACTTGGGTTGTCACATCACCTGTAACACAGCAAAAGCAAACCTGAAGACTTTTTATAAGCAATGAAGACCATTTAAGTGATGAATCATAACTTTTGAATGTAGCAAATGTAATTTTAGTTTGGATGTCCAAATCCCATCACATGATCAAAAATCAGGCCTGATCACATGGTTTTAGACTCGATCAGAATCGGATGTTACGTCCCGATCAGAATATGAATATGAAAATATATATATATATATATATATATATATATAGGGTTGGACAAAGTCGACCAATTTGGCATTGAACAATGTCTAATGTGAAACATCGCGATGGACGATGGCATTAGGGAATTCATTATTTATGAATAATTAATTATTCTGTAACAAATTAATTATTTGTAGCCTACCGTTTCAACTGCCAAACCCACATGGTCTTTGTTTTAACCATAAACAAATCATAAATAAATAAAGATAAGTTAAACACAAATTACCACCTGTCAATCACTTTTCAGTGGGACTCTAGGCATGAACAGGCTGAGTGATCTGTGTTGTTATAATGGCGTCGATAAACTTAGTTGGTAAAAAGTTGCACAGCCAACAGGAAGCAGCCAACAGTAGCTGAGGCTTTGGCTAAAATGACTACGTACAAGCGTGAAAGCGAAAGATTGAAGTAGTGTACTGACGCTGTGACACGTTACCTGATAGATTTAAAAGACAGAAGAGTCGTTAGATAGAGATAAAAGTAATTAAATATCATGTTTAACTATAGTGAGACGCGACCCATCGGTACATCCTTAATAAACTGTCTGACGTTCACTGCTCTCTGGGGTTTTATGCTCAAAGCACCCGCTGACTGCTGGAGCTTAGACGCATGCATACGCTGCAGCGTATATGTGTGTGTGTGTGTGTGTGTGTGTGTGTGTGTGTGTGTGTGTGTGTGTGTGTGTGTGTGTGTGTGTGTGTGTGTGTGTGTGTGTGTATGTGTGTGTGTTCACGTGATGTGGATATCTGTTTGGCACATCGATGAAGTTGCTAGCGTGACACACAATCCAGATGAAATATGAAAGCCCAACATAAGTGTTGATAATATGCAATGTGATTTTTACTAAGAATACCACTGTAGACAACGATAGAAGGGTGTGTATAAAATGAAATAACAATTTGTGTCCACCAAACATAAGGAATAGCAATCTGGTTTGTTCTCACCCTTGGCCAGAGCCTCTTGATATTTCTCCTCTGTGACATTGAGGTTGTTGACATATGTTGCATGGTGCTTGCTGTGATGAAGCTGCATAATCTCAGCACAGATGTGAGGCTCAAGTGCACCATAGTCATATGTGAGGTCAGGGAGAGCGTGCTTCTGTCTGGAGGTCACAGCACCTAAGAGGGGGTTGAAGGTTGCAGCGCACCTATTGTTGACAGCAACAAAGAAATATATTTATGTTTTGAAAACAATATTGCTACAAACAGACAAAAAATTGTCAGGTTATGTTGGATTACTGTGATGAGTACACTGGATCACTGCTGCATGGAAAGTCACATGATCAGAAGTTTCAAACTAGGTTTAAAAAAGGGGGATATCATTTTTGATTAACATTTAGCAAATATTGTAAAAAGTCTTAGTCTTTCCCCTTAGACCAAATAAAGTAGATTTATATATAAATATGAGTGCATTTATATTTTAAAATTAGTAATCTATCAAGATCTAATAAGTGTCCTTGGCATCAAGTTATTTTGAAAACCTCTGGTAAGTAGCCGCTTAGGGCCCAAGGAAATCTGAATAAGAATAAATAATACTCTACATTATATATAATATTGTTTTCTATCATATTTTGTACGGTGAAGGTCTAAAAAGTTTCATTTTAACGTTATTATTACATCTGGGCAAATGTGTACCCTACTTTCAATCATGGACCAGTCCGGCAGTCGAACTAAATTGTTAATTCCGTATGTTTAGATGTGAATTTATCTTAAGAAAACAAATAGTTTCAAAAGTTTTACAAGGTACTTTACATATTATTATTTTGCATTAAGATAAAATGTAGAAAATTAGATTGAATAATATCAAAAAACTGCAAAAAAATAAATAAATAAATAAATAAATAAATAAATAAATAAATAAAGTACAAAAGGTGCATTTTAGATTTTATGAGCCCCCTGGCTGGAATTGTTTAGGGCCCCAAAAATCACTAAATCTGCCCCTGAGTACAGTATACATTAACAAGTGATAAAACTGACTGTTTGTCAAACATAAGTGCTTCAATAGCAACTGTTTGACACAAATTGCAATGATTTCTGATGAAAGTATTTTTTAGGAATGTTGACGAAGATTTGGTCGAAAGGTTTGTATGGTTCGTTTAAAATAAAAGCCAACAGCACACATTTAATTATTAAATATATATTAATTTGAACATTTTAACACGTTAAGCTGTTGTTTGACAGGCTCGACGGAGGCTAATGCAATTACAAGTACACAACTCATATACAACAGCAAATATAGCCTAAGCATCTAAAGTTATTCCTTGTTAAAACTACTCTCGTAATATTACTTACGTAAACTATTGCTGTCCGCTTAAACGCTCAACCAAACAGGTAAATGTGCGCAGGTTATTAATACCGCCATTGATTATATAAACAACATTTGATATTCAGACAGCGGCATATAGTATTAGAACCGATTCAGGCTTTATCATTACCTCCGAACATATCCGACTCTGCACAGCATGCTCTAGTCCGTCACACAGTGATACAAGCGACCAACCAACAGACCTAAATTCGCCACATTACAACCTGCCCTTGAAATTTCAACTTCAACTTGGACTAGACCATACCATTTTGTCAAAATAGGGGTCTGAGAAAATTTTTTTTGTATTTTTATTGATTGCAGACTAAACTATAAAGAATATTTCCGTGTAAAAATAAATTATGAATATTTGAGAGCATAGTATATATTATATATATCTCAAGGGATCGATAGTACTACAATGTAAAGAGGGTGCAAAAACCATGCCCCCTGTCCCAGTTGGTGTAATTCAGTCAGTCATTCTAGGCCTAGGTCCAGAGTGAGACAGTAAATAAATGGTTTCGTTTTAGAACTTTTGTTGCCTGATTTATTAGGATTGTACATTTTGTTTTGCTTCACATTAAAGCAAAATGAATAGCTCAATTTCTTTCCACTTAGTAATTTTGCAAAGAGATTACAAGCAATGGGTTAAGAATTACACAGATCGTAATTCCTATGGCGAATATCTAATGTAATTAACTTGATCATGTATGTATATAGAGAGAGTAAAACGTGTTATCGTTTAGTTAGCATTAAAGCTTACATACCAGGGTTGCCAGATCAATCAAAAGAAACGTGTCAGAAAACAAACCGGATATGAGAAAGGACTTTTGGAAAACACTAAACAGGACACACAAAATATATATTTTAGTCCTTCTTTTCTTGTGCCTTTATTATTGATGTCGTGGTGGTCGGTATGTTTTGTGTGGTAATTTGTCTTTTACAACTAGCTACCTACACCTAACTAACTAACAAAGCAAAAATGAAGTCAATTAATAAATGAATGATTATATACATTAACGTTTGAATGTATGCATGTAAGTTATAAATAAGCTATGTTATCATAATTGTAATAGGTTGTTTGTTGTACTGTAAAAGATGCACTGTTGTTCAATATCAACCTGGCAACACAGTGACAGGAACGTGCTCCTCCTCCTCAGCGCTCGCGCGAACGAACACACTGATGCTGTGCGGCTGAACATCGCGCACACGCTGGTCATGGCGGACGGGCTACCTTTCGTCTAAATAAAAAACGCAACATTTTCCCTATCCCGAGAACTATATTAATAAAAATAACTCTTTCGTATCTCACATTGGAAGACATACGTGTCATTCTGGTCGAGGCGAACCGGCTCTGGTAAGTGGTAGGGATTTAATACGGCTATTTCAGATAAAGTGCTGCTTCTCGGAGAGGGAGAGTCTCTTCCTTCTCCGCCATTTTGTGACAGCGAAAATGCTCCAAGAAGGCGCCGGTACATTTTTATTCCTGTGCGTCTGCAGTCATTTATTGTCTATGTTTTAAGACGAATCTGCATTATCGGCTACGTAAGTTCTTCATGTCTTCCCCGGGAGTAACGAGCACCGTTCCTGAGACTATGAGAATGGCGCGCGGTTGTTTGCGGCGCAGAGCGTTTACCAAGTCAAATCGTTAATTGACGAACTCAATTCGCCTGAATTACGAAACTAACCTTCTTGTTTGGCTATATGAAATAATATTTAAGGGCTACAGTTTGCATTTTTCGATTATAATACGTTAAATGTGCAATTCAAGATGCATATAACGTTTTAGCAGTAAGTTAAGGTTAGGTCAAAATGTTAAGTGATATTTTTTCACATTTTCGCAGTTTAGTTTGTTTCCACATGTTTGCTGCATTTAATTATCAGAAAGTGAATAATTGGCCTTAACTAAGCAAATTCCTCCACAATATCTGTTGTAATTGAGAAACAACAACCTCTCCCTCGCCTGGTGGCCTATATTCGTTATAGCACACGTGTAGGCGTGTGAAATCCATGCAACTGTCTCTAAATCTTTTCTGCATATTGTTGCTTGAAATTGCGTGTGTAGGTTTGATTCATTGATTTATTTGAACTTACTAAGTGTTTGGTTTGTATGCTTCTGTCTTGCAGAGATCAGAATGACCAATGAAGAACCTCTCCCGAAGAAGGTGAGCTCTTTGTCCCAGTCTAATCTGATTATATGATTCTTTCTCCTGAACAAGGTCTCTTTATGAGTCTTTATTTTCTTTTTATGTACTTGCAGGTTCGCCTTAGTGAATCTGACATGAAGACGCTGACTCGAGAGGAGCTCTGTACCAGGTATGTAACCATTCTCTCTCCCGCAAAAACAAAGTATGCAAGTTGAAAGATTCTTGATTGTAATGCTGGTATGTTTTCTTTCCGGGTGTAGGTGGAAACAGCATGAAACTTACGTCCAGATGCTTGAGGCGAAATATGCTGATTTAAACTGTAAGTATGCACATCTTAAATGTTCTGAATAATTCATAGTCTTGAGTGCTTTACTCAAGCACAGAGTGTTCAGTCTTTGTGTTAAAGTAATGTTATTGCATAAAATGAATTGTTGGTAACTAATGCATTTGTTTCATGTTGAAATGTCTGCAGCCAATGACGTGACAGGCCTGAAAGAGTCTGAGGAGAAGTTGAAGCAGCAACAGCAGGAATCTGCACGCAGAGAGAACATTCTGGTGATGAGGCTTGCTACAAAAGAGCAGGAAATGCAAGAGTGTACAGTAAGTTTTTTTTTCTTTTTTTTCTTAATCACTACTACATCTGTTTACTTCTGCTTTATGATCAAGTCTATTCTTGGAAATATGTCAGTTTGTTTGAGTAGTACTGAGTGTCTGAGTTTTGTAGGTGCTGCCTAAGTTGCACACTTCCCTACTATAAGTAGGTGCAAATAGTAAGTTATTCAAAATGAGTATCCACTCAAGAAGAGTGCATGTGATTTGAGATGCTGCTTCTGCTCATGGGTCCCCACCATGATGATTTCTTTTTGTTTACATATAGCAGATGCATTTCTTTTTCTAATGATCTGTGAGACATCAAAAAACATTGCAAATGTAATAGCTGCTATGATCTAGTCAAATGTGTTTTCAAATGTCGGCCATGCAAATTCTAGCTGTAATTTATCATGCTGTACTGAAGCGGATATGAGCATAAATTTTCCAACATTTCAACATGCTGGCATAAAGCAAAACAAATGCAAGTGGTGGCGGATGCAGGCTTGTGCATGTCTACAGTGTTCCACCTTTTACTGCAACTTTCACATTCAGGCACAAACTTTATTTGTAGCAGGTACAAATGACATTACGAATAGGGTTTGGAGTTTCAACTAGACTAGTTTTCATTGCGGTGATTGTTTAATATTGGGACATCAAAGCACTTCAGTTATACAAGCTACTCATTAACTAGACAATGAGCTTGGTATTAAACAGTTGTTTCAAAAATTAAAACTTTAACTGTATACTAGTTTCAAAGCTGAAGTTTTTTATTTATATAAACAGGGTTCATACCATCATAGAAAACCTAGAAAAGTCATGGAATTTTGACATGGTGTTTTCCAGGCCTGCTAAAGTTTTGGAAAAACAAAAGCCACAAAGTTTTGGAAAAGTCATGGAAATTGGATATCTGTATACTTGAATAAAGGTTTTTTACTTTTCTTCCTTGGCCAATCATATACTCTCAAATTATTAGTGCGGTGTAAGCATTATCTAAATCAAATTTACATAGATATAAATTGAAACTAAATGGATTGTTGCGTATTTTATGATATGCTGTAATAAATTTGAACTTGCATTGTTTTTCTTTTACCTCATATATGTAGATAATGCATGAAACATTAGGCCATAAATATTTACTTGTAAGTCTTAGAAAAATCATGGAATTTTATTAGCAAAAATATGTATGAGCCTTTTATATACGTACTTGCATACTCCATTGACTTTTAATTTTTAGTTTGAAATGCTGAGATTCTAATGGTCTCTTACCTTGCAGACCCAAATCCAGTACCTGAAGCAAGTCCAGCAACCGAGTGCAGCTCAGCTGAGATCGTCCATGGTGGACCCAGCCATCAACTTATTTTTCCTCAAAATGAAGGCTGAACTGGAACAGACTAAAGACAAACTGGAGCAAGCCCAAAATGAACTGAGTGCCTGGAAATTTACACCTGATAGGTAAACTAAAATAACTCCCCCCTCCAAACAAAAAGTCAAGACTTTCCTGATTCACCCCCACCTTCTCCTCTGCAGGAGTGCAGATAATGGTGGGGGAAGACTGAAATGTGTTGCTCACAACGAGACTCAGACTTTAAAGCAAAAAAGCTCAGAACAAAAGACATTTTTCTTTTGTATTGCCCTGCTATTACACATACCGTAATGTAAAATCAGAACAGAACACGGCAGTTTGGTCAGGTGACACTTTTGTTTCAGCTCTTTCTCTCCCCCCCACACCCCTCATGGTACAGAAGCCTGAAGGAATCGGGACTGTTCCTGAAGAGGTGGTCACGTCGGAAACTCAGCCCGTGTTAGAAAGCTTCCTGTAACAAATAAGGCGGCCTATGAAAGACTTGAGCAAAGCGTTGGCTCTGGAGCTGGTTGAACTGTAGTTTGCAGGTCACTGATTGAACATTTAAAACATGACATGGCCCAACTAAATGTGTTGCAGAGGAAAATGCCCCCATATAAACTCCATCATAGATGCTTTGAGACTCTGGTTAAGAATCTAGAATGTAAAACAGGGAGGCGGGAATGTAGTGTGATGCAATGAAATGGGGGTGGAGTTAAGCAATCTTAAGACTTTGGGGGAGAAAGCCTTTATGATGTAAGACTTTGGGGGAGGAATCAGACATTCTGATCTGCAAAGACTTTCATATATGTTCATCTCACAGGTGCGACATACGGTACAGTGTCTTAAACCTTTTATCTTTTTTTGTGTTCGTAATATTATACTTTGTTTTTGCTCTGGAAACACTCCTTGCATTCACAGTAGAGTGGTCCAAACGAATTGAATTTATTTAAAATTGGCTGTTGCACTGCTGTGGATGCGAATATAATTGTTCTTTTCGATGTGAATGCAAATGTGCCATGTGTGATAGTAATATGTGTGAATAGTACAGCTATTCAATGTTCAAATGTCTGTGTATGATCATTTGTATTTTAACTTGTGTACCTTTCTAATCCACTTTTTATTTTTCGGTCATCCAGTGAAAGTTTAATTTTCTTTTTTTTTTTCTCTCAGGTCACAAATTTTTTGCAGGTATTTTGCTCATTAGAAATGTTCTAGCAAAATCTTACACTTCAACTTTGTTGGATTTCCTATCTGAGTGAATCAAAAGTAGTTGAAAATATTTAGTCAAAAGTCTTTTGAAATATTGACTGCTCTAAAGTGGCATAAAGAATTAAGCGGTTGTCATTGGAAGTTAGTTGTAGGATTCCCATAAAAGTTGCTGAATTGGTTTAAGGAAATTGTTTGTATTTGATTGTTGTTACATTTGATCTCAAACTGCTCTTAAATGTAAAATGTGAGCATTCGTTCTGAAGAGAGTTTAAGTCTTATTGTTTAAGGACAGTAGTGTTACTGCTGTATCTGGCAGAAAAGCACTCAAGTATATTCTAATACTAAAGAAAACATCAACATATCAGTATAATCTTTGCCAAGTTTTTTACTGGAAATAGGTTAAAGGTGCTGCTAATTTAAATGAAGCGCTCTGGCCATGCAACTTTATTGCATCTTTGTAATATTTTGCAGTGATAAGAAATTGATCTGCCTACTGTCAAGACTCTTTGTCATGTAGTATAGAACCAGTCATTTTTTTAATCAACTGATGCAGATATTGTTGGTAGCTCGTAGCTACTTTTAGATTAACAGGTAGGTACTAATAGTCACTGAAATGGAAATTGCTAATTGGTTTTGTACCATGGTCAATTACCTGGAGTACTATCCTGTTAGATGCGTTCAGATGTATTGCACTTGTTGGTTTACTTGATTTGGTCTGCCAAATGTTCATGCATCTTTTCCCAGTATTGTTTAAACTGTTACTTGATTTTCTTGATTGTTGTTGAGTATGTTTACATGCACACCAGGAAACTGCTTATTGCGAAAGATTTGTGAAAGTATCATTGTGCTGACATGTTTTGTCAAAGCAGCATATACCTGTGGCACGATTAGCATTTATTTGGCTGCCTGATCTTTTTCCATGCACTCTTCAAAAAGCTGCCTATGCATTTACATGACTACATAAGACACAATCTCTGCTAGCATTCTGCCAATGTTAAATCATGTTGACTTTCTTAAGAATACCAAGCTGTTTTCATTAGTGCTTGTAAACATACTCTAATGGTCAACTATATTTACCAGTCCGAAGACCAGTGTGGCCATTGGAGAGTTGGAAGCTATTTCTGGTTGTTACCTTCTAGTTTGTAAATGCAATGGTCACTTGTGTTGACCCTGTGGCCATGTTCACGATGTGATGTTAGACTTGTTTCCCTTGCAGCCAGACTGGTAAGAAGCTGATGGCGAAATGTCGCATGCTGATCCAGGAGAATCAGGAGTTGGGTAGGCAGCTTTCCCAAGGGCGCATAGCCCAGTTGGAGGCCGAGCTTGCCTTGCAGAAGAAGTACAGCGAAGAGCTCAAAAGCAGCCAAGATGGTGAGCGAAAGTCTTTCTTTGGTCAACTCCATTCTGGATTGTTTTGAGCAGATCTCCACTCATCTTTGTGTGTTCTCTTTTTTTACCCATGTATTTTTGTGGTCCAGAGCTGAATGACTTCATCATTCAGCTGGATGAGGAGGTGGAGGGCATGCAGAGCACCATCCTGGTTCTGCAGCAGCAGCTGAGGGAGACCAGGCAGCAGCTGTCTCAGATGAACCAAACCCAAGGCACTTCTAGTGGAGCTGGCCCAAGCAGAACTTCCCCTTCAACAGCCTCCGAACCTTCCACTCAGAGTGAACCAGCCAACGCCTCCAGTTCAAATGTGGGGAAAGACTGCGGAAGGGTGTCCAATGGACCCTCCAATGGGAACTCATCTCAGAGGGGTGCATCTGGCTCTAGTTTGTACAGGGAAGCAAGCAGTGCAGATGAAGATTACCCTCCATCACCCTCTGTCTCCAGCCCCACCCATGATGGCATATCAAAACTCTCCAACCACTCAGAAGATGCAGTGAGCCAGAGGGGTGGAGAAGGGTACGTGACTCAGCTAAGTGCAGGCTATGAGAGCGTGGACTCGCCTACAGGCAGTGAGACGTCAGTGACCCAGCACTCGAACGATACAGACTCCAATGCTGACTCCCACGAGGCCGCTGCTGTCCCCAAAGGCAGCAGGACTGCAGGTACGCGGCACAGCACTCAGAATGGCCTGGACTCATCTGCAGCAGCAGTTGCCACCAACACCTCCAATGCCTCTGCAGGGTCTGTTTTGTAACATTCTTCTAGTTTCTGTTCATTTTTTTTTTTTTTAAGTAACTCACAACAAATAAACAAAACAACCCGTCACACTTCAGGCCAGTTAGTTCTTGTTCAAGAAGTGGTCAAAAGCATCACTTTTGTTTTGTACCCTCCTTCCCATCATAACCTATTTCAGTACATTTGCTACATGCTCGAAACTGATTACGTTTATAAAATGAGCAACACTGCGTTTGTATATTTGATTTTTTTTAATGAGAGTTTTAAACCATTTTCCTCTGTCGAAGTGATATAAACACTCGGTTCTGTACTGTTCATTTGCTCACTTGCTAGAACTCTGAATGATTTAGCTATGTGTGATGTATCAATGCTCAAGTCTTGAAACTGCAAGTTCAGAGTCCTTAGTTTCCTGATGTTGAACTTTTTTTGTTCCTCTACATGACGAGAGAAAACGTTTTTGTTTGACTTGTGTGTAGTTTTTCAAGACGTATCTTGTTAAATTCTGATTTCGATCCTTTTCATGTACTGACCAAATATCAATAAAGAGTTTTAATATGACTCTGTTCTTGCTTTGTTTTTCTGCCTTGAATTGTCAAAATGATTGTCTAACAACATCAAGTTAATGAATTAAATAAAAGTTTGATGTTCTGCTGTAAAGTGACATTTTAATAAACAACTGATTTGTAGAGAAGATTGGGGTTTAGGTTTTAGTTAGCCGTCCACACCGTTAGATGGCGCTACCTCAAAATAAAACCAATGCATCCTACTTTTGTGTCCTGATGACGACAAAGCTTTCGTATTCGTTTATCAAATGAATGGGACACCGAGAAGTAGGACGTTCCGCAGTACAACCTGCATTCAGACAGAGTCAGCCTACCAAGCACATAACCAACCTACCGGACAGCAAAGATGAACACGGATGCGATTGTTATCGTTTCTGCCGCAAGGACTCCTATAGGTAAACTTAATCTCATATATCCTATCTTTATGGCTCTTTTCTCACAATACTAAGTAACGTTACATTCTACCTTTTAGCTGTTATCTGCAGCTTGTTTATGGGTTACAGTAGAAAGTTGTATGTCCTGTATGGTTAAGTTACATGAATGAAGAACAAAACAAGGTGATCTGCACGACGAATCTTGTTGAAGGAGACTGTTTGCCGTAGTAAATCGTATTTTTTTGTCACAGTTGTTGATTTGAATGATTGTGCTACACGGCTGTCTTGGACTGTCTCGCTATGGTGCAGAAGGAAAGTAAAGCCGCTCTTATTGGTTGCTCAGCGTTCTCTGCCGAGTATTCGTGCTCTGATTGGTTGCTCGGTCTTCTCCCTAGTGTTTATTATCCTCTGATTGGTCATGTTATTGTAGCACCATGGCCAGGTCAGTCGTCAAAACCTTCACAAATCCTTAAACACTATTAGATAGTATTCATTAAGTAAATAATCAACATTTTAAAAAAAATATATATATAATTTGCTTAATAATTAATACAAATATCTAAATATATCACAAATAAAGCATTAAAACTGTATTTTTGTCTGTTTTCACATACATGTGCTTTTAGTGTTTTGTCCTTTACTATTATTTAGTAACTATATTTGCTATTATTTAATCACATTGATTAGCTGTAAAATGTTAAGTAAGTAAACTTTCCCAATGATGGGTTAGGGCTGGAAGGGCATCCTCTGCGTAAAACATGTGCTGGATAAGTTGGTGGTTCATTCCGCTGTGGCGTCCCCTCATTAATAAAGGGACCAAGCCGGAAAGTAAGAGGAATAAATGAATGATAAGTAAACCTCTGGTGACACAAATGCTAAAAAAAAATATATGTATATATAAAAAAAAAAAAAAGATTTTATAACAGTTGGTTTTGTCACGGTATAGATTACCTCTATTATCAAAAAATAGATGACATGGGTAAGCCTCTTTTCTTTTTTCCTTTCTTTAATTGTTCATTTAACACAAAAGTATAAATATTTTTGCCTTTTATCTACAGGGGCATTTAATGGAACCCTAAGTAGTGTACCCCTCCATGAACTGGGAACGCTGGTCATTAAAGATGTGCTGAAGAGGGTCAATGTGAAGCCAGAAGAGGTCTCAGAGGTCATTATGGGACATGTCCTGACTGCAGGTGAGAATTTAACACTAAATGGTGTTCTACATAGTGTTTTCTAGCCTGCTTGCCATATTAATATATAAAGCTCTTCAGTGACAGTGAAGGTATAGTTCATATTTTTATGTACATATGTTAAACACACTACATGCACTCAACATTTCAAAAAATAAAGATTGCTCCTTGTCTTTGTCTGCATTCTTTCTCTCAAAAATCTAAATAAAATAAAATAAAAATCTAAAATATACATTTAAATAATTGACTTGTCAAAACAGGTGTCTGATAGTTTTAGCTTAAAATGCTATCACACATTCTTCACAGCGGATGCCCTTCTGGCTAAAACCCATCACTGGGAAACACCCATACACACCTATTCACACTCATACACTATGTACAATTTAGCTTACCCAATTCACCTATAGTGAATGTCTTTGGACTGTGGGGGAAACCGGAGCACCTGGAGGAAACCCATGTGAACACAGTGAGAACATGCAAACTCCACACAGAAATGCCAACTGACCCAGCCGAGGCTCAAACCAGCGACCTTCTTGCTGTGAGGTGACAGTGATACCCACTGCGCAAACAATTTAAACAAAAATCAGCTTAGTGTTTATATTAGTGTTTATAGGTAAATGAATCTAGAGTCATGAATCACTTTAGCTTCTCTTTTCACTCTGTTTAGGTCACGGGCAGAACCCTGCGCGGCAGGCAAGTGTTGGTGCTGGTGTCCCATACTCAGTTCCAGCATGGAGCTGTCAGATGATCTGCGGATCTGGCCTGAAGTCTGTGTGCCTTGGTGCTCAGTCCATAATGACGAAAGAATCCACTATAGTGGTAGCAGGAGGCATGGAGAGCATGAGTCGGGTAAGCCCACTTCTTCCCTCCTATTCTGTTTTACAAAATGTCCCTCACATTCGAAATGACCTTAACGACAAATTACTAATTAAAACATCTTAAAACAGTATTTAGAAAGGTTTTTAAATAGTTTTTGGTGATTATTTTTAAAAACTGTCTATATAGGGTTTTTTTGACTTTCACAATATGCACGTTCCAAACATATTTTAAAAAAGCATGTACCAAAAAAAAAAACATGTACATTTGTTCACAAAGAAGACAATAATATTTCCTCTAAACATTCATACTAAATGCAAATTATATACAGGTCAAGTTTGAAACTTGATTTTGGTTTAGATATTTTATATATGTTTTTGAATTTCCCATTAATCCATATATTTTAGCCAAATGTACTTAGATGTACGCTAAATTTAAAAAAAAAGAGTCATGGGTTTTGGGGAGGGAATTACATAATTAAGAATGACCACACAGAGCTTTTCCTCTCCATTAGGCCCCTCATATAGTGCAAATGAGGTCAGGGGTGAAGATGGGAGATGCTACTCTGCAGGACACTATATTGACTGATGGACTCACAGATGCTTTTTATAATTACCACATGGGAATCACAGGTAATCTCTTAGAACAGACTACATTTGTTGTGTCCTTTTGTAGCAGGGTAATTGAGCTAGTTTTGGTTGTGTTTCTGTCTTAGCGGAGAATGTGGCCAAGCAGTGGGGGGTGTCCCGTGAGGCTCAAGATCAACTGGCTGTGACGTCACAGAACCGAACTGAAGCAGCTCAGAAGGCTGGTTATTTTGACAAGGAAATTGTGCCAGTCACCGTTCCCTCTAGAAAAGGCAAGAGGCTCTTTTCTACTCAGAAATGTACAATGTGTGTGCGCGTGAGTGGGCACGTGCGTGTGTGTGTATACAGTTGAAGTCAGAATTATTAGCCCCCCCTTCGAATTCTTTTTTTCTTTTTTAAATATTTCCAAAATTATGTTTAACAGAGCAAGGACATTTTCACAGTATGTCTGATAATATTTTTTTCTTCTGGAGAAAGTCTTATTTGTTTTATTTCGGCTAGAATAAAAGCAGTTTTAAATTTTTTGATAAACATTTAAGGTGAATATTATTAGCCCCTTTAAGCTATATTTTTGTTCTATTGTCTACAGAACAAACCATCATTATACAATAACTTGTCTAATTACCCTAACCTGCCTGGTTAACCTAATTAGCCTAGTTAAGCCTTTAAATGTCACTTTAAGCTATATAGAAGTGTCTTGAAAAATATCTAGTCAAATATTTTTTACTGTAATCAAAGCAAAGATCAAATAAATCAGTTATTAGAAATGAGTTATTAAAACTATTATGTTTAGAAATGTGTTGAAAAAATCTTTTCTCCGTTAAACAGAAATTGGGGGTGAAATATAGAACTGTTTAAATGTAATGGAAAAAAGTAATATTGTGAAACTTTTAGTCATTTTTTTCCGGTTCAGCTTTGTTATTCCTGTCTTCAATGTCATTTGATTCTTTTTAATCCTCTAATAGAATGATTTCGAGGCCAAGAAACATTTAATAATTCCATCAATGTTAAAAAGAGTTATGCTATTTCATTTTGTGGAGACCATGATAAATTAAATTTCAAGATTCTTTTTAGTAAGTTCGAAAGAACAGGATTTATCAGAAATAACAATTTTTTGTAACATAATAAAATGTATACAGATTATGATTATTAATAATAATAATAATACTTTTATTTATAGGTATAGATATTCGAGGACACCTTACAGTATATCACAGGCACATCATAAAAATACAAGCAGTAAAAAGCAATATATTCCAGAATATTATTTCAGCAAACCATTAAAAGCTATCCTGAACACAAAAAAAATGATCTGAGATTTAAAATTAGAAATAGTGTCCACCTGGAGAATGTAAAGGCAGGGACTTCCAAAACTTTGGTGCTGTGCATCTAAAAGCCCTGCCATTAAATGGCTTTACCTTAGGACAGATAACAGTTGATGATCTCAGTGAGCGCAAAGGAGTGAACAGATGAAGAAGATCACAAAGATAGTGAAGTGCAAGTTATGAAGAGCTCTTATGTTAAGAAAAGGATTTTGTATTGTATACAAGCCAGTGAAGGTGAAAGAGAATTGGAGTCATGTGATCAGAAGCAATCTATGAAGCAAATAGTGCAGTGTGATCGCGGCTTTATAACAGAAGTAGTTTTACCTACTATTACTAGTTTAACAAACTATTCAGATTATCTAAAATTAGTTTGACAAATATCTGAATGTTGGAATGAAGGTTAGTTGCTTTTACTTCTTTTCTTTTCTTGGCCAAAAACATACTCTCACATTATTAGTGCTGTGTAAGCATCATCTATTTTACATAGTTTCAATTTATATTTATATCTTTTGCGTATTTTATGATATGCTGTTTTAAATAAAAAATTTTTTTATAATTTGTCATGTATATGTAGACATAACATGAAATATTAGGTCATGAAAGATGACTTGAAAATCCTGGAAAAGTCATGGAATTTTTGTAGTATAAATATGGATGAACCCTGTATATAGAATGTTTTGAATCTTTTATTTATTAGGGATACATTCGATTTAATCAATTTTCCATAGTTTTTATTTAAAACAATCCAAAATAATAGCAACAGAATTATGCAAAGCAACCAAAAAACAAAAATGAGGCAGACTGTTAACCTTTGTTCCATTATCAGGTCCAGTCGAGGTCAAAGTTGATGAGTTTCCTCGGCATGGCAGCAATATTGATGCTATGTCCAAACTGAAGCCCTGTTTTGTGAAAGATGGCTCTGGTACTGTGACAGCTGGTAATGCGTCAGGTAAATGGTGATATCTTACTCTGTTATGACATAACAGTAGTCATCTTGACAGCCTGTGATGATTTTAATGCACCACTTTTGTGATGGTTTTATTTAACAGGCATAAATGATGGTGCTGCAGCTACTGTTCTTATGAGCCAATCAGAAGCCCAGAGGCGGGGTTTAAAACCAATGGCACGCATCACTTCCTGGGCTCAGGCAGGCCTTGACCCTTCAGTCATGGGCACAGGGCCAATACCAGCTATTAGAAAAGCTGTGAGTGTCTGTTGAGTCATCGCAAGGTTTAATTTAAGAACACGAATGAAGGAGGAAGTCTTGTACACAGTGCTTGGACATTTAGAATTACTCAAAGGATAAATATAATCCTAAAAATGAACAAACAAGTTTTATACACACTTATGTGACAATATATTATAATAAAACTTTCCCTTGAGTTAATTAAAGTATCTTATATTTTGTATAATTTATATAAATTTATAAATATTGAATAAATTATAAGTATGAATAGTTTGTATATTTTGTCTAAATTCAACAAAAGTGCTTTTTTTTATAATGGTAACACTTTACAATAAGGTTGTATTAGTTAATGTTAGTTAATGCAACAAACAATGAACAATACATTTATTATAGTATTTGTTCATGTTAGTTAACATAAGTTAATGAAAATAAAGGCTTATTGTAAGTTCATGTCAACTCACAGCTTTATTACCTAATGTCAACAAGCATGAATTTAAATGTTAACAATGCATTAGTAAATGTCGAACTATTATTAATAAATGCTGTATAAGTATTGTTCGTTAATAGTGCATGTTAGTAAATACATGCACAAATGAAACCTTACTGTAAAGTGTCACCAAAATAATACTACTGTTTTAAGTCAGTTGTTTCGATTCTGTGTCCAGATTGAGAAAGCCAGATGGAAACTAGATGAGGTTGATCTGTTTGAGATAAATGAAGCATTTGCATCTCAGTCTATTGCCGTAGTACAGGATCTTGGTCTAAACCCTGACAAGGTAAGTTATTTTTCCACTTTGTAATACACATACGTTGCTTCATTCAGCTTTACACAATACAATATTGACAGAGTTACCCAATGATTACTTTACCATTAAAAAAAGTGTAATATCATGATGAGTTTCAGCTTTTTTGCAAATATATCTTGACCTTTGTTCTTGACTAATGGTATCAGTGACCAAACTACTACATGAAGATGAAAAAGTTTAACTTAAATAGCTGCCGATGGTGGGTGGATTGATCAGATTTGCTAACACTGAAAGTATTGGTATTAAAAGTGTTAGTTTTTTCCATGAGGGGATTGAATTTAACAATAACTTTTTAACCCTTTATCAACCTCATGTCTAGCAGCTGCTGTTTATTTAATCAATTGAATGGGGTCAATATGTGCCATGTCAACCAAATCTTAGAAATTCCCCTAGCTTAAATTTTTCCTATAATGTTTATAAGCAAGACAAAGTGAAAAAGTCATGAATGTATTTTTTCAATTTAGACATTTTATACATAAAAAAGAAGTTGACTTTGTTACACAAATGTATTTGAATGCATCTTCCAAAAAACAAAAAAACGAATTTTTAGTTTTGGTAATTAATTCCAACATACAATAATGGCATCCAGTGTGTCGCATGATCAACTGCTAAATTCAGATCTGCATTCACATTAAATTGCTTTAAATAGGTTTCTTAAAGGTGCAGTAGGTGATTGTCTTCAGACACATTTTTTGTTGTGCTGGTTGAAAGTCTCTTCACATTCCAATAGTAATGATTAATGTAAATGATCTTAATATATTTATATGTATTTTTATACTCTGGATATGGCATAAAACTAAAAAATGTTCATCCAATTAAATATTGTCGGACCAACAAATAACTTAATGACAACAAGTATCTCAAACTGTCTGTCAACAAATTAGAATTTCTGCACAGCTACTTTAAGCAGACCGATACGTCACTCGCGCGTACACGTGAATCATACGAATCTACCGCTGACAGTGAGACGTCATCAGCCAAACTCTGCATCAACCTGAACTTCTTTCTGAAAAACCAGCCTGGCCTTGTGTCCATAAAACGAAAGATTGTTTCTGAAAGGACTTCTGCCAAAAATGCAGAATCAAAAGTTTTGACACCACAGCTGAAGTGTTACTTTTAGACAGGTTTGTTTTGAAACTATTTTAGCCACGCAAAACTTACAGTTGAAGTCAGAATTATTAGCCCCCCTGAATTATTAGACCGCTTGTTTATTTTTTTCCCTAATTTCTGTTTAACAGAGAGAATATTTCTTCAACACATTTCTAAACATAAAAGTTTTAATAACTCATTTCTAATAACTGATTTATTTAATCTTTGCCATGATGACAGTAAATAATATTTGACTAGATATTTTTAAAGACATTTCTATACAGCTTAAAGTGACATTTAAAGGCTCAACTAGGTTAATGAGGGTAACTAGGCAGGTTAGAGTAATTAGGCAAGGCATTCTATAAAAATTATTTACTGTCATCATGGCAAAGATAAAATAGATAAGTTATTAGAAATGAGTTCTTAACTATTATGTTTAGAAATGTGTTGAAAAAAATCTTCTCTCCATTAAACAGAAATTGGGGGGAAAATATAGAGGGGAACTAATAATTCAGGAAGGCAAATTGAATGACTTCAACTCTATGTTTGAGATAAATGAATGTGCAGCACAATTTTTCATTGTCTCTCTGTCTCTAGGTAAATGTGTGTGGCGGAGCGATCTCTCTTGGTCATCCTCTTGGCATGTCCGGCTGTCGTGTGTTGGTGACTCTTCTTCATGCTCTTCAGAGGACAGGCGGACGGAAAGGAGTCGCCTCGCTGTGTATCGGCGGAGGAATGGGCATCGCTATGTGTGTAGAGAGAGAATAAGGGCAAATGAACACCCTGTAATTTTGAGCTTTTAACCAGACTTTGAATCCAGCTTTTCACATTCAAAACAGATATGAAAACATATGGTAAAACTTAAGTATATATGCAGCGTTAATAGTAAGGAAACAGCCTGCAGTAAAATGCACTCAATTCTGCCTTCTTATCTAAACTCATCTCTAATGTTTCATCATATACAGTGGATCTGTTTTGCACTTAACATGTATTGATTCTCTTCGGGTTTATGGTACATGAAAAGGACTTGTTGAGGTATACCAGCTTTTAAGACATTCCCTTTCTGTATAAATTGTTTACAGTTGCTGAGACACTCATGTAGTAGAGCTTTTATTGGTACTAACAGTAGGCCTGTCCACATGCGTGTTAGTTATGACCTGTAAGTCATATTGTGGTATTTATAAATATTAAATTCATCAGTTGAATGGAGTCGGTCCTGTTTCCAGCACCTTTTCCAGACCTGTCTACACTGTGCAATAGAAAACTGCCTTAGAGAATGTCAAATGTGCCAAAAAGTAAAATTAGCCTCTATCCTGTGCTTCCATTAGGCTGCTTTTAACTCTCTCTTCTCCTAATTAATACCTCAGGGGAAATGCTGTTTACTTATATAGCCCGTGTTGTACTCTTAATATCACTGCCTAATAAAGAACTTAATGAAGAATTCTGTGTCCTACGGTGAATACAAGCAAGTATGGCCACTGTTTGATAAATAATCTAGAAATGTTGATGCACGTTTGACAAATAGAGCTATTGAGCAGGCTTTCTGCCATCCTTATGTTGAAAATAATTAATAAATATAATGGTTTAGTCTGCCAGTTAGTCAGCCAGTTTCTCTCTCTCAAGTTTAAGTTCAAGTTGCTTTACTAGCGTGACATTTACAGTATAGCCAAAGCATTTTAAATATGTATAAGATATGTAACATATTAACATCATCAAATTAATAAAATATACAGTAAATAAATAAATGGCAAAAAAGAAAGAAAAAAACAACTGATTATACATTTGATAATTTTAACAATTACAATAATAATAATAATAAAAAGAAGTCGAGAGTTTTTTAAATAAGATACATGAATTTACATTAACCATTTCTCATAATGTGTTGGGTGTATACATATTTTTCAGCTAGTTTAGACGTCAATTCATCCTCTGAGTACATGGTAAAGTTTTTCTGAGTCTTTTAAATAAAAAAATTAATTAATGTTGCAAATCTGGGGAAAATAATTCTCTAGTTGTTGTTTATTTGGGGCAGAACAGAAGGAAGTTCTGTACATATTCTCTGTTCTTTAGGATTATTTACGCCTGCCCTTTTCTATTTTTAGGTCATGATCACAGAGGCGATATATAGAAAGCACGTGTTTTTCTTTTAATTGTTTTAATGATAAATAATTTGCCAACTGTGTGGTTCTGTTCAGGACCGAATAACATTGAAGTTTAGTTTGGAGGTTGAATTCTGTTTTTAGTTTTTCATAATTATATTTTATTGTTAGTGAAGGTTTTGTTTGGGGCCGGGTTCAATTTGAGTTTTCATCAGTAGTTCATATACAAGTGTGTTTAGAGAATGAGACACTGTTTCTCAGAAGAGCTTTATATTGGACAGACTGGGGGTCAGACTGATGCAGGTGCAGCCAGAAGAGAACATCTCGTTTCTGAATCTCCAAGTTCAGTGGGTATAAACACAGTCCAGCCCTGCAGGCAATGTTAGAAGTGTTTCTGTGGATATGTAATATGTTTTTAGCACATTCTAATTGAGTTCATTCAATTAAACTTTTATTCCAATTTTCAACTTTTAATACTAGTTCCCAAATTGTACTTCCTATTTTACTCCCCCTCTCTCTCATTTATATATTTAAATATAGAATATATTTTTCTAGCACATTATATTCATTTTCATACAATGCTCAATATAAATGAGTGCTACCAATTTTGAAAATTCATTTTTATTAATTTCTCAGTGATTATAGATCATATATTTTGTGAATTTAAACAAAACAGATTTATTAAATGGGTATATTAAAATAATATTTTAATCACAGAACATCTTTAGAAATAGAAGAATAATATATTTTAATTCATGCAAACTATTGGAAAAAAATACAAACTATGAAATTTCAAAACATTTTATACATTTTTTTTCTCTTGAATTTTGCTCTTTTTATAATAGTATTCCCCCTAACATATAAAGTTTGTACTATTATCATAAGTTTTTTTTTGTTAAATCACCTCCACATTTGGCCTCAGTACTGACTAATGAATATGCACAAATATAACATTGTAAAGCTTCCTATACAAAATATTAATTTAAATGAGTGATTTGTTGTGAGCAGTGTGTTTTATTTATATATATATATATATATATATATATATATATATATATATATATATATATATATATATATAATACTTTACTAGAAAAGTATATTAATAATATGAAACAAGACATGTTTTATAGATATATGAAGACTTTTTTAATAACTGTTTTAAAAATTAATTTTCACTTATAATTCAATATAAAAGCACGATCGATAAACTTTCCAACCTCATCTGCCCTGTGTTACCTGATAGCACCTTATTTTTATAGTCGTGACGTCTTGTGGACGATGTCTTAATGAATCCAATAGAGGGCGCCAAACCTTCAGTGACGTTCAAGCGCATCATCGGCCTGTTGAATTTCAGGTATAGGTGTTATTCTTTACCTTGGCTTGAAGTTTAATGTGTTTTAACCAAATTAAGAATAAACACATTATGCCCCACGTTGATGATAAAGGAACATACATGCTCATTACACTGAACGAAATGAAGAAACACTTAAATTGTAAATATAGTTGGATCAGAACCCATCGAACAGGAGGACGCCAAATAGGCTAGTGTGCGCAGGCAGGTAATCGGATTAAACTCCGACAGGCCACACACACTCACACACACGAGCTTTTTGTTCTGTACACTACTGAACAATAAATGCTTCATATCTCATACTGGTCTTACGGTTATTCACTATGCCACTCTTTATTAATAGAGACCAGATATTCGCCCATCAAGTCCACCTTCTAGAGCACAAACTTCGGGTGAGTTTCCTCTTTTATTTGAGTGTCAATGAACAGGTAAGCTGGTAAGTGGTGTAATGTCGCTTTGATTGCCTTTCATCTGTACTTTCTTGCTGATATGATTTGCTTGATCACAATAAACATTTTAGAAAGTTGTTATAACGCGAGTATTAAGTGCTTCAGCAATATAATTTGATTTAAAATCAGATTATTCTTTTGTAGGCTTGTATTATGATAAAACACCTGAAGCTTTCCTTGTTTCATAATAGTAAAAGTGTAGTAACGTTACTCTTTTTTTGGTAGGTTGATAACAGGTTTCCTGACATTTTATCCTACCCATCAGATTACGCTACCAACACTGTATTTGAGTGGTTCTGAGGTTGGGGTTAGGGATTATGTAGATTAGGGCAATATTACAGCTTCATATCACACTACTCCACATTAAAATGTACACTGGTAGCAAAATCCTATGGGTGGTATATTGCGTCATCAAAATGTGCTACCTACTTTTTTTGGAATGAGATCTGACAAGTATAACCAGTTTTAGGTTACAGTATGTACAGCAATATGGTATGTTTTGTGTTTTTGAAAGAAAGTACACATTATTGGTGAGAGAGATGGAAAACATTTTAGACTCCTTATTTGAATTAGGTATTTTATTCATGCCAAAAAGTAGGGTTTAAGTAGCCATCTAAAAATGTCAAATTTAAACACACACAGACACAGAGAGACAGAGTGAGTGAGAGGGGGGAAACACAAATGAGAGTCCTGTTTACTTTTTCATATATTATTCTGATTTGCAGATGAGTCATCAGATGAGCAGTGTGACATCATTGTTAACACTTTACAGGTTATGGAACCAATAAGGTAGCATTAGTTAATGTTAGTTAATGCAATAAAAACATTATAATAATTAAAGTATTTTTCATCTTTGTTAACACTAGTTAATGAAAAAAATTAATTTGTTCAAAATTTGTTCTTGTTAACTCACAAACACAAGCTTTTCACTCATCATAGCACACGTGCTGCTGATGATGTGACAATAAAAGTGATTTGATTTGATTTGGAACTTTGCATTTTATTAATGCATTAGTAAATGTTGAACTATGATTTGATGTATGGTGTAAGAAATTTACATGTACATGTTTATTCTTAGTTTGTTAGTAAATGCACTAACTAAGTTTAACTAATGGAAGCATGTTGTAAAGTTTGACTCAATAGTTTTAATTCCAAATCAATCTTGTGAGTCAGATTTAGTACACAAAAGACTTGATCAGTTTATGGATCATAGTGCAGTCCCAAAATACCATAACTGTAATTTTACATTTTTACATTTTACCCCATCCTACAAACCACTAGGTTTTATCTATTAGCAAGATGTTTTTATTAATGTAACATTTGATCAAATGTCATGTGTCCTGTGCGTCACCTGCACACCATGGCGACCAGCCTCCCATAGGGCCTTTGGATCTGATCCCTTGTATTTAAATAGTTGCATTTTTAAAACGACAAGTCAAAGCGTCACTCTTGACTCTTGATGTTTTTTTATCTTAATGTTAAAAGATAATAACAATAAACAAACAATAAAAAATATATATACATAAATATATGAACTATTATCACTATAGAAAGTAAGTTAAGTATGTCATTTGTTTTTCTTTTGCCATAATTATTTCGGATTACATTTTTCAGTTTGGGTGATGCGGTGGCACGGTAGGGAGTGCTGTCGCCTCAAAGCAAGAAGGTCACTGGTTCGAGCCCCGGCTGGGTCAGTTGGCTCAGTCTGTGTGGAGTTTGCATGTTCTCCCCGCATTCGCGTGGGTTTTTTCCGGGTACTCTAGTTTCCCCCAAAGACTAAAGACATGCAGTACAGGTGAATTGGGTTGGCTAAAATGTGGTGTATGAGTAGTGGCGTAGTGTATGAGTCTGAATGAGTGTGTATGGATGTTTCCCAGAGAAGCTGGAAGGGCATCCGCAGCGTACAACATATGCTGAATAAGTTGGCAGTTCATTCAGCTTTGGCATCTCCGAGTTAATAAAGGGAAAAGAAAATATATGAATGAATTATTCAGTTTGCTTGTTTAGTATGATCGAGTCATTTAAAGGCAAAATATGTAAATATATTTCATTAAAATATCAAAAACAAAACACTAAAACAGTGTTAAACATTTTTTAAATGCACTAACTAAGTTTAACTAATGGAAGCATGTTGTAAAGTTTGACTCAATAGTTTTAATTCCAAATCAATCTTGTGAGTCAGATTTAGTACACAAAAGACTTGATCAGTTTATGGATCATAGTGCAGTCCCAAAATACCATAACTGTAATTTTACATTTTTACATTTTACCCCATCCTACAAACCACTAGGTTTTATCTATTAGCAAGATGTTTTTATTAATGTAACATTTGATCAAATGTAGCATAATGACTTATGAACTGTCCTTAAGTACTTGTATATAAATAATAGTAATAGCAAGTAATATAATAATAACAAGTACTGGTCAGTTTGTTGTTTAATATATTCCTAATCATTTGTTATACTGAATGACAGTGGAACACTATTGCACTCATATTTTGTCATTTTATTTAAAAAATAAATTTGAAATAAAAAATAGATGCATCGCTTGTATTTAGTATGTTTTCCGTGTATATAAGATCAATGTGTGTGTTAAATTTGGATGGAGGCACCAAAATCCACTCTGTTTAGAGATATCTGTAACTTTTAAAGTGTTTCCTTTCATTTTGTTTTTAGAGTAAGGAGGAGCGAATCCTGGAGTTGGAGACTGAGAACGCTCTCCTTCATTTGAGGCTCGCTGAGGTATGGATTTATGCAGTAAATTTGACTGTGAAATGCGTCTAACTCCACTAATGGAGGTTGACACTGTGCTGTAGTTGGGAGTTTGACCTGGCAGATGGTTTCACTGCAAGATAAGTGGCTTGCAGACAGACGACAGGTGCTCGCCAGTCTCACCTAATTTCCTCTATGCTTAATATGCAGCTGTGCAGTACAGACCAGAGAGAGACCTTTGGTTGGCGATCCATGTAAAAAAAAAGTGTTTTAAAAATATTATTATGAGTATAATATAATGATATATAAAATTTTATAATTGTAAAAAATTCTTTTTGATTATTTTCTAATTTTCTAACAAATGTTTTTAACTTTTAATCATTTTAATTCTTGATTATTTAGAATTAGGATAATTTAAAGAGAGAGTCCACAGAATATAAACATTTACTCACTATTACTTTGTAGTTTCAAACCTTTATGAGGGCTTTTCTTCTGTTAAAGACAAAAGAAGGTATTTTGAAGAAAGCTGAAAATGTATAACCACTGACATCCATAGTAGGAAAATCAAATACCATAGAAGTCGATGGTTACAGGTGTTCAACATTTTTCAAAGCATCTTCTTTTGTGTTTAAACGAAAAAAAGAAACTCAAACAGGTTTTAGACAAGTAATGGGTGAGTAAATGACTGAGTTTTCATTTCTTTTTGGATGAACTGTACCTTTAGGATTTTGCCAGACACAGCTAGTATTTACAGTAACTGCACTAATGCATGAATGCAACTTCATGGCTACTGAAAAGTCAGATTTGCTATCATGAATAAAATGGATTTTAAAATATACTAAAGAAGAAAACTGTATTTTTTATTATTCTTTTCATGCCATTTTTCACTGTAATTTTGAATAAAGAAATGTGGTCTTTTTAAGCAATTAGAGACTTTTATTTCAAAAGCAACTTTATATTGAAAGCAATTGTATTTCTAAACAGCAGTGCATATTATATATATATATATCAAAATAATATAGAATTGCAAAAAAGAAATGCAAAAACATATAATCTGAACATGATTATTGTGTTGCCCATTCTTCTTTCTTTATCATCAAGTGTTTGGGTAAACTTCATCATCAGAGAGATGTGGAAATCCATTTCCAGAGACAGAAACATCAGCAGCAGAGGAAGGTGCAGAAGTCCACACACGCAGCTCTCTCCAAACTACTCTCTGAAGTCCAGGTGATGGCAGAAACTGTTTCCGAACAAGTCCTACGCTACATATGCCTTGCAAATCCAGCATCAACTTTATCTCTCTTGCTCTTAGATACTGAAACAAGGCCTGAGGGATGTTTTCTCCATCTACGTGGGGTTTGCTAAAGAGCTGGAGGACCAAAGCAAACAGCTGTTTAAATATGTGGGCACTGCCAAAAAGCAGGATCTCCAAAGTGACGACCTTCAGAGTGAGTGTGAATTCAGATATCAATGTATAAGTTAATCTGCATTATATGTAAATATTTGAACCTTCATTTATGACAACATGCATACAGTCAAACTGCAAGGTTATATTATGTCCTGGATTATAAACCTTGACTCTCATCCTCCATCTCCTCTTCTGTTTAATCTTCACCTCTTATTCCCTTCTTTCTGCACCATCTGTCTCTTCCTTCATCTGTCTCCTTCTCTATCACGAAAGCAGTAGTGTTGTGACAGTAGGTGTATGGTGCAGTGTTCAGAGATTATCCATGATTCCCTTCCCCCAGTGTCTCCTCCAGGAAAAGCTGCTGTCAGCAGGGACAGCAAGGTCATGTGTCCTGTGCGTCACCTGCACACCATGGCGACCAGCCTCCCATAGGGCCTTTGGATCTGATCCCTTGTATTTAAATAGTTGCATTTTTAAAACGACAAGTCAAAGCGTCACTCTTGACTCTTGATGTTTTTTTATCTTAATGTTAAAAGATAATAACAATAAACAAACAATAAAAAATATATATACATAAATATATGAACTATTATCACTATAGAAAGTAAGTTAAGTATGTCATTTGTTTTTCTTTTGCCATAATTATTTCGGATTACATTTTTCAGTTTGGGTGATGCGGTGGCACGGTAGGGAGTGCTGTCGCCTCAAAGCAAGAAGGTCACTGGTTCGAGCCCCGGCTGGGTCAGTTGGCTCAGTCTGTGTGGAGTTTGCATGTTCTCCCCGCATTCGCGTGGGTTTTTTCCGGGTACTCTAGTTTCCCCCAAAGACTAAAGACATGCAGTACAGGTGAATTGGGTTGGCTAAAATGTGGTGTATGAGTAGTGGCGTAGTGTATGAGTCTGAATGAGTGTGTATGGATGTTTCCCAGAGAAGCTGGAAGGGCATCCGCAGCGTACAACATATGCTGAATAAGTTGGCAGTTCATTCAGCTTTGGCATCTCCGAGTTAATAAAGGGAAAAGAAAATATATGAATGAATTATTCAGTTTGCTTGTTTAGTATGATCGAGTCATTTAAAGGCAAAATATGTAAATATATTTCATTAAAATATCAAAAACAAAACACTAAAACAGTGTTAAACATTTTGCTGAATTAGGTACCTACTTTGTCCCAAATGTTGAAGAATGTTCAAATTCTGAGAAATAAACCATTTGGACAAGTCACAAAGAGTGTCCTGTGTCGCCATGCTAATGATATCATACACCCTCATTTTTCAGTTTGGTTTTATAGAAAACACTAAAGATTCATTCATTTTCTTTTCGGCTTAGTCCCTTTATTAATTTGGGGTTGCCACAGTGTTATGAACTGATAACTTATCCAACATATATTTTATGCAGCGGATGCCCTTCCAGCTGCAACCCATCACTGGGGAACACCCATACACTCTCATTAACACATACACACTACGGATAATTTTAGCTTACCCAATTCACCTGTACCGCATGTCTTTGGACTTGTGGCGAAAACTGGAGCATCCGGAGGAAACCCACGTGAATGCAAGGAGAACATGCAAACTCCACACAGAAATGCCAACTGACCCAGCCGAGGCTCGAACCAGTAACCTTCTTGCCGTGAGGCGACAGCACTACCTACTGGCCAATGTGTCGCCCAACACCAAAGATGATTTAATATATTATGCATGTATTAGACGGCACAAAGCAGCATTATAACAGAACTCCAAAATGTATCCAATATGATAAAACAGTGCTTCGTCCTGGACACATGATCATGACTGGACGAACTGGAAGTGGTCGACTGTGGCATAATGAAAGCTTTGATGCTTTTGTCTTATGTCAAGCTAGTAATTGCAAAAAAAATCTGTAATTGCTTCAGTGCTCTCAATTCACTTTGACAGCTTTACTTTGCTTTTTACTACCATAATGATAAAATTTCAATACTTTGGCTCATCAAGAGCATGATTTCTGCAGGAAGATGTAATGAAGACTACAGCTCCCATGATTCCATTGACGTCATCATACTATGCCTTTGTTTGTTGTGAATTCACGCACTCTAGTGGCGAACAGTATATATTGTGCTGTTAAATGGCATTTCCATGGAATTGTGATTTCTGTATGTAACCTTCGGGCGCTCTCAAAATAGGTACAGTTGCCTTGAACCATGCCAAAGCGCGATTGCCCCCATCCCCTCTCCCCCTCGTCCTGGACTCACATCGCATTTTTACCTACCAGACCTGAGCACGCTTACATAATTGGTGATGTGACTGTTCAGTTTAACAGAAAGAGAAGCGCTCTTGCTCAGCAAAGTGGAGATTGCTTTAGTTATATCGTTTTGTATTATTTTTAGTCGTTTGGGATGCAGTGACACAGAGTCACTTTGCAGAACAGATCCATCATTTTTGATGCTCATAAATTATCATAAAAGTCTTTGTGCTGCAGGTATTAGGAGGTTTCTGAAGGTGCAGCTGACGTGCAGCGAGGGGTTTGCGTCTTTAATAAACTATGGCTGTTTGTGTTCATTGAAAATTAAGAATGAATAATAAATCCATATGAAACAGTCCCCTAAAAGTGACATCGTGTCTTCAGTTTCAGGCTCAGGGCTCCCGATTCAGAGCACTCACTCTTCTCAAACAAATCAGGAAGCGCGCCTGGGAATGATTCAGATAGCATAGTATGAGTGTGTCCTTAATCTAATTGGTCAAGCCCGACCATTTGTTTTTCCACAAACCGTTTATTGACTGGTTCATAATTTAATGTATTCAAGTTCTTTTTTTTATTGTTTTTTTTCATAGAGCTCCAGGTTCAGGTGACTACACTTGAGCGCTCCTTACAGGAAGAGAAGGAGAGGTGCAGAGAGGAGCGGGTGAGGAGGAGGGTGCTCCACAACACGCTGGTTGTAAGTACTTGTTTCTCAGATTTATTTGATATAAATATTTTGTTTGTTGTTGCCAGAGTAACCAAGGCACAAGCTATATAGGGAAAGCGTTCTTCTGGAATGTGGGTGGGAAGCAGCACATCATTTAAGGATGCAATCACACTGGGATATCCAAACCTTGCCGGGCGCATTGCCCTTGTTGTTTGACAAGTGCGAGGGCTCTGAATCACCCCAGGTGCGGTTCGGATGGCCAGCTCTGGCCCGGTTGGAAAAGGTGTAACAGAGCGTGGTTCAGTTGGACTTTGGGGCAGTACACTTGTAGTGTGAGTGCAAAGCGTGGCTGAGCGCGAAACTGAAGACCCAACTTCACTTTTAGGGAACTAAATCATATGGATTTATTTATCAATAAACAGGAACTGTCATAGTTTATTAAAGTAGCAAACCCCTTATTGCACGTCAGCTGCACCTTCAGCTGCACCTTCTAATATGTGCAGCATGGTGACTTTATAAAAGTTTATAAATGTCAAAAGTGGTGAAACTGTTCAGCAAAAGACTTGACTATGTCAATGTATCATAAACTAAATAAAATAATACAAAACAATATAACTAAAACAATTGCGACTGTACTGAGCAAGAGCACTTTTCTTCTGTTAAACTGAACAGTCGCATCACCGATGACGCTCATGCACGGAAGGCAAAATAACTGAGTAAAGGCCGAAGGGGAGAAGGGAGGGGGGACAATCGCACAGTTTAAGAAAACTGTGTCTAGTGTGAGTACACCCTAAATTTAATTAAAAAAGAAAGAAGCTGTCTGTTTCTGCTTTTACATAAAATGTATCCTATAATAAATCATCTGTGAGGTATAACATAAAAGGACCCCATTTTAAAATATTTCAGATTAATTTCTGTGTGACCCTTCATTAGACATTTCTGTGTAAACATTGGGGAGGATTTAGTTCAGTAATGAAAAAAAATATGTATTTCTCTCTGTAGGAGCTGAGGGGGAACATCAGAGTTCACTGTAGGGTGCGCCCAATTCTGCACTTTGATCAAACCCCAGGTTCACCCACGGCCAATGGGTAATATATTCTTGTATTTGACAAATAATGATAGAGTATTGATAAACATGATTAATTCATACAGAAAAACAAATACTTTGGGAACGCTGTATGTCTTGAAGGCATATTCAATTTTTACATTTTCCTTTCATCCTCAGGTCTTCATCATGTGATGCAGTGGTGCAGGCCATCAGTGATGTGAGCAAATTGATTATTTATGGTGTTTATGGATCTCTTAAATTGTAATGGCTTAACACAACACCCTACACCTTGGATCAGTCACCTTTTACCATTTTTGTTTTGCAGGACTCTGTTATTGTGAACTGCGCCAAACCCTCAAGTCCTGTAACAAACAAAATATTTGAGTTTGAGAGGTATTTGGACACGGCATAATCTGAATATTTAAAGGTGGTGGATCATGGATAATATAATGAGTATTTTATTTGCAGAGTTCATGGTCCAGAAGACAACCAGGAGATTGTGTTCGAGGAGGTGAAGCCCCTTCTGACCTCTCTACTTGATGGGTGAGTATGCTATTTAATACAAGCAAGTTTAGCTTCATTAAGGAACATGCTGAAATCCGAAATCAGCTGAAATCCACACGCGCAAACACACACACACACACACACACACACACACTTAAACACAGGTAGATATATATATATATCATACAATAAGATAACATTGTAAAATTTTACATTTTATATAAATCTCTACTTAATTTCCTATTTTTCTTCCACTGATTTGTTTTGATTTGGTTATGTAGAGAAATATAATTAATTGTGATGATACTTATTACTACATATTTTACAGTTGGTATTTATTGCTGTGCATACATTAAATACATGAATAAAATGATCCGGTCCATCAGGTTGATATAAAATGTTAGTTGGCGTTTCTGTGTGAAGTTTGCATGTTCTCTCTGCGTTCGCGTGGGTTTCCTCCAGGTTCTCTGGTTTCCCCCACAGTCCAAAGACGTACGGTACAGGTGAATTGGGCAGACTAAACTGTCCTTAGTTTATGAGTGTGAACGAGTGTGTATGTGTTTCCCAGAGATGGGTTGCGGCTGGAAGGGCACCCACTGTGTAAAAACGTGCTGGATAAGTTGGCAGTTCATTCAGCTGTGGCGACCCCAGATTAATAAAGCGACTAAGCCGAAAAGAAAATAAATGAATCAATGAATAGTTTTAATGTTCTCCATACTCGCTCTGTTGATTCCCAAACTCCTCTGTTTCATATGCTGTAAAGAACTTTGGTTTGCTGTGATCAGTCACTGCAGTCTCTCTAAAACCAACAAGGCAATATTAGCATAACAAAATTTATTCCCTCTTCTGTTTCACACAGAATGTAATGCTCTCCTAATTCACTCTGGTAATGTCAGCACTTCTCTCTTTTATGTCCAAGAAATCATATCTTTTCATGCAAACAGCTATAGACATAGAGCAAATTCATCAACAAGGCAGCATAGGAGGTTTGCCAAAATGTTACCATTTTTTTATTTAATAAGCTGAAAAGAATAATGAAAAGTGTTTTGAAGTTGCTCTTTATACTTCAACAACAAATGTGAAAACATGAAAATAAATGAGAATAAATTAAGTAGTGGCTTACATCCCAGTACAGAACCAAAATCCAACAAAACAAACTAAAAACAGACTAATTAACAAACTTAATTTAACATTTAGGAATTTGTAGAAGAAGCGTAAATTTCGCAAAGGACTCCATTTTTGTGCTCATAGCAATGGTTATTCCTACATGACTATTGAGATTTGCACAAATGTTATTATAAAATGATGCCAAAATAGTCAAATCAGTCAAAATTTGTAATGATTTATTGACTAACTTGTCCTGTCCTATTTATTAATAAATCAGTGTTTTTGGTGGAGTGAATGATTCAGGGGCAAACTCATCCTGTTTGATTTGTTTTTGAAGGAATCTGTTTTTGAACATTCGTTTATTCATTCATTCATTCATTTTCTTTTCGGCTTAGTCCCTTTATTAATCAGGGGTTGCCTGATTGATTTCTAGCATCTAGCATATGTTTTACCCAGCAGATGCCCTTCCAGCCGCAACCCAGCACAGTGAAACACCCATGCACTCCTGCATTCACACACATACACAACAGCCAATTTAGTTTATTCAATTCACCTATAATGCATGTCTTTGCATGCCTAACTGTTTGTTTTATTTTTAATGAATCAATACCTTAATTGAATGATTCAGTAACTAACTCATATTGTTTGATTTCTAAATGAATTTGTGTTTTTGAAAAATTAGTGGAGCAAATGATTCAGTTATTATCATTATTTTAAATGAATCAGTGCTTTTGAACAAATCTGTATGGCAAATCCTTTAGTGACTCACTCTTTAAGTTAGATGTGTACAAATTGTTTATGTAATTGATTGCGCTGTCATTTGTCACATATTGACAGACCAAGGTAACATAACAAAAAAAAAACACAGAGGTTTGCTTATCCTCTCCTTCATTGCAGGTATAATGTCTGTATCATGGCATATGGCCAGACAGGCAGTGGAAAAACACACACAATGATCGGCTCTCAGTGTGAGGAGGCCAGTGCTGCAGTGCAGGACTCTCAACAGGGCATCATCCCAAAAGCAGCCAATGAGCTGTTCAAGTAAGACTCGGCTCATTTCTCTCACAGAACCCAGTCAAAATCACTTTACCACTCATTCATTTGCTGCGTTACGCAGAGGATTGCTGAGTGACTGGCTGTATTGATGTATATAACAGGCTGATCTCTGAGAAGCCAGCAGGCAGTCATACAGTGGAGATGTCGGTGGTGGAGGTCTATAATAATGAAGTTGTGGACCTGCTGGCCAGAGATGAAGATGGGGCGACGGTTGGGGTGAAGAGAGAGGTCATTACCACCAGCACAGGCACCAGTGAGGTGCCCTGCCTCTCATATGAGTGAGTCACAGCAAAATAAACTCTTTAGTGAATATTATTTTAACAGTTTTGTGAAATAGTGTATAGCTCATATAATCAAGGATTTAACTGTTTATTATGTTACATTAAATTATATACTAATGAAGTATATAATTAGTATATAATTAAAATATACTAATAAAGTTATGGTAATAAACTTAGCCTTTCTGATTTTAATTGTAATGCATTAATATGCACCTTTTGTAAAGCTGCTTTGAAACAAGAACGATTGTGAAAAGCACTATAAAAATAATCTTGAAATGAATTAAATGTAATTTGTATTGTTCCTTATAAGACATTAATATTAGGTTAGATTTAGATCATGATGCCAGGTGGCCAAAATTCAGACAGCCAGCACATAGGGATAACCAACGTCCAATAACAACGTCAAATTACGTTGATATTTGGTTGATTTTAGGTTGTGTTGGAAAGTGACCAAAATCCAACGTCTGATATTCATCAAAGTGGTAATGTCCACACAACGTCAAAGTGTAACATGATTAGACATTGATATTTGGCTGATTTTAGTTTGATTTTAGGTTGGACATTGATGTCGGCCTGACATTGGGTTCTGACGTCAACCCGATTTTCATTTCCAAGCGAAATCCAACGTCCCCCTGACGTTGGGCTACAACGTCAATATGATGTCATGTTGACGTCCTGTGCCTGCAGGGTTGTTACAGTATGAAGTTAGTTAGTAGTATATATTTAAATTATTTAAGTAACTTAAACAATTGGATGAATAGTTTTTGTATTTTTTAAATAAATATTTTACTGAAGTTAAGAAGTTAAAAGTTATTGTTGTCTGTATTTTGTTTTTGAAAACAACAACAACAGTATTTTCAACAGAATTCATTATAATAAGCACACTTGGTAGTCACTTTATTAAAGTTTAATAAAGTTTGCCTTCAGAAGTTCAGTTTGCCTTGTTTGTGACCAAGACTTGATGTTTGAGACATTTGGCTCCATTCTGAGACATGTAAATTTGTTTTGATTGATTGCTGTATTATTGATCGTTCAACAAATATGAAAATGTACTCACCTTCTAGTTTTTCCTGTATGAGTTTGTTTCTGTTGTACACAAAAAGAAGTTTGAGGAATATGATAATATTATAATATACACATACAGTTGAAGTCAGAATTATTAGCCCCCCTGAAATATTCGCCCCTGTTTATTTCCCCAATTTCTGTTTAACAGAGTTTTTTTCATCACATTCCTAAACATGAGTTTTACTAATTAATTTCAGTAATTTATAATACTTATTTATTTTATCTTTGTTATGATGACAGTAAATAATAGTTGACTAGATATTTTTAAGACACTTCTATACAGCTTAAAGTGACATTTAAAGCTTTAACTAGGTTAAGTAGGTTAACTAGGCAGGTTAGGGTAATCAGGCAAGTTATTGTATAACGATGGTTTGTTCTGTAGAAAAGTTTGGAACAAATGGAGGGTGAATATATGATGCCAGATCTTTCTCTTTTTTGATTGTTTGATTAAACTAGTTTTGATTGCACTTTGAGCTCAGTGCTCATATGACCGTCACAGGTTTGCATGTGTTTGTGAATGTGTGTCAGGCTGGTGCGTAGCTCTGCAGAGGTGATGCAGCTCATCAGTTCTGTGCTGAAACTACGATCTCACAGTCCCACACTGGTTCACATGGACTCCTCCAGATCTCATTTCATCGTCACTCTGACTGTCACCTCCAAAAGCCCAGATGCTCTGGCTGTAGGTATGATATACAGTGTTTCCTCATGAGTGCCAGTCCCTAACGCACAGGTTTTGAAGCATAAATGTTCCCTCGAGCCAAACACTGCTATCTGCAGCACACACAGTCATGCCTGTTAAGTGAGACCGAGCGTATTATCTGAAGACGCACACACAAACGCTCATTCTAACAACTCCATTTTCTTGCACCCCCCACTGGATTAGTTATCTTTTCAAAAACACACTCCGGATTTTTCTTGCTATTCTGAAAAGACTCGGCTTCGTGCTCAAAGCTTTCTCATCATCATTTTAGCTGTCATTTAATTGGCTGTGCAAGAGCTAACATATTGATGTGGGTTATCTGTGTTGGAGTAACATAGCATTTTTGTTTTATTCTATAAACTACCTATTGAATTTCTTTCTAGTTTAATATTATGTTTTTGTTATTAGTAATTAAAATTGTATGTGTTTATGTGCATTTTTATATAACGCAGTGCCAATGTTTGATTTCAGAAGAGTTTTGTAATAAAATTTTGGTGTAATAAACCTGATTTTTCAATCAACAAATAAAAATATTTGGTATTCTGGGTTTGACCAAATATAGTTTTTCAAATATTATAAATTATATTAAAAAATAATCGTTTTCATATACAATTTCTTTGCTCTAAACGACTATATCTTTATTTGAAATGTTCTCAAACTTTTTATTTTACTCAAACTATACCAAATATATCCAGTAAATTCTGAGAAACCCAGAAAAGAAAGTCAGAACATATATAATTACAATAATATAAAATAATATAATTACAAATATGCATATATTCAATTATCTTTTATCTATTTTCAAAATATTTTATACATAACATTAGTATAAACATTAAGAATACCAGTACCTAGTAGTAGTGGCAGTAGTACATAATGGTCAACCAAGATGGCTGCAAAATCAATTGACCTGTTTCAAGGGATTTTGTTACCTTAACAGACTTTTTTAGGACTCATACAGTGTGATCTATCTGTGCTGCAGCTCGTAGGCTTCAGAATGCCAGACAGGACGTCCAGCGAGTGTCTCAAAAAGAGTGGTGGAGCCCGCGCTGCCGCAGGGCCGCCTCTTCACGCTCCTCTAGCCCCGCCTCCTCACCATGCCACTCACCCTGTCACTCACCATGCCCTTCTCCACGACCCAGCATCACACAGGCGCCCCTTAAGACCAAACTGCAGCTGGTGGATCTGGCTGGCAGCGAGTGTGTGGGTAAGAGCATGGACTGTCCGCATTTACTCCAAACCTGTTTGTAATTTTTTTTCTTCTGTTGGACACAAAACAAGATCTTTTGTAGACATTTGCATAACAATTGCCATTTGACATTAATGTTAGGAAACAAAAAAACTATAGAAGTCAATGGTTACCAGTTTCCTACATTCTTCAGAATCTCTTTTTTTCTGTGTCTAATGAAAGAAAGAAAGTTTGGGTGAAGTCAAAATGAAGTCAGACTGTACTTTTTGGGTAACCTGTGACTTTAAGCTTTATTACAATCAAATAAAACAAAGAACAAGCATATTTAGTTATCAGGAAATTAGTGAAGGTTTATGGAGTGTCAAGTCTTAGGTTAAATTTTCATGAAAGGCTGCTATATATAAAGTGCTGCTGTATTTAAAGATGTGACAGGTCAAATGTGTGTGTGTTCAGGGATGTCAGGAGTGACGGGAGCAGCTCTGTGGGAAAGCTCCTGTATAAACCGCAGTCTCTCAGCTCTGTCTGATGTTCTGGGAGCTCTAGCTGAACGGAGGCCTCATGTACCCTACCGAAACAGCAAACTAACACATCTGCTACAGGACGCCATAGGTGAGAGGCAGATTAGCTGAGAAACACAACAGCCTTACATGTGCACTCTGAAGTCTGTAAAACAAGAGCGATATCTTAAATCTTACAATACTGACCAATTATATTCATATAGGTCTACTGACTAATACTGTTTTATACCGTCCATCTATCATTCTGTCTGTTTGCTGTCACTTGTCATTTCATACCTTCAGTTCCACCCATTATACACTCCATCCATTTATTTAAGTGATGTTTATTTATAAACTAATATAGAGAAGGTCAGGTGCTTATTATGTACTTTTTAGCAATTTTAACAGATTTGTGTGTGTTGAGCATCATTTAAGACGACATTAGCACCTGTCAGCTTTAAATGTTGGGAAAACTGGATAATTTTGAGCTTTGGTCAGCTAATTTCATTTTCTGGGTGTAAAATAATTTTTGGGGTGGGATCAAAATCGGTGATGTAGCACGAATCTGCTAGTGAAGTGATGACACGTCAGTTTCTCATTATTATTCATTGCAAAGTTTTCTTATCCTATGAGAAAACCCTGCTTCTTAATTATTCATGAGGGCACGAGCTTTTCGAGGCAAGGCAGACCTGCCAAACTGTGAGACCCAATGATTAGGTTAGACCGTGTCCATGCACAGCAAGCAGCATTTAGCCATTCATAAAGGTTTGTATATGTTTGTTTCCATGATCCACAGGGTTTGTTGCATGTTTTTCCCTGTGATTTCCCCGTGATGATTCCCTGAGAATTGAAGAATGGGAGACTTTGTCTTTTATCAGTTGAGTTCATTACCATTCAGACACATCATCTATTTTTAAATTTTTAGGATTACTAGCAGGGCTAATGGTTGAAATAGACAGGGCAAGAGACCTGCTGTACTGCTACTGTGTCTGCATTCAGACTCAGGGATTGAGGAGGAGAGAAGTATTCCTCGTTTATAGTGTTTGCACGATTATCTTTATGATGATATAACCAAATTGTGGTTATATGTAAACGAAACTACGAATAGCAAATGTAGCAGGGTATTAAATTACTGTTTATTTCTCTGCATTTTAACTTTGTAGACTATAAAATCATGGGTCTCCTGGATTTGTGTCTTATTTTGTAAGCCAACTGACAACAGTTGTTTGCTCCACTCTTTTTCCCCTGCTCTGCGGGCCACACCCACTCCTCCCTCTACTCTCAACGCTCCACATCCATCATGAAGCTTTTTTTTTTTTATTCTGAGGTAGACTGAAACTGAAAGATGGGAGTTTCATGGCTCTTTTAATAGAGGGGAGCTGCTGAAACTTACCTGAGCTCAGACTTCCCTCTCTCTCCCAATGAAATGGGAGATCCAGGCTTGAGGATCTTCCCAGCTCTCTACCGGGACAGCATGCCAAACACATTTTTATTTATCAGACATCAGCTAGTTGTGAACTCTTGAAACATGATATTATCGAGAACTTTGAAGTTGTTCGTAGTTTGTTTTATTACCATGTATTTTGCAGATCAAATATTATTTGATTCATTTTTATTTCCAGTACATTTTTAAACATGATCCTTTATGTATATTATTTATTGATCAATATTGTAAGTGGACTGCATGGTGGCGCAGTCGGTAGCACGTTTGCCTCACAGCAAGAAGGTCGCTGGTTTTAGCCTCGGCTGGGTCATTTGGCATTTCAGTTGGCATTCCAGTTTGCATGTTCTCCCCTTATTTGAGATTTTTTTCTCCGGGTGCTCCGGTTTCCCTCACAGTCCAAAGACATGCAGTTTAGGTGAATCGGGTAGGCTAAATTGTTCGTAGTGTCCACATAATTTGGCGGTTCATTCCGCTGTGACGACCCCAGATTAATAAAGGGACTAAGCCGAAAAGTCTCTAATACTATTTTTGGGACAATCTTGGACTGTCCAGTGACAATGTTTGAAAAATGTTTAATTCTGTCATCATTTACTTTCCCTTCACTTTTGCCAAAACTGTTCGACTTTCTTTTTTTGTTGAACACAAAAGAAGATATTTTGAAGAAAGTTGAAACCTGTAACTTCCCAGAGATGGGGTACGGCTGGAAGTGCATTTGCTGCGTAAAAACTTGCTGGATAAGTTGGCGGTTAATTCCTATGTGGCAACCCCGGATTAATTAAGGGACTAAGCCGACAAGAAATTGAATGAATGAATGAAACCTGTAACCATTGACTTCAACAAAATGAGTTTTTCCTACTATGGAAGTCAATGTTTACCGGTTTTCAACTTTCTTCAAAATACATTATTTTCAGGGCGGGACAGTGTCACAGTGGCTAGCATATTCACCTCACAGAAAGAAAGTCGCTGGTTTGAGCCCCGGCTGAGTCAGTTGGCAGTTTCGTGTGGAGTTTGCATGTTCTCCCTGTGTTTGTGTGGGTTTTCTCCAGGTGCTCCGGTTTCCCCTACTTTCCGAAGACATACTCCATAGATGAATTGAATAAACTATATTGGCGGTAGTGTAGAAGTTTGTGTGTGAATGAGTGTGTATGGATGTTTCCCAGTACTGGATTGTAGCTGGAAGGGCATGCGCTGTGTTAAACATATGATGGATACGTTGGTGGTTCATTCAGCTGTGGTGACCCCCGATTAATAAAGGGACTAAGCTGAAGGAAGGTGAATGAATATTAACTGAATAAGAAACTCATAAAGATCTGGAACCACTTGAGTGAGACTAAATAGTACATTCTCCTTTTTAGGTGAACTAACTCTTTAAACTTGTGCATGGTTGCACATGTTCCCTTCCACAGTCAAAACCTGTTAAACCAGTCAAGTTTTAACATGCCACAATGAGTGTCATAGAAAGAGCCTGCACATGTTCTTCTCTTTCAAACCTCACCTGACCATCCGTTTGACCTCTGATCTCATTTCTGCCACAGGAGGAGATGCCAAGCTCCTGATAATGCTGTGTGTGTCCCCCACTCAACGCTTTCTCACTGAATCTCTTCAGTCCCTGGGGTTTGGTACCAGAGCCAGACAGGTCCAAAGAGAGCCACCACGCAGGAAAAACACCGGTCTGAAGATCAAGTGACCATCTGGGAGACACATTGGCTAAAAGGATTTGAGCTTTGAGCTTGTCCAATTTTGTCCACTTCCAGAGGTCATTGATTATTCTTTCGGCAGGTTTCTTTGTGATTGTGTAAACATTTGTTGTGTCATGGTGGTTCAATGTGTTCAGACAACTCCTGCTGTCTGTCTTCTGACCTCATTCATGAACATCACATCATGTGTTGTTGAAAGGCATTAGCTAGCTAGAGTTATAACCTTTAAATCTATATTATGTCTTTGGTTTAAAAAAAAAAACAGCTGCTGCTCTTTATATCATATTGTCATTGTTTTTGCATTCATAAGAAAAACAATGTGACCTTTCTTTCCCCAAAATATTAGTAAGTGTTCAGAAAAGGGGTGGCACAGTGGCTCAGTGGTTAACACACAGCAAGAAGGTTGCTGGTTCTGGCTGGGCCAGTTGGCATTTCTGTGTGGAGTTTGCATGTTCTCCCTGTGTTTGTGTGAGTTTCCTTAGGGTGCTCCGGTTTCCCCACAGTCCAAAGACATGCAGTATAGCAAATTGGGTGAACAAAATTGGTCATAGTGTATGAATTTGAGTGATTTTTTCCCATACACATTGCAGCTGGAAGAGCATCTGTTGTGTAAAACATGCTGGAATAGTTGGCGGTTCATTCTGCTGTGACGACCCCTGATAAATAAAGGGACTAAGCCGAAAATGAAAATGAATGAATGTTCAGAAAGGATCCAAAAATAGACCTATTTATAATAATAATCTATAGATCCTCAGCTTCATAACAGTAAATTGGAGAAAGGAGTGGTATAAAACAGCAGGTGTAACTGAATGTGATTCTCCCCCTTGACTACTTGTGGTCTGATCGACCAAAACACATCTTAATAGGTGTAATTGGGGCCTGTTATAATAAAAAAAGTGTATTTTTATTTCTTTGAATTTTGTTCACAGGTTTGTGGTGCTCAGGTCATGTTAATAGCTGCATTTCTTAATTAGAAGACTTTGGGATTAAATCTATGTTGATATCAGTATTTATTATATTTATAAGTATTCACTACAAATAGCTTATATTCTGTTCAGGATGGGTTACACACTCTCTCTTTGGCTGGTTATGCACTTTGAGAATGTTCCTCTGACAAAAAAAATGTTTACAGTTTTGTGTGACTAATGTGAATGGACTTGGGGGGAAAAGCAAGTCAGAAATTGTTTGTTTGTAATAAAGTATTGATGTGGTGGTGAACAATATGGCTTTGAAGTAATGGTGTTTGCAAGCTGAAACTAGTTGACCTGATATTTTACTACACCGTAACATGATGCCTTTCAAGTGTTTATGTATATTTAAACATGCTTTAGACAAAATACTATTTAAATTAAAAAATAAATAAACCACAAAGATCAACTGCCATTTGGTTTGATGTTTTATCTCGTTTTTTAAAGAAGGAACTTGTGTAATTTTCATCTTCAGAAGAGTGCAGCGTTGCTAAGGCGTGTTTTTGATTGTTTAAAAAATATTCGTCACAACCAATCGGAGCCTTCGCATGGGAGTGATGTAACATGAAAACACGGAAGTAGTCCTGTCAGCGTTACTTAAGCGTAGAGTTATTTAACAGCGAAACTGTATATTCTCTATCTAAGCGTTATAACACACCCGTGCGCGTGTGTGTGTTGGGCGAATAAATTCAGCTCTCCATCTTTTCTGGTTGTTCAGTCGCTTTCTGCTTTTAATCTGTCAACAGCGGACAGGTAGGTTTGTATTATTGAAGACTAATAAATATGTAATTTAGTTAAAGGGTGGCTTCTTCACAGTTATTTCGCTTACGGTAAATTCTGCACAGTTCGATTACATTTATGTCAGTAAGGGAAAAGAGATTGCGCTACCTTTTATTTTTTTAAAACATTTATAGTGTGAGATAAAACCACATGAAAGTAAATGCAAATCAAATCTTGTAGTATGTGTACTAAGTGGTTCAGTCTGTATTTAAAAGTGAATTATTTTCTGGAATAACGCATACACTTTTTATTAAAACCATACTAACTTTAGAATATAAAAGTTTAGTATATCAAATCCATCTCAAAAATATTTGTAATGATAAAGGCACTTCAGATAGAAATATGGACTAATTTGCTCAAATGAGTAGATCTCACATCTCACATATTGCCATTTTCAAACTGTATTTACATGACTATCAATCTGTTTAATTTTGCATAACATTACAGTTTTAAGTCGAGATGCTTAAAGCCATCGGTCAAACTCTGTTTTCTACTGGACTCCAAAACCCCAAATACACAGCTCAGGAGAGTAAGGTTAGTGTATAACTCATATAAAAACAGTTCACGTGTGTAAATGTGTCATTTTGCCAGAATCCTTGCAGACTTTACTTTAAGGCAGACTTTGGATTTGTTAAATATTTACTTCTGGTTCTCATCACCTAGCAAAGATAAAGCTTGCTTATTGTTTTTTATTGTAATCTGTCTATGTTGCAGCAGATGTTGTTGTAATGCCTTATATGTTTCTACATTCTAAAATAAAAACTATTTGATCAATACAGTGCTCAGCATATATGAGTACACCCCTCACAAATCTCTCTTTCATATTCATATTTTAATACGAAGCTATACAATATTATATTTGTGCATATACATTAGATTAGTCAGTACTGAAGCCAAATCTGGAGCTTATTTAACAAAATAACTTACGATAACGGTCAAAAAACTAGTACAACCAAAATTATGTGTAGAAAAATAATAAATACAAATTTAAAATTTACAATACAAATTTTGTAGGTTGTAATTTTTGTGTGTGCGATGTTTGATTTTTAATTTTTTTTATTAAATTGTAATATTTTTCATCTTATCTAAATAGTTTGGTGACTAAAATTTTATTTTAACAAATCAATCTGTTTAATAAATCTGTTTTGTTTAAATGCTTTTATTCACTGAGAATTGAATACAAATATACATTTTCAAAATAGGGAGAACTCAATTTAGCCGAGCACTGTAAATCATGACAACGTATGCCTTTATGTTATTGATAACTTATTTAACCTAAGTTAATAACATTTTAACTCAATTGTTTTTAAGCTTTGAAAGCTTTTAATGTAATTTATGTTAAATTGACTTGTTCATTTGATTCAACTTGAAAATCTGACTAGTGTAGTCATATTTTATGAATTGATACTTTTCAGGGTGATGACTATGAAGTCCGCACCTATCAAGCAACAAACTGGGTAAGCACAGTTGTGACTGGCATGGAGCAGGACCAAGCCATGAGCACAGGCTTTAGAAGACTCTTCAAATACATTCAGGGCAGTAATGAAAAGAGTAAGTATTCATTTTCCTGTGGACACTAGTTTCTGCCACAGAACTTTAAATTTGGACTTCATATTTCAGAATTCTGAATGAGACAAAAAAGGCGTGATTGTGACTTTCAAGAATTTGTGAATGACAGTGTTTTAATTCGAGAAAATAAAAATTGCTACAAAAATTGTACAAAAAATTGCCCATTCACATGAGGCGTCAGCATCAACGCTTCGCTTTCACTTTGAATTGGTGACGTCAGGCGTTGACGAACTGCATTGTGGATCCGTCTGCGCCGCTTCAGAGGCGTTGCTCGCTGCAGAAGTTGGGACTAGCTCAACTTTTCAACGACGGAAGCATCAGCCATTCAGATCGCTGTATGCAAATACACCAGCTAGACAGTGGCCTATTGCTGACTGAATTTCATTGGCTGATGCTGCTATGACGATCGCGTTAGCCCCAACTTTAGACACGCCTTCAGTCAAGCGCTGACGCTGAAGCCCGTATTGGAGAAATGGTCACCGCTCTAAAAAAGTCAAAGTAGCATAATTCTGATGTTTTCCCAGAATTCTGAGTTTAGAGTTGGAGCTTTTAGCTGTGACTTTTTCTTAAAAGGTTTTGAGTTTGTTTCTGTTCAGATATATAAATAAAAAGATATATATTCTGAGCTCAGATATATAAATACTGAATAAAGTCAGAATTGCAATATGTAAACTAAATTATGAGAAATCTCAACTTGCAACTGAGAAATAGTCTGTCTTTTTCCTCTGGATTGTAAAAGAAAAGATAAATCTAAGGGTCTTGAATCAAAACCATCTTTTCTAAAATGAGAGCTTATCATCAAAAATCATTTGTTTTATGCAAACTCTTGAAAATAGGTTTCAAAGTGCAAGTATTAGAAAATGGCAGTCTTCTCCATTTATATAAACTACATAAATAAGATGATTATGATTTTTTTTCTTGTATGAGTACATAACAACCATGAAAACTAGCACAATAGGGACTTATGGGTGAGATGCCAAAATGATTTTTTTACATGGATATGGATGCTTCTCTGAACTACATGACTACAATAAAGGTAATCTCAAGAAAACTATATAATAATAAAAAGCATGTGATGGGTTGTGTTCCCTTAGAGTTAGTTGTGCAAATGATTGACCAGTTGACACTATTTCTGCAAAACACTCAGATGAACTACTTTGTTTATGGACTTTATTTGACCATCCGTCCTGTATGTGATCTATCAGAGAGTAAGGTGGAGATGACGACACCGGTGAGTTGTTTGATTGACCCTGGAGCGGGACCTGCATGTGAAAGCACCTTCACTGTGTCCTTTTACATCCCTGAGGAACATCAAGCTGACCCTCCCAAACCCACTGACCCAGATGTTTTTATCGAGAGCAGAAAAGAGCTCACTGCGTTCGTCAGGTATGTTAATGTCACAGGATTTTAAATTGTAGATTAAAGGAGCAATATAATGAAAATCTAGATACTCAGGCGTAGCGGAATATTTGAAGTTTAGTACATTGAAATACCATAAGCCTCAAACACCATTGTTTACATGTTCTCATATAAATCCTTTGAGTGTAAAATCCCAGAGAAAATAACAGGCCAATTAGAACAAACTCTGATTTGTATAATGTGTATATGAAGAAATTTGCCGTGTATGTTTATAATGGGTCAACAAAACACATGTAGACTGCCGAGAGGCTGAATTTGAAGGGCTGGAAATTAATCGAATTGAAATCACACACATGAATGAGCAAAGCTGCAAATGCCATGCAAATCTTCTCAAGAAAACACGGCATGACTTCCTTTGAAGGCCAGAGGGCGCTCTCGCAGAAACCCACAAATTGTCTAAATACACGCCAAGAAACCAGGAAAATCGCCAGAGGGAAAAATTCAAGGATGCATCCGAAACCGTATACTTCCATACTATATTGCAGTGTTTCTTAACCACATTCCTGGAGGACCACCAACACTGCATGTTTTGGATGTCTCCTTTGTCTGTCACAGCCATTGCTGGTCTTTCAGTCTCTGCTAAAGAGCTGATGATCTGAATCAGGTGTGTTTGCTTAAGGAGTCTTGGACAATGTGCAGAGCCTGTTGGTCCTCCAGGAACGAGGTTGAGAAACACTGCTATATAGTACACAAAACTCAGTAGTATGTCAGATTTCATAGAGTTCTAAAATCAGTATCCGAAAGTAACCGGATGACTACTACTGAAGTGCGCATCCCATGCACGCTCTGCTATCCGACAAAATTCATGAATGGAAGTGAAGCGACGCATCTGGTGCTGGTAGGTCACATGATGATGACAAAATGGTGGATGTAGTACATCCGAATTCCATTCATACTGCTCACATTCATACTGTATAGAACATACTTTTCTAACAAGTTCATTCATTTATTCATTCATTTTATTTTCACCTTAGTTCCTTTATTAAACCGCCAACTTATCCGGCATACGTTTTATGCAGCAGATGCCCTTCCAGCCACAACCCATCACTGGGAAACACCCATACACTCTCATTCACATTCATACACTACGGACAATTTTGTTTACCTAATTCACCTTTACCGCATGTCTTTGGACTTGTGGGGGAAACTGGAGAATCTGGAGGAAACCCACGTGAATGCGGGGAGAACATGCAAACTCCACACAGAAATGCCAACTGACCCAGCTGAGGCTCGAACCAGCGACCCTCTTGCTATGAGGCTGCAGCACGACCTACTGCGCCACCGCATCGCCCTAACGGCCGAGTACTACGTTTAAATTCAGATGTAGTACTTACTGAGTGGTTGGAGGTTTCAAACGCAACCCAAGTGTGTCTGTCTGCAGAGTGCAAGACAGGGGTGTAACATAACGGGGCATAACTTGTAGTAAGTTAGAGAGACGTAACTTTAGCAGTTATCAAAATTCCATTGAACCATGCAGGATGTCACAACAAGATGTTGTTGCCAAGATGGCAGAAATATTGGGGAAGGTGTAGACAGTAAGAACTATACAGTTTGGGCTAAGGATTGGGGAAGGAGTAGATATTAAGAGCTATAAAGTTCGGGTTTAGGTTTGGGGAAGGTGTAGACATTAATAACTGTGTCTGTGAAAGTTGGGTTAAGGGTTGGGGAAGGTGTAAACGCTAATAACTGTGAAGCTTGGGTTTAGGTTTGGGGAAGGTGTAGACATTAAGAACTATAAAGGTTAAGGTTTAGGTTTGGGGAAGGTGTAGATGTTAATAATGATGTTGGTTGGGTTTAGGGTAGTGGTAGGTATATACTTTAATAACTGTGATGGTTGGGTTTAGGTGTGGAGTAGGTGTAAACGTTAATAACTGATGTACCGCATCTTGCTTACAACATAGTTTTGACACCTGGGTCACCGATAACTACAAGTTATGCTTCTAATGTACTACAAGTTACTCCCCTTCATGTTATGCCCGTCTTGCAGTCTGCAGACAGACCCTACTTGAAAATTCAGTTCATGAATAAACAGAAGATTGTTTCATTGAAGGAGCTTTGCTAATAAACACACAACTATAAAAAAAAAATCTCACCCCAGATTATTAAAGGGACTAAGGCGAAAAGAAAATGAATGAATGAAAGGATGCCAAACACTTTATACAACTCATCTGTTCATGGCATGCTGAGGTTGAAATTAATTCCTGCCTCTGTATGTATGTTAAAGCTTTAAAATACAACCCTAAATACATCTCTGTCACTCTTGGGCAGCTTTTAAGGCAGTTTCTTTTGAAGGATGCCATTACCATTTGTGTTTAAACTACAAAAACAGCTAAACAAAAAACTAAAAAAACAACAAGACAACAATATTATTTGCTAAATAATACTTTTATTTATAATAAATAATTTTATTTAGTGAGGAATAAAGTGAATCATAAACTGTTAAAATTAATAATAAGCAAATCAGCATATTAGAATGATTCCTGAAGGATTTTGGGACACTGATCAAATACTACATCCAGCCATGGTGAGCATAGACAACGCTTTCATATGTACTCTGCAAAGTTCTAAGGACCTTTAGATGCAAGTCAAACTTAACTTTAAGGAGATTGTATCAGCATAGCTTGATGTAGGTTTGGCCTTGTTTTGTAGGACCTTTGGTGGCTTTGCTAACAGTGAGAGCTGCCGTGAGGAGATTCTCAAACTCATAGAAAGCCTCAAGAGGGATGGCATGAAATTTAAAGAGGCACCATATTACCGAGCAGGATACGACAGTCCCTTCAAACTCACCGGCCGTAGGAATGAAGTCTGGCTCATCAAAGATGAGGAGTAAATCTCCTATTGATCAAATGGTCATCTCGCCTTATGATGTGAATGAAGGTCAATTTGTCTGTCTGAACTTGAATTTCCTCATCATTTACTCACACTCAAGTGGCTCTAACCATTGATGAATGTCTTTCTTCAGTTGGACACAAAACAAGCTATTCTGAAAAACCAACAGACATCCAGAGTAGGAACAAAAATATACTATGGATGTCAATGGGTGCTACCTTCCAACATTTTTCAAAATATCTCCTTTTGTGTTCAACAGAAGACAGAAAGTCAGGTTTGGAACAAATGTGGAATGAATAAATGATGACAGAATTGAACTGTCCTTCTAACAATAGTTAATATCATGTTGATGCATGTTTATTTTGTGCCGTAGGTGCCTGGATGTTTTTATATGACAATTAACACTGTGTTGATTACATAAGTGACCAATATATATTTACATCAGCATTACCACTTTATTGGGGCTAAAATTAACCATGAACTCATGCCAAAAGCATGTTGAAATGATTTCTAATAGACCATCAGACTGAATTATTGCTTTAATCCAGCTGTTTGCAGTGGAAAAAAATGTTGGTCGTCTGACCTTTTTGTTACTAATAATGTATGGATGCACAGATAATGCTTGTTTAAAGTACTTCATGTTCATGACATGACTGAATTACTGACACTTTTCATGCTTTGAAATGTAAATGCATAATTTTACCTGGTCATACAATGCACTAAGTGTTGAAATTAAAAATATAAGGGAACAATAGAAGACTAGTTTGACTAAATGTTTTGTACATTGTCGTTTTGTTACTGAAATAGCGTACTGACACGCTTTTTTAGGCTTGTAACTTCTGGCCCTCTAGCGGTTAAAAATAAAAGTGCACGTGTCTTGCAGAATGACAGTTGTGATTGTGGTTTAGTGCTGCTTTTCTGCACATTTAAAAAGTGACAAGTTGAAGAGTTCCTCTGCAAATACCGATTACCAGCGTTTTTAGTAATATTCAGAAGAAATCAATACACTAAAGTTACTAAAACTGTTGGAATCTAGTTTTCCCTTCAGGTGTCTAGTTTTTTCTTTTAATAAACTCTTCAGCTGAGTACTCTGTCAAAGGATCCAGTTCTAGTAGCATCATTTTTAACAGTTACTGGTTACTCTTTTACAGTAGCTTTTCTATTCTGTATTTGTATTATTATTGCTCAGGAAAAATGACCTGTTTCAATCTTTGGTTAAAACAGGGGTTCCCAAACTTTCCCCCATTCCCCGGATGTGGTTATAAATATACAGATGTTGCCCACACAGCAATTGCGCCCATATAAACACAAGCATATTGACACCATAAAAAGTGCAACAGTCTAACTAACAATAGGCTATAAATCCTTTATTAATTTGTTTAATATTAACCTCACCTAATGAGATTAGTGGGCACATTGTTTTCAGCACAAGACTATTCCTAGTTTAATTTTGGACACCGCCACTCAGAGATAATCTTCAATGTTCAGTTGTATTTATTTTTAATGTATTTGATTGCCAACAATGTCTCAGAAAGCTTAATCTGGTGCTATAATCACTACTGCTGTGTTGTTAATCTAACGAAAATCCCATTAAAAAAAGATTATTGAAAGGCTGATGACTTTTCATTTACATGTTTTTGCTTTTATGTTACTATTAATTACTATTTATATTTTCTGTGTGTTATGGAGAAGATATGGTAATTACAATAGTTTACTTTTGGAAATCACCAAGCGGCTCCCTGTCATTGTCCCTTGTCCCTCACTTTGGGAACCACTGGGATAGAATATTCTCCTTATCACTTTTTTTTTTTTTGTAGGAAAATAGCCTAAAGAGAGAGCATTTTATTTTTAAGTATTTACAAAAAAAAAAGCATATTTAAATATAAAAGAAACCATCAAACATATTAACACATGCATTAGTATTGTGTTAAAGGTGCTGTAGGTTTAACACCCAGTGGATCAAAACAAACGCAAGCGCAGGTTGCCAGATTAAGGACAGGAGCGAGTGGTTTAAACCGTATTCTAAATGAAAGCAATGGCACCCAATAAGGAATATTTTCCATATAATTTTATTTATTTATTTTGTGCTAACCAACCCCTCAAATTGATATATAAAACAGTTTCCATTTCTTGCAGCTGAACAACAGAAAACTGACAATAATCACCTCAGGTACACCTTGTGTGCTTTTATCAGTGTTAAACTGTACAATGCGAGTTTGAATGACATTGTACAGGACATTTATTGCCATGAAAGCAGCAGCAGATAGCTCACCTCAGATCTTGAAAATAAACCATTTGAAATTGAACTTTCAAACTAAACATATGATCAGCATGTACATTTAATAATGTTAGAGCTTTATTATGCACTAAATAAATTACAAACCTTACCATTTTGTGAGTGAGGGAACATTCTGTGCTTCTCAATGGCTGTATTTAAATTTCTGTCGTGTTTTGTCTGATGCAAACAATCAAATTGCTCATCACAGCGAATTTTGTCTTGAAGTGTGTTATTTGGACCAAAATAAAGACATCGTTCCGGCACAGAAAACACATTTTTAAAGCAGAATATCTGACTTCAGATTTTTTTTTTTTTAAATAAACAAGAGAATGTTTACTTAGCATGTTTCTTAAATATCTGCAAGACCCTGATTAATCAATTCAGTAACACAAAAGCTCTAAATGACAACATTTTTACTTAAAATGTGTAGTTTTATCATCCCAAACAAGTTTTTACTCAAACTCTACCTATACTACCCAAACTCTCCTTTTTTTTGGTTTGAAAACGAATATGGAATCATGGACGGAGGATTGCCTGATCCTTCATAATACACATATACTTTTTTTCTGTATTCCTTTTCTTTAAAAAAAAAAAAAAAAGATGAAATTAAACGAAATGTAAAATGCTTGGAGACTTTTAAACAAATGTTATTGTAGGGAAGATAATTAAAGCATATTGGTAGATCGAATTAATTAATTATTGTGTCAACTATTTAGATGGAACTTTTGTTAAACGTTCAGATTGGGTAGATTTTTACAGATAAAGGGAAATTAAGACCTGTTTAAATTGATTCAAGAATGATTAATTTAAGCATTTTTAAGGCCTAAAATTTTGCTTTGGGTCTAAAATTTAAGATCCTGCGGACACCGTTTTTTAAACAATGTTTTATGTATTTATATGTTACATGCATGTCTAAGCAGCATTTGCAGAAATATCATTCATTCATTTTCTTTTTGGCTTAGTTACTTTCTATATCTGGGGTCGCCACAGTGGAATGAACCGGCAACTTATCCATCATATGTTTTGTGCAGCGGATCCCCTTCCAGCTGCAACCTATCAATGGGAAACACCCATACACTCCTATTCACACTCATACACTACAGACATTTTAGCTTACCCAATTCACCTATAGCGCATGTCTTTGGACTGTGGGGGAAACACTCGAAGGAAAACCACGGGGAGAACATGTAAACACACAGAAATGCCAACTGACACAGCCGAGGCTCGAAGTAGCGACCTTCTTGGTGTAAGGCAACCGTGCTACACACTGCAATGTAATATTTTAAAATAAATATAAAATAAAATCAGTAGTTCATCTCGTATAGGACGCAAGCTTAAGCGATCCTACAAGGCAAACACACACACAATCCCGCACAGTCATCAGGTTTATTTCTGAGGTAACGCTTTGCCTGAATATCAAGTTCACACGCTCAGCACAAAAGACAAGGTGCATGTGAAGAAACAACATGCTTTTGTCCGTCTCTTTCACAAACAAATATGCGTGACCTCTCGTCTCGCTGTTCCCTATAAAAATAATTTTGCATACACAGCGCTCCAGGTCACCGGTGGTCAGCGTGACAGAAGCAGTGATGTATGGGTGCGAGTGTCGGTGCCGGTGCTAATGAGATTGTGCTTTGGGCTGGCGGCTGACAGGTGGCACTGAATCAAACACACAGACAAGACAGATGGAGCGTTTTTAAATATCACCATGTTTTATTACAGAGACATACTCCAGAGGGTTAGCAGCTCGCTTCCTCTTTGCCATTCTTCCTTCTACTTTGATTTTTCTGATCCTCGTTCCCATCACAGCAGGAGGGGCGAAGATGCGGGACATAACCAATCTGAACTTGAAGACGCACATGTAATCGCACCCATCCCAGAAAAGCTACGGTATATCAAACCACATTCTGGCTATGCTAAAATAAATACTCTACAAAAAGGAAGCCACTCCTAGCAAAGGTTTCTAAAATGTACAAATTCTTCGAAAATAAGTTGTTGTTACTTAACATTTCTGTAGCTATGTACATAAAAAACATTATAAAACTGCATGAGAAAAGAGAACAGGTAAACAGGAGGGTTAGTAATCAGCCCGCTAGGCGTTAGCAAAACAAAAGTCACTCTAAGAAAACACCCTCACATTTCAGTGTATTAGAGTGTCCTGTTCGGCTCTTTGGTAAGCAAAACAATTACAAGTACACCGGTCGTTTATTTCAAGTAAGATAGCAGAATGAACTCTTTAAAATAACCAACATACACAGATGTTTTTCTGTTTTAAATGACAAATAAAAGAAGACGATGAACAGTGCAAACCTACACACCAAAATAACAAACTTTTTTTTTTTAGTTTCCACAAACAAACTCATCATTACTCCAATCCATCGACCCACAAGTCCTTTTCCCTTCCAGACACTTCTAATAGTCCGAACGGTATGAAAAGAGAGTCTCTTGTAGAAATTGGTCGGTGTGCTCCTCCAACTTGTTGTCTGAAGACCGGCGTGCTAAAGCGGACTAAGTGAAGTTTTAGATGTTTCCAACAGACATTAACCAAAAACAAAGTACTCACATAGTAATTCCTTCATCACAACTTTCATTACCTGCTTAATCAAAACAGAAAAAAGCCACACAAATCTGACTGTTACTGTTAAAGGATGGAAATGAAGAAGATGACAGAAGTATCTGCCAAGCTTTGGAAAGACGAGTCTAGTATTGCCACTGAACGCAGAGTTCTCTCCAAGAAAAAAAGATGATGTTTGATTAGACTGGTTACTTTTTTCTTTCACTGAAGAGCTACAGTTAGAGCAGTAAACCATCTACTGCTTGAGCCGAGCGCTGGATCTGCTTCAGATCTGCCTCCACTACTCCGTCAGACAGCGATGCCTGGATTAGCAGGCGGCAAGACCGCTCTTTAAGTCTTCTGAGTCCACCTCTAGAGCCCAGAAGACCTTATTCCTTTGCCAAGGAGCAAATCTTTGGGATTCTAACTGCTGCTCTGCTCACATAAAGTGCTGTTTGAGTCCTGAGAGATGGGAAGGGGTGTGTTTGACGGAGAAACGGGGTCTTCACAGTCGGTTAGTTCTCCATCCCTCTCGCAGATGACAGTCATGGGGCTGCTGAGGATGCGGCAGCGGGCGTTGTATTTGCTGCTAGCAGCAGATGGTGGCGTTCGGGATCGTCCGTATTTTGGGCCTATCAAAGATGGCGAAGTTGAAAACATTCCATCATTGCGCGCCCAGTCATCTGCCACCCTCTTGCTTCGGCCTGGAGAAGAGCAGGGGCTCTCGGATGTTGGAGACGCCGGATCAAAGGAGGAGTCGAGGGAGCGGGTGCGTTGAAAGCGCGGGTCGGTGCTGCGCAGCATCTCGGTTGCAGACATGCGGAAACTGCTTTCAGAGCGACTGCCTTTCTTTAGCAGGAGGGCCTTGAAGGTGTCACTGCTGGTTGCAGATTTGCGGAGGCTGCGCTGGATGGAGCCTGATTGCCGGGGCAGAGAGGAGGTCAAGCTGGGGCTCTGTGCTGTCGGGGTGACCGGTGGAGATAGAGGACCCCGGGAGCGATCCTCTTCTGATTCCTTGCGCCCCAGGACTTTTCTCTTCGACCTGCAGATGAAGGACAAATGATGTTCAATTAAAGCTTTGAAAAGGAGATATAAAGTCATATATCAACAATAGACATGCACATTATATAAGAAGTCATTCGATTTTATGAAGATATAATGGATATTTTTGTAAGGCTGAGTTAAACATTAATAAGGTTAATATTTATTAATACGTTCCCCACCTTTAATAAACATTTCTGGCAAGCATTAATTTCACTTTTATAAAGCATGACGGGCAATTACACATATTAAATAAAATATTGTCTATGCTGGAATCTCCAGAACAATAAGCGACTGGATATATTTTTTGATCATCATCCAATTAAATAAAAATATAAAGGAAACATATCCATATTCAACTATTGATTAAAAAAAAGTTTGAAGCTAGAAAAAAATGTTATATTAGGGCTGCAGGATATTGGAAAAAAAACTAACATTGCCTTATTTTATTTTTGCCAGTAAATATTGCAATATGAATCTAATTTTCAAGACACTTATAGCTCTGTTTGGAAAGTGTTATGGTTTTCTGGAGAGTCTAACAGTATTGATGTACAAAAATTGAATAATCAAATGTAAAATAACACTATACAATAGAAAACAGTTGAATTGCATGAAAGTTTTCAATAAAGTTGTACTAAAATTATTCGAAAACTATAAGACAATTTTAAAAAACCTTTTTGATTCGCTTCAAATGTTGACTATAGTCTTCATTATAGAGTTAATTAAATACAATTTATCAATAGCGCTTTTCACACAGTGAGACCGGTAAATATCCGGAAAATTTCTGTAACGACTTTACCGGTAGATTCAAAATATCGCTGTTCACATAGGCAAGGACGTTGCAGATTTTTTCCAGAAAATACCATTCACACATCCATTCCAAAATACCAGTGAACAAACAGTGGTTTATCATAAGTATTTTATCGATAATTTTTTAATAATAAACATAGAAATGTTATCTGACTAACATCTAGCAGCTGAATGTGTCTAGCAGCTGAATTTCCGGAAAATTGATGGTAATTTTCTGTAAAGGTCTGTATGTGTGAAAGGGGCATTTGTTAATTGTTTGTTAACAAATTTGATAATTTCTACTGCCATCTCAATGCTAAAACAATACAGTGCTCAGCATATACAAGGATACCCCTCACAAATATCTCTTTTAAATTCATATTTTAATAGGAAGCTATACAATATTATATTTTTGCATATACATTAGATTAGTCAGTACTGAAGACAAATCTGGAGCTTATCTAACAAAATAGCTTATGATAAGGGTCCAAAAACTAGTACACTCAAATTTATGTTATAGAAAAATATTAAATACAAATTAAAAAAAAGTGGAAAGTCAAGCAAAAAAATTGAAAAATTTTGTAGAAATTTTGTAGGTTTCATTTTTTTTTTTTTTTTTTGCGATATTTGGCTTGAGTTCAATTGTATTATCTTCCAATTTCTGAAGATGTTCAGAGACTAAAATATTATTTGAATAAATATATCTGTTTAATAAATCTGTTTTGTTAAATTGCACAAAAATACATTGCCTATATTCACTGAGAAATAAATGAAAATATTCATGTACTCTTTTATGCTGAGCACAGTATATTGTATATTACAGCCCTAATGAATATATAAAGTTCTAGAATACATACTATTGTGTACATTTTTAAAATCCACCATAGGTTATTTGATTGCGAATTTTTTAACTATGCGCAACCCCTAACTAAAGGTCAATAAATTGTTTTGCAATATTAGTTCAAGCTAGGGTTGTGCGATTTTTGGAAAATGTCTAATTGCGATTTTCTTGACAGATATTGATATTGCGATTTAATTTCAGTAATCTGTAAGCCATGGCAACAATTCTGTGACAGCTCTTAAAATGACCTGTTTTTATTTGGTGTCTGAGACTTTGAAACAAAAATATTGCCATGTTATCGTTGTCCTGTTTTTCTTTGATATTAATTTGTCTATTAATCCTTCTGAAGCAGCAGACGACATTATCCCACTCTTTGCGCCTTCCTGTATGTTTTTTTTTTTATTGTGGGTGTTCCACATAGTTCGATTGATCCATTCTGATTGGGCATAATCGCACAGGCCTAGTTCCAGCTTCTTGTTAGCAGTAGGCACCAAAACATCATCAGGTCATTTAGCATAAAAAATGTCTTTAAGATAAACTTTAAAGACTATTGACAGAGCTGACACTTTACTCCGGGCACAAATGCTTAACTAAGACTCCTCAATTTACAACTAATCAAACTCCAACTGAAGCTGAACAGCTCCAATAAATTAGAGTCAATTTTTGTGATGAATTTTTTCAGTCTTGATGAGCTTCTCCCCTTCATTGATTTCTGTTTCATTTTCTCATTAAACCCCGCTAGCCCCCAGCAAACCCAAACTTCATTGCAAAATTGGAAAGCAGGAATAACTTAACAATGCAGGATAAAAATAGCAGCGGAGAGTAGAGCGGCTTGTTTAAGACAAAATCAGTCTTTTAAAAGCCAAACTAAAAAGGAATACTGCAAGCGCTGCAACTTTATGGAAGTGCAGACATAATGGAAGCTTGATCAACAAAAGCAAACTGGGCAAACAGCCCAGCATCACTTTAACACACAAGACTGTTCATTCACCCCTCCAGCAGGGGGCGCTCGGGTCAATGAACGCCAGCATGTGTGCCCAGGATCAAATCAAATTCATTAGCATAGCATAACTGCTGCAGATTAGGGAGCGCGGGATTATCTGCAGGACGGAGCAGAAATTCATCCCATGACTGAGATGCGCTTGGAGATTATAGAGCTAATCCCACGCTAGCATCATCACGAGACAAATACGCCAACGGCTAATTACTTGCCAGACCGCACCTCGTGTGTTGGAGAGTGTTCATATTCAACCGGTCCAGGCTGAACGAAAGAGGAGGAAGGAAGAGATCAGGGAAGACCAAAGAAGAGGAAGAAGAGAACCGCAGAAATGACAGTGTATAGGAAAATGACATGGGATGTGAAGCAAGGGGTGAAAGTGTAAAAAGATCTTCTGACTAAGTTTTAATATATGAATTTTACAAACAAACACGTCAAGACAAACAAAAGAACTATTGGCTGTGTAAAAATTAAACAATTTAAGATATTAATGTTTGGGAAGGGCTACGTTTTTAACAAATATTAACTCATTTATACAGTGAAGACTGCCATGTTATTGTACATGTTTATTTTCTTTCATGCAAACTCATAATCCTACAAAATCCCAACATTCATCCTAGAATATTCGTCATCTAGGAATACATAGCTCAGGCAGCGAAATTAAATACTAAAATATTGTGTTTGAATATAGCCTTTAAACATAATGTACACCAACTAGATCAGATTCCATATCAGATTCAGTGAACTACTTCACTTGTTCTAGAACAGGGGTTCCCAAACTTTTCAGCTCACGACCCCCAAAATAAAAATTCCAGTGACTTGCGACCCTCACTACCCTCAGAGGTGGTTACAAACATACAAACATTGCACACATTGGTGCACACACACTAAAAGTACCTATATAAACATGAGCATATTGACAAAAAAAATGCAACAATCTAACAACCATATCATTTTTATAATCATTATTTATTTGTTTAATTTAATATTACCTGGCCTTTTTATGTTGTTTTTTATGTAACTATTAAATACTACTTTTATCTTCTGTAGGTTATGGATAAAATATGGTCATTCTAATTGTTTAATAACATTTATTACTTTTATGGAAATCACCAAGCGACCCCCTCTCATTGTTTCACGACCCCCACGTTGGAAACCACTGTTCTAGAATACTGAGATATAAAAGATGCTGTCATGCTGGAAAAGATGGACTTTTCCAAACTCTTTCAACAAAGTACTCTCGGGCACGCTGATTTCTACTCTGTCAAACCTGCTAAGGATTTTTTTCCACATACTTTTGATTACAGTGTTTCATTTTACATTATACAATTGTATTTTTTTAACATAATCTTGCTTTAAGCATCCATAAAAACAAACATATATACATACACACTCTACTAGTCAAAAGTTTGGGGTTAGTTTTTTCATGTTTTTCTGCTTATTAAATGTACAAATAAAATAAAATTGAATTGTCAAATATTTACTAACATATTAAATAACTGCTTTCTTATTGTATGTAGTGTCAAATTAAATGATTACTTCAGTCATTATTGCTTTTATTACTTATGCCATTAATAATAATAATAATAATAATAATAATAATAATAATAATAATAATGGCAATGTGGTGGCGCAGTAGATAGTGCTGTCGCCTCACAGTAAGAAGGTCGCTGGTTGGAGCCTCAGCTGGGCCAGTTGGCGTTTCTGTGTGGAGTTTGCATGTTCTCCCCGCGTTTGTGTGGGTTTCCTCCAGGTGCTCCAGTTTCCCCCACAGTCCAAAGACATGCAGTAAAGGTGAATTGGGTTGACTAAATTGTCCGTAGTGTATGAGTGTGAATGAGTGTATGGATGCTTCCCAGAGATGGGTTGCAGCTGGTAGGGCATCCGCTGTAAAACATGTGCTGGATAAGTTGGTGGTTCATTTTGCTTTGGCAACCTCAGATTAATAAAGGGACTAAGCCGAGAAGAAAATGAATAAATGAATGAATAATAATAATAATATTTATAATTCTGCAGGTTTCACCAAGTTAAATTTAAGACTTTTAAGACCTTTAAAATGAAATTTTAGACTTATACAAGGCTAAAAGCTAGGATTTTATTTTTCGAATATCCCAGTTGGAATAGATTTTCACTTGCCCTATCAAAAATTTATAGTAATTGAATACATTATATAATAAAATAATAATATTTAAAAATAACAAAAATAGGTCAGATCAGGATCCTCAGCAGTAAACAGAGAACCTTTAAACAAATGTCACCGTAAGGAAAAACATAATGGTAAAAAGAGTTAAAAATGCTATTTTTAAATAAAACGTTTTATTGAGAATGGGATTGTCTGTGTGTATGTGTGTTAATGGTCAGATTGGGAAGCAATACATGAACAAAGGAAAATTAAGACCTGTTAAAAAAGATTTAAGACTTACAACACATTTAAAGACTCTGCGGATACAATGAATAAATATTAGAGTGATTTCTGAAAGATCATGTCACTCTGAAGACTTGAGTAATGTAGCTGAAAATTGATCTTTAAAATCACTGGAATGAACTATTAATTGAAATGATAAACTACTTTTGAACAGTTATTTTATAGTGCAATAACATTTCACAATTTGTACTGTATCTTTGATGAAATAAATGCAGCCTTGGTGAGCAGGATAAGCTTATTTTAAAACATTTAAAAATCCTACTGACCTCAAACTTTTGACCGGTAGTGTACATATATAGAAACATATATATTGAAAAACATTGAAACATGAGCAAATACTGATTTACAAATACCGAGTGTGAAGTCCTTCAAAACACAATAGGTCAAATCTGGAGATAAACGCTATACACACTGAGGCTGTAATCTAGCTATCGCGCCGGCTTTTTTATTTGATTCATCTAAATCTCCCTGCTTTAAGAGTGGCACCGGGCAAACGGCAGGATTTACTGAGCACATATAGCATCTGGTGCTCTGACACACCACTCCTAAACTGGTCTTCCATTTCAAGGATATCTTTTGCTCTAATATCTGTGTGAGATTGCTGCAGACCAAAGCAGAAGGAAGAGCACACACACACACACACACACATAAGCAGAGGAAACCAAATCCTCTCGAATGAAATTGTGATGTGCTGAAGAACTTCAAAAAAATAAAAAATAAACCTGTTCATTACACGTGACTATGGCAGAGGCTGCATACGTAATAGATGAACACAACTACATGATGAATGCATATTAAATAATGCATCATTTAGTATGCAAAAGAGGTAGTTTTATACGAAAGACTGAGTGATTTAGGACTAAATTTGGAAGAAAGTGCATGTTTATTTTACACTTTCATCCACTAAAGAAACGCTTTTCTCAATCTGACAGACAAGAAAGCAGGGAAGCCTGACTCTTTACAGGCTGCTTTCCTTTCCACGCTCCATCTTTGATGAATGTATCTGAGATTGGATAAGACAGCCCGCTTTAAACTTATGAATGCGGTTTATGGGACAGGGGAGGGTGGGATGGAGTGAAAAGGAAGTAGATGAGACTGGAAAAGGGAGCGCAGCAAAGTCTTTGATATTTACCTGTGAATGGCTGCAAACAGGTCCTCTGTGGTGCGGGGCCGTGTGGGGGTCACCATGTCCCCACAGCTGTCACCGTTGATGCTGGGTGATTGAGCCACGTCCAACGTGCTGGATTCAAACACATCACCTGGTGGAACAGTCATCAATGTTGTTATTATTGAAACTGCATAAATCAAGGTCATTGGGTTGATTCTTTGAATGCAGCTGAAGTATCTGATGGATAAATGTAATGCAATCGTGCTCAGATAATACAATCACAGGCAGAGTCCAATGAAATGAAAATAAAAGAAGACATTTTAAACAGGACACATCTGACAAACAGATACGATCTTGCACATAAATTCATGCCTTGCATTCTAGAACTCGAAACAGTTACGTCAAAATGCATTGGCATGTTTGGACAAACTTGTCTAACAAGAACATTTAAAGCATGGAGAAGACAATCTAGGCAGATTTAAAACATTAGCTTGAATAGCATCATGCAAAATATTAAAAAAATCCTAAACTGCAAAACAGTCCATCAAAATCTAACACTGCCTCTATGTACTAAGACGCATTATACAGTCATCTATAAATCCAAGGACAAACACATATGCTTCACACCCCTTAAATAAAACGCACATGAAGATGGTGAAAAGCTGCATGTTTAATATTGTCTTACATTGTTGTGGTGGTATCCAGCTTTCCAGAGTTCAGTTGCTCTGCTCTCCTCTCCTCTCACATCTGCACTTGCCTGAGCTGTTGAGGGTGATCTCACGTTACGCGCTCTCTTTCCTAACCCTCCCTCACTTCTCTCCTCCTCTAGCGCTGTCAGCTCCACCCCCCGCCCCGTCCCGTTTAAACCGCGCTCTCTCCCTTGGGAATGCTGTCCCATTCTATGACTGAAAGTGTGAGGGGGAGAGTGTGTGGATTGTGACACTGGTGATGAAGCACATTTGCTACTGAGTGTTAAATGTATGTATGTGTGTATGTATGTGTGTATGTATGTATGTATGTATGTATGTATGTATGTATGTATGTATGTTTGTATGTGTGTGTGTGTATGTGTGTATTTGTGTGTGTGTGCTTGTGTGTGTGTGTGTGTGTCTGTGTGTGTGTATATACAGATGAAGTCAGAATTATTAGCCCCCGTGTTTATGTTTTTGCCCCAATTTCTGTTTAACGGATAGCAGATTTTAACACATTTCTAAACATAATAATTTTGATAACTAATTTCTAATAACTTATATGATTTTATCTTTTTCATGATGACAGTAAATAATATTTGACTAGATATTTTTCAAGACATTTCTATACAGCTTAAAGTGACATTTAAAGGCTTAACGGGGTTAATTAGGATAACTAGCAGGTTAGAATAATTAGGTTATTGTATTTGTAATTAAGTTATTGTATAACGACTGATTTGTTCTGTAGAATATCGAGAAAAAAATATATAGCTTAAAAGGGGCTAACAATTTTGACCTTAAAATCTTTTTTAAATAATTAAAAACTGCTTTTATTCTAGCCGAAATAGAACAAATAAAACTTTCTCCAAAAGAAAAAATATTATCAGACATACTGTGAAAATTTCCTTGCTGTTAAACATAATTTGGGAAATATTTAAAAAAGAAAAAAAAATTAAAAGGGGAGCTAATAATTCTGACTTCGACTGTATATATACAGTACACCCCCCCACACACATATCTTTTAAATGTACATTTTTAATAGAAAGCTATACAATTTTATATTTGTGCATATACATTGGATTAGTCAATACTGAAGCCAAATATGGAGCTTATCTAACAAAATAATGTATGATAACGGTCAAAAAACTAGTACAGTACACCTAAATTTAAATGTTATTGAAAAATATTGAATACAAATAAAACAAGAAGAAAAATCAACAGAAGCAAAAAAACAAAACAAAAAAAACAAACAATTTTGTTGAAATTTTGTAGATTTATTTTTTTTGCAATATTTTGCTTAAATTTATATTGTATTATCTTTCAATTTCTAAATATGTTTGGTGGCTAAAATATGATTTTAATAAATATATCTGTTTATTAAATCTGTTTTGTTTAAACGCACCAAAATACATTACCTATAGTCACTGAAATATTGATGAAAATTTTCAAAATGCGGTGTACTCAATACATTTATATATTTATTTATTTTATTTTTTAAGTGCACATTAATTTACCTATATATTTGCTTAATTTCCTGTCATGTGCATGAAACAACTAAAAAGAATGATAAAAGAGAGTGGTGAAAAGGATAGAGTGAAACAGTAAAGGAGGATGGATGAAAGAATCAGAAATCAAGGAGACAGATGGTGAGAGGGGAGGGGTGGTGCATTCTCTGAATATACTAAAAGAGTTTGGGAAAGGTAGAGAGCCAAGCAAAAGTAAAGAAGAACTAAATTTAAAGAGGACCTTCAGTTGAGATGGGTTGTGAATGTGAGTGAGGTGAGTAAAACCTGCCTTGCCTTTAATGCATGTTTTTCTTTTTCTTTACACAGCTGTTTAATTGCGAGCTGAAGTGCAAATGTGCATTCTCTTTTTCCTTTAATTTCTCCCTGGAATTTTTATTTAAACCTTGGGATCACATGCTATACAACATTGTCTGTGACTCTTTAAAAAGGCCTGGGTATTTAAAATTGTATGACTTTGTGTCATTGAGTGTAATAAATGATCTCCATTCCCACAGAGTAAAATTAGGAAAAATCTAACTCACCATTTTCATCATCTTTAGAACTGAACGATCCTGTGCTGCTGGTTACATCTTCGTCATCTCTTTCTTCCTCATCCTCTGCTTCAGAGGTGCTCTTGTCTACATCAAGAATAGTGGTACCAGAGGATTGTGAGAACTCCTGAGATTCACCATTTGTGGGAGAAATGTCTCTTATCTCTACAGGAGGTACGGAAATGTCAAAGCTACTTTTCTCAGTTGTCTCTTCCTCTTTTTCCAGCACAGGTATGGGGTCCAGAACTTCAGCACTCACAAAATCCCTTACATGATCCACAGAGGAGAAAGTAAGAGAAAACTTGGGCTTTTTGGAAATCATTGGAGGCTTTTTCTTGGGTGTAGAGTTTAGTGACTTTTCCACTTGTGTTGAGAGGAAAGTCTTTAAACCATCTACTTCATCTGTGGCCTCACCAAGATCTATGGGCCCATTTGTAAGGAAGGATGTTGGATCAGAATTGGATTTTACACTATAGTCAGTTTGTGCTTCAACAAGGCCATCCTGGCTATGCTGGATTGAGGGTTTTTCCTCTGTAGATGAAAGGCTTACATTTGGAGATATACAAGAAATCTGAGGAACTGTGGGGTGAGTTTTTTCTGGTGTTTGGGGTCTGTCTGTCCTGCTAACTTCATTGTTTTCTGGACGTTTTGCTGGCCGAAGCTGCACACTCTGCAGTGCAAATGGGGTAATCAAAGGCATGCTAACCTTATTAGGTTCCTCAGATTGAGGCAACACTGGTCTTCCTTCTAAGTTCACTGGTTTAAGACAGCCCTTAATTTCTTTCAAGGAGGCAGAAGAAGGTGTTTGTGGCGTCATGTGGGGTAAATGTTGATTTTGGGATGGAGAATAAGTAGGCAGTGGTGGTGGAGGGGGAGGTGGTGGAGGGCTGAAGGAACTATTAAAGCCTGAACAGGCAGGGTCGGTCAACACTTCTGGAGGTGGAGGGGGTGGAAATTCAGGGGAGGAATTGTTTTGAAGAGGGTTCATGGATGCTTGCTGATGGGGAGTTGTGGGTAAAGGAGGTGGCGGAGGTGGAAATTTCTGGTCTTCAGTGCACACAGGGCTTGGGGGTGGAAGGGGAGGAGGAAAGGATGGAGGATTAAGAGGTACAAGTACCACAGGGGCAGCTGGAAGAGGAGGAGGAGGTGGAATATTGCTCCTATTAGAATCAGAGGTGTTGGATGAAAGAGAGGTGGAAGAGGAGGATATAGATACAGATGAAAGCAAGGATGACTTTCTTTCAGGCACTCTTGGTTTGGGCTTGCCTGATGGGGACATGCATCTCATGAAGGAGGGAACGGGAGTACCAGCAGTTGGAGTGTTTGACTGACTTGAGTATCCACTTGATGGAGAAGTCAACCGATGTACCCTGTCCGGTGAAGAGGTGCCTGTCCTGGGCTTAGCAGACATGTCACTTCCTTCCTGAACAGCAGGAAGATTAGCCTGGTTACCATTGAGAGGGCCTCTTCCATTTGCCATCTCAGACACTTGTCCAGCAGAGTGTGAATTGGTACATGGTGACTGTGTCTGATCTCCAGATGGACGAGGGTATTCCATGTAGTAGCCCCAGGAGTCGGCGTAATCAGAACGGAGGCTACTTGTGTCACTATGAGATGGTGTGACGGGACAGATGGAGTATACATGAGCCATTCCTGTAGCTGATACACCACTACTACTTGCACTGATGCTGCTCTGGCTCCTTGGACGAAGCATCCAGGGGTCCTCATAGTCACTACAAGGGCTATGAGATGGTGACGTGGAGGATCCTTTGCCTTTAAGCCCATTCTGAAGTGACTGTTGGAGAGTGGCAATCAATGATTCATTGAGAAGAGAACCATTCCTAATATTTGACTGCCCAATATTGGCAGAGGGAGAGCTGTTTTTCCCAGGCTTTCTCCGTAGAGAGTCTGTGCGTGCAGGTGGAAGGGGTGGTTTCTTAGGCTTGCGTAGAGAAATGGAACGAGATAGCGAGTGGTCGCTGCACAAGCTATTTCGATCCTCTTGCTCACCCAAGCACTCGTACATACTGTGTCTTACTGCTCTTCCTCCTATGCCATGACCATGGCCGCTACCATGGCTTCTTGACCTAAGGCCTGAATCCAGATGCATGGAAGTGTAGTAGCCATCATTGTCCATAGAGTACAGTGAACTAGAGTCTGTGCCTTTTGAGGAGCGTTCAAGGCTACTATATAGATGATTTATGGGTGTTGAGCAGCTGGAAGTCATTGTCCTTCTGGGCAAGGCATTATCAGGAGTATCGTAAATCCACTGCTCATCTGAAGACAATGTTCCTGCGGCAATGGTACTGTGGCTGTGCAAACTGCTATCAGATTGGCCAGTCTCACTGCAGGTATCTTTCATGCCTGCATCTGGGGTGTGAGATCCTGTGCCCACACTACTTGTACTCCCACTGTTGACAACTGAGACCATGCTAAGAGGTCTAGCTTTAGTGTATGGTGACCCAGAAAGTGGGCTCTGGCCAGGACTTGATTTGCTGTGAAGAGCAAAAACCTCAGCAGAACATGACAGAGTAGCATTAGGTATAAGGGAGGTTGAGTAGGCTGCATGTGGAGAAACTACACAGGCTGGACCCGAGACAGAACCCCACTCCCTTTGAGATCCTCGCACCTCCTGAGATTTTGGGCGGGCTTGAGTACACACCCTGGGGGCATTCCTCATGTGCACTGCAGTATTGTCTACTTGTAATTTTCCAATCTGCTTAGGTGCTTTTGCACAGGAGTCTTCCTTTCTGAAAGGGGTGCTACTGTAAATGGGCTCTGCATTTAGAGAGACCCGTGCACCCCGTGGCAAGCTGTGAAAGCGTTGGATATCATTGCCGAACTGTGGTGCCATTGCAACAATCGAACCTCCAGTGGAGCTCCCATCAGAAACAGAAGAGATGTTTGTGGCTGAGGTGGAGATGCCAGCCATCTGAGCAGCAATTCCTTGACCCTTCTGAGCCCGTATTCTCCTTACTGAGGGTGGGACGATTTTCACCGCCTCAGTCTGGCAGCCAGAATCTTTTGTTACAGATTGACGCAGAGTTGAATTCCCATTCATGACTCGCCCAAGTGTTGAATACTGTCCAGGGATAAACATGGACTGTGGTCGAAGCTCTCCTCCACGCCCTTTAGCCGCTGCAGAGAAAAACAGAAGAGACAGTTATGACAAATACTACAGCTGCTTGTTTTTCTGCTTCCTTCCCCTCGGTCCCCTTTCTACATCAGCTGCCAATCAGATTAACCCTCTCTACTGAGAGCTGATTAATTAGATTAGCTGTATCCACATATGGTATGTTGATGACTTCTGGAAACTTTAATTAAGGTTGATAACTCTGGTGTTAAATATGTTGTCCATTCCGGAGTGTCAATGAGAATGTCTGCATTAAATCAAGGTTCTAAGAAGCCTGAAAGGGGACAGGCAGATGCTAACAGTACTACAACATACTCCCAAACAAACCACACATCTTTATGGGTTTCTTCATATATGCATGCAAACACTTTTTCTAGAGTTTAGTTGAAAACCACAGGCTGTTAATGCATTTGGCCTCCTGTTACCATTTCACACACACAGCAGAGTGCAACCTTGCAGCTTCTTAATGTCATGCTCACTGTTTGAATAAATTACCATACAAGAGTAATCATAACATTCTAACCACCAGACAGATACTTGTCTTAAAAGCATTTCCATCAGACCGGCTTTAGTTTTAGACCTAGAGATATGACACTGGTGTATGAAGTTAGCCCTTACCCCCGCATAGATAAACAACAGAATGGCACTTAATGCAGATCTATTGTGCAGTGCTTTCAGCAGAGCATCTTTAAAGAGCTTGATACTATTTCGCCCCCACACCCATCTGTTCTGATAAAGAAGAGTTCATTAAAAGCATATCTACAAATAGCAGAAACAAAGAGTGAGGCAGAATGCTCCACAATCCTCATAATCTGGCAAATCTGCAAACAGATATAGTATTTTAATAGTATGCTAGTGTTGAAAATGGTTTTATTAAATCTGCTGATTTACTAGCTCATAAAAAACTACAGGGACAACACTTTATTCTTCTACAACATCTACTTTACCTCTCCCTTCCCCCATCTGTTCTATTCCTGATAAAATATGAAGTGTTTTGCAAGAGGAATCTGGATAGGGGATTATGCAGTGGCTTCATATGGCTACAAAGCAAAATGTGGCATGCCATCTTCAACAATGGCTCCAAATTTGAGCACTCACATATACTAACAGGAAGCAAACTAAATAGAATCAGGGACCATGACCCAGGGGAGCGGTGGGAAATGGAATGCTGCTGGATGCAGCTGTTGGATGCTGAGATTACATAACAAAGAGTGTCGAGAGTAAGCATGCACAGGAAAAAAAGCAGTAGCTCAAAATAACCATTTAGGTCACAAGAGATTCTGTGATGATTAATAAATCAAGAGATGATTTGGGATTAGAGTTTTGAGACAGTGATTTTAAATATCTTCTGTATTTGTACTAGGAAGTCATAGCTTAGAATCATTCTAAGGCTATCGTCTACACTGCCAGTTAAATGAGACCCAATTCCATTTTTTTGCTCGTATATGACACAGATCGGATCTGTTCTATGACTGTGTAAACACACAAAAAAAAAAAAAAAACGCATGCATTCGGATATTTAGAAATCGATTTCAGACCTCCTTCATATGTGGAAATAAATCAGATATAAATCAGATATGTGACAATGCGAGTACCATATAAACAGGCAGATCGGATTTATTGAGGCATTCCGTTTTGTACGTCATTAAACTTGCGAAAATGTGGTACATCTCTGCGGTTTAATGACGTAGAAGGAAGAGCATGTTTGGAGACGCTGACACGGTAAACAACAACAACAGAGGAAACATGGTGGAGCAAAGTGGTCAGTCGCCACAATTTGCTCCAACAGTCCTGAGATCTCGTACCCACAAATTCCTCTGAATGATGGAGGACACCATATATAAACCATAAGCGCAAGCTGCGATGACTGCCCCTTCCCTACTCCTCCGCCTCAAATAATTTTAAAATTGGACAAACTTCGGATATTTGACAGAGCTAAAAGCTAGACAATTTCTTCCATCTTGGCTACTGTAGTGCAGATGATAGAATCCGCCTTTATGCATGTACACAATTGTAAATTTTATAGCAAGTGTAAACACATTAATTGGATATGGGTCACTAACAATTAAAAGGATGTGTAAACGGACAGACAAAAAAAAAAAAAATCAGATATGAGCAACAAATCGGAATTGGCCATCAAGACCTAACAGTGTAAACAGGGCCTAAGACGTCAAGGCAATTAAGGGAAAGTAATTGGGATGGAATGGGAAATGGTACTACATTATATGACCATGACAACTACAATACTACATGAAACTCTAAATGGAAACAGGTGAGGCAGGAGCAGCAGCAAAGGGAGCTGGCAAAGCCATACCATACCTAGTTCCTGTTGGACGCTGTCAGGCACCCCTGAAATAGTCTTTCTCCGTTTAACCTTCTTGGGTCGGCGGACCAGTGTGTCAGTGTTTATTAGGGAGCGGCGGATACTGGCCTGCCTGTCAAACGTCTCTCCTGGAGACCAATTGACGAGGGCAGACAGGCAAAAGGGCCAGTTAGTAACATACATGCATCACACATGCAGAGCACACACACACACACCTATACCAGTAAAACTTTCATGCAAAGCCACACACATTCTGCATAAGCAAGTAAAGTTAAGATGGAAGACAAAAATACACATTTATCTTCATTCATGTTTAGGTGTGTGTAGAAAATGTAACAAGTTCAAGACTTGAAGTTCAAGAAACAGCAATTGAAAAGCCCATCTTGATTTAATAATATTCTAAGTATAAAGGGGCTCATGGATGGATTTTCTACATCAGCCACGAGAAAAAAAAAACTTTTTTTTTTAAAATAATGTCAATCTTTCTCTGAATTTAAGGCTAAATGATACTACGTTCTCGTAGTGTAAATGTCTCAGGCCTTGATTCCACCTAGTATTACGTTCCAATTATTTTTTTGCATACTTTTTCTGTCCACATTACTTTCACAGGATCACTCAATATAATGCCCAAGTACAAACCCATATTATGTAGCTTATGAGTGAGTGGGATAGCAAGCGAATGAAAAAGATGTGTATTTAGATCATAATCTGTCTGAACTCTGAGGATTTTTAATGCTTTGTTTCGATATGCTTTTCACAACACATCCCATAATTCACATTAGATAAGTGCATTGGGAGTAGCTAATGTTCCCCTTCGGGGGGAACTTCAGCACTATAAGTGGATTTGATTGTAAAATCCACGCATTGGGAGGTTCGGTTCAGAAGCTACTCGTCTGAAAGAGTATTGAACGGGCCAATTAAGAATGAATTGGCAGCGCAAGCCTGCGCAGGTGAGCGGCATAAGCAATCAACTGAGTATATAAGCTCACCTGGCGCCAGCAGACGCTATCTTTTTCGCTTCAGAGACTTTCTGATCGAGTCGATGAGGGTTCCTCCTGCTGTGACCAGCGATTCTGAGCGAACGAGAGCATTCTCCCGGTCCAGAGTGTGTACACGCAGTGGCAGACGGTCGAGCTGGGTTTCTCCCTTGCCTGGCGTTCTTTGGGTCCGGTCCTCCAGAGCGGTGCGTATAAAGTTGCAAACTTCACAGAAAGAGCAACACAGTCGTGCAGCACGTCCTTATCAGGACGGCGCTCCGACTGTGCGTTTCTGGATGCGGTGGTTACCTGTCCTCGGATGATGGGCGCGGGCACTGCGTTACATGTCTGGGGGTCCAGCATGTTAATGCGCTGCTCGCGGGCAGTTCATGTCGTCATTGCGATGCCATGACTGTTGCACAAGATCGCGGTAAGCCTTTGCAAAGGGCGAACCACCCCAGTTGTCCCCTGCTCTGCAGCGGGCACTCGGGCAGATCTGAGGGTTTCAGCGAGAGATAATCCGTCGCCCACGGGCCCGCAGACCTCCCGCTCCTCTAAGCGCTCCATCCAAGCTTCGGGCGGGGGAAGCGATCCGTCTAACAGATGGTAGCCCTTACGCCCGATGACACCGGAGACCAGATGTCCACCGCGGCATCGGAGGGTGGGCTTTCATTGTCCGATGATGATCCAGACCCGCTCGCCCCCTTCGGGCTGGTGAGCGCTGTCACTACGGATCCTGAAACGGACATGTTAGCCGTGCTTTCCCGGGCTGCTTCGGCCGTGGGTTGGAGATGGTTTATCCCCCAGCTCCGCGGCCGGACCGACTAGAGGGGCGTTCCCTTCTTCCCGGAGGTGCACAGTAGGCTCACGCGGTCTTGTAAAGCACTTTTTTCTGCTCGTGCTGCGTGTTCCTCCACCCTAACCACTCTTGACGGTGAAACAGCCAGGGGGTATGTGGCGATTCCTCAGGTTGAGTGCGCGATGGCGGTAAATCCGCGCGGCGCCTCTTCTTGGCGGGGTCCGCCTCGTCTCCCATCCAAAGCCTGTAAGTTATCTACCTCCCTCGGAGCTAGAGCTTACATAGCTGCGGGCCAGGCTGCTTCCGCCTTGCATGCGATAGCCACCTACCAGCGCTACCAAGCGCAGGCGCTGGCCGAGCTGCACGAGGGTGGGTCCAACCCAGGCTTACGAGCTTCGCACCGCCGCCGACTTAGCTCTTCGGACTACTGAGTCCGCTGCGTGTGCGTTGGGGAGGACGATGTCCACCCCTGGCTGATATGCGCAAAGTCGACAAAGTCCGCTTTCTTGACTTCCCCATATCCCCAGCCAGGTTCGGCGACACTGTCTGTGAATTCACCCAGGAATTCAAGGCGGTGAGAGAGCAGTTGGTGGGTGATGTCTTATCGGCGGTCCGTAGCCCGCTCCGCCCGCCGTGCCATTCATACCTGCTCCTCGCCGAAGGCGCCCGCCTACGAGAGCTGCTCCGCCCCCGCACACGCCTCCGGCGAAGCGAGTGCGTCGGGCACCTCGGAAGCAGGCAGCCCCCCTGCCCAGAACGCCGCTAAGTCCGGCAACGGACCGCGAAGCGCCCCTGGGACAGGCCATCTGGAGAAGAGGGAACTTGCTCTTTCCCCGCTGGAGGGCGGGGCCCCATTTCCAACGGCACTTTTTACTGCCATGAAAACATTATGAAAGGGCACTTTTCACTTCCCCATATGTGACAGCCCGAAATCTGCCAGTCTGGGACGCTATGCTTTCTAGCTTGCAGATTCGGTGCGTTTCGCCAGTGGCTCACGAGCGCTGGGAGGACGGTCTCCTTTCTCCCACCCCTCGAGCCTCCCCTCCGGAGCTCGGGTTTGGAGTGAGAGCAAATATCTCACCTCCAGCTTTTCCGTGGGACCCGCGAGCTTCCCGGATCAGCACACCCACTCCGCGCTGCCCCACTGCTGGTACGTCAGCGATTGTAGCGATGAGTCCATTAGCGAGAGCTCTGCCTGCCTGGTTAGCGCGGGCCAGCTCTTCGCGGTGGCTCATACGCACAATCAGACTCGGCTATGCGATTCAGTTCGCGAAACGGCCCCCCAAGTCACGGGTGTGTATTCACCAGGGTCAGCCCCCTGTCCGCCCCTGTCTTGCGAGAGGAGATTGCTGTCCTCCTGGCGAAGGATGCAATCGAGCCGCTCCCTCCAGCCGAGATGGAGAGCGGGTTTTACAGCCCACGCTTCATCGTGCCCAAAAAGAGCGGTGGGTCACGGCCAATCCTAGATCTGCGCGTTTTGAACCGCTGCCTGCACAAGCTGCCGTTCAGAATGCTCACGCAGAAGCGCATCCTCCGGTGCGTTCGTCCTCTGGGTTGGTCTGCAGCATTAGACCTGATGGACGCGTATTTCCATGTCTCCACTCTTCCTCGCCACCGACAGTTTCTGCGGTTTGCGTTTGAAGGTCGAGCTTGGCAATACAAAACCCTCCCCTTCGGGCTCTCTCTGTCTCCGCGGGTCCTCACCAAGCCCGCGGAGGGTGCCTCAGTGCCCCTTCGGCTCGCGGGCATCTGCATACTCAATTTCTTTACGACTGGCTGATTTTTGCCCTCTCTCGGAGCAGTTGATTATGCACAGAGACAAAGTGCTCTGGCACTTCCACCTGTGGGGGTTTCAGGTCAACCGAGAAAAGAGCAAACTCGCCCCCGTGCAGAGGATCTCTTCTCTCGGGCTGGAGCTGGACTCGGTCACCATGGCAGCGCGCCTCTCCGGAGAGCGCGCTCAGCTGATGCTGTACTGTCTGAGAGAGCTCGACAGTAAAATAGTGGTCCCACTGAAACTATTTCAGAGGCTCCTGGGGCATATGGCATCCGCAGCCGCTTCATGCCGCTCGGATTATTCTATATGAGACCACTTCAGCACTGGCTTCACGATCGAGTCCCCAGACGCGCATGGCACGCGTGCGCACACCGAGTCTCTGTTACTGCGCTGTGTCGCCGCGCCCTCAGCCCTTGGAGCGACCCCTCGTTCCTACAGGCCTGGGTGTCTCTAGAACAGGCGTCCAGTCTTGTTGTCGTTTCAGCAGACGCTTCCAACACGGGCTGGGGGGCTGTGCGTTGCGGGCATGCGGCTGCGGACCTGTGGAAAGGTACCCAGTTGCATTGGCATATCGCCTGGAGCTGTTGGCAGTGTTCCTCGCTCTCCACCGTTTTTTTCCGGTGCTGGAGCGGCAACACGTGCTGGTCAGGACGGACAGTACGGCGGCGGTGGCGTATATCAGCCGTATAGGGGGTATGCGCTCTCGCCGCATGTCTCAGCTCGCCCGCCGTCTGCTCCTCTGGAGTCATCCGCGGCTGAAATCGCTGCACGCCATTCATATTCAGGCAAGCTCAACCGTGCAGCCGATGCGCTCTCACGGCAGCTTTGCGTCCTGGAGAATGGAGACTCCACCCCGAGTCTGTTCAGCTGATATGGGCGCGATTCGGGGAAGCCCAGATCGATCTGTTGCTTCCCCCGAGATCGCTCATTGCCAGTTGTTTTGGATGATGCACTGGCTTACAGCTGGCCTCGGGGCACGCGCAAATACGCGTTTCCCCCAGTGAGCCTGCTCGCGCAGTTACTGTGCAAGGTCAGGGAGGACGAGGAACAGGTTGCTGGTTGCGCCCCTCTGGCTCAACCGGACCTGGATGTCAGAGCTCTCCCTCGCGATAGCCCTCCCCTGGCAGTCCCTTCGAGAGAGCACCTACTCTCTCAGGGACAGGGCACCACCTGGCACCCTCGCCGATCTTTGAAGAGATTTTTAGACGCGAGGAAGACTTAGGTAACCTCCGATTGTGACTCGTGCCTGTAATTGGGCTGGCTTCTCTCACGTCCTGAGACCCCGCCCGCGATATGTGCCCAAGGTTCCTACCACTCCGTTTTAATACGAGGTAGTGAGCCTGCAAGCGCTGCCCTCGGAGGAGGCAGACCCAGCCCTTCTTATTGTCCAGTTCGCGTTTTGCGTATTATCCGGACCGCACTCAGAGTTTAGATCATCTGAGCAGCTCTTCGTCTGTTATAGCGGTCGGCAGCAGGGAAGTGCCGTACCGAAATAAGTTCCCACTAGATTGTGGATGCCTTTCTTTCACTATCAGAGCCGAGATGAGCCGCGTCCCCCGAGAGCGCGTGCGCACTCCACTCGGAGCTTCGCATCCTCTCGAGCGCGCGCACGCGGCGCCCCTCTAACAGACATCTGTAGAGCTGCGGGCTGGGTAACACCCAACACATTTGCAAGGTTTTACAATCTGCGAGTGGAGCCGGTTTCCTCAAGGGTATTAGGTAACCCTTGGTGATTGAGGAAACAATTCGGTAGGGTGTTGAAACACGCTTGCTGCGCCATTTTCCCTAACACGGAGATACGTGCGCCTTTTTATCTGTCAGTAAAGTTCCCCGTCAGGTGAGCCCTGCAGATTCCTCCGTGGCCCCCAGCACTGACTCAGCGGAGGAGTCACTTGCTGGCCCACTACGTTGTAGGTCTGCCCGCTGGTCAGCCCGCGTTTTGGGTAAAGGTGCCTGCTATAAGTGATCCCCACTAGGCGATCCCATATGCTTATTCCGCCACGGTTAAGTCCCCCCCCTGGGCGGACCCGTGTCTTCCCTCCCCGCTAACCACTCTTTTGCTATGCGTACTCCCCCTTTTAGGGCTAGTCCATATGTAAATTCTGCCATCTATCCCCCCTTGGGTAACGGATGGCCTCCGCAGCGTCCTCCCTATCGGGATTGCACGCTTCCCAACGTACTGTCGTATTTCCTAGAATTATCTAGATGCTCACGACTTCCCAAAAAATATATATAAATCCGTAAAACTTCTGTTGAAGTAGGATAAATTAGGGCCAGGGACACGTTGGAGGACCGCGCCCCCCATGATGTGGGTGCGTCACGCTTGCTTGACTATCTCCTCATCGGGGGTGTTGGTAAGGTGCAGTCATTATGGCGCTTTCAATGGGCTCCCAATGCGTGGATTTTACAATCAAATCCACTTATAGTGCTGAAGTTCCCCCCGAAGGGGAACGTTCGAGGTTACTAAAGTAACCCTTCGTTCCCCGAGGAGGGGAACGGAAGCACTATACTCCGTCGCCATAATGACTGTCCCTTAGCTGTTGAAAGTCTCTTCAGCTTAAAAAGGATAGCGTCTGCTGGCGCCAGGTGAGCTTATATACTCAGTTGATTGCTTATGCCGCTCACCTGCGCAGGCTTGCGCTGCCAATTCATTCTTAATTGGCCCGTTCAATACTCTTTCAGACGAGTAGCTTCTGAACCGAACCTCCCAATGCGTGGATTTTACAATCAAATCCACTTATAGTGCTTCCGTTCCCCTCCTCGGGGAAAGAAGGGTTACTTTAGTAACCTCGAACGTTTTTAGCTTTTTAACCCTGTAACTACCCAACCAAGATAAAAATGTTTGGATTGCATTTCTTAACTTCTAATGTCGCTAGTTAACACATTCAATGCATTTCTTTCAACACATCCCATAATTTCTAAAATATTAACCTCTATCAAATTGTTAATATGTGATTTAAATTAAACATTTTTGAATACTAAATCACCTTTTTTTCCCAAAGTATGCCAAAAAATATTTCAGATTCTCATTTAACATGCTTTCTTGTTTTATTTTTTTGCAATAAAACCAAAATCAAGTGTAACAGGATGATTGTTTCCTGTGTGTGTAAGCCGTTATTTAAAACTGTTATTATTTAAATGACTTTAACAGTCATTATTTAAAACAGTAAAAACATGGTCAATCGTTTGGTAGAGGGGCAGTCAAAGGGTTAAAGGCATTCTACTACATGAAGGTTTACTCTACAAAAGCCATCTGATCAAATGCATTTCAATCCCCGAAAAAGCTTGAAAGTGGACAAGTTCCAAATATTTATATCTCACTCATGTTAGTATTGTACACTTGCTATCAGATATATGATAATGTGTATTTATCCTAGGTGTAAATGAGCCCTTTGAGACAATTTCATACAGTTGAAGTCAGAATTATTAGCCCCCGTTTGATTTTTATTCTTTTTCATATTTCCCAAATGACGTTTAACAGAGCAAGGAAATTTTCGCAGTATGTCTCATAATATTTTTTCTTCTGGAGAAAGTCTTTTTTGTTTTATTTTGACTAGAATAAAACCATGTTTTATTTTTTTAAACACTAATTTAAGGTCAAAATTATTAGCCCCTTTAAGCAAAATGTTATTTTTTTGAGTAGTCTACAGCAGTGGTTCTCAAACTTTTTTCATCAAGTACCACCTAAAATGTGCAGTATTGAAATACAGTTGCGTAGTAGGCCCAGTAAAGCAGCTACAACCCTGCACAGTTAAAAAAAACGTAGCAGATTACCTCAGAAATATAGGCTATATGTCATATATGGCATATTATTTACATAATTGTTGATAAATATTTAAATGTGTGTAGCATGTACATGACATATTTCATTCCTTTGCGTACGGCTAGAAGGAAGCCTGCGTACCACTAGTGGTACACGTACCACAGTTTGAGAACCACTGTGCTACAGAACAAACCATCGTTATACAATAACTTGCCCAATTACCCTAACTTGCCTAGTTAACCTAATTAACCTAGTTAAGCCTTTAAATGTCACTTTAAGCTGTATAGAAGTGTCTTGAAAAATATCTAGTCAAATATTATTTATTGTCACATTGGAAAAGATAAAATCGATCAGTTATTAGAAATGAGTTATTAAAACTATTATGTGTTGAAAAAAATCTCTCCGTTAAACAGAAATTGGGGGAAAAAATAAACAGGGGGGCTGATAATTCTGACTTCAACTGTATATCTTATTTTTATATGTATGTACAGAGCCTGTCCTTATCTGTCATAGAACGGGAAATTCAAAATCTAAATAGATTGCTTTAAGTCTCTATGAACAGTGAAATCTAATAGAACCATTAGTTTATCTACAAAAACAGCTTTGTGCTGTAGCACTGCAAAAGCAAGGGAACTCCGAAGACTGGGCACTGTTGACTAAGCCTCAGCACTCTGGGAAGTCTGACTAAGTCACAGAGCTGACAGACTGAATTAGAGTGTTGGTGTTTATTTGTGTGTGCTTTAAAGTCGAACAGAGCTTCTTCCTGAGTCACAGTGAGTTTTATCATTTTGGGAAAGGATTGAATATACCGAGCTTATTATGTTTAAGAAAGACACTATGTTGTAGGCCAGACTGTGCTGGACAGAAATCTTGTGTACATGTATGCAACGGATAAATCTTAAATGTCAAAAACATGAAAATGGCAGAAATGTTAACATGAGAAGTGTTAATACATTCATACACATTCATATTAGATGAGGGTTTAAATTCAGAATTAGTTGTATGTAGTATTCACGCATGCAGTCATCACATGTTAGTAGTTAGGAATAAGCTATGTGGAATTATGAATTAAATACAGTTTAACAAGGATTTTGATGAGAGATCCTCTTAAATCAGGGGTCACCAATCTCGGTCCTGGAGGGCCGGTGTCCCTGCAGGGTTTACCTCCAACTTGCCTCAACACACCTGGGTGTTTCAAGTATACCTAGTAAAAACTTGATTAGCTTGTTCAGGTGTGTTTGATTATGGTTGGAGCGAAAATCTGCAGGACACCGGCCCTCCAGGAACAAGTTTGGTCACCACTGTCTTAAATTAACAACTTTTTTTTGAAAATAGGCTCATTTTACAATTTCCTGTGGTTAAACAGTTATCATTGTTGAATCCATTCAGCCAATCTGGATCTGGCATGAGCACTTTTAGCTTAGCGCAGATCAGGGATAACTTGTTCATGAAAGTCCGGTGTCCTGCAGATTTTAGCTTCAACCCTAATCAAACACACATGAACAAGCTAATCAAGTTGCTAGGTATACTTGAAACACCAAGGCAGGTGTGTTAAGGCAAGTTTGAGCTAAAACCTGCAGGGCACCGGACCACCATGAACGAGATTGGTGACCCCTGGCGTAGATCATTGAATCATTAGCATCTTGCAAAAAATATTGATAAATGTCATAGATGCTAATGGTCTAATAAACTCTTTAATGGTAAAACTCATCTATATAAGTCAAGGAGAGTTATAATGAGCGGAGTGTTCCTTTAAAAAGACAAACTAAATGAATTCTATCCTGACAAACATAAGAATTCACTAGAGACACAACACGGATTTGGTATTTTTTATCTAAAAGTTTAACTTCTCACCCGTGACATTAATGGGGACAATATCTGTGAGAACGGCCTGTGCCTGTTGCCTCATCTTCTCCTCTGGAGTGGGCAGGACTGAGGCTTTGGAGCTCGACATTTGTCCATCAACCTCGACTCCTTCCACCTGTGCCGGACTTTGCGCTCTCATTTGGCAGGAGTCTTTCTCTTCCTCTCCTGAAGATGCTGTGGACTGGAAAAAGAGGAGAAACCACAGTGAGTTTCATGACTAGGGGGGCTTGTCAAGATAAGTGAACAGGAAAAACAAAATTAAAAGTAATTTTTTTTGAGACGAGCAGGATGTTAAGAATCCAGAGCTTCTCTTTTGATTTAGCCAAAGGTTTAAGGGTTGTATACGCCGACTTATTGGCGCTCCAGGAGTATACAAAGCAGTTTCATGGGCAACTGACCATCAAACCACACTCTCACACTTCCTAGAAAAGCGCACACACATAAACAAACTGAAAAGTCTGAGAGAAAGAATAGAGAGCAGGAACAGAGCGAGGGGAAAAACTAGTGAGGCGTTAAAACTCTGTTCACGCATTGTGCTTCTGAAATGGGAACGGCGTTCGCAGCAGAGTTACAAGTGGACCATCTGAAGTTTCAATTCAACACCTGGGCCTCCCTCAGCCTCACAAACAAACCAACTGTAGTTAAATCACCACAATACATTTAATTATCCATCCAGGTCACTAACAATAGTCAAATAATCAAGTCACAGCTGCCTAAGGTCTTGTTTACTATGTTAACGTTAATTACCTTCATGCCTCAGTGACTTTTATTGCATAATAAAGAGTGAGAATAACTCACACTTTTTAAAGTGCCTAATTCTACAATTAAACAACTATATAAGAGAGGTTGTTATTTGTTGAATAGCTATATTATTTGATAATAATCTAATAATTCTAATAAATATATTTAAATATATAATTCAAATAAATCATAATAACAATTTTGCAAAAATCTCAGTAAAACAATCCAATAAATACAAATTAGATTGATATATAGATGTAATAATGATTGAAATAAATAATAAATAAATAAATAGGGCAACACGGTGGCGCAGTGGTTAAATACTTATTTATTAAATATTTATTTATTACTTATTGTATATAGTTTCAAATTAAATAATTACTCCAGTCATTATTGCTTCTATTACTATTACCAATAATAATAACAGTAAGTCTGAGACATGGTGGCACAGTGAGTAGCACGATCACCTCACAGAAAGAAGGTCGCTGGGTCAGTTGGCATTTCTGTGTGGAGTTTGCATATTCTTCCCTTGTTCGCGTGGGTTTCCTCTGGATGCTTCAGTTTCCCCACAGTAAAAAGACATGCAGTATAGATGAATTGGGTAATCTAAATTGACGATAGTGTAAGAGTGTGAATGCAAGAGTGTATGGGTTTTTCCCAGTGTTGGGTTGCAGCTAGAAGGGCATCCGCTGGGTAAAACATATGCTGGATAAGTTGGCGATTTATTCTGATGTGGCGACTCCTGATAAATAAAGGGACTAAGCCGAAAAGATAATATAGAAGAAGAAATAAAAAGTTGATTTTATCGGACCTAAAGATTTTCTAAATAAAAGTATTTTAAAATTAATTAGAGCTTATTAAAATATGCATTTTTACAGCATAAAATTGGCTTTTTACAAGAATATTTTAGGATAAGGTCCATTTTTATGAGAATGATCATCCAACAAAGTAAATATACATGCTTATTGATGTGTGGTTTAAGAAATAACATCTTTTAAAAACATGAAAACATGAAATAGAAGCCAAAGTATCCAGCCAGTCCAGTGTTGTACCCAGTGGTCTGGGAATGAGAGTCTAGAGTGCTAAAGGGGGTTAAAAGGGCATGGGATCCCTTAGGGAGGGCTGGGGGCGGTAGAGGGACAAAAGCATCCCTGAATCTTTGCTTTTACAGGGTCTGACCTTTTAGGGCCCCTGAACGCAGTGTGAGGAGTAGGCATAAAGAAACAAGAAAGAACGAGGACAAGACCGCGTGCTATAAACAAACCCGCAGCATTTCTTCCTGAAACTTTTAGTTTTATGACTGTCCTGAATCCATTCAGCATAAACCCTTTCCTTTCAAACCCAGCTTCAATGCTCATATGCTAAACAGCAGCTTTGCAGAAAGCAGTCTCAATATCGCAAGAAAAGCTGTTGCTTTCCACCACATTGTGAGTAATAGTTTCATTAGAGTAGGAGTCTCCTGGGGTTCAGACTCATAATGTGGCCACACATGGCTGACAACATTAACGAAGCCAGCAGAGATGCTGAACTCCACAGAGGCGCATGTGGGAGGCTGTGATTCAGTACCCAGAATGCACCTACAGGAACATTTCTCTCCAGCAGAGGGAAGCCTAATCCTACAGGATGCCCCACAACCGTTAACCGTTAAGGTTATATGTTTGGTCTAATAGCAAGCACTCTGTACTGATTTTATGAAAGATCATTATTTCAACAATAACTAAAACACTGTCTTATATTACAAGTCTGTACTAAAAAAAATAAAAAATTATTCATTTATTTTCCTTCAAATAGTCCCTTATTAATCAGGGGTCGCCACACCGGAATAAACTGCCAACTATTCCAGCATATGTTCTACGCAGCAGATACCGATCCAGCTGCAACCCAGTATTGGAAAAAAAATCATGTTTCTAATTTCTTGATCACAAAACTGCAAAATATTGGAATAAAAATAAGGAACAATTTAATTCAGAAATAAATAGTTATCCTGAATAAAACAAGTGTTACAGATACGACACCTTTAGTTTCCCTCACTCCTCACTTTTTAAAGCTAAACAGAAACTAATGGCATATGGAAAATATACAAACAAAACACCAATTTGCATAAATCCAAATGCGTACACACTTTGTCGCCTGTAACTAGTAATTTGGAAGAAATGTCATCAGATATTTATAAATTAAAACAAATATTAACACCACTCAAACCCAATGCCTAATAAATCCAGTACACCTAAAAACAACTAGAATGCTAAAGTAGTCTATATTCCCCTCTCATAGCTGTAGATCATACTAATATTATTACATACTATTAAATCAGTATCAAATCAATAACACTACACCAGAAAATGCTAATTAAGCTACTACAGTCACTGAAGTTTTGTTAAAAAGGCCTACCTTTTTGTCAGCGTCATCGCCTTCAAGGTCCTCGTCCTCATGTTGGGAGCTTGAGGAGCCAGAGAAAGTGGGCCCCTGTGAGTAGTACTGCGAGCTACGGAAGCCATCCTTCCTCAGTTTATCACATTCTGTGTGAAAAGAGAAGACACATCAGCGCAAGTCTGAAAGAAAGTTTTTAATAACTTGCAAATATGAGCTCAAGTATAAAAGCACAGTCAGTGTTTATTTAGTGTTTAGCTCCCTCTAGTGGTCAGAGATACAAACTACAGTTTTCAGGTCTTCATGAAAATGTGATGTTTAGGACTGTCACAATAATCAATATGTCGACTAGTCGCACAACACATGAACATAACGTCAATTATTTCTAGTGATGCAATATATATTGCCCGTACTTAAAAAAAGCAATTCTAGTAACATTTTAGCTGAGCAACATCTCTATCTCTATTGAAGGTGTCTGTGTCAGTATGGTTAAAAAACACAATAGTATTTACTATAAATTACTATAGTATATTTTCATGTGGGTGTATGACAACTGAAAATAGATCTGGTAGCAGATATCATTATTATACACAAATTGTTAATATGTATTATCATTTATTTAGGATATGCCTTTTCACATTCTGATTCCAATGCCCAGTTAATAAATTGTTCTAATATACTATAATTAAATTAAATATTATGTGTTTTTTGGAAGAGTGCACAGGCATTGAGATGCTATTATATCATCATTCTGGCATTATATAATGAGTGGCATGAAATGGTCTTAAAATGACAATAATATTGTTTATTGCAATATATTTTGGTGCAATATATCATAAGACAAAACATAGATATCGCTACAGGCCTGGTGATGTTAAGAAATGTTTGATGATCCACTGTTTTTTTATTTTATTTTACAGTAACCACACAAAACAATAGTATGTAGAACAATATTAAACAGATCAGCATCACTCTGTATGTGTGTGTGTATCATGTTTCCTGGCTTTCTAAAGGAACTGTTGCAGATGGCAGCTCCATCCCCTTGGCACACATCCCACAATCTCTTCAGTCATCTGGATCAAGCAGTTTTTCTCTGACAAACACACATTCATCTGTTGCAAGTCTTCCCTTGTTTCCTGACTTTTATTTTTATGACACTGCACTGCAGCTGTGTGATACACTCTATTAAACAGCTGACAGGTTTCCCAAACTACCACTGACTAAAAAGCTAAACTTCCAATCACCTATGATAAACAGAGAAATAGTCCACTTTTTTTCTTTGCATAATATTAAAATGCTTTTATGAGAACAACAATGACCAAATGACCAAAAATCAGAGGTAAGCACTGTTTGCATGGCTGTGAACTGCTCCCTCTCACATGATAGTAGTTTTACAAAGTTTATATATATATATATATATATATTATTTTTTGTTGTTTATTTTCAATACCCAAACTTTGAAGTGGTTGTTTTGAAACCAAAGCTTCTAAAATGTACACTACCGGTCAAAAGCTTGGGGTCAGTAGAATTTTTTGCCCACCAAGGCTGCATTCATTTCATCAAGAAATTGTGAAATGTTATTGGACTATAAAATAGCTGTTCAAATGTAGTTTATAAATTAATTCACTCATTCACTCCAGTAATTTTGAAGGGGAATTTTCAGCTTCATTACTCCAGTCTTCAGAGTCACATTATCCTTGAGAAATCACTCTAATATTAATTATTATTGTTATTCGTTCATTCATTCATTCATTTTCTTTTCGGCTTGGTCCCTTTATTAATCAGGGGTCGCCACAGTGGAATGAACCACCAACTTATCCAGCATATGTTTTACGCAGCGGATGTCCTTCCAACAAATACCCATGCACACTCAATCTCATACATACCCAATTCACCTATATTGCTTATTTTTGGACTGTGGGGGAAAACCGCAGATGCAACCACATGCAAACTCCACACAAAACTGCCAATACCTTCTTGCTGAGGACTGATCGTGCTACTCACCCACTGTGTCTCCGACTTATTATTGTTATTATTAATGGTAATTGTAACAGAAGCAATAATGACTGGAGTAATAATTTAATTTGAAAGTACATACAATAAGTAATAAATAAATATTTAATGAATAAGTATTTAATAATTTGACATTTTTCACATTTAATAAATGCCACCTTGATAAACAGAATAAATTCATTTAAATTGTTAAATAAAATTAATTAAAAAAAATAAACAAATAAAAAAACTCACCCTAAACTTTTGACCGGTAGTGTATTTTATGTTGACATGTGTAATTAAGAGGTAGAGTCTGTTGACTATATTTGACATTCAGTTGATGGTTGTGAAATGAATAAAATTCAACTGAAAATAGAATAAGCATAAAAACAAGTGAGAAAATGCAACATAAATATGGTGTAGAGAAATTACATAAAAAAGGGTCTTGTAAAGTAAAGTGACAAATAAAAATATTTCATATTCCATGAAAAATCTAAAATTACCTGACTTCTTAATATACCTTTTAAAATTTCATCAAATAGCAGAAATTCCATGACCCTGTGGGAACCCTGAAAGACAGATTCACACAACTGCTGTGTCTGGCTGGTTAAAATGCTAAAATAAACAGATTATATCTGCCTCTGGCTATTAAACTGAAACAGATAAACATTTAACTAAAAAATTGGCCCGCTCCAGCTTTAAACATCACACAGAACAAACTATATTATTGCCCAAGAGCAATAAACATAAGTGACAAATCCAGAAAGTGCGTAAAAATCAACAACAGTTAAAATGTCTTCATTTAATTCTCCAGAACCACTGTTTATTTTGTTTGCTAATCCTTCACAGTTTCCGTCAACACTTATTTGTCAGTTAAGACCTTAAAGGGACAAGCCTGTTTACAACAGCTTTTAAACTTCTCAAAAAAAAATGTTAAAGACACCTGCGAAGTTCCTCTGATCCACATGTGTGCTTAGTGTTGTTTGTCTTGGCAGAGAAAGTGTATAAACACTAAGAAAGCTTTCACCCAATCAAAGAGCCTGCCAGAAAACAGCAGACGTAACAACCGACTGAGAATTATAAACTGCTTAAAGGTAAATGTGTTTGATGATACAGCTCTACCTTTCTTCCTGTCTTCTGAAAGCCCAAAGTCGCCATTATTGTAAGATGAGCTACACACCTGTGCATGTATAATTAAAAAGGCTACACATCAGCCACCTGTACAGCTAGATCAGTCTCAAATTACAATTAACATTCAGGCCAGAATCTGCTAACTGAACACTGATGTGTATGGCTCTGAACTGCACTGCTAATGACCGGCTCTGGATGTCACCAACAGGCTGTTTCACAGGTGTCCAGTGTGAAGTGACATCATAGGCACATTCACCTGCTGCTTGATGTGTTTGTTCCCAGAGCAATGCTGATGTCATGAGAACTGAAGCAGGTTTGAGGCTGATTCTGATGTATAGCAACCCTTTTACACTGAGGCTTTAAAGAATTCAATAAATTTAAAAAAATTAAGCCTATAGCCTATGATCATTCAGTAAAGAACCATCAAAGAAACAGAAGATTCTGTACAATGAAAAGTTCTTCTAAAGATTATTAAAATTCTCTTCATGCTAAAAAAAACAGAACTGTTTTAAGAACTTTTTGGGGAGCCAAAATAGTTCTTCCATGTCAACTTGGTGAACATGTCTTTGTTTAAGTGTATTTATAGTTTTTATAGTATTTATATATTTAGGTGAACTTTATAGTTCTCGTTTTCCGGGTGAATGGAAATTAAATAGTGTATCTCGTACCTCTGAGAGCTGTTTTCAGGTTCACTTTGGCCTGACGGTGAAGATCTTCCACACAGGCCGGTCTGGAGCCTGGCAGAAAGACGTTCTCCTGCTGGTGCCATGGGGCAGTGTAGTGCACGGTCCACTTTTTCTCCTCATCCAGATTAGATACAGCTAAAGAAAACAGATCAACATTTCTAATTATTTATTTCCCACAATGGACATTTATAATCACAGACAAATTGTTTAAAGCAGCCAAACACATGACTCTGCTTAATGCAAAGAACATGCTCATATCACCAAATGCAAATGACAGGGACCAAATTTAACAATTTGTGGACTCACAGAGTCAAATCAGAACCAAGAGGTTTTGATTTAAAGTTTGGTGCAATCTAAAATAAACTTTTAACAAACTTAACAAATTTAACAAACACATTTTTAACTAATTTAAAGGGTCACAAAACACATTTTTTTGGGATGTTGACAGTCATATATGTTTTCCACACTGCAAAAAACACTATTAGGACACATTTATTTCACAAAAAAAGTGTGCCAATACACAATCTAGCTGGCAAAGGTGCAAATGAGCCATGAGGTAAAAGGGACGGTTGAGGAAAGACCCCTGGAGCTAAACCCCTAGTTGTCCCAAAAGCAAACAAACAAAAACAACAACAGGCTGGTGTTTATAACGTGAGAGGAAGGGAGCGTGGAGGAGCAGTGGTGTGGGTTTTTCACAGGTGTGTCCACAGGTGGCACTGGGCCATTAGTCTGTGATGGGCCATCATGTCAGAGCTGCTAGACTGGCAAGAAGAGCTCACAGGAGGCCATTGTGTTCATTCATGAGGACTTTCAATATAAAAGTGATTTCTTAATCACACTTCAAAGAGACTAACACATAACATATGCGTGATTGCACATTAATCTATCTACTGCTTCTGTGCACAGCTTCTGATCTCCCTCAGGCCAAATAGCATTGTGAGAAGTTTTAAAGGTAAACTTAAGGTGTTGTCAGGGTGAATATCTCTCTCTCTCTCTCTCTCTCTCTCTCTCTCTATCTATCCATCCATCCATCCATCCATCTAGATATATAATATTAATATAGACACACACACACACACACACACACACACACACACACACACATATATATATATATATATACGGGTCAGTGACAAAACAGGTTTGGCAAGATGGGAAATTTAAAAATCTTTTACAAAGTTGATTTAAAAGCATCCGTCAGATATTTTAAAATGTACAGATTGTATTCATGTTGATTTTATGTAATTAAAAATAACATTTACACCATTTTTTACAGACATTAAGACTGAATGCAACTGAAAATGTCAAATGGTGTAACTGCCAAAAATTGTGAAATATTAAAAAATTTACTCCTTCTAGATGATATGCAAGTGTACACACTGAAATAAATACTTCATTTTAAAATACCACAATAACATTTATTGTATTCGCATTATCTCTAAATGTACATTTTAATGAGTTTTTGCAATATTCGGCCAGACACATGCTAAAAACACTTCTGGTTTCTAAATAATCTTTGACAAATTATGTAAAAAATGTTAAAAACTATTTTATTACACTAAACTAAGTGTTTTAATTTTAATTTCACATTATTTCCATGTACATAATTATATTTTTATGTAAAATACTGGTTACACCAATTGACAAAAACCAGTTACACCACCTGACAGTGTTGCTTCTACAGCCAAAGATTTTGAAATTGACAATTAAAATCAATTCAAATTAAGAATGATAGTCAACAATTTCAGTGGGATTGTCATTGACAAATGTGTTTAGAACAATGAAACCAGGTTGCTGAACTTTAATACACCAAGTAATAACATCCTTTATATTAAATGTGTGGCCCTCATCAATAGAAAATTAACAAACTAAAGAAACATGTTTAACATTTAACACCTTTTCCATCACTGTTTCTTTTCAGTTGGCTTAATTAAAATAAAAATAAGTAGATGATATTAGAAAAAAATCCACTATTTTACTTTTAAGCTATTTAGAAACAATTTGCCAAACACTGTACGTAAATCACTAGTACGTAAGAACTGCTGCTTACTCGTTGTTGCCTTGGTGCTGGGATTAAAGGCCAATTTTTGTAAGCATACACGACTGACTGACAACAAATCATTTCATGAGTGTATCCACAACTTATCCACAAACTATTTATTTTTATACAGTTAACTTCAGAATTATGCAGAATTATTATTAGTCCCCCTGAGCTATTAGCTCCCCTGTTATTTTTTCCCCAATTTCGGTTTAACAGAGAGAAGATTTTTTCAACACATTTTCAACACATAATAGTTTTAATAACTCATCTCTAATAACTGATTTATTTTCTCTTTGCCATGATGACAGTAAATAATATTAGACTAGATATTCTTCAAGACACTTCAATACAGCTTAAAGTAGCATTTAAAGGCTTAATTAGGTTAACTAGGCAGGTTAGAGTAATTAGATAAGTTATTGTATATCCATGGTTTGTTCTGTAGACTATCGCGGGGAAAAAGCTTAAAAGGGCCAATAATTTTTACCTCAAAATGGCTTTTAAAAATTGCTTTTATTCTAGCCTAAATAAAACAAATAAGACTTTCTCCAGAAGAAAATTTTTTATCAGACATGCTGTAAAAAAACCCAAACAAAACTGATTTCAACTGCAATTCATTTGTTTAGCAACTTCTGACTTGTTCTTCACAACTTTTCATCATTAAAGTTCCTCCGAGTCACCTCCAGTTGTTAATAATAATAGTACAACAGCAAGCGCATCAAGTATGAAAACCTCCAAAACTTAAGGCTGTGTGCACTCAGTCTATAGAGGCTTGTCAACCTTGTTTCATTTCCCATGTTAATTTTTTCTTTTATTTAAAAAAGAAATTCCCAAGTGCTCTTTAACAGAGAGAATATTATTGTCAACACATTTCTAAACAAAATAGTTTAAATGACTAAATTCTAATAACTGATTTCTTCCGTAATCTTTGCCATGATGACAGCACATAATATTTGACTAGATAATTTGTAAGACATTAGTATTCAGCCTAAAGTGACATTTAAAAATGTAATTAGGTTAATTAGGCAAGTAAGATCTATTGGCCAAGTCATTGGTAACTGTAGTTTGTTCTGTATTTAAGAAGGCTAACAATATTGACCTTAAAAACTGCTTAAACATTTTAAAAACTGCTTTTATTCTATCCAAACTAAAAGAAATAAGACTTTCTCAAGAAGAAAAAAAAATACTTACAACATTTCAAAGGAGGGTGATACAGTGGCTAATGTGGTTAGCACAGTTGTCTCATAGCAACAAGGTTGCTGGTTTGAGTCCAAGATGGACCAGGATGGCTTACTGTGTGGAGTTGACATGGGTTTTCTCTGGGAGCTCCAGTTTCCCCCACAGTCCAAAGACTTGCGGTATAGGTGAATTAGAAAAACTAAATTGACTGTAGTGTATGAATGTGTGTGTGAATGAGAGAGTGTGTACATTATATTGTGTGAATATAAACATGGATTAACATAAACAAAAAAAAAACATTCATGTTGTGCAGTAAAATAATTTTATCCTATGTTTACAGAGCTTTAATAGTAAGGTTGTGGATTAAGCACCTATTTCTCAAACAAAAATAAATAAATAATCTACACTATGAACACAAATAGTAGTTTAATTTATGTCGCATTTTTGATCAGCATCATGAACTAATGATATTTGACTAAATTGACCCCTGACAGAAAGACTCCTGCTATATGAGTCAAATGGTGTAACCAGTTACACCCCTTGACATTTCAACTTAAAATGAAATTTGACAGGCATTATCAATAACATCTATGTAAGCACATGGGCTTGGTGGGAATATTTCAAATTTAACTTTTAAATATAATACTTATTTTTATAATTATGAACAATTATCAGTGCATTTCTGGGGTCTTACCATTTGACATGCATATCTAAGAATAGCTGACCATACCTTAAAAAGGTCAAAGTATCTCACATTTTAAAAAGAGTTACTAACCTTTGCATGCAGCAATTAGTCTTATCAAGAGTTCTTCTCTGTGATTCAATTTCCTGTCTAACTGTCTTGTGCACAATATTAACAAAATGGCTCAATAAATGGTGGTTACACCATCTTGACATTTCAGAAATTTGAGGTGACAGAAAAAATTCCCCAAATGAATTATAATATTTAAAACAATTGTGCTATATTTACCTTTATTTACTATTAAATATGTCTAATGTAAAATTATGCCAGACTAGCCGATACAATGTTTCATTAAGGCTTTCACATTTTTTAAACAAGGTAAACTATTTGGTACCAATTTTTTTTGGTTACACCACATTGACATTCTTGCAATAATCCCCTAAAAATTTTCTTAAAATGGATTAAAACCAAAAAATTAAACTTGGTCCTCAAAATAGAGAATGTATGCAAGTAATTTGCTTATTTATTTTGAAACTGTAACCTACTTGAATTTATTTAAAAGACATGGACACAAAAAAATGAGCGTCACGTCATTGACCCATATACATTTATGCACAATTTTAAACACTCTCAGAATTTTTATAGAATTTAAAATTTTAATAGTACTTAAAATCAATATTTTATTTCTTATTTGTACTGTTAAAAAACTCAACAATGCACATTTTTGATATAAAATATCTAGATCTGTGTATATCTTATATTATTATTATTTTGACAAAAGTTTTGCTGTTAAATTTGAAAACTATAATAACTTTTACAGCACTCCGGAAGATCGGAAAGTTCTAAAGAATATCATTTATTTGAATCAGAAATATTTTCTAAAATGTAAAATGACTGCATTCTTGCTAAGATAGAATAAAATATTTCTTTTCTAACATTTACTGACCCCAAACATTAGAACTGTTTCATATAAAGACATGTTGATGGTGATAGAATACACGACATAGGGAAAAAAGTCCAATATGAAAAAACACCAAATGGAAGGTGTTGAAATTCAACTCAAGCAATCAAACCAAGTGCACAAACTTTTCTCCCATCCCCTACCCCAGGTTTTTCTTTATTAACTACAACACTGGGCTTTTAAACTTTTTGTTGTTCAAAATCAATGCTGGGCTTCAAAGCAACACACTTTCCCTTCAAAGGCATCATCTGCGAATGTGCAGACATCAGACAAGACAATGCAGACAAACGCATGGGAGGATGCAGAGGGCATTCACTACTGTACCATAAGCACGATACAAACACAGCCATTTGCAAACTGAACAACACTAATCATCTAACAAATGCTCCAGGTTCACAAGATCAATTTACAGTCTGTGACTGACACTAAACATCAAGCTTTCAATGTGCAGAGGCCTGTACCATTTAAATGTGTATTAGTAACTATTTGAAACAAAAACAAACCATAGAGTTGTCCCTAAAAAAGTCCCACAGTCGGAAACATCAATGCACTGAGTTGTTTAATTGAATTTGTGTATTTGCCTCGGGTTACTATCAAAATGTTTTGTGATCATCGCTTTATTGATGTGGTAACAACTAAATAGATCAATAATCTACCGTCCAGCAGACTTGGATAACAGGTCAACATGTAATCTGCGCAAACCATATTCCTGAATGTTCTATATACACGATTCCTGCCACTATTTCGGCTGTGTAGGAAAGCTGCACAAATCCGACTTGAATTGAAAATTCTGATTAAAACTGATTATGATTCTCAGATGATTTTAAATAGACAACTAAACAATTACATGTAATTTACTAGCAGTTCTGAAAGAAGCTAACAACTGTAGTCTCTTATTTAAAATATGTAAACAATTTGAATGATAAGGAATGAATGAATGATTCAATGACTCACTAATATAAAATCAGTTTTATGACTGGATGAATCCGTTTTACTACTGGATGAATCAGTTTTTCTGGTTGTTTTGCTCAATACTTTTAACGGGAAATACTGGCATAATGATATAACTGATACAATCCTCATTTAAAGCTTCAATTTATGCTTTAAGGTTAATATACTTTTTATGCTAACAAAGATAGCAGTGACCAAACTATATGCTTTTATTTTAGTACTTTAGTACTGATAATTTACCTTTTCATAAAAGAAAAAAAACAATAATGTGAGGCTTCCAAGACTAAAGAATGAAGCTGTTTTATGACAACTGTTAAAAAGCAAATAAAAAAATGTTTGCATCGATGTCAGACTTGTCAGAGATTGAGATTTTTAAAATGATTTTTCATGCTGCTCTACCACACAGCAGAACCAAACAAAATGAACCCACAATGATGAATTTCTAAATCTGTTCCTGAACACAACACTGGAAAAAAGCACATTTGTCCATTGTATCAATAGGACCATTTACAAGACGACAAAACCAGATGCGCAAAAACCATTAAACAACCTTTGTACTCAATGGGAAAGATAAAAGTGGGTGAGTCTTTTGAAGTGCCTACAATAAATATCAGATGATTGCAGAATGAGCAATACACACACACGCTCACTCAGATAGTCCAGTCCCCATTAAACCTGTTTGTGAGCTCTGGGAGACCGAGGAGAACGGTAGCAGGAACAAAAACCTGCATTGTGCCTAACATCAATCTCCACATCAGCCTGAGCTCAGCACTCGCAATCGGCCTATTCAAAACTCCCATAATCCCTCCGGTCCTGCTCGTATCCACACAAAACACACAGTATGCAGTTACCATCCACCACCACGTGTAGCACTGGAATATCGATGAGCTCATCCACCACATTTCAGCATAGAAGATAAATGAAGATTAAAAATGAATGGCGATTTTAAAAATGTTTATTGTGCCTTTATCACCAAGATAGCAAACCAATGTTATTTTAATGACTAACATTTTAGTTTTTGTGAAGGCTTACTAACTGATTAGTTTAGCTAATTAAAGGATTTAATGACAATGAATTAAAGGTTTTAGTAGATCAACCAGTATCTGGTTAATGTGCAAATCGGATTCAACCAAAACAAGTCTTCACCATACAATAAATTTATGTTGATTAGTAATGCATCAATATTACTTTTTAACTAATACAGCTAATATTACACATTGAAATGCTCCTAAAAGATTACACTATGAAAGTAATGTCACAAAAACACACGCACACACATCTCTCGCTCTCTCTACATATAAAACACAATTATATCAGTCAAACTATGGTCCATAAAGTCAAGCTGTGAACATCAAACGCAAAATCAAATGACAGCATACAGGAAATGACTCATTTGTCCATTCTGATATATTAATTTACAGCTCTTGATCAATTCCAAACTTACACACGTGACACAGTACTGACCGCCCACACAATCTCACACATTTAATCGAAACCCATACATTTAGACTGAGACCAACACAACACTCAAACAAAATGGTCAAATGGTCAAAGAGTTCTTCTTACCCTTGCGTTTGAAGTATTTAATGACTGTCTTGAGCGAAGTCCCGATGAACACCATTATTCCAGTGTGAGTGTATGTGTGAGGCAGGTGGATCCTGTGAACAACTGTCACGGCCTCCCAGTACAAGGGAGAACTGGACAAGTAGTGTGTCGAAAACCTGTGTCCTCTTGCCAACAAGTCAGTATGTGCCTCTTCTCATTTGATCACTGCTTATCGCTTTTACAATGAGCCCCTCCTACATACACACATACACACACCCCCTCAACCCAACCCTGGGAAACACCTCCTCCTTCCTCCCTCACACACACAATCCCTGGGGCTGGGCGGGAGGGGTGCAGTTTATGCCCCTCTGTTCATCTGTGCTTCGGTTACCAAGCATCTCTTTAGTAGAGCTCATCTAGAGTATCCACCCTGATGCTGTTCTAATACGAGACAAATCACAAATGAGATCTCGATAATCTCTACAGGGTTACTTCAAGACTGCAATTAGCAGGAATTGAGTTTTGCTAAAATCTTCTTTTGCTAAAGTTTTCTTCTAAGAAGACCATAAACTGACATTTGTATTCTAGGTATAGTATGTTATCGCAGTTTTGTGTCAAACTGCTGAGATTTGCCAGGTTCAGAAAGTTTTTGTTACTTTCATACGTGAAAAAATTGAAACATAATATCTTGACCTTTCCTTTAGGGCAGAACTTAGATTAAGATGTTCTTCTTCTGAGAAAAAATAAATCAATATAAATATTCAATATAAACTCAAATATTTCTTAAAATAAACAGATGTCAGAGAGAATAAAACAAAACATGTTTTTGAGGTGGACAAATGTTCATGTGCTAAATATGGTTGATTTATTCATTTAAACATTCAGTACAAGGACAAATATTGTGGGGAAAACTAGTCTGTTTTCTATTTCAATAAATTTTAAAATGTCTTTTATTCCTGTGATGCATAGTGTCATGATCATTTAAAAGCAATTTAAGTACATGGATTTAGTCCTCAAGAAACATAATTTAATTAAAAATTAATGTAGAATTTTTAAACATACAATATATATATATATATATATATATATATATATATATATATATATATATATATATATATATATATATATATATATATATATATATATATATAAATAACAAATAAATTAATTTAATAGATATTAATGAGTTTAACTCTATTATACTGTAATAAAACATGATCTTATTGAAAACATTTAAAAAACATTTGTAGCATTGTAAGTTTACATATATTAATATACAGAAATTTTATTAACATTACTAAAGTTCAAAACTTATTTACCTTGCTGTTAAAAAGCTAATAAAAATGACTGTATTAATGTTTGACATGCGATTTGGTAATGATTTTTCAAGAAAAATAAAAGTTGTTTTTTTTACAATAATGTTCTAAATTTATTTTTAAAAATTCATTTAGAATTCTCTTACATTTTCTGCAGTATTAAGTATTAATTTTATCATGGAATAAGTCATCATAGATCCCATGCCAAGCTAATAATCATTTTTAAAATGATTTTATATTTTAATATTACTATTTTCAAACTACAAATTTAAGAAAAATGTATCCAAATATTATGAGTAAAAAATAAAAACATTTGTAATCTTAATTTAGGGGAATATGTCACCCTGTCACTAATAGTGCCTACTTTTATGTCTCCAATACATTTTAAAGGAAACATCTGTTACATACGTACAAACTCATGTGAGTTTCCTGAACAACCTCAAAGCAAAAAAACTCTCACTTCAGACTCTGATGCATTGCTTTTATCTGTTGCAACAAATGTGTGTTCATCTGCTCTGTGTGTTCGCATGTGTGCGCATCCGTCTCAGTCTCCGCTGGGGGACAGAAGGAGCGAGTCTCCCACTGATAAGCCGGCTTGCCATGTTAGTATACAGCCACTGAATCTAGACCACTGGAATATAGATCACACATACACACACACAATCTGCCCATTGTCTACATGTGCCCGCACGCACACACACACACACACACACATACACACACACACACACACACACACACACACACACACACACACACACACACACACACACACACACACACACACACACACACACCATGACCCTGTTTCTTTTCATTACGAGGGGGTGTGGAGGGATCTGAAAGGAAAGGGGGAAGACGGGTGGGTAAATTTGGACCTGAATGGGGTTGCAAATGATTACTGAACTAGAGGAGGTAATGCATTGACCACCCCTCCCCCTTAAATATCCCAATCACCCCCTCAGCACGCCAAACTCATCTAGCTAGGTCATTCCTGAGCTTTTTTCTCGCTTATCTACCTTTTTCATGACACCTGCATTTTAAATTATAAGCTGCACTTCCAGCTTTTCTCCAGGACTCATTTTCAATTATAATAATGTATTTTATATGATATATTATAGTTTAGGGCAGTGCAAAGGCTCAGTGGTTAACATTGTCACCTCAAAGCAAGAAGGTCACTGGTTTGAGCCACGGCTGTGTCAGTTGGCATTTCTGTGTGGAGTTTGCATGTTCTCCCCTTGTTTGCGTGGGTTTTCTCCGGGTGCTCTGGTTTTCCCACAATCCTAAGACATGTGCTACATGTGAATTGAATAGGCTAAATTGGCCATAAGGTATGATTGTGACTGTGAGAGTGTATGGGTGTTTTCCAGTACTGGGTTGCAGCTGGAAGGGCATCTGCTGTGTAAAACATATGCAGGATAAGTTGGCGGTTCATTCTGTTGTGTACTATGTCGAAGTAAAACAAATTAATGATATTATAGTTTTTTATCATTATTAGTATTTTTATTTATTTGTGTATGTATTTATCAAATTTCTAATTTATTTTTTATTTTATATGTATTATATACTCACTATACTATTTTATTCATCGTTTATATAATGGTCGATGCTTTGACAATACTTGCCAAGTCATGCCAATAAAGTTCTTTTGAATTTGATATATTATTTATTCGTCAATAAAATAATGTTCCATAACTTATTTTATTGTTAACTTATTATCACAAGCATCATATCTGTCGCCAAAGCTATTTTACGCCTACTGTCTTTTGTTCACCCAGATTATTTTTACTCATTTTATCTATAAAGTTAAATAATGTTGAATTGACAGGGAGTACAGAAATAGTTTTATGGTTGTTGCTTTGGGGTTATTTGGGGGTCTGATGAGACTTCTGAAAGCTGCCTTTTAATATTTGACTGATGAACCATGAAAAAAATAATGCCACCTCATTGTACCACTTAAAAAAATACTTCAATTCATGGTTTGCATAATTTACTCATAAACTTCATGTATGCAAAGCATCATAAGATGCATGAAAAAGATGTATATTTGTTTAATGAAAGTCTTTATGTTTAACTAGTAAATCTGTAAGAGGAAACAAGCTTGCGTTGCTCTAATTTACGCATTGCCAAATTAAAACAGTAAGGCTTTTCTCTGCGTACGGTCCACATCCGGCCTCTTTCTCTGCATCTCGAGTCTATTCTCTCTGCACGTGTGTGTGTTTGTGTGTGTGTGTGTTGCAGGCTGGCTGCTTGTCCATGCTGTCTGGCACGTGTACAGTAGCAGGATTATGCAGCTCATGCGGGTCGCAGTAATTAACACGCTATTGTTCTGGTCTCACTCTACAGACGGCTCAACATCTCTGTCTGTCACTGCAGGATTACAGTCATAACAGGCTGCTGGTGATCTGTGTGCGCTGTACCATCAGTTTGATGTACCTCATGCTTGGTCACTTTAGTAGATGTTTGCAACAAGAGCACAAATGTTGGTTTGCTTCGTTTAGACGTGAGGCACGTTTGCTCATTAGTGTCAGAAATGTATTCATGAGATTTCAGGGTGAATTTGACCAACAGCCAATCGGAGAGCTTGAAGCTTTCCTCTTTTCACACTTGGTCTGGGCTCTTTGCTTCTGAAAAATCAACACTCTCATTGTGTTAAGTGTGTTTGTAGAGAGGTGTTTTATGACTTTCTCAGTTCAATTTTCTATATAAAAACAAAAAAACTAAGCAACATAATATAACAAGAGTTTAAGAATTTTGAAAAGTTTAAAACTGTCACACTGTCACACTATCATGTGTATGATTTTTTTCCAGCAGAAAAGATATCCAAAGATGCCATTTTAAATTGAAAAGAAATCTGTGTTTTCAAAACTAATGAAGACTGCAGAAGTCAACGATTAATTTGAATAATTTAGCCTGACATTTTTACTGCAACAAAATATTTGTAATGTGAAGGGACTCTGACAAGGAAGCAATGGTCAACACAGGTGAAAACAGAAGTATACAAGAAATCCAGAGTCGTAGTCAATAAACAGGCAGATGATCAAAAGGCAGGCAGAATACAACGTAAACATACAAAGAAGGCGAGGGTCAAAAACACAACAAGGCAAGGGAATTGCACCGTAATGTTCACAAAAGCAGTATAAAAAGACTCTAAAAACACCATGAGTGTGTGTTTGAGAGCTGTATGAATACTCTGTTTAAATAGTCCTGAACAACTTCAGCTGTGTCTGTTTGCAATCATGGGGATCTAGGCCAGGTGTGTGAGTGGTGCATGACTGGATGTGTAGTTCTTTTGCTGGCAGATTTGTAGTTCTCCAGCAATCTGCATAGGCTAGATTGCTGGTGACTGTGACAATATTATAAATGTTTCTCAAAATAAAATATTTTGTATTGTTGTTTTTTACCCATACATTTAAAAAGAATATATTTTAGAGCAGTAATCACAATACCGTGGAACTGTGATATTTTTATCCAAAGTTATTATACCGTCAGAATCTTATACCGACCCTTGCCTAAAGCCTGGTTTATACTTCTGCGTCAAGTGATCAACGCGACTCACGGTGCATGCAATGCGAATTCGAGACCGTGCATTTTATACTTCTGTGCGCTGTTTGTGTTTCTGTGCAATAACACTTCTGAAACGCTAGTTGGCAGCAGGTGTTTATGTTCCTTTGTGTCAAGTTTCTTCACTGGTGTTTTTTTTTTTATTTAAACGGTAAAATGTTCAAGTGGCTCAAATTCAATCATTTTGATGGGGGAAGCGGCAGACATGCAACAACTTTAATCATAAAGTAAACACAAAACAACAATTTTCATCTAGACCTCCTTCATGGACTCGACACTTGTAAACACTCGCTGCATTGGGCTCACGAGGCTCTCACCTCCGCCCACACTAGTCAGTGCTACCAAGCTGCCCAATCACAGAGCTTGCACTACACGCCGTTGCGATGCATTTAGATTAAATTGAATACAATTTTATATTTAAGTGAATTTTCTTTTTTTTAAAACCTTTACACATACCAAATGCTTTAGGATTCTAACAAATTGTCATAACGTGTTTGAATCTTTTATTATTTTAGCTGTCTTATATGAAAAAATAAAGTATTTGTGATTAAGCTTATTTTAATACTTTAGTTCCCTCTTCAAACAGGCTATACCATGGGATTGATCAAAATGATATAGCAAAATGGTTTAGCATTCATAAGTCACATATATGTATTTTTAATTCAAGTCTCTTATGCATTTTAATACTCATCTCTGCTTTTGTCCTTCTCTCTATTTCTCTGTCCTCTAATAAAGTTCTATTCTCCCCATTTCACATTCGTTCTCCTGCCATTGCTTTTGATGCTTATTAAAGTAATCCCTATTGATTTTTTCCCCTGTTTTTTCTCCTCAGACCCTCTCCCGTGGGTTTGTTGGTCTGATCTTAAAAGCATTCATCTGATTTATTGTAGAAAAACAGAAACAGAGAGTGAGTGTCATGAACGACCTGCAGCACTGAACCTGTTGTTGCTGTTTGTTCAGTGTACTGAGGTCAGCAAACACATACTAAACACAAACGCAGCTGTCTCTGCTACCACTTACACAAACATTCTGCTTTTTCAATCTGCGAGAAAAGAGAAAGTCAGGGTCTTTTGCTTTTTTGCAGGCTAGTTTGGATAGGTTTGCAAAAAAAATAAAAGTAGTTTTAATAAACCTTTGAACGTCATAGAGAAAAATAGACATAATGAAGTACAGTATAGGTCAGGATTTCAGAAATGCTGGAGATTAAACACAAGAACAAACACTCATAAATCCACCTATAATTGAAGGTTAGTTAGAAAGATGGGTTTCTTTTCTTCAAGGTCAGTTTTAATGACACAGGGCTGCTTTCCCACATGAAATCATACAACTCCCAAGAGACTCATTTAGACAAACAGGCACTTGCCCACTATGCATTTGCCTCTTTCTTTATCACTTTTGTCTGCCCTATTTCAATGACTGACCTGGAAACTTAGTAATCATAGGACCTCAATAGAAAGACAGCATTTAATAGCTGCCTGTGTATAATCTCACCTCTAGATTAACCAAATATTCATTAATCTCCTTTTTCTCTTTATTACTATTTTACAATTATACATTGCATTTTTTATTCCTTAATAGCTACTACCAGTGTACATTCATTCATAAACATTCTGTTGAATCATTATAAATTACCTTGCATACGATCAATCATTATCAATTACTCACACTGTGATATCACACCCTAAAATGCTGTTGTATTTTAAGACATAAGACAAGTTTTTGTGGCTAAAATACTTTAGTATGTAAGACTATTTCTTTGTGCATGTCATCCCAAAATTAATTATGAATGTTCTTTAGAGGAAAAAGCCACTGATACACAAACTTGCAGATATTAGAGAGCTAGAAAGAGAGTATGTGTATGTGTGTGTGTGTGTGTGTGTGTGTGTGTGTGTGTGTGTGTGTGCTCGCAGGTGTCTGGGTGCAACTGAATTGTCTAGTAAATGCCACTGACATTCACTTTCTAAACGTTTGTCTTGTTACACTTTACAATACCCTGCCAGCATTTTGTGTGCCATGTATTCGCTCACTCCACATACACTCACATCACTGTAGTTCGTATTGTGTTTGGTTTGGTTAGAGTCCCTACATAATGAACTCTAAAATATGAGCTAAATTAGGTTTTATATAGACTAGTGTGTTTCATTTTAAAATGAATGTTTCAGAATGAAAATGCTTCTCGGCCAGACTAGCGTTTTGATTGCATTTACGAAAAACAATCTCCATCCACACTATACAGCCTAAAAAACACATGATAGATGACTATTTACGCTGACTAAAAATGGGCACATTTTGCTGGCATCCATAATTGTAGGCTATCACTTGTGTGATGGTCACATGAGATAGGCTTGACAAATCAGGGAATGATACGCAATACTCTAGATGACCAGTAAGAGAGTGATTGTGGATAGCTGCCTTTACTGAAACACCCCTGTGTTTTAGTCCATCTACACTGAAACAGAACACTAGCATCTCCAAATTAAAATGGCATTTTTGCAACATATTCTGCAAACGTAGCCCTAAATAGGGTTCTAGAGAACGTGAATTTTGTAGCCAGAGCTACGTATGGCTGAATTTTGTCTTTAAAACGAATGCTAAAGGGCAGGATGACCGTCATTCCTTTTCTTGCTTCCCAGCTGACCGCTTACCTCCGGCTTTACCTTACTGGATTTTCTACTGTTACCAGTTTGTTCGGTAGCTCGACATGTACGTTGACAGACTTGAGACACAGAGCAGATCTGACCGTGACAAAGGGGTTGGAGTACAGAGACGAACAGTTCTAGAAAGCAGGTAAGACAAAAACAAAAGCTAAAAATAAAATAAACAAGTAAATAACAGGGTGAGAATGTGGAAAAATCTGAAAACGTGTTAAAAATCTGTTTTCTTTCTCTTCTTCCTTTTTTCTTTGTTGATTTTTAAAACATTGCAGTTGAGTTTAGGGTAGGGGTGGGCAGGTCAATCGGGGCTTTTTAAAACACTATTGGTTGGGTTTAGAGAAGGGAGAGGGATTGGTCAGTCAGTAAATCAGTCAGTCAACAGCGGCCTCTGGTGGATTTACGCAAGAACAGCAGGCACGAATGGCACTCGTGTGAGACATTTGAGATCTTAAAAAAACGTACACAGCGGCCTCTGGCGGATTCGCAAAAACAAAAACTGCAAAAAAACTCAAATGATTTTGCTTTCTCCAAAAATGTATAAAGGGATACGTAATCAGAACGAGCCTTTTTCGAAAACCATTTTCGAAACACTCCAAAATAGTTTGTAAAAGCTCCAAACGCATTAGCGTAAACGGCACTCCCATTTAGTACTCCCAAAAGCCAAATAGCTATAATCATTGCTTGTTCCTAAAGTGCAAACACAGCCAAAAGCAGGAAATTATGCTAGTTGTTTTAGAAACTATGAAAAAGGTCGTCCAACGTGAAAGCCAAAAACACCATAAATCATTTGGTGAAGTAATGTGAAGGTTCCTAAAAATAACAGAATGTCTTGAAAAGACCATCATCCAATCAGAATTAAGCATTAAAAAGTATAAAAAGAAACCTAATGTGGAACTGATGAGGTCATGATCATGAGTCAGGAGGAATCTATTGTTGGTGCGCGCACACACACACACACACACACACACACACACACACACACACACACACACACACACACACACACACACTTTTAGAGCTCAAAGACTTTGTATTTACCCATAACAAATCACTCAATTCCTCACTATGAGACACAGTAGCTGTAAAACACTTATCAACCGTCTACTGCCACACATGAGACAAGAGAAATCTGCATAAACACAAACATCAGCTACTCGCTTCTGAAAGAAAGACAATAAAAAGCTGCAGGCCTGAAAAGTGTTAGAAATCAGCCAAAGGCTTATTAGCATTCTGTTTGATTTGCAGATAACACTAGTTAACTGAGGAATGGGCTTCCGGGAGGACAGAACAACACCACTCTGGTGTCTCCTCGAGTTTGTTGGTCCATGCAGGAGTTGTGCTTTATTGTGCTCTGTCCTGAAAAGGAGACTCAAGGCAAGTCTAGCCGTAGCGTGTCTGCATGAGTGTGTGTGCGTATGAAAGGTCAGGCATTGTGTTGAATAATAGGCTTGGGCCTCTCAGTGAAGGCATTCCCTGCTATTGTATCGTCGATGTGAATGTTTGATGGTTAATGCTAGAGTGAATAAAGCATAAGCTCACTGAGGGAGGAGAACCTTCAAGAGACTATAAACACCATCAGATCTGATGAGACGAATAAAGTTCTGAAGATAAAGCAGGGAGGAAAAGCAGAGATGGCAGAAAAAAAGAAAGAAAAATGACTCCCTTTGAAGTAGAGTTGTTCAGAAGCCACACCTTGGTGAGAACACAACGAAAAGCTGAGCATGAAAGAGAGATGCAATAAAAAGCGGAAAGATCAGACAGAACAGGAAATAATTACTGTTAATGCTGATTTATGAATGACGGAAAATTCCTTCATATCAATAGTTGAAGAGCGGAAAGTTTTCTGAGAAATTAGGTCAAAGTGCAAATTTTCTTGCAGCTCCACAAATGTTTCTCTGACGAAAGACCATATATGAATTACTAGCTGTTTCTATAAAATGATCAAAACCCTATCATAATTGATTATAAATTACACATATATATATATATATATATATATATATATATATATATATATATATATATATATATATATATATATATATATATATATATATATATATATAGAATGATGTCACGCGGCCACCATTTTAAAAGCAAAATCAAGGCTGCGGTGGGAAAAAAACCCGGAAGTATCACCTGGAGTTACACAGAAACATTGTGTACCTAGCTGTATATCCTATCAGCAAAGAGAAAGTGACACAAATTTATAATTTCACCACCTTCTGAGTGACCCAAAGTTCTGTTCGGAATGGATAATGAAAATAAAAAGGTATATCGGACCTCATTTTCAGCTAGTTAGCTAACATTTTCTTTCCCAAACACACGTTTTAGATGCCATTTTGAAACCCAAGTTAATGAACTGATTTGCCGCTATATTAGGCTGAATTTCGGGACTGAATTAAAAAAATTTCCCATTTCCCGCTAACATTTTAAGCACGGTTGAGCGCGTTCTTAAACAGCACTGATTTGCTTTAGTGCTCACCAGTGCTCAACAGAAATGAATGTGATTGGCCGTAAAAGTCATCAGTTAACCACACTTCACTGATGTTTACCGAGTGCAAACACATACGAGTGATCCACTGATGACTCGACTGATGTTCGCGGCTTTAAAATCAGCACAGTTTAAGAACGTGCTCAGCGGCGCCTAAATGTTAGCGGGAAATGGACGTTTTAAAACTTCAGTACCGGGAAAACACTATTACAGACAACACGAAGGTGTGCTACAGAGGACTGCACTGTTTTCTCGCTCACCAAGTTACATGGGCTGAAGCAAGGAAGTGTCACCCCGGTGTTTACCTGGTGCCATGAACTGAAGCCTATGAAGACACTTAAGCGTATTACTCTTAAAGAGATTGTGAATTTGTTCGATGCCTAATATGCTTTGAATTGTTTAAATTAAACTTAACTGAATGATATTAAAGTGATGTTCACACCATTTCTGCATTTTGAAATTGTGTCAACAGCTAGAGGTTTGTAGTCCACAGCATAATGCAATGTTTACAGTGCTGATCCTGTACTTTGGGGTTTCTTCCCACCGCAGAAAGTTTTTCTTTGAGAGCAATATTGGCACTGTGTTTATTTTGATTTATGTATTAACTACTTATAATTAACAAGTCAACAAAACAACCAAATTTATTATTTGGAGGATTTTCCCAACTACTGTTATGTCTTTAGCTTCTTGCACCCCAGGAACAGTCATGTCTGGGCATTCCTGTTTTCTTTTTCTAAAGCAGAACAGCCACCCCAGCTGGTTATAAATAAAGGCAATGACAGTCTGTTTTCTGAAGACAAACAGGCGTGTAAAGGCCAGCAAGTAGTATTTTCTACAGGACACCAGGCGGACAGTTGTTAATGTGTCCCTCTCACATATAAAGTCTTTTCAGCAAGTTTGTCTCTGAGGAGTTAAAGCCGTTAGAGCCGTTTATTTGGACACTGAGGCGGTTTTGTTCAGACATGATGAGAGCGGTAATTCTGTTTGTTTTGCATGGAGATTTAAGGCCTGGATAAAGTGGACTGTGCCTTTCTGTTTCAGCTCTATTAAAGGTAAATAATTTGACACATATAACACATACAAACTATATATATATATATATATATATATATATATATATATATATATATATATATATATATATATATATATATATTTAATTTGCATATTCAAATCACATACAATGTGATTCACAAACAATTCAAAATGTGATTCACCAAATCACAAACATGTTTTTATATATATAGTCAGATTTATTATCCCCCGTTTGATTTTTTTTTCTTTTTTTAAATATTTCCCAAATGATGTTTAACAGAGCAAGAAAATTTCCACAGTATGAGAAAGTCTTATGTGTTTTATTTCAGCTGGAATAAAAGCAGTTTTGAATTTTTTAAAAAACATTTTAAGGTCAATATTATTAGCACCTTTAAGCTATATTTTCTTCCAATAGTCTACAAAACAAACCATCGGTTTAAAATAACTTGCCTAATTACTCTAACCAGCCTAGTTAACCTAATTAATTTAGTTAAGCCTTTAAATGTCACTTTAAGCTGTATAGAAGTGTCTTGAAAAATATCTAGTCAAATGTTATTTACTGTCATCATGGCAAAGATAAAATAAATCAGTTATTAGAGATGATTTATTAAAACTATTATGTATAAAATTGGGTTGAAAAAATCTCTGTTAAACAGAAATTGGGGGAAAAATAAACAGTCTAATAATTCAGACTTTAACTGTATTTGTAATAAATTTTTAAACTTATGTAAATATATATATATTTATATTAAATAAATAAATATAATTAAAAGAACTTTACAAACAGTATCATAACATAAATACACAGATTTCCGTGAATAAATTCTCTATTTTGTGTATTACTTCTGTGAGTTTTAGTACTGGTAGTGCATGAACTGGTTTGACCCTTTTTAGAACTGGATTGACACCGTGGAACCACATGTGAAAAAAAGGCATAGTTTGAATGCACACTTTAAGATATCTGCCAAATGTATGACTGTGTTTTGCATTTGTGCATCTGCCTGCAGCTCATGTACAGCAGCTGTCTGAGGGGAGCCATTACTAGAGGAAAGCTTGAGTTTGAGCACCAGTCTCATGACACCTCATCAGCTGAAGATGTTCCATTGCGATGACCTGCCAAAACACACAAACTCTCCGTTCCCCCAATGCACAGAGATTTAGAAGGTAGAAAGCATGGAAACAAGAGAACCTCTCTCTCTCTCTCTCTCTCTCTCTCTCTCTCTCTCTCACATACACACACACACACACACGCACGCACGCACACACGCACGCACGCACGCACGCACGCACGCACGCACGCACGCACAGTTAGTTTTGGAGTTCTCTCCATAGAAATATTGTATCTTATACTGTAAAAACAGAATTATATAATTAGGTTGACATAGCGGAATGAACCGACAACTATTCCGGTATATGTTTTATGCAGTGGATGCCCTTCCAGGCGCAACTCAGTAATGGGAAACACTTGTTTACCCAATTCACTTGCATGTCTTTTGGACTGTGGGGGAAAGAGTAGCACTCAGAGAAACCCACACAAACACGGGGAGAACATGCAAACTCCACACAGAAATGCCAACTAGCCTACCGGGACTCAAACTAGAGACTTTCTTGCTGTGAGCCAACCATTAAGCCACCTTGCCACCAGAAAACCTGTGATAATTCACATAAACCAGCTCAATATAGTAATATCTAGATCCTATCCATGTCATTATACAAATTTATGTCCTTGTAAACCTCCAAAACCAGTACACACACACACACACTTGTACAGCTATTTTTATGGGGACATAATGACTTTTTACTGTACAGACTGCATACTACGTCCTACCCCAACCCTAAACCCAAATCCAACCCTCACAAAACCCATTTGGCACTTTTACGTTTTAAAAATACTTGATTCTTGATCATTTGAGCCATTTTCCTTATTGGGGACCAAAACAAATATCACCACAAGCCCAAAATTCACTGGTATTTTATACATGATGAAAACACACACCTCTAAGCTTACTAAATGTTCTTGCAATGTGGATTTAAGCGACAGGACAAGTTATCGACAGCAGTCTTTGTCTCAAGCCCTTTGTGCATTAAATGCAGAAGGTGCTCATGCTGGCTATTAAAGGTCATGGGGATAATATGCCAATACAATCTTTTAAAGACTGTGTGCCTGCCTGATCACATGATCAGCCTCTAATGCAGCTCATTGAATTCATCACAGTGGACAAGCTGTCTAGTCCTGTTTATGCTAATTTTTTAGACAAAGACTGCACAGCAAATGCACATGCTTTGATTTACTTGACAAATTCAATAAAATGAACAACATCAAGACAATTATTTGAGATTAAAGTGCCTTTGATAAAGATGTCTGGCAGGTTGTGACCTGAATTTTACAGTAGCCATCAATCAAACTGTACATGTTAACTGTACTAATTAGGCTTATTAATTACTTCACATTTCATTGCACAGAAATATTTATGCCTATTAGCACTGATGCAAAAGAACTACAAAACAAAATATACAGTAATCCACTAGTGGTCAAATGTGATGCACTACTAAACAAAAAGGAGTTGCTCATACTTGTACATTATTACTTAAAAGTCTAAAACTGCATTAAATGTATTATAAATATAGTAAAACTATAATATTGTGATTATTTAAAATAACAATGTTTGATGGTTGACTGTTTCCTAAGATTAGTAAAAAAAACATATATTAAGAACAAAATCTAAATCGCAACATTGCATCTCACAAAATCTCACTTTTTTCATTTCAAACTGAATTTAAATCACATTTTTTTCTCAAGTTTATTTCTCATATTTTCATATTTTCCACAGAACTGAGAGATATAAATTTGCAATCACGAGTTAAGACAATTGCCATAAGTCACTGTAATGGAGGCCAGCTAGTAAAGTGGTAGGGCTGTGCAATCAATCGGAAATCTGGTTTCGATTTCGATTTTGGCTTCTAACGATAATGGAAAAACATTAATCGAGATGAACAATTATTCCATCATATACCGCCCCCTTTCCAGTTGTACACATTTGTTGCTCTGCAAAGCTCAGTTCCACGTGAAAATGACTAAAAGCATGTACTGTAATGTAACTTTTGCAGCACGGGATGTGCATCATTTATAATTTTAAAAGCGCGAAAAAGCACATGCTCTCTGTGTGTGCGCACCGCGCTTAGCCTTGGACAGGCTCGGAGAGGAGCAGAGCACAGAACACATCTAATCTTAATGTGAACGCTTTAATGGTCAAATACATGCACATGTCAGAGTGCGATGTTTAGTGATTATTCATATTAACCCTCATTTGTGTAATAAACAAACAAGTTTAGAATCAAAAGACATGTGAAAGAGAAACCATATCAGAGCGGCACTATTCTTAAAGTAACAGCGCGCAATATCCCTGCTGCTGTCTGTTTTTATTATTGATCAAACAACAAAAGGAGAAAATCCCTCACTGCTCTTGACTGAAGACTTTTTGTAGCTCAAGTTTTTTTCTTACAGTGAAGATGCTTAAAGCACAGTTTAAACATTACAGATTTAATAACTCAATTCTTTTATCTTTGCTATGATGCATTATATTTTATTAGATATTCTCCAAGATGCTAGTATTTAGCTTAAAGTACTATTCAAAGGCCTAATTAGTGTAATTAAGTCATTGTATAACAGTAGTTTCTTCTGCAGACAATCAAAAATATATATTTCTTAAAGGGGCTAATAATATTGAGCTATTAAAATAGGTTTCAGAATATTTAAATCTGCTTTTATTCTAGCCAAAATAAAACAAATAAGACTTTTTCCAGAAGAAAAATATAAGAAATTATGTTTAAAATTCCTCCGTTAAACATAATTTGAGAAATATTTATGTGTAAAAAAAAAAAATCACAGAAGGGTGAATAATTTTGACTTCAACTGATAATCGTTTTGAATAATCGTGATTACAATTATGACCAAAATAATCGTGATTATGACTTTTCCCCATAATCGAGCAACCCTATAAAGTGGTATGCAGGTAAACCCTTAACTCCTCTAACCTCAAAAGGTGCATTAGCAACAGACGTTAGTGCCATGGTCTTTAGCCTTCTTGTTAGAGCAACCAACACCCATGCATAGAATCACTGGTTTGGTCCCAGCTCACACTTGGTGAGGTGCAGTTGGACCGGTGGGTTACACGTGGAGGCTCGTCGGGGATGGGTGTGAAGTTTGGGGGGTGAGTGTAATGGAGGACAGCTAGCAAAGTGCTATGCAGGTAAACTTCACCCCTCTGACTTAAAATGTGCACTAGCAACAGATGCTAGGGCCATGGTCTTTAGCCTCCTTGTTAAAGCAACCAACTCCCGGCCACAGAATCGCTGATTCGATACCAGCTCAGACAGGTTTGGGTGCAGTGGGACTGGTGGGTTACATCACAAATAAAAAATAGAAGTCTGATTGGTCAGAAAAAAATTGCTTTTAAAATAAAATCAGAATTAAGAAATAAAAGGTTAATCTTTACATTTTTAATTGTATTGTGTAGCAGAAACAAACTTCCACAATGTTCATTCATTTGAAGTTTAAAGTAAGTCAATAATAAATAGCCTCATCATATTATTGGATCATCAGATTGTACTATTAAGATGCACAGAATGTGTGCATTAATGAAATGGAGAAGAATTGAACCATCTTCGCTCCACTAAGGCCATGCCTTATCCAACCCAGCAAGCGTGGCTCAACCAATCAACAGTGACCCCAAAAGAGTCAGACTAAATCGAAGAGTGTCAAATGCAATCTATGAGCTGCTGGATGTAGGCCATATTAGGAGATGATAAGCAGCATGTGGCTAATTTGCCCATATAGCTCGTAATCATGGTGATGGGAGATCTCGAGTCAAAGAGGGTAAATAGGTCTGATTCCAATGTGCTGGAGCAAACTGACCCATTTTTGCCACTATAGACAGGAATCGGTGCTCTATAGAGAGAAATGGAGCACAATTAAGTTATAGTCTGCATCCGGTGTTTAAACTTTATCTATGACGAAACTGGGAAATTGAAGAGCTCTTTATAGGACACTTCCAACACAAAAACTTTGTCAAACCTAACAAACTGTGAGAAAAAGAAGCCAATTAGTCAAACGCAACCATGTGCTAGATTTCCAACACCATTTTAGTCAGATTTCCACTGAGACTTCAGCCACAGGGAGAAAATGGAGTCATTGTTGCTGTGGAAACGGGATGTGATGATGCCAGGATGTACCAATGGGACATCAGTCTATCCCTTTTGTCATTAACGAGAAATCAGTGATACTGAGCACATATCTTGAATGCACAGACAAATATACATCCATAGACAGAGACAGATCTATTTATTTACAGCGAAAATCAAAATTAGAGAAATTCTAGATATGTAACATGTTAATGTTACATATATTAATGTTACATATTAATGTTACATATATTCTGAAGTTAAATTGTATCTGACAACCCTGTTTAACTAGGAGACAAGATTCAAACGGTCGTTTCAGTCATCACAAGAGAAGTTGGTCCAAATATAATCTAAAAATCCTTTAAACGGATTGTTTACCCAAAACTGAAAATTCAGTCATCATTTACTCACCCTTCAGTTGTTGAAAACCTGTTTGACTTTCTTTCTTTTGTATAAACAAAAGAAATACATTTTGAAGAAAGCTGAAACCTGTAACCATTGACTTTCATAGCATTTGAAAACACAAGTTTTCAACTTTAATTAAAATATTTTCTTTCGTATTCGACAGAGTAAAAAACACATAAAGGTCTAGAGCCACCTAAGGGTGAGAAAAAAATGTAAAAGATTTTTATTTTTGGGTGAACAAAGTCCACTGAAAAGGCTGGTCATGCATTAAAGACAATGTGATCAATCTCAATGGCCGATCAGCTCAATACTGCAGTTGAAATTGCTCACCAGTTCAAGACTAAACAGGGTTTAAGAGAATACAACTGCAAAACCTACAAAGCTATTCCATGAACCTAAAAGTCTTGAAATAATGAAATGGCCTACACAGAGTCCTGATATGAACATGAAAGTTCTAGCTAAAAAAACACATGAAGAATGAGAATAAAGAAGAGCAGAACAAGTAAAGTAAATCAAAGCATGGGTTTTCACACGACTTGCTGTGTTTAACCTTCAATTTTTTGCTCTTTTCTTTCTTTATGTTATCATCATTAGACTATTTATGATGAATGACGCATTTCTGACGAAATACCTTGGTAATTTTGCAAAGAAAAAAAAACTTTTCTACATAGTATCGCCTCAACAAGTGACAACTAATTTTTGAATGATGAAGATAGTTAATAAACCACTTTGGGCCACAAAGATAGAAGCATGAGCATACAGATGAGCAAATGAACAGGCTTTTAATAAGTAATATACACGTGACAGCTACAACATTTGCCATAGATATTCATCCCACATTAAAACATGGCGCTTAATTATCCACCATTATGCCAGCAGTGAAAATATTCAAATAGGCATCTCTGAGGACACCTGCATTTGGAGAGACTCATTTTCTTAAGTGGCAAATAGACTCACAAGTGCAGCTCAAGTGTGAGGGGCTGTGTGAAGGGGTTTGTATATTCTGTAATCCTATGCCACAAACCCGTCCGCTGTCTCTGAATTATGCAAGGAAAGATGGAAGCAGGGGTTCAAAATCACTCAAATCTCCCCCTCCTCCTCTGTCTCTTGTGTCCTATCAATATGATGAAGCACCAGAGATGAAAAAACAGAGTTCATTTCTTATAGATCCTAAGACCACTTTGATAACCTGCCTCTCCTTCCTCGAGGATTCCCAAAGGAGTCTGGGTAATTCACTGATCAAATATTGAACTTTAAAACACCTCTGGGATTACCTTTGACAGGGCCAACATATTTCAATTTAACGATAAAAGACATTTCTGGCATCCAAAAAGGTGTAAATGTTTGCAACACAAATGCAAATTTGAGACAGAAAGACTTATCACTAATGTTCAATTGCCTTAAAAACCGTTTGCATTATGAAAATCATTTTGAGGCTGGTGTGGCAAAATCAGGAGAACATAGGATCAGCCATTTACATTTTAATTGTTATTAGCCTATCATAGGTCAATGAACATATATGTCAAAGGATGAAGTAACATGGCAGAATAAGTAAGTGAAAGTATTTATACTACAGCACACACACCTGCACATCTACAGAACATACTAAAACACAGTAATTACGGTCGTCATTGAATTAGTACATGCATGTAGCACAGGAATTCAAACACAACAATTGAAAACAGTGAAAATCCAGCAGTAAACTACATATAATACAACCATTGCTATTGAATAACTAAATAACTTGAACTATATATAAACGCTTCAACTTAAAAAACACACACACACAAATTAGAAATGCCACTTTGGAAATGAACTGAAATAAGCAGAAGTACTAAAACGAAACAAAAATAAAGTAGCTTGAAAATAATATTTAAAATAATATACACAATTATTTTCAGTTTTTACAAACAACATAATTGTCAAGAAGACTCATCTCAATTGTGGCTGTAAAACAGTGTTCCATCAGCGCCATCTAGTGGTTACAATATGTTTTTAACACAACTGGCCATCTCACTACTGGATGTCATAAAGTTCATTTATGTTCATTTGATGTTCAGCAAATCAGAGCAGAACACTAGTGTATTTGTGCTGACCAAGCAGCATTGGCCATTGGTCCTTAACATCACAAAACTCAAGCACATTTAACACTCACAGTCTCAATTCTTCTCCTCACATCTTCACTAATTTATAAAAAGTCTCTGTGGAATCATATAGGTCTGACTCCAGCTGCTAATGGAGTGGAAGCCTCTCATCTCAATTCTTCAGGGCCAAAACTCAGTTCAGAGCTTAATGATTCAGAGAGACCACCATAAACCATATTAGATTCACAATCAATCAGCCATAAACTACAATTCAAAAACAAACGTTTTTTCAGATCAAGCTTTTATACAACGTTTATTGATTGATCATGTTATGTCCAAAATGCGTAAGTCGATCTGTGATTGTATGTTACAGATGACAGAAACCGATTAATCACATTTGGTCTGCACTGTCTGAACCATTGGTCTGAACAAACTGATTTGATGCTGCCTTTGTGTTTATTGGAATTACAGTTTCTGAGTTTAAAATTGGACATGATTGGCCTATAAAGTTGTATTAATGATTGGCAATAGGATAATTTCAGATCTTGTAGGACTGGTCATAAACTTTATACATGGAGAGGGAATTACGATAACAACAACAGCAACCAAAATTCTTACCTTTGTAATCATCAAACATGAAACAATTATATTTATAAAATGAAACTGTATGAAATGTATATCTATGAAATGTGTTTTTTTCTCAAATTTGGATATATTTTATTCTTATAAACTTGGAAGGATTTTAAAAAAATTATTCAAGATTAAATAAAACTGTTATCATTAGAAGGTGACATGGTGGCGCTGTGGGTAGTGCTGTCACCTTAAAGCAAGAGGAAAAGAAAATGAATGAAGCTGAAAAGAAAATTAATAAATGAATGAATGAATGAATGTTATCTTTAGGCTTATTAATATTGTTACTACTTTGAGAAGAATGTCTTACTATAGTTATTTTGTCCCAACTTCATCAACACTTTTATTTTGATGAGATGTCATGAAGACGCTGTGGGTTTCTCTGTGTACAGGATAAGTTTAAATTAACAATAAAATAATTTTAAATATAAAGTATAAAGTATTTCTGAATATTAATTTTCATTACACTTGTCCAATATCAAAGTACAATACGTGTATTTATATCAAAAATAAATATTAAATGAACATTAAAAAGACATTACATTTTTACGACTGGATTCCTTGATTCCGTCAGCATTTTCCACATCATACAAATCTAAGGACCCTTTAAATCACATTTCTTTGTAGTGTAAATAAAACCAAACCGCTTTTACAGGGAAATAATGTGTCAACCGGCAGACGTATCAATCAGAGTTAATGAGACTTAATTAAAGACTGAGCTCAACTAAGTCAGCTGCTGTTTATTCACCTGTTCACATCGAGATCACAAACACCTGCTGTGTTCAAATCCTGTTACCGGGGTGTGTGAGTGTGTGTGTGTGTGTGTGTGTGTGTGTGTGTGTGTCTTCAACATGATATATAAACTGGAGACTGTTCACTGTAACACAACCTGACCTGAAGCTGGATAGAAAGTGAAAAGTGAAGAATGGAAAAGTGAATCAGATACTCGGACAACTCTGCCAAAAAAGGTTTCTCCATGACTATGATTGCAAGTCTAGAATCCACACTATTAATTATCTAAAATAAACACTGTAACATTGGGTGAAATCCATCACAGCATTTTAACCCCAGCTGACCTTTGGTCTAATGTCATTTAGCACTACTCTTTAAGACAAATGGCTCTGAGGAACCGATCAATTCACATGACGCCTGTCAGACCTCTCTGAATCTGAGCTTCTGCTTAGAGATGAGCTGCAACCCAATTACCTGACACCCTGTTCAGTGAGGAAGCATACTGCTATGTAGTGTGATAGAAAAGGATTTAATACTTAAACAAGATACATATATAGATGAATACAGCAGCGCGATTCAGTGTTTTTATGTTTGGAGAAAACCCTTCAGGGATAAACAAGACTTTGACTGCTGAAAGAAGCACTTGGCTTGCAAGAAAATGCAAATAAAATCATGAAAAAAAGATTTAATGTGTTTATTAAAATTTGTTGAAGCTAAAATTCTTGATTCTGATTGGAAGGTATGCAATCAATGACTTCATTTAATGCACAGGTAGCTCCAGCCAGATTTAATTACAGTTTAAAAATAAACACACTTCTCTCAAATATTAGTAGTAACACAGTGAAAGTTGTCTGAGATTTTATTCCTCGAAGAACGTTACGTGTTTCGCAAGGGAGCTGATGATGGGGATCAACCAATTCACCATTATGCTCAAAAATATTAGTGAAGAGGTGGGTGTTACTATAAAACACATGTTACTAAAAGCTATTAAATATGCCCGTGTCATTTACATGCATAATACAATCTTTCTCTCATGTGTACTCCTTCTCTGTCTGTCTGTGACTCAATCAAAGTGGGACTGGAAGATTTAACATGTTTTAACTAGTCTAAAACTTGGCAAATGACCATTGAATGAGCAGGATAATCAACAACTTGCTGTGCATTGAAGGATTTTAAAGTACACATTAAATCAGAACTAACCATATGATTTTGTTAGCTCACATTAAATTCTTAGATAACGTGATTTTAAGGATAACAATTACCCAAGGCCCTCCAACTGTCAGTTTTAACCATAGACTGTAAAAGATATGGACGTAGAATCCGTGACATCACCCATATGTTTTCGAAGAGCGCAAATGAAGCTGCAAGTAGGTGTGGCCAACCGTCGGCATTTTGTTCACGCGTCAACGCACCGACCAGAGAATATCAAACAAGGGCAAAGAGAAATGCTTAATACTTCATTACCTGTGACTCGTTTGTGTTCTGACCATATGTGCTTGGTTGTGTACTATATCAATAAAGTGTTGTTTAGTCTTTTAAAAACACTGTTGAAATACATTGAGCCACTAAACATTGTTCTTATGACGTTTTTTCAAAGGAGGAAAATGCAAATTACTTCCAAACACTTCAGATATAGTCTGTGTTAGTAAATGCAAGGCTATTTATAAAATCCAGGCATAACACTGTATGACAACGTAACAGATGACTGCTTTAAAGGCCTACAGCAAAAAATTTTGTCAAATTCTGGAGTGCATTACAAGTCTAAAAATAATAATAAATGATAAATTATCCTAAATAAAACAAATACATTTCTCGATATGGTATATAAGTATTTAATTCCACTCAGCTGGGAAATGAAGGCAACTTGAATGGTTTGTGTGCAGAATTAAGTGCACACAGCATAGCATATTATTTGATAATTGTAGTAAATAATTCCAAAAGGCAATTGACTGTGTAAATCCACATAAAACAACACAAAAAAATTATGTAAATGCCGAGTTCAGCGGCTAATCAGCCGGAATCAGCTGAAGTGAAGTGATGGCGACCAGCAAGATCTAGTGGTCACCCAAGTGGCCCCGCCCTTAATTATGCAGACTTAATGTAACTTAATAAAAACAGAATGAGTTATAAAAAAATTCATCCCCTCACAGTTGTCATGAAGGGTAATCATAGCTATATGCACCAATACCGTCTTTTGTACCAGGCTGTAAACAAGTTTTTAAATGCACTTCACGGAGGCACTCTATCTGAACCAGGGCTGGGTAATATGACAAAAATTAAAATCATGATATAAGTCATCTCATATTCTGTTAACAATATATATGACCTATAAAACCATTTCTGTAAATTCAGTCAATTAACAGTTAAGTGGTTAATTAATAGTTAACTATAGTTAAAACACATAAAAAAACTAATGATCACAGGTCCAACATATCTCTAAATAAAATGAAAAAACATATATTGTTCTTTTAATGCTGTTATTAACATTTCTGTCTGCATCCCTGTAATGGCGTGTAATATTGTGCTTGTATAAAGTATGAAAAAGTATTACTGCAACCAATGTGTTTTGTGACACCACAAAAAATAAACGATAGTACATGATGTGAAATATTAGACTTAATATTTATTTTGTTAAAAAAAAATACACCATCATATTGCACAGCCCTAATCTGAAACTCAATCAAACTAATAACTAATCAAAAAAAAATTTCAAAAAAGATTTTCTTAACTTGATTTTTCCCAAGCCTGAAAACCACATCTCTTCACCCTAAATCAATCATTTGTCTTTGGTCTTCCCCCTTCTTTTTTTCTCAGCAAACACCTGATGTCCAGCTCTAAGTAAAAATAGTCTTAACCCACAATCCCCTAAAGCGATTAATCTGCCAAACGAAACTAAATTACAGCTGCCATGATGGAACAGGAGGCCCAATTAGCGCCCAAATAGAACCAAACAAGCCCAAAAGACTCAATTAGACCCAGTCTCATTGTGATGGAGAGGCACTGGCGTAACAGGATTCATGCAGAGCCAGGGTGAGCCATTTTAAATCTCTAACACACAGATGTAGTGATCTCCTGTCAGCCTTAGCTAACGCACAATTCAAAGAGCCACATGAAGACGCTCTTTATAGTTATTCAGGGCCTATTACAGTTGCGGTGTGTGTGCCTTGATAGCCTGTGATAAATAGACACATTTAGAATTAACTGACATATCAAAGCAACCACAGATGTGAGGGAGTGTGGCTTGCCAGTAGCAAAGATGTTGCTAAGATTTTCCTTGGGTTTTATGTAAAATGTTGGCTTAGTCAAAAGATCTTACCCTAAAATGGACAGTTCACCAAAAATGAAAATTGTGTCACTATTTAATCACTAGTTATTTAACATTCGGTAAAATAAAAAGTACAAAGCTGAATTGGTAAATTCAAAAATATGTGATCTCACTTGGGCTTGACTCAGTAAAAGAAAACATTTGATCAAATTGCTTTTGAAGTGTAGATGCTGACGTGGCTAATGTTTTCATTCAGCTACTTAAGACTACCAATGGAGTATAGCCACACAGACTTTTAAATTCAGTCAACCAGCCTTAAGGCTGATTTATACTTCTGCGTCAAACGCCAGCGTATGCTACGGCGCTGACGCATAGCCCTTCGCGGTGGCCATCGCCGTCACTGACGTGCACCTCAAAAAATGTAACTACACGTCGCAACGACGCGTAACGTAAGCTCTGTGATTGGTCGGCTTGGTAGCGCTGACGAGTCTGGGCGGGACCGAGAGCCGCGCGAATGGCGCGAGCGATTGTTTACAAGTGTGGAGTCCCGTGAATGAGCTCTGGGTGGAAAGTTTTGTTTTGTGTTTACCTCCTAGTTAAAGTTGTTGCACGTCCGCCGGTTCCTGCCTCAAAATGAGCGAGTTTGAGCCACTTGTACATCGCGGAAGTGTTCAGGAAAAGCAAAAAAGCAGAGAAGAAACTCGACACAGAGGAACATTTACACCTCACTGCCAACTAGCGTTTCGGAAGTGTTAATGCAGACCAACAGAGACAGTGTGCAGAAGTATAAATGCACAGCCACGCGCGTTGCATGCGCCGTGGGTTACACCGGTCACCTGACGCAGAAGTATAAATCAGGCTTTAGGGCTTCCGTTTAATTCTCATCCCATCCCATACCTGCCAACACTCCCGTTTTTCCAGACAGTCTCCCGTATTTCAGACCCATCTCCCGCCACCCTCCAGTTTTGTTATTTCTCCTGGAGAACTCCTATAATTTTAACCATTCTCCTCCACCAAACCGTTCTCCTCCACCAAACCATTCTCCTCCGCCAAACTATTCTCCTCCACCAAATGTTGGCAGGTATGTCCCATTCAAAACTGCCGCTTTTAAGATCTAATTTCTTTAAAAAACATTGATCTTCACTAACTGGCTAAGATACAATATAAAGTGGACCTCAGACCAAATAAGAAGCACTGCATTAAATTATATATTTCACGTCATGTCTTTAAAATATAGAAATAATTTTACCCCAGTATTTTCAATGGAATTTCTGAGCTAGCCTGCTGTTAATGATGGCACCTGTGTTCAAACCGTCTTTCATCTCTTTTTACACTTTAACAAACAGAGGGATGCTTAAGTCTATGTGACTTAGTATATTTGAATGACATTTCAATGTCAATACTGTAAAAGGAACCTTATGAAATTGAAAACTGTCACATAAAGCTTTCACTGGAAGTTCATCACTGGTTGAAAAATACTAGATGTGCATATTGCCCATTCTCTGGCAATTGAAACAGCTGTTAAAAATTTTGGGCTGTGTTTTGGAAGCTGGTTAGTCAGGTGGGATTTAAACTCTGCCACTTGAAATCGTAAGTTTGGTTTTAATAAGGAAAAATATACAAAATTGTGATGTCCTTATATTTGATCTTATTCCTGATTAAAGGAAAGTGGTCAAAAGTGGGGTAAAAAAGGATTAAATGGTACTTGTGATGGTATTAAGTCTTAATACCAGGTGTAAATAGGCCCACAGTGCAACCTGCTAACTCTGGTTTACTGTATGATAATGCTGAGTACTATTGATAAAAAAAATCACAAAATGTAAAGAATAATTATGGTAAACAGTGCACCAAAGTTGAATACAGCAGGGCTCGAAATTAACTTTTTTACTTGGTAGCACCGGTGCTCCCAACTTCAAATATTTAGGAGCACCAAAAAATTTTTAGGAGCACCAGAAAAAATTTAGGAGCACCCACCAAAAATGAATGAGCACCGCTGCAAATTGTTTTTTAAGGGATTTATTGTATTTTAAAACAACATTAATAGGACTGACAAAAACCAGAAACAACTATCTAACTAATGCTGCTTAAGACATTGATATTTGTGTGCAATAATTCCAAAATGAATGTCTAATAATTAGGCCATAGAATATTAATGATGATGAAAATGACAATAATAGTAACAATGAATTACATTTCTCATTATGATACTGCCTTGAATGTGCATGAATGTATGTTATCTGCTATAAAAAGTCTGTTACTTTATGAAAAATAATTGTATAGTTTGCATCAAACAAAAATGAAGCATTGCAGAAAGAAATATTGATTTTGTACTGCTGTTTTTATATGCATGTCAATTTAATAAATAATATTTCTGCAACAAAACAAACAAAAGATTATAATAAATCATTCAATTCAATGATGAAAGCTGCAAAGCAGTCATCAGTAAAAAAAAAAAAAAAATGATATACACCTCAAACAAGAATAGACAAAAGAAAGTAAAGTCTCACTTCTATCACTCTTTAAAAGTTTTGGTTTCAGTTTGTGTCAATTTAAAGGTTCAGTCTGAGCTGATCTTCATGTTTCTGTGTTAGTGGAAAAGCTGGCGAGTCAGCCGACCCAATTTATGAGCAGGCAGAGCAGGATTCTTGCGCTGACCACCGGCCCAATACCGGTCTTTGTTATGAGCCGCAGTTTCAGTGTAAACTTAGTAAAGGCGAGCTCCTTTGGCGATGATATGTACAGTTTTAGATTTGACTTTTAGCGGACATTTGCGCTGAACACGCAGTGAATGCAACACATGGAGATTCGGGCACCTTCTCCAAGAAGCGCGTACTCGATTGATCTCAGCTGGCGGATCATTATTCACCACGTGACGTGTCATGATCGCTTTCATCTGCGCCTCAACTTTAGGTGGGGTTTGCAAACCTGCGTGCTTTAAGTTTTTACTCTTCAGCCGTTTGCATTTCCTGTGGTCATAAAAGCTCCTTCCCTGTCATCTGACAGCGGAATACCTTGAGTGAATGACAGCTAATATGAACCAATATAGCGGCAGGGAAGAGCGATTCAGCACGTTTTTAGAAAAAACCAAAACAGGTCGCACTACAACCATTATCTGCAGTCGCACTAATGCGCCCAGATATATTATGAGGTCGCACAGATTAATTTTCGGGCGCATATGCGACCAAAATGGTCGCAATTTCGAGCCCTGATACATGAAGCAAGACTTTTTAGTTGTACGTCAACCCTATGTATAAGTAAACAGCATTGAAAATAAAGAAATTCAGATCATGGGAAGGTCAAGCCTAACTCAATATGATCCCTGGGGTTCTGCATTGGTTGTGAAAACTCAAAATTAAATCAAAACAAACAATTCCGATTGGCTGTGATTAGTAATAAAAATTTGGAAATGTGCTTCGACTGGCGCATTAAAAAATTCTAAATAAATACATTTTTAAATAAACAATAAAGATAATTAATTGTCATCTAAAAACAAAAGCATGACTGACAGGCCCTCAACCCTACATGAAAAAGACCTCACACAGTGGTGTGACACTTCTTTACAGTTGAGTAGCTCCACCCCCAGACCTTAATAAGGGAGCGAAACATATGATGAAGGAGATGGGGGGTGAACGAAAGGATAAAGAGAGAAAGGGAATGGGACAAAAAGAGAGTAAAGATGGAAAAAGGAAAGGAGTAAGAGAATCCACCTGTTTTAAGGAATGATAATACAAGCAGTGAAATTTTCTTTTGTCCTTGTCCTGCCATCAGCAGGGGTTATGTGTGCGTGCCTGAGGGGATCTGACGATTAACAAAGTGCCTTTGTCATTCTGCAGAACTGAACTGTAAGAGTTAGTTAGGCAGGGTAAAAGACGAAGCCTTTTGTATTCACAATTCACAGCAAGGGGCTAAGGCTACCCACAATCCCTTACTGAGATTAAGGATACAAAGCAATTGTAACGGACCAAAATAACTTTGGCCTCCTTAAGCAGGGGTCTGATGGTCATCAGGGAAGTCAATCATCCTGCATTTACGGAGAGATGACCGCCGGGGTCAGGAGGAGCACGCTAATGATGCTAATACATGCTCTTGGATTGAAAGTCTTAACCGGTGATTGACTCTATTACTAAAGTAATGCTGGATGAAGCCAAATACATGTTCACGTTCATATTCTAGGATCTGGATGAAGATTGCACTCGCTAAAAAAGTGGGGTCCAAGAGTTTTTTCAGGGTTTTACACTATTGATATTAAAGGTTCTTCACAGAACCAAAGATGCAAATAAACAACCATTATTTTAAGGGCAATTCTTAACATTTGTAGTCCACTCTTGGTTCACTTGGAAATTTAGAGTCAGAATTTGCAGATCATCCAAAGCAAAACTGTGTAAACAGTTTAAAACTGTATAATAACAGCACTAAAAATGTGTCTATCATGTTAACGAAGATCTGCTTAAGAAGACATGTTTCTGATGACTGTATTAAATTCTAATGAGCAAAGTTGTAACTGTGATAGGGAAAACGTGTGTTTGACCATTCATAAGTCTCAGTCTGCCTACCAATGTTTAAGAATATAGCAAACTTTGCAATTCACATTTATAACTGCCATGCATTGCACTAACAAAGAAATTTAACCAGAGATTACTTTAAGTGGAACCAAATCTGCCAACTGAGAACATACGTGATGAGTGCTATGGCCTAGATTCTTCATCTACAGTATGTGCAACTGTAACACTTTATGGATTTCACTCTCAGATTCTCCAGAGTATCAATTCTCTATGATTTTCAGTGCCAACAATGCGTTTTGGCTCCAATTTCCAACTCCCTTGAGAACTGAATTTCTTTAAACATGTCTCATTATTCAGTGTCTGCTGCTGCCAGTTTCTGTCAGTCCCTTGAGAGGATATACCAAGAATTAACCAACCACTGGCCACAATGCTTGAGCTCGGCTTAGCAGAGATCTGTGAAACACCTGCTCAGCGTCTAATACTGTAACCCGGCTTCATCCATGACAAGTGTCACAGAACAATACAGGACACACAGAAGGAAAGAAAGGAGAAAAATAATTGTGAAAAGAAAAGCAGAGAGCGGAAAGAGAGAATGTGTGAGTTTACATTCCAAGTATATACTAAGACTGTTACTTCAGCAGAGCATGACAGTAGTGTGCTGAACACAAAGCAGAGCTGATCTACGGAGCATCTTGAGCTGTCACCAATCATTAGCTCAGACCAGCGTGAGAAGGCTGAGACCGGCAGTCCGAATCAACTCTTAACTCTATAAACATTGAGAAAAAAGAAGGAAAGAAAATAAAACCCACACTTATTGCTTTTGAATTTACCCTACAGATTTAAAGCATCACTTGACGTAAAACAGAATATGTTAGTTTTCATAAACAATTATATATTATTATTAGATATATTTGACACAATCAAAATGATACTTTTATTTGTTTTACTTTTTAAAATTCAAAAAATAAATCAAATTACAATATTTACAAGATATTTACTTTATTTGTGAATATTTTAAAGAGTTCCCATTGTAACTAAATGATGCTGTATTGTAACTGTGAATGCTATACTAACAGATTGCTAGGGTACTGTCAGAGGTTGCTAGGTGGATGCTAATAGCCTGCCTGAAGAACTAAAGTCCATGGAAACAAATTAACACAGCCAAAGCAAAGCATATGTTGACTAATAAAGATATCAAAATTGACTATGATGTGTAGTCCCAAAAAGCTCAGTTAGATAGGGCGATTGAAACTCGTGCTGAACCTTTTGACGAGTTTGAATCCTGGTGATGACATGTAAATTAGATTTTTTTAGATTAATTTTGGTTATACACTGTTTTCCTACACAAATATTAAAATTAATAATGTTTACAATGACACTTACACTAAGTAATAAGAATATTTATTTGGTATTGGTATGTTTGGTAGCTGTGAAAAAGTGACGAATCTGCCAATCTGCAAATGTGGAATAGTTTACATCTGGAAAGGGTCACCAGTGAACACGGTCACCAGTTAAACCGTAACACCGGTACAGCTTTACTTTGACATTCCCTCAAGCGAGAATGACGTTGAATGAAACCATAATGAAGTACCATACCGTACTGTACCACTCAGTGGAAATGGGCCATAAATGGCCCTAATATCTAGATATAGCTCAGGATATCTAGATATGGCCTTACTTAATTTTCATTGACTTCAATGATGGTATCAAGTTGATGATATTGTTTCCACATAATTTTTACATTAGCAGAAAACCATGAATTACTTAAAAAACTGCTTAAATTTAGCTAATATACATGGCTCAAGGTGTGTTCTTTCAGATTTTACTAGCATTTACCTTCTATAGTCACCACTTTCATTTATCGCTTTACAACATATCAATCACACAGCATTTAAAACATCCTTTAAAATCTTTTTGTCCTTATCACCTGCATTATAAAATATTTGTCCACCCTCTTCTTAAAAATCACACCATCTCCTCCTTTTTTTCAATCTCAACCCCATTTATACTCCTTCACTGTTCCCCTTTTCACCTCTCTGGTCTGGTTTCTCCCCTCCACTGGTTTCATCAGATAATAATTGTGTCAGTGAGGTGATGGCTTTGCCGTATCTGGGTCAGTTCAGTCCCCTCCATCAGAATCAGGAAAGATCAGTCAGCTGTTTCCTATTGTCCTTGGTTCCCATGGGCTACTCTCTCCCCTCTCTTCTGTTTCTTATCATCCAACTGTATCTGAGCATCTGATATGACTCACATAGACAATCAATACATGCTAACATGTGCTTAAAAGGTCAATCTAGTCAACTAAACACTCTGCATGATTAAAGCGTGTGTCTGAAATGGGCTCAAGTTTATCACTACAACATAAACACATCTCATGAATCTTCACCTTTTGGACTTGACTTATCCAGCACACTTCATGTCATAGCCTTTAGAGTCTCTTATTGATCGCATGTATTGGTAAATCATGAATGGTCAACCGTCCATATGCGTGATTCTATCAAAAGATCAATAAATGGCCTTCTGCTTGATACTGAGCGAATGAAGCTAACCTTATTAAGGCCAGGAAGTAAAGGGGCCCCTAGGGGTCCAGCCAAAGAGGTTCAGTCACGTCTCTAAAGGTCAAAGGGCACAAAGTCCTAACAGAACAATCTGTGTGCCGATTGGTTTGAACACCTCAGACAAAAGCAGTCACACCAAAGACAATGACAGCGGACTGAGCTTGATCTGACATGGGCAGAACTCGGAATCAGCCACCAAAATACACACAAACAGTACATGGTGTTTTTCAAAAAACTTGAAATGTTTAAAGAGATAGCTCACTTTAAAATACAATGAGGTTATGATTTCCTCCTTTAATTTATTTGACTAACTTAAGAGTGAAACAATTTTGATTTTCACTGACTTCCATTGGACGGACAGAAAACTATACATGACTTTTTTCTTATATCATATTATTTACCTTCAACAGAAGAAAACAATTACAGGTTCAGAACAAACTGAGGATGAATTTATGGCTGAATGTTCATTTTTGAACAAACTATCCCTTTCAAGAACACTTTCAACAAATATCAATCGCTGTGCATGAGCTGTCATTGAACTTTTCCATTAATATCAAATTAAATTCAAAGAATGACATCAGCCCAACTACAACATTTAACACTATTCAAACATTGCCATATACTCACTGGGAAAGCAAGACAATGAGTTCCTCTTGCAACAGGACTGAGAGCGCGTCAGTGTGTCTCCTTGTGAGCCTTTAACTTCTGCTCTTAGCATTGGTTTAGGTGTCCACAGTGATTCGGGTCTCTGGTGGACCTTCGAGGCCAAAAGCCTGCGTCTGATCCCACAATCGCTCCTAACACCAGGGGTCTGGGCTGGATCCAGTCCTGAAGGAGACTGAAGCTGTGAAGGTGGAGTGTTGCCCATCTTGCAGGTGTAAAAGTTGGCATCCCGCTCTTAGTAGCAGCAGTCCACTGCATGCACTATGGAGAGGTGCTGAGCGTATGTCAGCATGCTAAAGGATCCTCAGGCCTGGAGCAGTCTAGGGGCGGGCTGAGATTTGACCCCCTCCCTCTTGCTCAACCCATTCATCCGCCAGCCTCAGGTCTGTCCCGATCCTGGATGAGGGGGAGGGAGGCAGGTTGTGGGCGGGGCTTGTTCTTTGCAGCCCACAAGGGAGCATCGGTGGATCTCGAGAAGACAAACCCAGCTCCTCCTCTCCATGCTCTTTTCTTATGGTTTGCCTGAATGAGGATGCTTGAACTGAATTGATTTACGCAAACAAAAGCCGAAATGCAAAGGGTGTCAGATTACACGCAGGCTTGCATCTCCAAAACAAGCTAAATTAAATAAAAAAAATGTGGTCAGCCTCTTCTTCTACTACTTTAAAATGTTGAAAGTTTCAGATCTTGGATGGTCAAATGGGTTAATAAAAAATTATATATAAATATAAATATATATAAATATATATAAATCATATCCTAGAATACACTTCACAACGTCAACACACAATTTCCTGTATTAAGTTGAATTCTTGTATTAAGACTAAATAAATTCTGCAAGAGCCAGAAGTTGTTGTATAAAGTTTCTTTCTCTCTGAAAGCAAATAATGTCTAACTAGCATCCTGTTGTGCCACAGGCATTTGTCTTCTCTTGCTCATCTCGGGTTTATCTCCTAACCCAGATTATCAGACACTCAGTCACACAGATGCCTTCATGTTACAGGTAATTAAACCTACATGCAAGTGCAGAAGCACCTCTGCCTCTCTATTGACTTTAAGGCAAACATCAAACACAAAGCCACTGTTCCATTAGATTACATATCTAGTCCAGATTTAGTTAGTCTACATTGCATGTAAACAAAATAATACTTAATAAAATGTTACCAAGCCCACATTTCTTTCGTCAAATCGGGCATAAACTTACTTACAAAGAATCGTGAGTCATTTCCTTAGTCGCATTACATTCCTGGTAAAACATTAATCATACTTTCTGTATTTTGAGAAGTGACTGACTTCACAAAGCAGTACTACTGAGAGTTGTTTAATACGGGCGTTTAATCACGTGTGCTAATCTAAATGCAATCTGATTAAAGTGAATAGTGCTGGGTGCTGTTAACCTGCTGAGGAGGCACATTCAACAGAACAGGGAATCACAAGAGCTTAGTGAGCAAGTCAGTTTACAAAAAAAGATGGAAAGAAACAGCGCCCTCTAGCGTTCATAATGAATTAGCGTCTATAAAGTGACCACAAAATATTTACAATGATAGCTATGGAAAACGAAAACATTTGAAACTTTACAGCTTCTGTGGATTTATTAGGTATGAGTTTCTGTAAAATTTTAATACTTGCTTTATTGTAACGTCTGATAACATTTTCAACTTCAGACTTCAATAGACTTTATTTATTGCACATGGTTGGGAGTACACTGAAACAGTTCTTTTCAGCAGCAGTGCCCATATATACAATATATAATACAAAAAAACAAAAATAGAGAAAAAGTTTGATAAAAATATACAAAACCTAAAAAATACAAAAAAAGAAAAATGTTTGAGCCATACAGAAGGATATTTAAAAGTAAACCATACAGCTATAAATACCTATAAAGTGCACAGTAAATTGTTTGAGGTAGTGTGTGGATTTTACTTGTATGTTTACACCTATTTATTTTCAGAAAATGGGAATTGGTCGGAAAAACAAATGTTTTAGGGTCGAAAGATTGATTTCTTCACTTTTCTGCAGTTTTACTGCTTGGTGCTGTGTTGTCTAAAAGCTAGGATAAATCTCAAAATATCACTATATCAGTTTTTACCTACTAATCAAAAGTTAGCGGTCAGTAGGATTTTTAAATGTTTTAAAATTTGCTTATCCTGCTCACCAAGGCTGCATTTATTTAATCAAAAATACAGTACAAATTGTAAAATGTAATTGCACTATATAAAATAACTGTTCAAAAGTAGTTTATAATTTAATCATTTATTTCAGTGCTTTTAATCATTAATTTTTAGATTCAATACTTTAGTCTTCAGTCACATGATCCTTCAGAAATCACTCTAATATTATTATTTATTATTATTATTATTATTATTATTATTATTCTTGTTGATGGTAACAGTAATAAAAGCAATAATGATTGAAATAATAATTCCAAATGAAACTACATACAATAAGTAATAATTAAATATTTAATAAATAAGTATTTAACAATTTCACATTTAATAAATGCTGTCTTGATGAACAGAATAATTTTATTTAAATTATTAAATAACATTAATAAAAAAATAAAAAAAAAACTGACCCCAAACTTTTGACCAGTAGTGTATCAGTACAGAATATAACAAATTTATATGTTTTACTAAAACTCATAACGATATTATAACTCCTTATAATATACAAAAGGTTTTACTATTTTGCTATTTTACATTTATGCTTTGCTGTAAAGTGATTAGAAAGGGCCAGAGAGGCAGGCAGTAAGCGTGAGAACTCTCTGTGGGGGTCAAAGTGTAGTAGTCGACCTGAGAGTCACTGTCTTTCATATACCATCAGCACAGGTGTCTGTGGTATAATATAGTATATATAGTCCAGGTTCGAGGAGGTCATGGAGGGTCAGAACTAAAACTGTTTCAAGGTTAACAAGAAGGTTAACAATGTAAATAAAAAAATAATAACACATTGCTACTTTGTGGCTTTCATGTTTGCAACTTTTGTTAACATTTTTGAAAGTGGAGATTTAATTGAAAAATGTAAACAAAAGAACAATAAATACATTAATGTGTTACAATTTTAATTATCATCTAAAATATTATGAAGACAAATTTTTTCATATAAAGAAAAGCTTAACAAATGCAGATAAAAATGACCAAGTTATAAATTAATATGTAAAATCTTTAAGAATACTAGAGTCTGGCTAAAAAAAAAACTCATTAAGACACATGCACATTGACTCATAAACAAGGGTTGTTGTTTTTTGAGCATTCTCCACAGGCAGATAAAACGTATATAGATATATCTGCATACATGTTAACATGGCTTTAATGAAATACAGCAGTTAGATTAGAAATGATAAAATACTTTTACATTTTTACAAAAAATGTTACAGATTTTCTAGTGTAGTAATTTTTTTGAAAAATACAAAAGCTAAATAAAAATTCTAACTTAATGAATTGTTATATATATATATATATATATATATATATATATATATATATATATATATATATATATATATATATATATATTCTCTATATATAATAACTCTTCAAAGTGCAGCTTTGGTTTACTTTGTCTGATGGTATTTATGACATACTTTAATAAATGTACAATGTAATACAATAAAAAAGAAAGGAAATTAATTAAATAAAATACTACCTTTAAAAAAAAAGGAAAAATATGTATATGTAATATATTTTGAATGCATGTGACCTTGTCTATGAAGTTGTTTTGCTTCATGGCTGGTATAAGTATCTAACATGTCTTAACACGGGTTTATATATAGGTTAACTCTGAGCCAAGGGTTTATGCATGTCTCCCCAGCATAGCTACAGTGTACAGATATATACACCTAAACAATGTATTACTCGCAAACATGGCTGGAGTTCAGACCTATTACACAATCAAACACACATAAACAAGTGCAACAGCCCATATGAAACGTCTTCCTCAGACACATCATTATAAGCGCAACATCTGGTTTATCTGGTTTGAGTAAAGGCAAGTTAAATCTTTCCCTAATCACATTTCTGTTTCTTCATAATACTGTAGACTAAAAAATGCAGACATCTCTTAATCAATCAGTCTTGTTGAATCATTTCCTTAAACTAAAAAAAAATCAGTACATCGGAATGAAGAATACATCTAGGGTCAATTCAAAGGTTAAGCAGTAAAGACAGACCTGGGTCTTTCTTTCTACAGTGAGGCAGATTTACTGCTTGATCTGATCCTCCATCTGAACATTCACTCATCATTAAAAGACAGAAGTAGGACAACATCTAAATGGAAACATTATCTAAATAGTGGACATCATCTAAATAGTTCAGCAACATTTTACAGCTGCATGTCAGAAAAAAACATTGGTTTTAATATCAGTAAGGGCATACAAAACAAAATTATTGAAGGGGAAAGTATCATATTTATTCTTGCTATTTATCTTTTTATATGTTATTTTATATATTATATATATATATTTGTATATTCAGAATCAGAATTGGTTTTATGGCCAAGTGTGCTTTACACACACAAGGAATTTGTTTTGGCTACAGAAGCTTCCAGTGTACAAGTGACAAGTGACAACACGAAAATAAATTTGAGAAAGACTACAAACATTAGACATTAGAGATTATGCATCTGTGTATGTATGGGAAATCTTGTCTTATTGTTTATATACTTATTTATTGTATAAATGTGTTTGCTTGATATGTTTGGTGAACTGAACTAGTGTAAGGTTTAATGGCGTTTGTGTATAAATACTGTATGTATCTATTATTTAATTTAGTGTAAAGTAGCATTACAAATACTCAAACTACGGTAATTGAGTAGTTTTTCTCAGGAATTGTAATTTACTAGTTTTAAAAATGTGTACTTTTACTTTCCCTTGAGTACATTTTTTAGTGCAGTATTGGTACTTTTACTCCACTACTTTCCTTCAACCTGCAGTCACTATTTTATTTTTTCTGGTCTATGGGGATTAGAAAACGTCCAACCTAAAATCAATCAAATATCAACATCTAGTAATGTTACAGCTTGACGTTGTGTGGATGTTACCACTATGACCTTTATCAGATGTTAGATTTTAGTTGCTATACCTGACAAATAAATGTCAATATTTGTCGTCTAAATGACGTTAATTTAAGATGTTAGCTTGATGCTGGATTTTAGTCACTTTCTAACAGAAGCTAAAATCAACCAAATATCAATGTGATTTGACGTTGTTATTGGTTGTCAAAATAACATAGCCTTTATACACTGGCTATTGAATTATGGTCACCTGACATCACAACCTAAATCTAACCTAATATTAACTTCTTATGACATTGTGTGCCTGCTGAGCAATAAATGCACTACAGAATGTTACATTTACACACATCCACAAATAAATGCACCAGCTTTTTACAACACAATACTCCCTACTCACTACTCTTTAGTACTTTTAAAAGGGCTACTTTTTACTCATACTTTGAGTAATATTTACTCTTCTTGCACTACATTTTAGGCAAGTAATGGTAGCTTTACTTAAGTATGACTTTTTAGTACTCTTTCCACCACTATTTATATTTGATAAATCTAACTGATTATAATTGTATTTACAAAGCTGTTATAAAAAAACTAAAAGTATCCATACATACATTTATACAGGATATATATATATATATATATATATATATATATATATATATATATATATATATATATATATATATATATATATATATATATATATATGAAAAAAGACTATAAAAGGCAACTTGAAAATTTAGTATTTAGCATTATAATCTTTAAACTACTGATGTTTAAAAATTACACAATGACACAATTTATTAGTAACATTTTTTTTTATTCTGACCAAATGTTACTTTGGAAAAAATAAAGGCTCAGAATGATAATACTTATTTGAAATGAATGTATCAGACCTTTATAGAATAAACAAAAATTACCATTTAACATACAATAAATCCAGCCTCATCTTAAGACTAGTTTACATATTTTCAGAAAAGTGGCTAATTCAAAAGAGTTAACTTTTTTTTTTGTACAAATATGTATGATCTTTAAGAGGAGACATGCCCTCAATCTCTATACCTAAAACCAACTGTCAACGGAGGATGAGCAAATTGTACAAATGAGACTCAATTCATTAAGTGTACATACAAATTTGTTGATTAAGTGGTAGAATATTTTTTAACAAAATAAAATAAACATTCCATTAAAAAAACTATAGGTTTTTAAAGAATGCTCTTTTTGCCATTTGAAAAAAAATATCTAGATCTCTTGGTTACAAATAATTTTAAAGTGATTTGAAAAAAATTTTTTTTTTTAAAAATCACTAAAAGTTGACTAGAAAAAACTCAAAACGCAAAAAGTTGACTTTCGATAGACTTTTGTTATTTACAAAGATAGACTATTCCATGATTAACTAAATTTTTTAGGTTACAGCAAAGACAAAACTTGCCATAAGGATGATCTACTAGTGCCTAAAAAACATCTGACTACACAATATTAAAAGAATATATCGAGAAAGAAAGCAAAACAAAGAGAGCCCCAAGAGAAAGTTATCTGGACAATCACACTTCTGGTGTTTGCAGCAGTGCAACACCACAACACATGCCTACAGCAACTGTGCCATCAACAGCTGACTGCCAAACACATTCACACAACACTAAATGAATGCATTTACAGTCTCCTCTAAATAATGAATGCATCTATAGCTTTTTTCCTTTGACCATTACAGTTGAAACATACTTTTAGATGTCTGTACAGTTACACAAACTCATCACATTCACTGAAAAGGGCAATAAATCAAAAAGGCAAAACGGACAAAATGTTACACAAAAAGGAAAAAGGACAAATAGAGGAAACCATAAAAGAGGAAATCCCTAAGCAAGAAGATTTTTCCAACCACAGCGACCCTCCTTCCTTTAAACACATAAAGCAAAGATTCTCCAACTGTCACTCTACTGTAATTTACAGACACATGCACACATGAAAATAAAATACAATAAAAGACACAAACATATATACAGAAAGACACAAAATGTCCCACCTTCAAGGCATGACATGATTCTAGCCCTGTGTCCACTAGAGACCCCTGAAGATGTCAATCCCACTCCAGCGAGCCCATATCCAGACACACAGTCAGGCCTGCTCACGTTGAACATATGCAAACACACTGACACTCCCTCCCTCTCCCTCTCCCTCCCTCCCTCCCTCCCTCCCTCTCCCTCTCTCTCTCTCTCTCTATTCCTATCTCCACAGACACTCCCCCTTTCTCTCCATCTCAATCTCTTCCTTATTATCGCTCTCAATCATTCCCCGCATTTCAAGAACAAGTAAGGACAGACACCGGGACCCATTTATGTAAACATATAAAACTGTGTGTAAAGAAATAGCTGATGGGTGTAACCTTGCAATTTATTTCAACATGATACAAAAAAAAACTGACTTTAAACATGAAGTTGAATCTTGCTTAAGTAAAAATGAAGTTGAAGAATTTAAACATATTTTAAAGAATTAAATTAGGATGAAAACATATATTGTCTTGATTTGCTGATCATATAATTTTTTCCCATTTCAGCAAATGCAGTATTAAGCATTGGGTATTGACGCATATTATACAGATTCTCCTATATGACTATAAATTACTATTTAATTAGTTTATTCATTTGTATATGCATCGGGTGGGTGAGTTATATTCAGGGTTTTGCAGGATTCATCTAGTAAAATTTAAAACGTTCTAAGACCCTTTTAAGACCATGAAAGTTTAGACTTTTACAGGGTTAAAGACTTTTTCTAATAACCCGGTTTTATCATGAGGAATTGTGCAATTGTTTTCTTTCCCTGATTAAGGAATTTAATTTGGTTTGATTTCATTTGATTTTGCTGTTGTCAATTGTATTAATTGTGTCCTTGGAATAAAAATAAAAATGGTTTAATTAAGATGTATTGTTGGTCATTGAAGACCCTGCAGACACCCTGTATATGACAGACATATTAAAATGTGTCAAGTATATTGATCAGGTATATTTCAAGTCAATTGTTTTTTAATAAAAAATGCTTAAAACAACTTTCAACTATTATATTAAAGATGTCTAAAGGCCTGACACAATATCCATTTTATGTTGTATAATACATTGGACCAAAATATATTGCGATAGACTATACTATTGCCATTTTAAAACCATTTTATGCCACTGATTATTATTTAATGCCAGAATGACAATATAATATCATAAAGCATGTACATTCTTCTAAAGAACACGTCATATTTTATTCTTAGAAATATTTCATTTAATTATAGTCACTTTAACAATTTAATAATTAGGCATTGGAATCAGAATGTGAAAAGGTATATCCTTAACAAATGAATAATAATAAATGAAGTGCAAGGAAAAAGTGCAAGGTAAAAAGTAACCATAAAGGCTGCGATATCTGCTTACAGATCTAGTTTCAGTTGTGAAAAACCCACATGAAAACATACTATAGTATTTTATAGAAAACACTACAGTGTTTTTTAACCATTCTGACATCTCCAATAGAGATGGAAAGATTGTGCAATAGGCTAAAATGTTGCAAGGAATAGTTTTTAAGGGAGATATATATGGCATCACCAAAAATAATTGAGGTCATGTCCATGTGTTGTGCGTTAAGATGCTATGTTGATTATTGTGACAAGCCTAATTGGGTTAAATTTTATTTAGTTTTTTTTAATTAATTCCATTTTTAACTCAACTGTATCATATTTGGGACAGTGTTGGGTTAAAACAGCTCAGCATTTTTCAAAGTGAAAACATGATCCGGGATGCAATTTTTCTCGCCAGTGATCATTTCTGTCATAGGATTTTAGTTATACACTCTTACGCGTGCATGGTGTTTGCATTTGTGAAGATTTTGGGACAGTCAGCAGTTCCAGGACAGAAGCAGGCTCAGGCTTACCCCCTTTTTGAACTGTGCTCTGATAGACCACAATCACTTAATCCCTCCAAACACTGTGTCAGTCTGTTATCAAACCCTGCAAAAGCTTAACAGCTGTCCCGACTAGCCATTTCAGCATCAACCCCCTTCACAGACTGTCTCATTTGTTTGCCACTGTTTGCCAAATACATGCGCTTTTATCAAGATCTCTTACTGATAGGTGCTTTACACCCCAGCTGTGCGTATTAAAGGGAGGATAGTTCACAAAAACTGAAAGTACTATCATCATTTACTCAACTTTCACTTGTCAAAAATCTGAGTTTCTTCTTTTGAACACAAAAGAAGATATATTGAGGAATGTTGAAAGAAATGTAATCATTGAGTTTATCCTAGATAGAAGTCAATAGTTAAAGGTTTTTAAAAAATATTTAAAAATCTTCACTTGAGGGTGAGTAAATAGGGAGTGTATTTTTTTTTCAGTGAACTCTTTAAATAAACATTTACACATCTGATTATTTACAGGAGCCGACGCACTACCTGACAAAGGTTTTGCTGTCGATCCCAGTTGTAAAAGCAACAAATAATAGATAATAGACTTCTAGTTGATCATTTGGAAAAGTGGCAGAAGGTACATTTTTCAGATGAATTATCTGTTGAACTGCATCCTAATTATCACAAATACTGCAGACGACCTATTGGAACCCGCATGGATCCAAAATTCCCACAGAAATCAGCCAGGTTTGGTGAAGGAAAAATCATGGTTTGGAGTTACATTCAGTATGGGGACATGCAAGAGAGATCTGCAAAGTAGATGGCAACAACAACAGCCTGAGCTATCAAGACATTTGTGCTGCCCATTACATCACAAACTACAGGAGAGGGCGAATTCTTCAGCAGGATAGTGCTCCTTCTAATACATCAGTCTCCACATCATAGTTCTTAAAAGCAAAGAAGGTCAAGGTGTTCCAGGATTGGCCAGCCCATTCACCAGACATGAACATTATTGAGCATGTATAGGATAAGATGGAGGAGGCATTAAAGATGAATCCAAAGAATGTTGATGAACTCTGAGAGTCCTGCAAAAATGCTTTTAATAAGATATTTGAGTCATAGTAGAGATGTATGGATGCAGTCGTTCAAGCTCATGGGAGTCTTACACAATATTAATTCTTGTTCCACTGCACCATGACTTATATTCCATACTGTACATTATTTATGTTAAGTGACAACACTTTTGCCAAAACAAAGTTAGACCTTACTGTCCTAATTAAAAATCAAGGCATAATCCTATTATTTTGATAAAGTAAGCGTAATCTAGAGGCCTTTGCCTTTCATAAAAGCCACTTCTGATACCAAATGATCAACTACATGCTTTCAAGCTATTATTTGTTGTTTCTAAAACTTGGATAGTCCACAAGACTTTTGTCAGGTAGTGTATTATGTTCAGGTTTGATCACTATCATCATTAAGAAGAGCAGAAAGGCCAAAGCGAAATGACATTAGGTGATCTCAAAGCAAATTAGTGAACAATGAAATGGTGAGCCTAGAATAAACCCAAAACCTATAGGGTTTATTGATTCTCAATGGAAGAGTCAAATGACCTAGACATAGAACAGACAAAAAAAAATGCTGACACAGTTTGGAAAAAGTGCAGACAGCAGACAAGGATGAATCTTTCATTTGGCAAATGCCTACTCATTAAGCCTAATTTAAAAGGCTGAGTTCAATATTAAAAAAAGTGAAATATGTTTGAGCTTTGGATTAAATAGTAGTGCCGAAAGCTACTAATGAGCTAAATAATGATATACCCTGACAGCTATATAAACCACATCTTTGGCAAGAGGAAAAATCAATGCTCACTAAAAGCCCAAATACATGCGAACATCTCCAATGTATCCTACAGGCATGAATGATAAATGTTTGTGTGTGTTTTCATGCATGAAAAACATGCATCAGATGTCACTGTAATGATTCTGTGCATTCATGCATGTCCTGTTTTGGTACAGGTTATTCTCTCAATTACATGCTCCATTAATGGTTCATTTTGGTACATGCCGGTAACACAGTATACACTCTATTGTGAAAGACTAGGTTAGCTTTAGCTTTACTGTAGTCTGTCACCTGAGGCCAAATAAAAATTAAGATTAATAAAGATTAACAGCTTAAACACTGCAACAGGTTCAAATACTGAATCAAGGGAGGTTTAGTATGTCACATTGAAGTAGTTTGTTGACAGAGAGAGAGGGACACTAGCTAGTAAAGATGCACTGATTGCTATTTTCTTGGCCGATTCCAGTTTGTTTTGGTAGGTATGACCTGCTGATATGAAATTTTACCAATTCCAATTTTCATTTAAATAAGTGTAATCGACAGCATATACATCAATCAAAAACATACTTTTTTCACATACAACCAAGAACATACTTTTTTAAATACACAAATTTATGATAAAATGATTTCAATTTAGGTTATAGTTCAACATGGAAATCTAGGTTATTCGTTTTCCTCCATATTTCAAATAATTCACCATTATAATTAACTATTGCAAGTAATACAATAATTCCAACAAAAGAAATAAGATCATTTTGTAGTAAATTTAAATCTTAAAGGTATACTTCATCCAAAAAAGGACATTTTCACATTTAACACTTAAGTTCTAAACGCTAATGAATTTATTTTATTTGTTCAACATGAAACAAGATATTCTGAAGAATGTTGGGGAAAAAGCACCCATTTACATCCATAGCAACAAACAAATACTATAGAAGTCAATTGGCCGCATTTTCCAACATTCTTCTTCAGTATATATTCCTTTGGGTTTAACAGTAGGAAAGAAAATTAAACAAGTTTAGAACAAGTGAAGGATGAGTAAATGTTGGACATTTTCACAATTTGGGTGAACTATCCATTTAAATGAACTACAAATTGCTTTGGATAGAAGGCTTTTTAAAAGTCAAAGGGGTAAATGTTTTAATACTGACACCTAGTGGTATGGCATCACTGAGGGTAGTTTTTCCTCTCTTTAGGAGTAGTTGTCACTAATAATTACTTTATGGGTTAATATTATAAGAAATGGAGGTTCACTTACCTGAGTATTACAAAGAGAAAATTGTCAGAAACACCACATAAAAAGTGACAGAAAAAAAAAAACAGTTAGATATAAATGCATTTTTTTTTATGAAGTTGTCAATGTTGTTAATACTGTATAATATGAATATAGTGTTAATATTGTATAAATATTTCGGTGTTGATATCATCAGATACTATTTCGATAATGAAATAATGATACACAGTCACTGGTACACAATGATAACCAAATACAGTTTATACACCAAATTAGTAACAATAATAATAGTAATAATAACAAATGTATAATTATTAAAACACTATATGATATGTATGATCATTTACATATGCTATTTTTAACAAAAATTAGACAAATGAACATTTTATATAATGAAGCAATAACATTAAAGTTGCACTATAAGCGTTACTCATAAAATAAAACGATAACATACCGCACTATAATGACTAGAAAAGTGTGAAGCACCAAATGAATCCTAGGAGTCTTTTAACAAATCATTCAAAAGACTTTTGAATAACTTTTTGTTTACTGAAGGCTTGCCTCTTTTACAAGCTGTAATATAAATCTCAGGTGTCCCCAGAATGTATTTGTGAAGTTTCAGATCAAATTTCTACACAGACCATTTGCTCAAATGCCCATATTTAAGTGGAAGAAAAAAAGCGGAAAGCATAAAAGCACACTGCGCTCCATATGCATTTTCTTTATTTCTTTGCATTTGTTTAAAACTATTTTTTTTTTCATAAGAAGCTATTGTTGTTTAATATGCTGCAAAGAAGACATCCCAGAAGATGGGCCAAGTATAGCTCCATCGTTGCTTAAAGTATAATTTATATATATATAAAAAAACCTCTTAAAATTAATGAAATGTCTTTGTTTTTGCTGTATCAAAATCGCACAGAACAGTTACAAGACTATGTTTAAAAAATTCATAAAAGTGCCTAATGGAAACGTCACGATGCATTAATTTTATTTTATTATTATTTTAAATAATTATAAATTATTTTATGTTCATTGCATTTCGTCAATGTCTTCAGAGGCACAACTAATTTCTTATATAAGAAAAAAGTCCCACAGTGGCTTCTCCTACTATAGCAAATTACATTTTTTGTTGTTTGATGCCTGGTGCAAGTTTATCAGGAAGTTTTTGTTTTATTTGAGGTATTATTCGCAAATGTTTTATGCTATATTGCAGTTTTGCGCACAGTTTAATACGCATCTTGCATTGAAACTATTGCGTCGTATTGAACCAAACTGTGAACTAGTTCATCCAATTCACCTATACACCGCATGTCTTTGGACTGTGGGAAACCAGAGAATCTGGATGAAACCCACACGAACACGGGGAGAACATGCAAACTCCACACAGAAATGCTCAGCCGGGACTCGAACCAGTGACCTTCTTGCTGTGAGGCGACAGTGCTAACCACTGAGCCACCATGCCGCCCTTTTGTAAACCATTACACCCCTATTTGAGACTCTTAAGTAAATAGATTAGATTAGTTTAGATTCAACTTTATTGTCATTACACATGTACAAGCACAATGCAACAAAATGCAGTTTAGGTCTAACCAGCAGTGCAATAGCAGCAAGTGCAGGATACAGGTATAAGTTATAAAGTGCAGTTATAGAAAAACTATGGTGATATTTACAGATGGATGTACTATGAACATTATACACAGGTTGTATTAGCTATGTAAAGAGGTTTACAATAAATGAATATATGTACAGGTTGCTATTAATAATCAGAGGTGTGCAGACAGATAAACATAATTACAAATGACCATGTACAATAGATATGTACAGTTCAAATAAGTAAATCAGTGCAATGTAGTGCAATGAATATGCGCAAATTTTAAATGTGCAAACGTTAAACGTGCAGTGTTTTTGAGGAGTATAAGTTGAAGGAGAGTGGACACAGACTCAAGTACATGGAATTACTTTAAAATGAACAACTAAAACGAACCAAACCCACAGGAGCCAAACAATTCCAACAAACTCATCCCATCGTCAATTAATCCTCAATCAGCCAAAGACAAAAATTTCGTCCCAAAGCAGTTGTCTCCATCAGACATACAAGTCTGTCCTGTGAAGAATAAGGGCAGCCACACAATCAGTCAATTCACTGCCATAGTAATGGACAAAAACATCCTGTCGCCGGGCAACCCGAACCCCTAAATTATGGGTCTACTACAAGGGCCTGACAGCCCAAAATTATAGGATGCGTTTAAAAAAAAGAGCGCAGGAGCAGCAGTTCCGCCAGTTTAATTAGGCTTGCATGTATCGTGTAGGTGCCAAAAGAATAAATGTACGTTTTAAATTTAGAAGCTTGTACTCTTGTTAACATCAGGAGACCTGACATTTAGGGGCTTTTTGGAGATACTTCCTGCATTGTTTCCTGCTTTGGAAAAGAGCTGGTTTTCCTGCTGTGCCTCAGCATGCGTGTCTGAATGGATATGCGCATGAGAATACATGTAAGATGTACAGGTATAACACTGAGAGAGAATTAAAGAAGACTGTTAGTAAATGAAGAAACATGTCTTAAAATGTATTTATAAGATACAAAAAGTGTCTAATGTAGAGACACTAATCATTGTGTGCAATAATAAACTTTCATTTAACTTGTGGATTAGGTATTAGGTAAAAAAAGAATCAAAATGACTTTATATGGTATTAAAAGTTTTTTATTAAATACTGGAGCCTCATATAATGTCATTTCTATGAATTGGTATTGTACTAAACGTTTAACTTTGGACACACTGGTCTTCCTGATTTTATTTTTTCTTTCTTTACAGTGACAAAAACGAATAATTAATGAATAAATAGATTCTTTCCAACTATTTTTATTTTTACAGATTATATACAGGAATCAGAGAGTGAAATTCAATACCTTTTAAGACCTTTTTTAAGACTTTTTACATACATTTTAGACCTTATAACCACTTTTCAACCAGAAATGGTGAGTTTTAAACTTACAGTATATTTACTAAATATTAATGTAAGGAATTAATCAAAAACTAAACATTATTCATATTAGGGTTTACCGGTACTATAGTAGTATCGCAATACCATGGCTCCAAAATATCGGCGGGTGCCACTGTAGTTTGCAAATGGTAGTATCGCCATTAATGGTTTATCTACAATACATAATGTTGCATGTGGAAAAGTCACTAAAATGCTCACACATTTGTGCAACAATAGTCTGTGGAGGCCTTTAAGGTTGCAAAACTGTGTAGAATTTGTGTCTTTTATGGTAGCCTATTGCACGTTTTCTATAGCACTTCAGTTCGAATGCACATCTGAATCGGTTCATCATTCCCTGTTGATATGATTTAGTAGCTACAACAACCACAACAATCTTTTAAAAAGAACGACTTAACAAATGAAATTTTGAATAACTTCGGGATGTAAACTGATAAGACTGAAAAAAAAGATAAAAAAACAAAAACAAATTGCAACTGAAAACATTGAAACAATTTTTGACCACTTCATATAGCCTAATTTTGTTGAAAAAAATGCTCTTTTGTACCAAATTTCATTTGGTATAATTTTTATCTTTATTTTAACGTATTTTTGTTGGTCAGTTATCTACAAAATAAACAAAAAGAACGAATACATCTTAGGTGAAGTGAGGTGCACCTGTCAGTCACTTTTTCTGCGGGACTCGTGAATAGGCAGTGATCTGTGTCGTTATAATGGCGCCGGTAAAAAAGACGCACAAACAACAGGAACCAGCCAACAGTATCTGAGGTGTTCGCTTAAATGACTAAGTACAAGTGAGTGAAAGATTGAAGCAGTCCTCTGACTGCTTGGACCTGCTGTCTCGAGCGCATGGCTGTGTCTGTGTGGTCACGTGATGTGCATTTTCAGAGGTAGAGAGGAAGGAGGGCTGCTCAGAAATGCTACACGCCACTGTGGATGTCAAATCGTTGTCATTCTAAAATGCCATTTGAAAACAAAGACAGTGTAAACGGCCTGAGTGTGTACTTTTCGCGAGCGGATTTGCAACGGGGGCGGGCGGAGGATTGCGATGCCGGTGTTGTCGTAATACGTACATAGCAGAGCTTGCAAAACTGTGTTTTTTTGTTGACAACACGAACGTTGTCAACATTAGTCACTGGAAATCCAAAATGCTTACACACCGGTGACTTCATTGAAAGAGGAGAGGGTTTAAGTTCTGTCGACGGTTCTCCTGCTTCTGCCGTTCAACAAGCACTTCAACAAGCCTGTTTTTTTCCCGCTTGGCAAGCCAAGCTGACGTGACATGGGGGCGTGGCAGCAATGACGATTTTATTTTTTGATTCGATAATCGAAATTGAGCATAAATTTCGAACGATTTCGATTAAAAATCGAAAACGTGACACCCCTAATACATTGCATAAAAAAAAATTATATAAAATTTAATACCTTGCAAAATAGCATTTAAGACTTTTGAATGCTTTTTAAGGCCCTTGGTTGTTGCTAGATCGGATATGGTTGCAGCCGGAAGTTAACAAGAATTATATATATATTATTTATTCAATTTCCCATTTATTGTATTTTATTAACGTTATCTATTAAATTACCCAATAAATTGTATTTTTAAAGCCTAAACCTATCCCAACCGTAAACCCAACCACCACATTACTGTAAAAATATTAATTATTGTTATACAGTGTCATTAAAAAATGCTGCTATATATTAATGTTCATATCACACTTCCAGCCGGCTGTGTATCTGATCTAGACTTTACCGCCTTAAATTTCTCTTTTAAATACTTTAAGACTACACGGACACCCTGTTTTATCTCCACATAAAATAAATATATGTACACGTCTACTAAATAAAAGAAAATATTTTATGCAGTCTTGCATAAACTTTAAATGTTTAAAAAATAATAATAGCAATTTTAATACTAAAATACTGTGTAATAGAGTAGACTGCGTGACCTGTTAAGCCAATTGCTCAGTTGTTAAAAGATGAGTGTCATTTGATAGATAAAATCAGATTCATGACTACACACAAAACAATTTAGAACTTTTTTACCAATGCGCACCAGTATAAAAATGTGCCAGGCATTTGCACGGGTTACAAGTTATGTAAATCCACTTTGCCACCGAAAAAGCATCATTATGGTCATGCTGGAGCAGAAATGAATAGGCAAATCTGTTCACCAAAACATCTGATTGTCAGAAGTCAAGCTAAATAGAGCGAAACAGAGTCAGCAGTGACAGCTGAGGAAACGCAAGGTTTAACCCTACAGTAACTTTACTCTACCCTCATTGAATATTCCATTAGTTGCAGCTTAGAGTTACACACACAAACACACACGCACACACACACACACACAAACGCACACATGTACACACGTACACACACACACACATACACACGCACACACACACACACACACACATATATGTACACGTACACGTACACACACACACACACACACACACACACACACACACACACACACACACACACACACACACACACACACACACACACACACACACACACACACACACACACACACACACACACACACACACACACACACACATGTACACACACACACACACACAGGGTGGAGTTTCTGCTTTCACGCAGGAGTGGCTTGATTTTTCATTTGATTTACAAAGCAAACTAAGTGCCACTGGACATTCAGACCAACACAAAGAGATATGCATAATTGAGAATGATGTGGGTCTTTCTATCTGTTAAAGCCATCAGTTTCTGCCTCACCCTAGACAATTTAAAACCTGAAAGATTTCCTTGATAAACATTTGTATGTGCAAAGACTTTATATTTTAACCTTTTGATACAGAATTACATAGATTTGTGTGTAACTGTTAGAAGAAAACAGAAAACAAATGTAAAAAATAATTAAATTAATAAATCAATTAATTAAACACAGTACATGGATAATGTAGATTTTTTTGTTATATTTTTGAAAACATAATAATAAATATTTTCAGTTCTAAAAATGACCTATTGTTATTTATATGATCACTACTTTACATATATTTATACATATATTTTTAAAAAAAAAACTATTTTCTCATACAGTTGAAGCCAGAATCATTAGCCCCCCTGAATTATTAACACTGTATAGTCTTCACTGCATTAATAATTCGGTAAATGTATTCTTCCCTAAAGTTACAAATAATGCACGTGATTGTGCCTGAATGCTTTAACTCTATTGAAAAGCCTTTATAACACACTGGTACTGCACACTAACATGCTCACAGCGACCCGAGTTTGATTTCTGGCTCAAAGTCCTTTGCCGATCCTTCCTCTCTTTTTGCTCCCAAAGCTTTTCTGCCTGAAATCTGCACTGTCCTATCATAATAAAGGTGAAAACCCCCTAAAACAATATATATATATATATATATATATATATATATATATATATATATTAAGAAAGCATTTATTGACCTGCTCATTGTAGTGCACATCACATATTAGAGGGTAAACACACACATATATAAAGTTATATTCTTAGCTAATACACTTGAATTCATCAAGTAATTTTGCTTACCTCAACTCAACTTTAATGTAGAGATGACTTTATTTGGCAGGTAAAAATAAACACTAATTCAGTACATCAACAAAACAAAACAAACATTATTCAGAGATTCAGTATTAAAGCGGAACAGCAGTGTCCGGAAAGACTGACTTCAGTAGGCACAAAGAGGGCATCTTTCCTCTTGAGTTCACACACACACACCCATGCACACCCACACACACACATCACCACCAGTCAGTGACATCACCCATTTACGCAGACTCATCTTTAAGCTGCTTTAGCTGCTTTCTAACACTCTCTTCCTATTTTACAGGCCTCTGGTCCACCTCTACAGCCCTCACTTAATCTGTCCATGAGGAAGACGTGTTAACGATTAAAACAAAGACACAACTGCAATAAAAAAGACTGTGACCTAATTTCTGCCTCCTCGTAAACAATTCACTTTCTCACTTCCTGCAGGAGCAACAATAAAGACAATACACAGACAATAGAGGAATCCACTAGCTGTTAAACCAGACATGGAGCAACTGGATCAGTGGTTTACTGTACAGAGCAGTAGGAAAATATCTGAATTAGACATTTAAGTATATAACATTTAGCACATTTCAAAAGGGACAGTAACTTTTGTAAATTTTGCATGTGTATATTTTAGAGCTGCACGATATTAGAAAAATCTGATATTGCAATGTTTTGTTTTGCTGCGATATGAAAATAATTTCATCAGATGGTATGAATAGCCTTATTTGGAAAGAAATCTTTCATTTAGATTGGTTGGGTTGATTTTGTAAGGGTGTTATCATGTATAAAAACAAAATTGCAAAAAATAATTCAAATAGGGCAAAGAAAAGAGTAAATAAACCGTTCTTAAGGGTTTTTCGGCGAATCAAACAGTATTCAAATACAGGAATTTAGTAATGTTAAATAACACCGTATAGTCTTCATTGTTTTAATAAATCAGCACATTTTTCTTTAATGAAGTTAGCTATGTTTTACGTTATTGTGCCCGAACGCTTTACACTTTTTTAAAATGCCTTTAAAACACATGCAAATTATAAAGTTTAATCCCAACTTAACATTAGATATCTTGCGATGTGACTATTGCAGACATACACATTGCGATGTTGATGCTAAAACGATATATTGTGCAGCCCTACATAAAGTAAAATATATAACATTTTATAGATGGTTAAGAAGTTTTCCTGTTTTTAAAAGATGTCAGCTTATGAGAACTGAAAATACTGTTTTGTGTTTGAATATATTATAAACTGCAATTTATTTCAGTGATGCAAAGTCGAATATTTAACTGTCATTTTCTTTAGTGTCACATAATCATTCAGAAAAACAATCTAATATACTAATTTCATTACTATTATCAGTGCTGAAAACAGTGTAGATGTTATATTATTAATAAATTCAAATGAACAGCATTTGTCTGAAACAGAATAATTTCATAAAAGAAACAGAAACATTCTACAATGCCCTTCAAACTTTTTATGTGAGAAAAGTTTTTGAAGTATAAACCGAGATTTACATGCATCACTCGTCAGGATCAGCAGGCAAGCGCAGAGACTTCATTGAAAATACTGAAGTAAAATAAATGGGAAAATGTAATTTAATGCAGTGATTCTTGTAAAATCTGACACCCACTTTATATTGTTTATCAATCAGGCAGTGGAGATCGTTGGTTTTTAAAGAAAACGGACCTTAATTGCAAACAGTTCACCGGAAGCACATGAACCAGGTTACGGCTAAATTAAAAGTCCTTCTGCATACTTCTGCATATACCGTATTGATCAAAACAATAATGACATTCATAATGTCACATTTAGACTAAAATAAATGAGTTCGGATCCAATTAATACAGTATTTATGAGAAGAGTGGAGTTACTGTTCTAAAAATTTAAAACGCAATATATGTCTATGTTAAATAAAACAAAAATAAACTAATGCTTGCTGTAGTAAGTTCAATACAAATAAATTATGAATACATTACTTGATTAATGATGTTAACAATTCAGCTTTGCATCAAATGAATAAAGTATATTTTAAAATATATATTCCCATAGAATGTCTTTATTGTAAAGTCATTTGGTGGCAGGGCTTTTAGTTGCACTGCACCAAAGTTATGGAAGTCCCTACCATTGCACATTCATCAGGGGGACTCTATTTCCAATTTTTTTAGGTACAAATTTTTCTGTTCAGGATTACTTTTAATGATACTGTATCCTGTCTACTATTTTTTCGTTTGTATTTTTATGATGTGCTTGTGACATATTGTAAGATGTCCTTGAGTGTTTTTAAAGGTGCCTATAAATAAAAGGTATTATGATTATTATTATTATTATTAATATTTTTATTATCATCATTATTATGATAGAAACAATTTGTTTTTTTAATTGAGATAATATTTAACAGTGTTACTATTTCTAGTCTTTAATCAAATAAATGTAGCCTTGTGGAACATAAAGACTATAAAAAAACATAAAAAACCATACCATATTACACTTAATTACCATTTCATTCAAGACACTCGCATATCCTCAGGGTCTCTCACAACACACTCACACATCCACCACACCCACCATCTCCTCACCTATGTAGTGCTGGGGCTCATAAACCCAGTTGTCATCTTCATCATCTCCTCCCTCTGGAGTGTGTGAGTGGTTGTGAAGGCTGTTCTGGCTGCGGAACAGTTTGCGTGTCTGCTGTGACAGAGAGGACACGCTCAGCCAGCTGAGAGCCCGAGAGATCGGCGCAGGCTTCTCTGTCTTGTCCCTCCTAAAAGACCCAGAACGCTTGTCCCTCATCATACCCTCTTCAAAGTCAGCAGATGAATTTCAGGTCACTTAAAAGTGTGAGACCTCACAAGTCATAATTACGACGCTTTCCGGATCATTCATTAATTGGGTTTTAAATCCATAAAATCTGACAATCTCCCCCCAAAAATGACTAGTCCACATCCACAGGTGTCTGTGCAATCTTTTGTGCCTTACTAGATAGAAAAAAAAATGTTCACTGTGAGTCCTGGAAATCCCAACCCACAAGTAGTAATTAACCCATGCAGCAGGCTGGAAAATCTCCGGTCTTTCCCCGACTAAAGGCTTTACTTCCACCAAGGAGACACGGTTCAGTTTAAAAGCCACACCAATGTGATTAGAGGACCACTTTTTAAGTTTTTTTAGGCTTGCCTTTCAACATGGATACACAGTGCAGTTTAAAAGCTCTTCTGAGGTGATTATAAGACCAGTTTTTAAGTTTTCTTGAGGCTTGATGTCCACCAAGGATACAGAATGCAGTTTAAAAGCCACTCCAATGTGACCATAAGACCAATTTTGAAGGTTTTTCTGAGGCTTGACATCCACCTAGGATACAGAATGCAGATTAAATGCCTCTCCAGGGTGACCATAAAACCAATTTTGAAGGTTTTTTGAGATTTGATGTCCACCAAGGATACACAGCGCACTTCTAAGGCCACTTCAATGTGACTATAAGACCAATTCCGAAGGATTTTTGAGGCTTGTCGTCCACTAAAGATAAACAGTGCACTGCAATATTACTCCAAATGTGGCTAAGACCAATTTTGAAGCTTTTTTTGAGGCTTGGCATCCACGTAGGATACTGAATGCAGATTAAATGCCAGTCCAGTGTGTCCATAAAACCAATTTGTATGGTTTTTGAGGCTTGACATCAACCAAGGAGACACGGTGCAATTTAACAGCCACTCAACATAATTATAAGGCTAATCTTGGATTGCCATTCACCTGAAAAGTTTTGGAGATACGGTGCAGTTTTAAAGCCACTCCAATGTGACTTTAAGACCAGTTGTTAATGTTTCTGAGAATGCCGGAGACACAGTGTAGTTCAAAGTCGTTTTTGGCTCAACGCTGTTTAAATCTCAAGATCCATCAGACATAAAACCTCATTCCAAATCAAGGCTTACTACTTCCATGTGACACTGCATCCAAAGGTTTTTTCCTGGATTTAATCCATCACCAACATGTGTTTCAAAAGAGATGATAGATAAACTCAGACGTCCTTTTCTTTTTTCATCAGCAGTAACCGGATCAGGTGCTGTTGTGGATGGTCACCATGTTATCTCCCTGGCGCTAAGGACAGTCAGCACAAGATCCTCTTCCTGACTCTCTCCAGTATCACTCACCTGACAATTCACCACATATACACGAACAAACAATCACAACGGCCCACGCAGTGTCAGAGCAGGGCTGACAGTAGTCCATAGAGAGCACCTACATACACTGAGTGTGGGATTGAAAGTTTAGGATTACAAACAACTGGAGTGCTGGTGAAATGTGACCTTAAACCAGCCCCCGAACACTCCCTTGCTGCTCTGTGATCTCTGCCTCTGATCTCTGCTCCTCCCCTTCAGTCGCACGGCAACCGCTGAAGCTCCAGCCACTGCACTCTCCACTCCTCTTCCTCCTCTGGGTTTCCCTCCCGCTCCTACTATCCTCTAAGCAAAGAGCTTTAAACCAGGGATACCAAAAAATCAAATAAAAAATCTTACCAGTAAAAAAAGAGCAAAAATACGTATTGTGAAATATATGAGCAATTCCATCGTTATGCATGTGACATTTGCAGTAAAAACTCAAAACATAAATTCACATAGAAAGTTTACATTATCATTATATTGAAACGTGTTTATATTTTCCAAAACTACTCACCACAGAGTTGTGGGATGACATTTAGAAAAAAATGTTTTATATTTTAAATGAGGAACATATACATGTGCTATGGATGCAACCAACAAAGCCTGTGAGTTTACAGTATTCAACATACTTTGTAGAAATTCTGTCAATTAAACTGCACAAACCAAAAGAAACAATGTTAATCAAAAGGGTAAGAGTTGGCTCACTGTTGAACAAAATTATTTAATTTTATTTGACATTTTTGCATTTATGAGTTAAAGCTTGGTTATGGATGTGACATCTCTCTGTTATGGATGGGGCCAATGGGAAATTGTCACTTTTGTCACTTTGGTAAATCAAATATAACAGTTTTTAAACATTAACAGATGCATTTTTGACTATTTTTACAGAACTAAAATATGAGCCTACACACACAAAAAATAAAAAAAAATAAAAAGGGTTTCGCTTTTTTGGTAAAAAGTAAAAAGTCCAAAGACATTTGCATAGAATTGCTCATATATGGTTTCAAAATGTTTAACATAATGTGCAAATTTTGTAAAATGCTTTCACGGTTAATAATATTTGAACATTTTTAATGAATTCTTATGAATTCTTAGCATATATCTCTGTTTTAAATAGATACACAGAAAATTATCAGGTTCTTTAATTTTTACTATTAGACATTAGATTTATTAGATATTGGTTCGAGTAAAAAGTTTTATATTTATTTTATTATATAAAGGTCTGAAATGTTATATATAAAAAAGTTTAAACTAAAAATTTTAATTGGAGGATTTTTTCCACATGAAAATGAAAGATAGTCTGATTTTTTTTCATTAGTTGTGACTGAAAATCTGGGTTATCCCATTCTAGATTTCTGAACTCTTTCAAAGTTAAAACATTGATATTCTGTTGTCTAAAAATTATATAAACATGTCTGGCTGGCATCTTTTTGTCATTTGCTAAACAAAAAAGTCATTTTATTTTTATAATAAGTGTGACTTCCAATCGCAGCAGAACTCTAATCGTTTATTAAGATTTTTTTGTTTTTTTTTTGTATGTTCATTAAAACCAATAAACAAAGAATAAAAAAGTCATCAGTAGTTTTCTTCATTTTATTACACTTTTTATATTTTCTTAATATATTTGGATAACCAAGAAGATCATTATATTTTAGCTTCCTTACAATAAAAAAAAGTTAAAAATAAAAATAAATACAAACAAAACCTAGCCAAATAAGCATGATCCAGGGTCATTGTTGGCTTGTCTTACATGTTAAAGTCTTCCTGACCAACACATCCACTCGCTCTGACCCATACACAGTATCAAAGATCAGTGGATCAGCCTGCTAGACCTGCCCAGACCAGAATATCCAGATCACTGCACACAAACAACAGCAGAAATGTGTGCAGGAAAACTTGGAATGAAAGCAAAAGAGGTGTTTTTTGGAGGCAAACACGCAGCCAGAGAAAATGAGGGGTTGAGAGTCTCCAAGTACTTAAAAATACCATAGAATTAGCATGGCACACCTCTAAAAAATGTAGTAATACCATATTATTTTGTGTTAGTTGTCTTCCGTATTTTCTAAAAGCACTCTGATAGGATGCGCATATGTAAGCACTTAAACCACGCAGCTCTGTGGTTTGTGTAAATTTATCAGTCTAACCGCAGTCAAAATCCCAAATGGACTGACCAGTGGCAGTCCAACTTCAAACACGGCTCCACTGTAAGATCAATCAGGTTGTTTGACTTTCACATTGGAAATGGCAAACAAATCGAGGTCGTAAACATACAGTGCATGTAATTAATGATAAAACTTTCACCCCCACAGCCACCCGACACACAGTGGACCAATTGTCCTAGAAAAAACCTCCATGCATCCACACAGCCAGATGTAATAACAAACAACTCCTCACATAAAACACACAGTGAGTCTATCCAACCTTTATCCTCAGCACTGCAATCAACAGCCATCTATGCCCTCGCCACGGTTAATAATTCACTAGGGCCAAGAGCCCGACTGCTGAGATAAAAACATTAAACACCAATCTGAAATATACACACATAGATTGACGAGGAGCTTCTGTATCTAATAAAACTACATTTGCATTTGTTCATTCAGCAGATGCATTTATGCAAAGCGACAAAAGAGGAACAAAGCGTTACATCAAAGAGCCAACAATAGCCTTAACACATTATGTCCAGGTATACACATGGAGAAAATAAATAAGAGCATATAATATTTATAAGAATAGATTTACTAAATATTTTTGTTGAAAAATGTGATGAAATCATAGGATGTTTCTATGCTCATAACCATAGCTGCATTTATTTGATCAAAAATATAGTGAACTGGTAATATCTTAAAATAGAAGTAGAGTTTAAGTAACTGTTTTTGTAAAGATATTTTAAATGTCCACTTCAGTCCTGTGAATGAATTCTGAATTTTTTATTATTTCAGTTTTTAGTATCCAATAAGCCTTCAGAACAAAATATAGTTTTTATAATTTATCTTTTTTTTTTTTTTTTTTTTTTTACAATTTTTTAACATCCAGCATTAATGTATAATAGTATGGAGGACAAAACCTGCAAATAAAATAAAACAACGTAAATATATAAATATGATAATAAATAAATATGCAAATAAATAAATATATATCAAAATCCACAAGTTCCTGCATAAATAAATGCATAAATAAATAATAGTGCAGGTATGAAAATAGTTAAATAAATTGCACAATGGGAATAAGAAAATGCTAAACTGAAGGCTTTTTTTAATAAAAACATTTGAAAGGAGGGAAAAAAACTTTCAGTTTAGCATTTTCTTGTTTCGTGTTACTTATTTAACTCTTTCCCTGCCTGCACTATAAGTTATTTAAATATTTATTATGCAGAAATTTGTGGATTTTTTTTATGTTCATTTATTTATTTATTCACATATTTATTTTTTTACGGCAGCATGGTGGCGAAGTGGGTAGCACAATTGCCTCACTGTAAGAAGTTGGCTGGTTTGAGCCCCGGCTAAGTCTGTTGCCATTTCTGTGTGGAGTATGCATGTTCTCCCTGTGTTCGCGTGGGTTTCCTCGGGGTGCTCCAAAAAAATATGTGGTACAGGTGAATTGGGTAAGCTAAATTGTCCGTGGTGTATGGGTGTTAATAAGTGTGTGTGGACGTTTCCCAGTGATGGGTTGCAGCTGGAAGGGCATCCGCTGCGTAAAACATATGCAGGATAAGTTGGTGGTTTATTCTGCTGTGGCGAACCCTGATTAATAAAGGAACTAGGCCGAAAAGAAAATGAATGAAAAATGAATTTATTTATTTAATATTTTATTTATGCAAGAATTTATGCATTTTATTTACTCATTTATTTATATACTTGTGTATTAATTATTTTATTTATTGTTTTTACAGGTTTCGTCCTCCATATAAAAGAAATCTAAAACATTCAAAATTCGAAATCACTTTTGAGCAATTTGAGAAGTGTGGTGTAAAAACTCTATTTAATGACATGAAAGTGACTCTATCGCCCTCTTGAGCACAGAGCTTATTATTATCCTAATACTTTAAGAGTAGAATTATAATTAACCAACATGCTCACTCCCACAAAATATTATGGAGTTATGTTTCTGTTTTTTTCTTTTTGTCCATTCTTACAGCCAATCAGCAGCAGGTTTCAGCTTTGGAGTTAAAATGTCAATACTAGTATTCTTTTGCTCGTTCCTGGAACACAGTAAACATCTGACATGCTTACGGCTGTTGACACGGCAGGTCAAAGAGGAAACCTGAGCTCAGTTCTGAAATAAGACATGTCATGAATCTGTGCACATGATCATTAAGACAAAAATAGGAAAAGCAGGCATAGTTTACTCCACTGGTTCAACACCTTCACACGCTCTGAACCCTCACTTTAAACACAAGCAAATGTTTAGCATTCACAATTTGACTTTTTTATTTGTGATATATATATATATATATATATATATATATATATATATATATATATATATATATATATATATATATATATATATGGATAAGTTAACTCTAAAAATCTGGGTAGAATATGAACACTACAAAAGATTATTTTCTCATTTTATGCCTTGTTTATAGCACAAATATCTAAAAATTAGTAAATCAGGAAGCATTTTCAAGACAGACAAAAAAATTGTCTTGTTTTGGTCAGAAATAATATGGCAAAAATAAGAAAAATAATCTGCCAATGAGTAAGCTAAATGTGGTGGGGAGAGCACAGTCGAACACCCAAGAAAGGGGGGGAGAGCGGGTTGAGACACCAGCGGGCTGATCATTGGTCCAATCAGAAACAATTAATAACACCTGATTAAGGGGACAGAAAGGACCAGACGGGAGAAAAAGAGTCTGCAGTCATGCGTGTCTGACGTGGGCCTCAATGTTACTTATCTTGAGCCAAAAAAAACTTGTTTCATATCTTATATCGCTGATCCTGTCTTTTTCTTGCCACAACAACAACACACTTTATCACACTAAATAATCTGGTTTTCACATTGAAATAATATTATTTCGCTTAAACCATTGGCAGTATATTTAGCTTGTTTTACAAAAAAACAGTACTTATTTTTGACCTATTATTTCTGAAAACAAGACAACATTTTTTGCATGTCTAGAAAATGCTTCTCGATTTTAAAATCTTTAGGTATTTGGACCAGAAACAAAACAAAAACTCCAAGTAAGAAAAGCATTTTTTTGCAGTGAACAAACCCACCTGCAGAGATAGATTTTGGATAGCCCCATAGTTTGTTTTTTTGCATATTTTACTCAAATTTAGGTTTACACAATAAAACAAAGGGAAATGAAAATAAAACAGTAATGAAAGGTAATAATAATAATAATAATAATAATAATAATAATAATAATAATAATTTGATTGCCTTCCGAGCCAAGTTAATGTAATCTAAACAACTCTCACATTTACATTCATTAAATTACCAGACATTTTAATTGTTTTCCAAGCAAGAGGCTTCCAAATTGGCAGAATACAGAACAACGAATTAAATTAAGCTTTTAAATGTAGGCGCTTTCTAAAAGGCCAAGGGAAAGATTTTATTGTGCTCTGTCCCCACAGTTTTATGAGCAGGGTTTATTTGTCCTTGCGAGTATATACTATAAATTGCGTGTCTGTACGACTATATAAAATGCATGAGTGTGTGTGTGTGTTTGTGTGTGTGTGTTTGTGGGTGCATTAGCTTGAGAACATTGCAAAATATTTGTTTAATTGATTGTGGTTTGCCTGCTAAATTGCATAATTTGGGTTTATGCTGGAAAGAAAGATGCAACACTGAAAGCAGCACTGAAAAGGAAGAAGCCGTTAAAGATAAGCGGAGCTATCAGTGCTCTCATCACGTCTATTCACAGAGAGATCATGAGCTGACCCATAACTAACAGAACCCTCCGGCTGACCTCTGAACTTTGGCTGGAATGAACCTGAGAGGTTGGCCATCACCTACAGAACAAGGTCCCGCAAATACTTGTTGACCCACAGTGACCTCCTTAACACATTCCGGTCTCTCTGGTATGCTGCACAGGAATGAACAGAGCAGCTCAGATCTATCATCCTCAACAGAAACATGCGTCTCTGCATGCAGCCAAATGCAAACGTTCAAATAGGACAGCTTTGGACAATACGATCAATGTTCTTTACTACTGATCAATAAACCCCCGCTTTGTCAATATACAAGTAAATGAGAAGCTTAGTGCCAAACAACATATTCATACCACTGCCAGTCAATTCTGCATACAGTAAATATATTTAGACATTACACATTAAATTAGACATTACATAGAATCAATCCTAGCTAGTACTAAATTCCTATTTGAACTGATCAACTGATTCAACAAGATGCTGGAAATATTCACATTTTTGTGAATACAAAGTTGCTGCAGATTTAAGATGTGAATCTCACAACCAAGCAATTTTGTGCTTAAAAGGCGCATAATTAAGACATCCAAACATAAAAACCTTTTCTAAAAACAATGCTAAATTTGGGTTGTCAATGAAAATCTAACAGACGTCTAACAATAGACCAAAAATAGACAAGTCATCAAATAAGCAGATTAGACAGACTTCACATGTATAGTCATTCATTCATTCATTTTCTTGTCAGCTTAGTCCCTTTATTAATCCGGGGTCGCCACAGCGGAATGAACCGCCAACTTATCCAGCAAGTTTTTACGCAGCGGATGCCCTTCCAGCCACAACCCATCTCTGGGAAACATCCACACAAACACTCATACACTACAAACAATTTAGCCTACCCAATTCACCTGTACCGCATGTCTTTGGAGTGTGGGGGAAACCGGAGCACCCGGAGGAAACCCACGCGAAGGCAGGGAGAACATGCAAACTCCACACAGAAACGCCAACTGAGCCGATGTTCGAACCAGCGATCCAGCGACCTTCTTGCTGTGAGGCGACAACACTACCTCCTGCGCCACTGCCTCGCCCTATAGTCATTCACTTGTGTCTATTTGACGACAAGTCTATTTAACCAATACTGATTTATAAAAAGTTGCAAAGAAACCTTCTGATAAGTAAACGTGCACCAGAAAAAATGGTCATTTATTTTTTAGTGATTATAGCTCATATGTTTATTTAAAAGTGGCTAAAATAATATTAAGTTAAGTTAAATATGTTTACACAGAGCTTACCTACAGCTGCGCACATTCTATCATCAAGCTTTTTCATAGATCACAACATTTGTGTGGGAAGTGACATATGCAAGTTTTCACCCCCGTTTTATGCATAAGCTACATTTATACATGAGACCCCAGGTGACTCAATGTTTTTCGAGACATTTTGAAGCAGATGACTTTTTCAAAACTTCTATTGTCCAGTTTTGGTAGACTCATGCAAGTTGTAGCCTCACTGTCTTGTGTGAAACTGACAGAAGTGGCACCTGTGTGTTCTCTGTTCTGCTGCAGTAGATCATCTGCTGCAAGGTTAGCATGTTTAGCATTCATAGATGCTCTTCTGCAGACCTTAAAATAAATAATAATAAATACATATTTGAAAAATAAATATTGCAAAGCATTTTCATTATTAGTTTTTGGCCAAATGCATCGATAATTTTCAATTTTGCCATCCCTAAAAATATGGAAATATTTTACCAACCCCAAATTTTGGAATGGTAGTGTATGTGCCACACAAGTGTGGTCTGTTTGTTTTCAGTACAAGTCATTCCCTACATTATAATTGTCGGTATATAACCACCCTAAAGGTCTCTTCTCAGGCTAAAACATGCCATTTAAAAAAGAGTTTATAGAGTCACACAAAAACACAGGCTTGCACGCAGGTACAGCACAGGATGTGTGTTTCTAAGAGTGTGTGTTTCCAAGCATGTCGTGAAACCAAAAGCCATAAAACGCCCGAAAAAGTTTAGTTTTATTGTTTGTGAGTCACTCTGTCCTATGATTCTCGACAGTGCGCAAACCAGTGGTGTATTTATATGAATGGTATTGTCATTAAAGATTTAATTCACCCAAAAACAAAAATTCTGTCATCATTTATTCGCTCTCATGTCGTTCCAAATCACAACACAAAAATATGTTTTAATAATGGTAAATGTGTTGACTTTTTTTCTCAAATTTTCCACAAAAGAAACAGATTTGGAAAAACAAAAAGATTAATAAAAATGACAAAAAAATCTCTTTGTGTGAATTATTCCTTTAGTCAGTTTACAGAATCACTCTCCTCAGCATGTACACCCTTTCAGTGAGTTTATAATTGGAGGATTGATCAACACAGGACTGAAAGTAGCTTTTCTCCTGAGAGAGTCAAATAAGCACAGCACCCACAGGAGAGAGGAAGGTTCCTGGTAACAGAGCTCAGTGTCTGCTGAGGACAAGCCCTGTATCTGCACCACTTTATGAACACTTGCACCTGAAAAGCAAGAAGTCCTAATACGCAACAATTGAAATTATTTAATACAGTAATTTGATAAAAACTTTACAATAAAGCTAGATTCAGTAACATTAGTTAAAGCACTATGTTGAGTTAACATGAACGAACAATGAACAATAAATATTTCTTAACAGTATTTTTAATCTTTGTTAACATCTGAAACAGCTTTTTCCCTAAGTTCTTCATAATAAGACATTTTGTGCCCTGATTGCACTTTTTTATTAAAGTATTAAGTAGAATTAGTATTACTGTTGTTTAGCAGCATTTAACAATGCTCTTAATTTTTATGCCAACATACAGGTGAAGCATAATTAGAAGCAGAATTATTGGGCCCCTGTTTATTTTTTACCCCAATTTCAAAACGGAGAAGATTTGTTTAACACATTTCTAAGCATAATAGTTTTAATAACTCATCTATGATAACTGATTTACTGATAACTGACTAAATATTTTTCAAGACATTTCTATACAGCTTTAAGTGACATTTAAAGTCTTAACTAGGGTAATTAGGTTAACTAGGCAGGTTAGGGTAATTAGGCAAGTCATTGTATAATGATGGTTTGTTTCGTAGACATAGATCGAAAAAACCTATAGCTTAAAGGGGCTAATAATTTTAACCTTAAATTAGCTTTTAAAAAATTTAAAGATGCTTTTATTCTGGCTGAAATAAAACAAATAAGACTTTCTGTAGAAAAAAAATATTATCAGACATACTGTTTACTTGCTCTGTTAAATAAATTTTAGCTTCGACCCTAATAAAACACACCTGAACAAGCTAATAAAGGTCCAACTGGGTATACTTGAAACATCCAGGCAGGTGTGTTAAGGCAAGTTGGAGCTAAATTGGTGACCTCTGCATTAACTAATGGACCATTGTTTTAAAGTGTTGCCCTTTAAACTAAATGAAAACATTTCTTGTTAGTTAACAGAAATAAACTTCTTGTTCATGAACGCCTTCTTAATGTGACCTTATTGTAAGATCTTGCCAATATTTAAATCATAACCATAAAGTAAGGAGCCTGCATCTTTAGACTTTGACCACAAGGGGGCGATAAAATGTTTCAAATAACCCCATCAGTATTTTGGACACAGGGCGAAAAGGACAGATCTTTCCTCTAAATTGCAGACTAAATTAAGCATAAAAAGACTCTGCCAGCTGCCACATGAGAGGAATTACACATTACCACATGCCACAACAAGTACTGCTTTCCATATTCACCAATAAAAGCATCTAACATAAGTCAGACCGATATCTGTCAAATTAGGACATATAAATTGGTCAATTAAAAGCAAAAATGGCAATACACTGTTATAATAATATATAAAAAAAAAAAATATATATATATATATATATATATATATATATATATATATATATAAAGAGCCAAACAATAACAGTGTCAATAAGTGGACTCTTCCAAAAAAACATTACAAACATCTCAAGCATTCTACAATTAAAACTAAGGCAGGTGTTGACCCTTCACCCCTAAATGGCGACCCCTGACTCCAACCTGCACTCAGAACTTGTATTGTGAGGTGGAGGACGTTAGCGTTTCAGTGAATAGAAACAAAAGGCATCTAAAACCAGTCAGATGGCCTGATAGAGTCAGCTCTAAAACACGAGAAGCCTTTATCAGGGAGATTAAAGTCTCTCGTGACAAATGCACGCAGACCAACACAATGCAGACCTTGTGTACACACACACACACACACACACACACTCACGCTGGCTCAATGAGACTACCTATGAGTGACGTGTTGGTTAAAGCACAGAAAGACAGTGAATATTACACAAAATCAAGATATGAATGGTATGGTGCTTCTCAAATGGAAAGATTTACCAACAGGCTATTTAAAATATGTTACTTTTCTTTTCTCCAATATAATATTAACATTTTTGTTGTTGAAATATTGGTACTTTGTGAATCATAAAATGTAAAACAATGTTTACTGGAACTCTGAAAGTCAATATAAAATCTAAAAAAAATAAATGAAAAAAAAAAGCTAAAAAATCTAGGCTACATAGGCAAAACAAAATGAATACATGTGGCTCCTGATAAGTCTGTGCAAGAAACCCAATATTATTACAGCATTCTCATCTTTAATCATAGCTGTGGTAAACAGTAAGTGTGGAGGATGACATTTCTGATCTGTAATGATGTACGCACGTGTGCAATGTACAGTCAGATTCATGGGTTTTAATTATTATCATTATTTTCTGTTTGACTCTCAAAATAATGGTGCAGTTAAATTGAATTTTATGAATCACCAAAGAATACTTTTAGCTAAAATTGTATTTGGATGCCATTTAAAAGTCTTGGAAAGTCACCCTTTGTATGAAATGAAGGCAAGTAAGTTTGTAGCAAATGCTTTTTTTTATGAGCAAACTATTCCTTTTATACACTGTAAAAACAATCCTGGTTGCCTTAATTTTTAAAGCTAAATCAAATCAACCATATGAGTTCATTGAACTTATATTATGTTTAAAACAGCTTGTGTAATTTATAAAATTAAGTTGGAACATAGTTAACTTAGTTTAATAAGTTACAATGACCTAAAAACATATGCATGTCAGGACTAATTGTTCACATAAATTTTACAGTGTATGTCAAGAGAAATAGTACAATAGAAAAGTGTAAGACACTAATCGTTGCAAGTGTACTCTGAATCTATTAATCCATGAATTTTGCGAAAAGTATAAATTTCTCAAAGAAACTCTTTAGTCTTTAAAGTCTAGTCTTTAAAAAGGAGGTTTTGTTCAATTTTAATTACTGAATGCTCACAAATGTGGAGCTCAAAACTTATATCCTGAATTAAGATATATGGTACTGATTTAAAGTTTGTTTGTATTGTGTGTTTTTAAGATAGATATTACAATATTTATAGTGAAAACTTGCAAGTAGAAGACTCATTTAGCCCTGACAACCTAATGTATAATGTATTTTTTTCATGACTTTCTAACAGTTACAGATGGGAAATATGCTTGTATGCAAATATAGTTATAAACTGCAGAAACACATCTCAAACACTTTAAAGTACTCCATTTATCAGCAGCGCATGTGATTTGATGGGGCAAACTGCCTTAAACTATTATATATCTTAATTATATCATACCAGTTATTTTAAAGCCATTGATGTAAAACATGACATGGAAAATTCTATTATGCAATTTCCCCCCCTGCACCAGCTCCCTCTATGTCCTTCTCTATTTTTCAGATGTGTTCATAACAGACTATAGTATAAATATTATATTTAAATGTTTATAAACATATATATTGACAGTATCATATAAATGCAGTATTGGCCTGACATTGTATATAACATTTTAAGTATTTTCTCCTCTCTTTTTAATTAAAAACACTGCATGTGCACATTTACACGCCTGTGTGTTTGTTTCTGATGGAGTGATGTGACGTAGGGCTGATGTCTAGATTCCATCTGTTCTTCAGGCCATCCTGTCAGCAACCCTTTCCCCTTCCTGTAAGTGTGTGTGTCATATCAAAAACACTGTGATTTGCTTTTGTTTGTCACTGCTCAGATGAACTGCTAAAGAGAGAGAAAAGAATGACAGGAAGGAAAGGAAAAAGAGAAGTGTTGTCGGTCCTATAGCGCAATTCATCTCCTTGTTCCTCCTACTATCTTGCCATCCTGGAAAAAGAGGAAGCTGTAGGCTACTGGAGAGTATGTGATTCTCAACAAATTCGCAGCATGTTATGCCTATAAAGGTCAAAGACAACCTTAAATAGCGTTCAAGATATCAGCTTCAAAGCTCTTGGAAAAGTTCAGTTCCCAGCACTTACATATCATTATATTTCAACATCAATCTTACACGGTATAGCTGGAGATATTACTCATTAGCACAAGTCAAATGCTCCTCCCTAAGCCACGATATTAGTCACACTGACAGCTGTGTGTGTGTGTAGGTGTGTTTTAAATGTACAAGTGTGGTAACTATTGCTGCCATGTATACACGCTTTGTGCTGAGTCTTTAAAAGCATGCAGTTAAACAAGTTTTTTAAATGACAAAACCACCAGGTTCTTTAATTCATGCTGAACAGCAGACGTACAGCTTGATCAAAACATTCACTGTAAAAAGAAAGAGTGGTAAAAATAGATAAAAAAAAAATGGTAATGTGGAAATATCTAAAATAACTAGTTTATGATTTATGCAAGACATGAAAATTATTTAAAATGACAAAAGTCAACTTGACTTTATTAGAGTAAATATATTACGTAACATGGCTGGAACGTGTTTCACATTTACATTTAGTCATTTAGCAGATGCTTCTGTCAAAAAAGGTGACTTACAATTGAGGAGGCATTCAGCAATTCAACAAGAAGAGGCAATACACACAAGAAGGGCAAATTACAATGGTCCATTGACATAACGCGGTTCACATTTCGCAGTCTCGCTGATTTTTGACATGCTTTTTTACAGCGCATTGTGTTCTGCATCCTGATTTGTGCATTGTGTTCTGCGTTCTGATTGGCTGTAGAACATTATCAATTAATCTCCATGCTGTGTCACCTGTTTAGAACAGAATGTGTTCAGCTTGCCAAATTTACATAAATCTTTGACCGCTAGCAGTGTGACTCTGAAGTGCTGTACTGTATGTCCACAATGTCGACGAAACATTCTACATCGTCAAAGGCACCCACGGTAGCACCCAAAAGGCAGAGGAAGATGCTAACCGTCGCAAAAAAAGTTGGAAGTCTGGACATGCTAAAAGAAGGTAGAAGTTACACGAGTGTTTTAATAAGAGAGAAACGTGTGAAAATGTTAATGCTTGTCTGAGAAAAGAGTAACAGTGTAGAGAGGGGTTTTACAGCCTTAAAACATTTATAATTCTATAAAATAAGTCTGGCGAGCTTTTTAGACTGTAACTTCCACGATTAATAAAAGACAGCTGTATACAAAGGAACTGTTTGTGCTCAGAGAATTAGTAAGGAGAGGAATGTGTGTGTGTTGGGAGAGAGTTTTACTACAGGTGGTTTGTCAAGCCCACTCACCTGTGTGGTACTTTGGTACATACTTTATCACATTATTGAAAGAAACACTTTAAATTTGAATTTTTATCAAATAAAGTTTGGGATACAGTTTGCCATAACACTATCTAATCCTACAAGCAATTAAAACAAGCATTTAACCAGCCCAAACATTTCTAGCTTTTCTAATCTATTTAATAAACCACTGTGTGTTACTTTCCTCACTGGCTCAATTGCAAAAAACTCAGTTCTTCTGTAAGTCATTTTGGATAAAAGATGTTATATATTTAGATTTGTCTTCAGTATATTAGGAGTTATCATACAGCTTCGCTCATGTTAACAAGCACACTGTGTAAATAGCACTCAGGCATTGTTGTACGGGAATGTGGACAGAAATGCAAATGAACATGTTCATAACTATCATGTGTGAATGTGTGCGTGTGTGCTGGGTGTTTGCGTAGCTGGAATCACCCCAGGCATTTTCTACCCTAAAGAGTGCAGGATCATCAGTGAGCTCACACGACTGGAATGAAAAGCAGGTCTGAATTTCATGGCTGGGAATGGATGGCACTATTATTGTAATATATATATAATTAAAAACAAAAAGAGGTCAAAATTATTAGAAACTTAATTTGGCAAGATTATACAGTAAAATTATTGGGTAAAAAATGTCTAAAACATTCTAAACATTAATTTGTATTTCCCTCACTCTAAAAGTTCTTGAAGTTTAACATTATTGAGTGTAGAAAATAACTGTTAAGCCTAAAAGAAATGAATTCAAGCAAACTGAAGTGCATTATATAATATTCACATGCCTTTTATTTGGCACTGATCCAAATATATGCATGCTTCGAGAATGTTTTGATTGCTTGATATTAACTGCATTTTATAATCACTTTCAAATTATTCTGCAAATATTTGGCAAGTAAAAATGATAAAATATACTTGTATTCACTCATACACAATATATTTTTATGTTTTATACTATCATTATAATTTTTCTATGAAATCGGAAAACTGTTTTCTCTAGTGAATAATTAAGCTGTTCAGTTCCTGTATAAAGAATACTGTGTTGTGTAAGTAGGCAAAATGTTTTTCATGAGTGAGGACTTTTCCAACTTCTTTCATTCGACCACAAAATCTCTCATTTGTCTTAATGTTTGTGCGACTGCTAAACAGAGAGTGAAAGCCGGGCTTATCTTATGCTGTTGGATTAGCATACTAAGAGACCTGGCGCCCCTGGGGAGCCTCTCAGAAAACAGCCACAATCAGGAGGAGAATTAAACTGGCGGAGACTCCACACGTCCCATTGATCTGTTGACAGCCAATCTGGCAACCGGCCACAAACCTCAACGGTTCTCCGGAGAGAAAAGTCACTCGTGTGTAGCCCGAAAAGTCCATGATGACTTGTGGGAAGTGCAAGATCTGCTCTAATGACTACTGCTTAAAGGTTCTTCAGTGGAAAAAGATCTTTTTTAAAATGTTCAGAAGTTTAGTTTGAGCAGTGGGTGAAAAAATTATTTGTCAAGCATGTCAAGCGTTTGTCAACAATGTGTGGCCTAAAAACAAACAAAGTCAACAAAGTCAGCTTAAATCATTCATTTATTCATTCGTTTTCCTTCAGCTTAGCCCCTTATTTATCAGGGGTCGCCACAGAGGAATGACCCGACCCGAACTATTCAAGCACATGTTTTACACAGTGGATGCCATTCCAGCCACAACCCAGTCTCCCATTCCGACACACTACAGACAATATAGTTAATCCAATTCACCTAAAGCGCATGACTTTGGACTGTGGGGGAAACCAGACCACCCGGAAAAAACTCTCGTGAACATGGGGAGAACATGCAAACTGCAAAGCTGGGACTTGGACCAGCGACATTCTTGCTGTGAGGTGACAGTGTTAACCACTGAGCCCCTGTGTCGCCCAGGTTAGTTCAGTAATATTAACCCTCCTGTCGTGTTCACCTCCCACCCCTTGTCTTCAGTGTTTTAACTTGTATTAAATTAGCATAAAAAATTCTTTAGCTGTAAACAATGTCTCAAAGTAGTGTTTACCATGAATTTATAGAATTTGCCGTTAAATAACTGCAGTGAAAATACAAGTAGTTAGTGAGTTAGTTGGGGTGGTGTACAGTATATGGTGATGTTTTCTGTCTGATGGATGAATATAGTCTAGATACCCATTCATTTCCTATGGCGGACACTTTTGACCAGTAACAGCACAGGTGTAACAAGGTTGACTAAAACACTCAAACATCAACAAAAGAGGTGATCATCACTTTTATATGTTCAAATACATAGATTGGAAGTTATCATAAGGCCTCGAGGCGATCAGATGTGAAACACAATATATGGTGTTTTAAGTTGTAAATCTGTCAGATTTGACTCGAACACAACTGGAAGGTTAAACGAAATACTGTACACAGTTCAAAACTATTTAATGCTTGAGGATGGGAAGTTATTTATGTTTGTAAAAGAAGTCTGATACGCATATCAAAATGCTAATTAATTAAAATTAAAAAATATATTACTAAATATAAAAAAAAAGATATTACTAAAGTCTTCGGTGTCTTTAGTATTTTTGTGGATACATTTAAAATAACAGGGAATTCAAAAGATTTAAAACAGATTTTCAATTAATTTTCCATAAATTTCATTTTTGAGAGATTTTAAAATACGAAGTATTTTTCTTTTTTTTGGTGACATCATAAATGTCTTTAATTTAGCAAGGATGCAATAAATTGACCAAAAGTGGGATTAAAGTATTAATGTATTACTTTGAATGGTCATGCACCATGCATGCAACAGGAAGTGTACAAGTTTAATGTAGCCGAGTAGCTGTTTTACTCTCATTGCTGGTGACAACAATAATGGCAATGAATAGTCAGTGTGTGCACGACAAAGCTTTCAACTAAAAACACATGTTCAGACAGTTCATGTTCACAATAATGCCATTGCAAGCCATGTTAACTGTTAGCCAATCACACCAGTGGGAGTTTACTCCTAAGTCTACAATCAGCTACAGTAATTCAAATGATGTGTTCCCATGACAGGGTGACAATAGGACAGAAAATAGCCTATTACTTATAAATTATGATGATTTTTAATGAAAAAACGAACAAATATTGTAAGTGAAAAAAGGGCAGCTGATGAACCCTTTAAGAAATATGAAAATATTATTACTTTAAAGAATATTCTTTACTTTAAAGAATATATTTAATTAAAATAAATAATGTTAATGTATGAAACTTTCTGTATATAAACACACACACACACACACACACACACACACACACATATATATATATATATATATATATATATATATATATATATATATATATATATATATATATATATATATATATATATATATATATATATATATATATATATATATATATATATATAAATCTGAAGACCAATTCTATAAGAATTGGTTGAAATGATTATGGCATACAGGTAAATTGATAGTGTACAAGTAACTATATAATGCTTTGCAATGAGTAAGCAATGTTTCTTGTTTTCCTATGTACAATATACTAAGCATTTTGGACTCAAATGTGCTGTACTGTACCACATACAATCGTTTTTATTTTTTAGTTGCTTCTTTATACTTCTTTGCCACACTTATTTCTGAAGAAGAAGAGACCAGCAGCATTGTAAGTCTTATGAAGAATGTGACATTATAACTATCATAAAACAATATAATTGTGTGACAATGATATAAAAGTATGACATATCTGGTTACATGTTTGTTCTTTATATTATTTGACTTAATTATGCATTTTTTTGTATTTTAAAATTGTAAAAAAAAATAAAATAAAATCAAAACCAAAAAATAAAAAGACTTAATAACTTGAAATGAAATGAAAAAATAACGAGTAGAAAGAAAAATCCTGGTGACCTAAAAGGCCCATTTCTTGAGCGTGAGACTGAGGTGATTAATCTAACTGAAGGAGAGAGGGAAAGAAAAGCAGAGCGTGTGAGTAAGAGCCGCTGAAGTGTGAGGGTACGCAGCCTCCAGCTAATCTACAGCCGCCTCTTTTCTGTTTAAATAAACCAAGATGAAGAACAGGAGATCCTCACCACTTTCTCTCCCACCTTCCTTTGTCAGTGAACCATACGCTTGCGCTCTCCACAGACCCATTACTGTCTGATTTAGGAGGAGCTGAGAGAAAGCGAGGTCAAGAGAAAGGCAGAGAGAAAGTCAGCCTGTGTTATGCTGATCAGGCAGACGCATGGTGGAGAGCCGTCTGTTAACGGGACAATAGGGCGGCCGACACAGCGCTGGCGCTTTGCCCTCTGCAGCAGGACACACACACACACTACTTACACACACAGACACATCCAGCTGTCAGACACAAGCGACGCGCGCCAATGAAGACAGAGGACAAACGTGAGTGACAGGAGGCCACTGTGATTCCATTGAGTGATCTGAACTCAAGCTGCATGTGAGAAAGATCTGAGTCTGACAGACTGTGACCTGAAATAAAGAGATACATTAATGGCCTCATGACAGACCAAATTATGCTTTTTGATGCTAGAAAAAACGAAAAAAAGACTCATAAAGGTGGCCATGCATGTCTGTTTGCGTCAAAGCACGTACTGGGTAAACATTGTTAGTTCTGCATGATCTGGGGCCTCATGTATCAACGCTGCGTACGCACAAAAACTTTGCGTACGCCAGGTTTCACGCTCAGAATCGCTCACGTTTGGATTTACTAACAATGAACTGAACGTGGGAATTTGCGCAGCTTCACGGCAAGTTTCTGGCAGGCGTACGCACATTTTTTGTGCGTGTCTGTTTTATTTCCATTGGCGACTCCTAGAGGCAGTTGTGTTAAATTCTTCTCTACAAAGTGTCTGATCCTTGCAATGGCGTCTGTATGAGACGGGTTCATATAGTAGGTATGTAAGATTTCCATACCATACAGTTGACCAGCTAAACATTAAAGCACAATTTGCAGCGGTCGCCTGTTTTCCCAATGTAATCTGAGCAATCTACTGCACGCACATTGCTATAAAGACACTATCTGAAGATGAATTTGCATGCGTGAATCAGAAACATTTCCATTCAATAAATGTGCAAATAAAATATGATGCACAAACTTATTGATGATTCCTACTAGTCTTTCTCGTGATAAATAGTGGTCAAAATCTGATATGTAGCGGGGAAAAAAAAGAAGAATAAATTCATCAGACGCTGGATTCGAGCCGAGTTCATGCTCGAACGTGTCAGTACAAGATCATATGCTTCTTATGAGGTGCGCCACTGAGACTGCGAAGGGTATTGCAACATTTTACAGATATAAACCACACTATTTCTTTTTTAAATGCACTCAGTGCGATGTTCAGACCCAACTGTGTTAACCGTATCAGCTAAACTCTCCCACTCTATTTTTTTTCTTTTGTTGTTAATTCCGCCGAACAAACTTGCAAATAACACCGCTTTTCTCCGGTCTACCTCTGAAAGCACCTCCATTTCACATTCTGTTCAAAGTTTCTCTTTTTGCTTGCTTTTGCCATTGCTTTTTCGTTGGGTTTTTACATTAGCATAGTCATTAGCATATTCATACGGGGGAGGAGGCAGGGAGGGGTTTTGTGCTCGTGCATGTTGCGCTCAGTTTCACGTTCATTCGGATGTACAAAAGAATATGCGTGAGACTCGGCGTACGCAGTGTTTCATACATCTGGGGCCTCATGTATCAACGCTGCGTACGCACAAAAACTTTGCGTACGCCAGGTTTCACGCTCAGAATCGCTCACGTTTGGATTTACTAACAATGAACTGAACGTGGGAATGTGCGCAACTTCACGGCAGCTTTCTGGCAGGCGTACGCACATTTTTTGTGCGTGTCTGTTTTATTTCCATTGGCGACTCCTAGAGGCAGTTGTGTTAAATTGCTCTCTACAAAGTGTCTGAGCCTTGCAATGGCAGCTGTATGAGACGGGTTCAGCAGGTATATAAGGTTTCCCTACCATACAGTTGACCAGCTAAACATTAAAGCACAATTTGCAGCGGTCACCTGTTTTCCCAATGTAATCTGAGCGATCTACCGCACGCACATTGCTATAAAGACACTATCTGAAGATGAATTTGCATGCGTGAATCAGTAACATTTCCATTCAATATTATTATATCTGTAAAATGTTGCAGCACCCTGAACAGTCTCAGTGGCGCGCTCGTAAGACTCATGTGAACATGTTTTGACACGTTCGAGCATGAACTCGGCTCGAATCCAGCGTCTGATGAACTCTTTCTTCTTTTTTCCCCCCGCTACATATCAGATTTTGCCTACTATTTATCACGAGAAAGACAAGTAGGAATCATTAATAAGTTTGTGCATCATATTTTATTTGCACATTTATTGAATGGAAATGTTTCTGATTCACGCATGCAAATTCATCTTCAGATAGTGTCTTTATAGCAATGTGCGTGCAGTAGATCGCTCAGATTACATTGGGAAAACAGGCGACCGCTGCAAATTGTGCTTTAATGTTTAGCTGGTCAACTGTATGGTATGGAAATCTTACATACCTATCTGAAGATGCATTTGCATGCGTGAATCAGAAACATTTCCATTCAATAAATGTGCAAATAAAATATGATGCTTATTGATATGAACTTATTAATGATTCCTACTTGTCTTTCTCGTGATAAATAGTTGACAAAATCTGATATGTAGCGGGGGAAAAAAGAAGAAAGAGTTCATCAGACGCTGGATTCGAGCCGAGTTCATGCTCGAATGTATCAAATCTTGATCACATGGGTCTTACGAGTACCGCCACTGAGACTGTTACCCAGCCTACAACATTTTACAGATATAAACCACAATATTTCTTTTTTCAATGCACTCAGTGCGATGTTCAGACCCAACTGTGTTAACCGCATCAGCTAAACTCTCCCGCTCTATTTATTTCTTTTATTGTTAATTCCGGAGAACAAACTTGCAAATAACACCGCTTTTCTCCGGTCTACCTCTGAAAGCCGCACCTCCAATTCACATTCTGTTCAAAGTTTCTCTTTTTGCTTGCTTTTTCGTTGGGTTTTGCCTTTAGCATAGTCATTAGCATATTCATACGGGGGAGGAGGCAGGGAGGGGTTTTGTGCTCGTGCATGTTGCGCTCAGTTTCACGTTCATTCAGATGTACAAAAGAATATGCGTGAGATTCGGCGTACGCAGTGTTTCATACATCTGAAATTTTTTCTGCGTACGCACATTTACAGCTTTGTGCGTACGCAATGTTTTAGTAAGATTTCCACGCAAGTCTTCGTACATGAGGCCCCTGAATTTTTTTCTGCGTACGCACATTTACAGCTTTGTGCGTACGCAATGTTTTAGTAAGATTTCCACGCAAGTCTTCGTACATGAGGCCCCTGGTCTGTCTGTTCTTCTCATTTTTAATAGTAAAAGAAGCGTAAATTAATTTTTTCTGTTCTATTTTTAATCTCCTTCCTTCGCTGCAGTCTTGAACAAATACATCACCTTTGTTTTGAATTCTGGGGGAAAAAATGTAGCAGTTTTCATACTGTCCATTGTATAATCAACATCTCTTTGTGATTTTGATAGTAATTTAGTAATGTACACCTTTTGGAAAGCTGCTTTGAAATGATAAATGTGAAAAGCACTTCTAATGCTGAGTTTAGACTGCATGATTTTTAAAGTAGTCGTGTCACGGATGTTTTCACACTGCATGAATATATGGGGTAGCGTTCCGTTGGTGCTGTGTTTACACTGTAGGATGGATCGGAGACAGGGGGTTTTATACTGCATGAATTTATAATAGGAAGAATCACCGACAACTTTGTCCAAACTACGTCTCACAACCAATCACACGCGAGAAGTGACATTGAAACAATGCGAAATCACGCAATATATCTTTTGCTATTAACTACATAATGGAAAAATTAGGCTTTAGTGGGGTAGAAAATGTATTTTGCTCACCTGGCTTTTGAAGAGAATTAACAATTTTTCGTTAACTTTTTTTCTTTTTTGACCCAGTTGTGGTATTTCTCAGATGACACATCAAACATTTAAACTTAAAATGACCGCTTTTCTTCTCCCCCAACCTCCAACTGATCTGCAGATACCCACACTAGTGGGTGCTGCTCTCTCATTGGCTGTAGGTAATCGTCGATGTATTTTCTTGGAACTAGCAGTGTTATTTTAACTAAACGCATGCTTGCTTACACATAAATTGGGTTAAACCAACCCAGCTCTGAGTATGATTCTTTTTGTCCCAGCACTGGATTGCCAAAATAACCCAAAATTGCTTGTTTTTAAGCTAGCATTTTTTAAAGTGTAGAATATGAAATGGTGTCGAGCATTTTGACCTTGTTCATCAAACACTTCAGTACATTAAATCAAATACAGATCTGCAGGTTTATTTTGTATTCATTTGCATCATATTTGCCAGTCTTTTGAGTATTGGAATGTTTACAATAACTCTTCTGATTTCTTTATATTGTAGCTTCAAACTTTAATAAACATTAAATAATAAAATGTAACAGACAAAATGAATTTTTAAAAACAATGAACAAACATGCTAAATTCAGCAGGGATGCTTTACATATGTACATTCTTTAGTACATATTGATACATTTTTAGTATATCTCACATAAATTTAAAAGCTACATATTTTTCCTAACATTGTCATTTTGTGCATTTAACAGTTTTAATATTTTGTCTTTTTGCCATACTACAAAACTTTTATTTAGTTTCCGATTTCAGTAAATGAGTTTTTCTGAAAAATATTATTTTAAAAAATGAGTTAAAACAATAGTGTATTTTGTGTAATGTGCCATATCTAACTGAAATTAGTGAAAGTCTCATGATCACAGTTCTTGGAAACTGATTTATCTCACAAGAAAACAGCTGTATATCTGCGTCATGAGAAGATTATATTCTTCCCCACGCAACATGCAGAAATACAACCAGAAGATTCTGACTTACTGATCTGCTGAACTCAAAACAAGCAGAGACGATCATCAAATGCAAAGCGGGACAATAAGAATAAAAAACAGAAAGTACAGAGCACACAGAAATTTGACCAAACCGAAAAAAATGAGAGAAACTTAGAAAAGAAAAGGAGAAGAATCAAAAATTACTGTAATTGACAATCATTTCCACAAAACCAACAAAACATTCCTAGCACTTTACAATTTACTTTACAATTATTCAGCCTATTTGTGTTTTCTTAACTTTTTAGATTTTGTCAATTATAGGTTAAAAAAATGTTTATAGGACAAAATTTTTATAGGTGGGCCTCTTTTCTCTTCCAGACCCAGGACAACATTCCAGCCAGTCCCTCCCTAACAGTTTTTCCATGATAAATCCCATGTAAACATTCAAACACAGATGGCTTCAGGAGAACACATCGTTATCTGTCTACAGGTGTGACAGAGACAGACCACTGAGAAAGCTGTGCGCTTCAGAAACTCTTTCTTAAAAGGATTTCACATGCAAATTTGTTTGATTTTCTTCAAATATTTCTGACAACAGAGCAGAAAAACTTAGAATCAAAAGCACACAATATAAATCTTTCTTTTTACTTAATTTAATTAAATAAAAAAGTTTTCTTTGTTTTATTTCGGCTACAGTAAAAGAAGTTTATATTTTTTATAACCATTTTAAGGTCAATATTATTACGGCCGATTCACAGGGGCCTTCAGCGTCAACAATTGACAGAGGGCATGTCTGAAGTTGGGGCTGATGTGATCATCATAGCAGCGTCAGCCATTGAAATTAGTTTCCAATCGGCTGCTGTCTGAGCAGGTGTATTTATATACAGCGATCTGATTGGCTGACACGTTTATTGCTGCTTGAAAAGTTGAGAAATTCCTAACTTCTGTAGCAAGCTATGCCACTGAAGCGGCGCCAACAGATCCACAACGCAGTTCGGCAACGCCTAAGAAATGTTTTTTTCAGATTGTCTACAGAACAAACCATCATTTTACAATTATTAGCCTAATTACACTAACTTGCCTAATTAACCTAATTAATTGCCTAAGTTTTTAAATATCACTTTAAGCTAAATACTAGCATCTTGAAAAATATCTAGTAATATATATATATATATATATATATATATATATATATATATATATATATATATATATATATATATATATATATATATATATATATATATATTATCATGGCAAAGAAAATAACCAGCTATTAGAAACAAGTTGTTAAAACTGTTATGTATGGAAATGTGTTAAAGAAATCTTTATTCCGTAAAAGATTAAATAAATAAAATTGGGGAAGAATATATAGGGGGCTAATAATTCAGGAAGGCTAATAATTCTAATATATAAATAAAAAACACACTTTTTGGTTTCAGTATATTATTGTTTTAAATTATTCTGTCATATATTCTGGCCGGCAACTAGCCGCAACTCTCTGCAACTTTCATACTGTCGCCCACTGAAGCTAAGCATGTGATCAGAGACCACATGGGAAAGCTAAGTTGCTGCCAGAAGTGGTGTTGGTGAAACCAGCAGGGGTTGCTCAACCTGCGGTCTGAGTGGGTCCTAATGCCCCAGTATATTGATGGGGACTCTATATTGTTCAGTGAGTGCTGCCTTTTGAATGAGACGTTTAACCGAGATCCTGACTCTCTGTGGTCATTAAAAATCCCAGGATGTCCTTCGAAAAAAAAATAGGGGTTTAACCCCGGCATCCTTGCCAAATTTGCTCACTGGCCTCTGTTGATCATGGCCTCCTAACCCTCCCCATATCATAATTGGCTTCATCTTCTCACTACCAATCAGCTGGTGTGTGGTGTGCCGTCGATTCATCCAGGTGGATACTGCACACTGGTGGTGAAAGAGGAGATTAAAAATGTGTATAGCAATTTGAGCATCCAGAAAAGCGCTATAATAATGTAAAAAAAATTATTATTATTATTATTATTATTATTATATTAATGCATATGATAGATATGTTGAGCGTAAAATGTTTTTTTGAAAACATTTGAAAAAAATTCAAACTCAAAACTTCTGAAGAGCAGAGTACAGGACAAAATCAAAACAACTTGCAAGAAAAAAAGCAGGATTCCTTTTCCCATCCCATTATTTCCATCGGAGAGAAAAGCAAATAAATAGTTTTAAAAAAGGGAATGAGAAGAAAGAAGAGCGAGAGTGAAACTGGACATGAATACTCTTCTCTCTCCTCCGGCAAGAACAAGAAGCAATAATGTGAACACTAAAATATGAGAGTTAATAACCCACGGGACGAAACACACGGGGAATGAAACAAGCCAGAAGGTGTTCACACACAAGGGGCACAAGCTTCACTTTCTCATTATGACCTCATACCTGGATCCTTTTACACCAAACCTCACACTTTCTCTCAGGCGAGCTGCTCTAATAATTAGACTGGCTGATTAAACCTCAATATTGAATGACTGTAATAACAGCTCAAGATCCTTTAAAGCAGTGGTCCCAAGCCCTGGGCCGCGGACCGGCGTGAATCAATCAGTACCGGGCCACACAAGAATGGATTTGTGGGGACGGCGCGTGTACAGAGGCCTATTGGACATTTTTCAAACATTAGCGGGGATTTTGTGTGAGACTGAGCCTGCGCCCTCACTCACCAAGCTGGTGCATGATCACCAGTCTTCACTGTTAAAGGAGTTTGAGTGCTACTTCCCAACCTCAAAGGACCCACAAACGGCCAAGGATATGTGACCCCTTTGTCAACAAACCAGCTGAATCCAGCATGTCCGTGCAAGAAGAAGACCAACTGCTGGAGATCGCAAATGACGGCGGCCTTAAAACAGTGTTCGAGACAACTACTCTGCTGGTGTTCTGGATTAAAGTCATGGCAGAATACCCAGAGATCGCTAACACAGCTCTGAAAACCCTGTTGCCATTTCCAACATCCTATCTGAGTGAAGCAGGGTTTTCTGCAGTGACAGCCACCAAAACAAGGCAAATGAGTCGACAGGACATAAGCAACACACTTCGGGTGTCAATAGCCCCTTTCAAACAGTGATACCGGTAAATATATGGAAAATGTCTGGAATTACTTTACCGGTAAATTCAAAAAAGCGCTGTTCACACAGGTGAGGATGTTATGGAATTTTTCTGGAAAAGACCATTCACACATCCATTCCAAAATACCGGTAATTCTGACATCATTAACCAGAAATGAGCTCTAAACGGCTGCGCTTGTATTTGTAAACATTTGACTACAACACAAACTCTGTGGATGGATCAGTATTGTGAACAACTTCGATTAAAACATATAGAGAAACACTTTCGAAACCCTTTCGTTCACATGAACATGACGTGTGTGTGCTGGCGCTCACGGGCTGTTTCACGGGCACAGCAAAGCTTGAAGGTAAACAAAAAACAGCTTATCATAAGCATCTTATCGATAATATTTACACGGTTGGCATTAAGATGAACATATAAACGTTATCTGCCTAATTTCTAGCAGCTAAATGTGTCCGGAAAAATATTTAAAGGCTTTTGTTCTCATAAACCGCGTGGACGTGTCGTGAATGCGTCTGACTGTTCTAATTGGCTAAAGCAGACGTCTCACGTCAGCACGTTCTAGACGTGCACACGCAATCTTCCTTCTGCCATTAGCCTCAGATGGGACCATCGCGTTGCAAAGAAACAAGCTCAGAGCTCCCATTGATTAAGCGTTATGGACAGTTTTTAATGTTATAATATGTTATATTGTTGGAGCAATGTGTTAATAAAGTTATTACTTCCTAATGTCATAATAGCATTGTAAAGTTGGGGCAATGTACTAATAAAGTTCCATATGAGTACACAGTGGATTCATGTTTATTATTATTATTATTATTTCAACCTCCCGGTCCGCAGTAAAATTGTGAAGCGTTGACCGGCCCGCAGTTAGAAAAAGGTTGGGGACCAATGCTTTAAAGGCATTCATCTCACACAAACAAACATCAACACAGCAAGTTCCATCCCAAACACACTGTTTTCCCCCATGATGGGCCTTTCCCTGAGGACATTTTGCCATTCCAAAGCCAGTTTGAGTTCATCCTGGTGCTCTGCCCTGCCTGAAGGTTTAGCAGCAGGGTGTAAATCATCCGAGCAGCTACACGGACAACAGGCCTCATCGTGCACACCGTGACCTGTGAGCTCCAGGAATAAGGGCTTATTTCCGGTTTTACACTCACAGAGAGCTGTGGAACAGGGGTCGTGTCATGTGATATATGTTAGCAGGGATTAACTTTCATTACATCATTCGCATCAGTCGCAATCTCTCTTCAGTGCTTGCTCTGCCACAAAAAAAGACTATTAACCATTAAAACTATTACAACTTGTTAAATTGTGAAGTTTAAAAAAGACAGCAAAGCCTTGGATGCTAATTTGAACACTCAAAAAATAACTTATGCTGCTTGTTTAAACTTACCTCAAATTAGAAACAACACAATTCTTAAGTTTTTGGGGGGGACAACTTAATTGTTTTATGTTCAATTCACTTAAATTTGTAAAAATTATTCAGTTAACTTAACCGAATTGTGATGGGACAACATTAAGGAATTGTGTGTAACCCAGCATTTTTTACAGTCTATCAAATAATGCTTTTCAAATATTGATCTAATTCTACAATGTGTAGGTAAGCTGTTTTCAGTTGCTCCTTGTTCTACAAAAAAAGTTATCAATACACAAAAAATAAATAAATAGATCAATAAATATATACATACAATTAAAAAATACAAGTTTGCAACATCGAGCAGCATAACAAGCTGTTTTTATGGCTAAAAATCAATAGAAGTGAAGGAAACCGAATGTCTCAAACCAATAGTTTTTCAATGACTGAACCTGTATCGCTCTTACCTGAAGAATAAGGTCAATAAGTTGACTTCCAGATTTGAGATCAATGATTTTTACAATGATCTTTTGAAACTGTCATTAGTGTTTTAGTTCATTAAATTATGGGGGAAAAATAAAATAAATGGATTAATAAATATACTGATGGTAAATAATAAGATTATGCAACATTCTAAGATGTGCATAAAATATGAATGCAGTCTATTGAGGAAGATTATTTTATTTAATCAGAAAAAGATATATACAAATGATAGAAACACAATCATTGAATAAATCCCGACTGGACTAACCAGGCAGTGAACTAATCAAAGTGCCAATCTCAAGTGTTTTTAATCATTCTAAAAAACTGAAAAATCCTGAGCAAAGTCTCATCAAACTGACAAAGGAAATTATGTAGGAATATTTGCTACTGTGAAATCCTCAGTTGCATAAACAAAGGTTTCAAAGTTTCCAGAATGAGTGATTTATTTGCAAATGATTTAATATTTATGATAATTTCATAAATATATATATTATTTGTAAAAACACAATTTGAAACTATGAATAGGGCTGCATGGTGGTGCAGTGGGTAGCATGTTCGCCACACAGCAAGAAGGTCGCTGGTTTGAGCCTCGCCTGGATCAGTTGGCGTTTCTGTGAGGAGTTTTTATGTTCTCCCCGTGTACGCGTAGGTTTCCTCCTGGTGCTCCGCTTTCCCCCACAGTCCAAAGACATGCGTTTTAGGGGAATTGGGTAAGCTAAATTGTCCGTAGCGTATTAGTGTGAATGAGTGTGTGTGGATGTTTCCCAGTGATGGGTTGCAGCTGGAAGCAGCTGCGTATAACATATGCTGGATAAGTTGGCAGTTCATTCCACTGTTGTGACCCCTGATTAATAATGGGACTAAGCCGAAAAGAAAATGAATGAATGAATGAATGAATGAACACTACTAATAGAAACATGGCTATTAAAAGAAGAATGCAATGAGTCAAAGCATATTCTCTGCCCATGTGATTAGACATAATGAGTGAGTTCAGTTTTAGTAAATATTTTTCTGCAAATTTATTTAATGGATCCTTAAGAAGATAAGTTATTGTACTATGTTCAGATGTCTAAATGTAAAAAAAATATTAACTTTAAGACTTACCTACAACAGGAGAAATGCATAACAGATCAGGAACAGCAGCAATGAGGGAAAGAAAAGAGACAAAAGAGACTCATTAGCAAAGTAAAACAAATAAAGAACAAAAGCTGATACATCAATTAACTCTACACAAATAATGATGCGTCTTATTTGTGTTATATTGTGCTAAGTAGTGAGTGCTCTTTTGAAACCATTTTAAACAATTAAGGTTGTTGTTATGTCATAAAAGGCCACATGTCTAGATTATGACTTAATAATCATTTAAAATGTATTGTTTATACCTCGTAGCACTATACAACTCCTATGCCTACTTGTGATTAGACTATTTCAGATAAAATGTTTTGAACTCAACCTCAGGTCAACCGAGATATAGGTGAATTGTTTTATTCAGTAGACTATAAAAAAAAGACTTTGACTAGAACTGTTGTCGTCAATAAGTAAGTCAATAGCCAAAATTGGCCACATATAGAGCAAAATAATCAGTTTGTGGAAGACACCTTGGTAAATGACCTGGGTTGAGATTTGGCCTGGATAGAACACTGTCTTAATTTAATTTTATATAGGTTGCAGCACACAGGATAAGTACAACAGTTATGTGCCTTTTTGATAAACAATAGGTCACGTCTTATGATCAGTAGTCACAGTCATTACTTCTGTTTTTCTTTTTACTAAAACGTCATTGATTTGTATTTTATGAATCACCAGTTTCAGCTAAACAAGCTAATTTCTACTGCAGAAAAAAGTGAAGTGCAACTTTATGGTCTAAGGATTAACGAATTAACAGCGACCTTACATTTCTGGGTACCTATCCCTTTTATATTTTTGTAAACTTTATTTAATCAAGAGAATAGCATTCGTTGTATACAAATGTCCAATTTCTGCTTTTTTACTTTTGAACACTTTTATATCCCCCACATACACAGCCAGTCTCATTGTAAAACATATTACAGATGACAGAGTGAAAAAGAAAAAAATATACACATACACATACATACATACATACATACATACATACATACATACATACATACACATACACACACACACACACACACACACACACACACACATATATATATATATATATATATATATATATATATATATATATATATATATATATATATATATATATATATATGTAATTAAAAGTAAGTAAATAAATCACTAATAATACAAAACGGGGCACAGTAAATTAAAAAAGTAAACAAGTAAATCAAATCAGTAATTAAATAAATAAATAAGAAAAGAAAATAAACAGTTACATTAACAATAATGTGCTACCTACTTCTTGGTTATTGTGATTTTAGTTGTTCTGAGGTTGGTCCAATGAGTCTAGTTTAGGGCATGACAATACCGGAGTAAAAATGCAAAAGTGAGAGCTAATTCTGACCATAAAATAATTTCTTAAATAATCACTGCAATAGGTGTTAAATCATCAAAATTATTTAGTAGTGGCCTCCAATGAGTACAAAACTTATGAGATGAGCCTCTGAAAGAGAACTTAATCTTTTCCAATTTCAGAAGATTTAACATGTCGTGCAACCAGACTTTGATTCAGGGTGGTTGGAGTGATTTTCACATTAAGTGAATTCTCTTACAAACAACAAGGGAGGAAAAGACGATGATATTATTTTAAATGTTTGTGACATGAAAATCATCTGAGGGCTTCCCAAAAACAGCAATATGAGGGTTTGGGTTTAGATTAATGCCCAATATGTCTGAGACTGCCTTGAATTCAGACAATTTGGGGCATGACCAAGTTTGCCTGGGGTCTGTGAACACCTATTACATTTGTAATCTAATTTGTCAGGATAGAGCTTTGAGAGTTTTTTCTTTGCTATAGTGTAGGACCTCTAGCGCAACTAGATGACGAATTCACAGCACTTAAGGCCACCTCTCAGAAATCTTTAGAGATTCTATTGAAGTTCTGATTCCCAGTCCATCTTATTCTTATTTAGGATAGATTCATTCATTGGAGAGAGTAAATTATATATATATATATATATATATATATATATATATATATATATATATATATATATATATATATATATATATATATATATATATATATATATATATATATATATATATATATATATACATACACATATATATATATACATACACACACACACATATTGATGATCAAGTCTATACTGCTAGGTGTTGGGATATGTGGGAATGCAATTGTGTGTATTCTTGGGAAGTCTGTTGGAAGTATCAAAAAAAGTCTGACCTGTGTAAACTAAATGTAGAAATCAGCTGGTTCATGTCAGATTTTCTAATCGTTATTTTTTTTCTGCCACAAAATCATAATAATAGCTGAATTGGGTTTGATATAATGGATTTCCTCAGCAAATAATCTGAATATTCTATATTTTGTATGATGTGTGTCAGGCTTATGAATTACACTAGTCTTTTTTTTACATTTTCCCCAGTGGCATGATCAAAATAAGTTAATAAATAATTAAAATAACACTTCTAAATAAATGAATAGTTTAGTCATTTAGTTGCAGCCAATTATATTACATTTAGAATTCACCTTGTGGCACGTCTGCACCAATTAAAAGCAAATTAGATTCAAGCAAATCTAACACTTTTTCGAGACACAGTTGGACATTCAGACCTGATAATGAACACTGCCAAAAATCTGTGCCATTGGAGGAGGGGTATCTATGCTGTGTGTGTCTATGTGTCTGTGTTCAATCATGAGTTAATAAAACCCCAAGATGGTATGTAGTTGAATTACCATACAAAATAAACTTCATACATCTCAAGGTATGTCCACAATTCTGTTTAACCTTTATTAAAGGCCTTTGTGAGTCAGCAAAACAAATTTGACCAAAATATCTACCTCTCCAACAATAATAAAAGACTGCATTGGTAGTGAACAATTGGAGTCTAACCTTCAGACAGAATAGTAACATCTAATTTGTACTTCATAGAACTGCACTATGAGGTCTCAGCTGTCAATCAAGAGAAAGAGGAGGAGTCACGGACAAAGAAGAGATGGAGTCTGTGACACTCAGTGAGGTGCAGAAATCCACATCTGCAGGACAGCATCAAAAAGTGTAGAAATATTATAAATAAAAGAGTGCAAGATTTTGTGATATAACACAAAACAAATGTAAGTGGATAATAATGATGACAAAAACTGAAAAATGACTAAGCAAAAGTTTAAAAACAATGACAGTTCAGGCTAAACAAAATGAATAGCAAATTTACAACAATATAACTATAATGCATGATACAGATAGACTGCATAATGATTATTAATTTAGGCATCAACAGAATAATGAACAGAAATAGTAAAATCACTGTATAAATATTCATTTTAGAGGTTAAAACATTCTTTTATTTTCATTTAACCACCCTCAAAACACACAGCTTAAGTACTCGGTTAAGTTACGAACCATTAGAAAGAAAACAAACACACAATCTCATTCACTCCTTCACTGACTCTACCTGAGTAGGGGCTTTTCCTCTTCCTGTGGCCCCAGAAACTGATCCCTTTGACAGGCATGACCGTGTCCGTTTATTCTTCCTGAGCTCCACAAACACTCACACTTCCCCACTCCTCTGCTCCATACACAAGCACACACCTCCTCCACACCACAGCACACGTGCACTAAACGCACACACACCCCAATGCAAAGGGCCCGCCTTGCATGGGGAAGAGTTGGAGGGGGGTTCACAGAAGCCTGACCGTGGTGACCCCTGCCAGGCAGGTTGCCAGGGAGATGCCGCACCATCTGAAGAGGCTTGCGGTTGCTAGGCGAGTGACGCTTAAACATCCGAAAACGGCTGAAGAGGGTGATGGAGCTCATAATGTAATTTGCCTCAAACAAACCAACAAAGGAAAATGGAGTTGTTTGGAGAGGCTCCTTCAGAAAGACACAAGTGGACACTTAGCTCTCAAAAAAGCACTGGATCTTGCGGTTTGGTAAAGGTTTTTGAGCTAATTGCAGGAAAAGTGGAATTAGCACAGAAGTAAAATGTTTAATGAGAGGTTCTGTCCCATCAATTACTGGGGTTTTTGGGTCACATTAGCTATGGCCACGGAAAGTTAAAAAAAAAAGGTTCCAATATTTAACTTTTCTTTGATGCCAAAGCAGAACCATTTTATTTCTAATATAAAGAAGGTTTTGTGCAATGGAAATGTTTCAGTGACTACACAGGACCCATACATAATAATAATAAAGACTCTCAATGAGCGGCCACTAAACTGTACTTTTAAAAACACCTTCCTAAAAAGAGAAAATAATCAGTGAAAAACAACTGGACCCCATTACCAAATCTGCTCAAAAGCTCTAAAGATTTTGACTGGTTTAGATAGACCATCATCTTCTACATGCTGACTACGGGTATATCTTAGATTATTGAAATCTTAACAGTATATTTAAAAAGTGTGGTATTTAATGATGTTTAAGGCATTACACAGAATTCTAAAAAATGCCTGAAAAAATGTTTATTGTATGCATTTAAGAAGAGAGGTGGGTTCTGTTTAATGTACCCATACATTTAATATAAATGTCTGTAGCTAATTTTAAATAATAATTCAAGCTGATTACTTTGTAATTCTAATGTACTTCTGTTCTTTTTACAAATATCAAAAGCATTTGTATTAAATCTATATTCATTGGGTCAAATTAAGTTGTGAGAATTGAGTTGAGAATTGCCTCACATGAAACAGACTCTTCTGAGGAAAAAGCTGATGACAAGCTACTCATTTCTTTCACTGACCGCCCTCACTCTGCAGGATTACCCTGCATGTTCACTCTCATTCATACCCAAGGTAAATCATCAGACTACAGGTGTTTTCCTCAGCTCTTTTTACTTTAATACCTTAAAATAAATCCAAGTTGCTCTCACACTCAGACAAGCCACAGATTCAGTGCAACCAGACTCAGACCATCTTTAACAGGCAGTCTCTGTGCTGCTGAGTTTGCATGACAAGTTGCAAATTACCAGTTTTTCATGTGAACTGCCGCTTTTTTGTACTAAGCTGCCAGCGTGAAAGCACCCTTTGAATATCTTTTCTTTTTAAAACTTTTCTCTACAGTGGAGAAGAACGTAGAGAGAAAATGTACACTAAAAGTTGCTGTAAAATTTACTGTAAGTGCACTGTCAATTAACAATTACAGTTGTGTTGTAGTTTTACAGCTCAATTGTAATTAATAATTTGCAACGCGCTTATAAATTTAACAATGTCACTGGCAATTTTTACAGGACTACTGGCAAAATGTCAACCTGATCTCACAAGGAAACATAACTATTTTAAGTTTTGTCAGTTTAGTGGCTAATTCGTACAAATTCAGTTTCAGTCGTACGAAAATGTACAATTTTAAATAAGAGATGTGGCACCCAACCCCACCACAAAACCCAACTGTCATTGGGGGATGAGCAAATTGTACTAAATTCTACGAATGTGATCATACAAATTCATATGAATTAGCCACTAAATCACAAAGTTACCAACTGCCGTGAGATTATGTTGCAAAATGTACAAGTGCACTGTAAATTAACAATTACAACTGTGCTGTAGTTTTACAGCACAATACTGTAAATTTTACAGCAATTTTTTACAGTGTAACTATATTGAACATGACCTAGGCCATACTCGTATTCAGCTATCCAAGCATGTTTTATTATATTTATCTTTACATAATCTTTCCAAACAGCATGACAAGTGTAGTCATATTCACAAACTTATAACATTCATGATTTATTATTTTAATGAACTGCTTTAAAAAAAAACTTGAGTTACATGAATATTTGTTAAGCCCTTGAAAGAAATGTGCTTGAGAAATTAATATAGTGTGCAGTACAATGTTTGATTAAAGCGGAGTCACGGTTTGGGGAATCTAAAAGTGTTGCCACATGCTGGATGGCACCATCTCTCACACAGTCCTGAGTGCCTGTGGTCTAATTATGGCCAGAGACAGCATGGGAAGACTCCACATCTCAGCTCATCTCATCTCATCCCATCACCGCCCGCAAAACAACAAGGGATTCCACTGTAGGATCATTTGTTTATGACTTTACTACTGCAATGGTGCTGCATGGGAAGCGGATGCACAAAGACACAAAATTGAAACACATGGATAACATATAACGTAAAATCCATAATTCAAAATTGTGAGCCATGATTATTTAAACAGATGTGATTACACTTAAATTAAATACAGTGCTCAGCATAATTGAGTACAGCCCATTTTGAAAATGAATATTTGTATCCATTTCCCAGTGAATAAGCAATATATGCATTTATTTATCAGTTATGGCTAGAGCCAGACAGAATCTGTGGATATTTTTAGCTGTTTCTGTGCAAAATTTTGTAAAACATCAGCGGATTTATGTGGAATGATTTTGGGACTATTATTACAAAAAAAACGTAATATATGAAATAAAAAAATAATACTTTTAATAACTTTTATTTAATGTTTACAATGCAAATCCAATTAGATCCACTTATTTGGTAAACAAAGCAAGTCTCTCATATAATATATCTACCACAAGACAGAAAATATTACCTTAAAAACTGTATTGTACATAAATCAAATAAAAGTGTTCATAATAGTCAATAATATTACTGAAATTAATTTTAACTGAATAAATATAAGTTTACACACATTTACACAAATAAATAATTACTCAGTGATGGGCTAAAAATCTGCTAATTTCTGCGCGTGCAGCTTCCGTGTGGGCCTATAGCATTAAAAAAATCTTTATCAGACAGAGAAATATTATTAATGATTATTTAATAGCTAATAAACCTTTTTATGAGCTTTGGAAGCAATATTTATCAATCAACAAAAAAATCTATTGGGTATTACTGTATTTTTCTAAAAAGCTGGAGTGCAATGCATTATTTTTCATGTTTACTAAAGGTTTGTAATGTGTCTGGCAGATATTTACAATCCCTAAAAACACGTCAGGGAAATTTTATAGATTTAAGACTCCACTAAATGAATGGCAAGCAAGACAGAAATGTAAAACCGATGCCCCAATGCGATAAGAATTGAAATTGGGAACAATGATAGAATGAACTACAGTTAATAGGTCAAGTATCTTCTATGTGCCAAATATTGGACAGGGGCCAAACAACTGAGAACTACCCATTTAGCCTTGGTATCAGTAGTGACATGAGACTCTCAGACGATTGTGTGTGTGTGTGTGTGTGTGTGTGTGTGTGTGTGTGTTTGTGTGTGTGTGTATGTGTGTGTGTGTGCGCAACTGAGGTCTCAAAAGGATCAGTGGCATGTCTGACCCTACGGCTGCCGCTCCTTGTTTTCGTACAAAGGAATTCAGTGTGTCCCAAAAAGGGGGGAGATGAACGAAAGAGGCCCAGAAAAATGCAGACAGTGTTTGAACTTCACCCCACTTCCATCCACCCAGCACCAAATTCAACCTTCCTTCACCCACATTTTAAAGCCGAGTGTAATTTCAAGCGTTTGGAGAGTTTAGGGTGTGGGCTTGAAGGATGTAAAAATAGACCAACTCAAACTCTAGCGCTGGGTCACTTTGGCCTGCCCAGCCCACATCAGTCCTAGGTCAAAGAGAATATAGCGTGGAAGTGTCTCAAATTAGGTGACTGCCCCATGAATACCTCACATCCTTAATTCAACTGAATGAGCTGCTATTTATAGACAGAATACTGAAAGGAAGTGTGTGTATATGAAATGAGTTCAACCAAGTTCTGGGACAGAGGTGAGAGATCAACAGCATTCATTAGATATGATGGGAGCCTAGAGAGTAACTGATGTAGTCAGAGTCCCTGTCCTTCAGGACCACGGGACAGATATTTAGACAGCTAATTAACTGGATTGATATTTGGATTGTTTCAACTTATTGAGTGTTGATGAGTGCAACATTATGAATAGTTAGGCTTAACAATCTGACAATATGGTTTCAAATTAAATCAATCAAGCAATCAATTTTATTGAATGGAAAGTCACATCATTGTGCCATGAACTGAGTGCAAGCATTATGTATTTGATTTGTTTGTTCAATAACAAATTCTTTGACCTGCTGCAACTAAAACCCAAAGTCCGATTCATAGAATTTGTGTGTCAGTCATAAATTCAACCCAGGCTCATTCTGAAAACGTACCGTTGTATACATTTCTGGAGAGCACCAAATACGTCCCCGACGGTAAATATTTTGCAGTTTTTGCTTTCGCAAATCCACCAGAAGCCGTTGTGTTTGCTATTTAGGATCACAAATTTCTTGTGCAAGTGCCATTTCGCCTGCTGTTCTCATGTAAATCCACCAGAAGCCGTTGTCAACTGACTGACTGACTGACTGAATGAATGAATGAATGAACGAATGAATGAATTACTGACTGATCGACTGACCCACCCTCCTCCTTTCCTAAACCCAACCAATAGTGTTTTCAAAAGCACCAATTGACCAGCGATCACCCACTTCCCATTCAGTTTTATAAAGCAGTCTAGAAAAAGAAAAGCCCCAGCCTAATTGTTAAACTATGTGTTCAGATTTTACCCCATCCCCAACTTGTTATTTGTTTGTTTATTTTATTTTTTGGAACCTGGACCGTTCTGGAACCGTTCTTCACCGGACTCGAACCCCATCGTCATGGTCAACTCCTCTTTGCATTTCAAGTCCACGATGTACATGGCGTGTTAACTGGACAAACTAGTAACAGCGGGAAATGCGTCCATACGGAGGTAAGCATCATAATGCCCACAACCTAATTTGTTCGTTTTAAAGACTAAATGGAGCCATATGTACTTCTGGCTACATAATTTGTGATCTCCAGAAATGTATATTGGGCTACGTTTTCAGAAATAGCCTATGTCACATAAATGTTAACATCAGAACGCAATGCTAATGTACTGCCTAATTTTCTAACCATTCTTAAAATGTAGGTGCAATTCACACATATACTTTGTGATTTTTTACTGCTCACTTGTCCACAGGGTATCAACACTGAACTAGGCCACTATTTCAAAGTCTTTTTAGAAAATGTGTGAAATGGCAAAAACAACAGACGTCCATGTTGATAAAAGCTTTTAATTTTTAACAAATGGTATAAAAACTATAGATCTGGATCAATTTTAAACACTTTTACAAACTCAAAATTGCAACCAGATTGGAACTTGTGTAGTAACTACATTCATTAAAAAAATTCACATATAGAACGTTATGTATTTTATGTTTGGTCTCAAACATTTACATTTTTAAGGAATAAAAGTCTAGGTGTGAGACAAAGGATAAAACCAAAGAGTGTACATTTTGAGATTTTTAGCAGTATATGAATAAGTCACACATTTCAATTAAAACAACCAATAGCCAATTGGTAAATGAACTCATTACTGCAGCTAACAGTACACACTGAAATAGCCAGTGTCCTAAGATGTGAATGGGACTGCATATGCCCATTGCCTGGACAAACCACTTTTTTTCTGCTAAAATATGTGATTTAATTATGAGTTTGGCCAGCAGCTTTTAAGATTACAGAAATTCCTCATTCAAGTAAACAGAGTTGTTCTTACATGCCCAAGATAGCTGCCTGAAATAATTGCAAATATGGCAACCATGTGAACTGGCTTCCTTTTAAAAGCTAACTAAAGAACCGAAAAAAAGTAAATGATGACCATTACTGTAGAATAACAAAATCTAACAATGTAATTAAAAATAAAACAAACTCAAATGAATAACAAAATCTATCAATGTAATTAAAAATAAAACAAACTCAAATCAGACTCAAGGTCCCAGTTGTGCGTTCTGCCATCCATGTTGCCAATTCAGTGGGATGCGTGCAATTACAAACTAGTACGCAGACAGGGCTACCGTTATAAATAACTGGTATCTCTGATGCATTCCAGGTGGGTCTGTGAGACCGTATCCTCCTCCTTGTTACAGAGCTATGCATGGCACATATGGAATCACTCCAATCATATCCACTCAGACTTGTCCCCGCCACCACCATCACGCCTGTATCTCTGTCTCTATATGGAGACGTCTTCAGCGGGAGGGCTGGGGGTTCAGACCACATGAAAGACTGACTGGGTGTGCCGCCATATGCTTCTCAGAAAAATGGGGGATGGACTGAGGGCAGGAGAAAAGTGAAAAGATGAAGGTGCTAATGAACCACTTACGAGGCTATGGGAAGTTTGTTTTGGGTTAATTTTACAGACAGCTACTGTTAAAGGATATACTATACATATATAAATTATATACGGATAAGCTATACTGAGCTCAGACATGCTTAAACTGGATACATGCTGCTAGGTGGGCCCCATTTATGCAGGACAGAGAAAAAAAGCTGTTTTAGTTAACGCCACACACACATACACACACAAACACAATTACACACACACATACACACACACACAATCACACACACACACACACACACACACAATCACACACACACACACACACACACACACACACACACACACACACACACACACACACACACACACACACACACACACACACACACACACACACCTCCTCATGTTCTCCCAGGCAAATTAGGACATGTGAATGCTTACAAACAACTTTTTCACTTGTACATCGATGTGTTTAAGACTACAAGAGTGTATTGTTTTTTTCATACTGACATTCAAAAATATATTCTTTAAACTTAACACTAGCCCTAAAACTAAGCCCACACGGAATCTGTGCATGCAGAAATCTGCAGATTTTTCTCCCATCATTGTGTCTGAATGCATTTACTTGTGTAAATGTGTGTAAATTAATATCTATTCAGTTTTTTTATTAATTTCACTAATATTGTTGTGATATAATAATAGTCATATTAAAATGTTCTTTTAGTAGATATATTGAGAGACTTGCTTTACCAAATAAGATCTAATTGGATTTGCATTGTAATCATTAACTAAAAGTTAAAAATGTATTATTTTTTATTTCATATATTAAGTTTTTAGTTATGATGCTTATAAAATCATTCCGCGTAAATCCGCAGATTTTCTTTTTTTTTCATTCTCCACAGATATTACAAAAATGTCTACAGATTCTGTCTTGCCCTCCCCATAACCTAACTCTCACTAAAAACTTTTAGCATTTTTACATTTTCAGGTAAACTTCATGTAGTATTTTAAAGAAATATATTTGCTTTGTGGGCTAATTATTCTGCTGGCAAACCAGGCAAATACAAATAGAATCCTACATTTGCCATATAAATGCTAAAAAATGCATTATATTTGGTAAGACATATTTGTACATAGCATTTATAAATGTCTTTATGAACAGTTCAACCAAGAATTCAAATCCTGCCACTACTGGTTCACCCTCGTGTTATTCCCTTCTATAGTTTATTTTCTTTTGTGGACACCTATATTTTGAGAAATGTCTTGTTGTTGTTTTTTATGAACACAACATGAGGCAAGTTAGAGTTGTTTCAGCACCAAAAGTTATTGAAATGTTTTGCAGAAGACATTTATTACAATTAGTTTGAAGACATTTCAAGACTTCATGTAAAAATGTAAATTTAAAGAAATAAAATCATTCGATCTGGGCATATGTAAATTGATACAAATGAAAACAAGACTGTGAAGGATATAGATACAGTCTGTTTAAAGTCTTATAGTGAGCAAAAATAAAAAACATTAACTGCAAAAATGAAAACCTGAAAACCTGTTCACTTGCACCAAATTGGCATCTACTTGCAAAAGGTCCATAAAACACCATTAATCAATAAACGAGCACTATCACCGGCTACCTTATTAAGTACACACAATCAACCATAGCCCATTAATTAATACATATAGTGACACTACCACAAAGTTTAGAGGTAGTACCCTGGGTGAAAATGCCTTGTTAATGTCAGATGCTAAAGGAGAATAGCAATGAATGCACAACATGATTAACCTTGAAGCAGATGGGCTACAGCAACAGAAAATGCACATTGGAGCCACTTTTGTCCGCTCAGAACAGCAAACAGTGGCTACAACTTAATTGGCTTACAATTTATATATTCATATTTTGATATTTATTAATCACAAAAGATTATTTATTTCATGGTTTTCATAGTAATTATAATATTGTACTAATTTATAGTATAGTTTATATGTATTTGTTTTCTTTTCTTTTTTCTTGGTGAGTCAGTGCGATGTAATTCTGTTGTAATCCTCTGTGATGTTTTAAAATGACAAAACAGGAGAAACTTAAACTCACCAAAATAGCACAACAAATCATTGAAAAAAGTCTAGATTTTTGCTGCAACATTCAGATGTTAGGGTCAATATTTGGTGTAAACAACAAACCAAGCATGGATCCATTTGTCTTTTATCAAGTGTTCAGGCAGCTACTGCTGCTGAAGGATATGTGTTTGCATACTTTGGCCCCTTAGAACCAGATGAGCATCATTTAAATGCCACAGCCCATCTGATTATTGTTTTTTGACCATCCTTATTTGACCAAAGTGTATCCAAAGTGATTTTCTACTTCCAGCAGAAAATCACAACATGTCACAAAGCTCAAATCACAGCAGACTAGGCTTCTTGAACATTGTTACACATTATCACTTAATGATCTGTAGAGGAACATGCCATTTATAAAAAGTTTAAAGCCATAGCTCCTTATGGACAGATATTTACCTTTTTGTAAAGTGAGCTTAATTATGTTATAATGTTTAATATTTTTAGATTCTGAAAAGTTAAAGCTTGTTATTATTTTAGGGATTAACAGACATCCTGTAAAGTCAAATAAACCGGAATAAACACAAAGTACATACTGTATGAAGGACTTGTTTCAAAAGACGAAAAACAGGCTTGGAATATACAAAGAAAAGTTAACGATAATCTGTGCTGGACAAGGACAAGTTAAAGAAGGGATTAAGGAACCGATGTACCAAATGTGTTTAAGAGTAAGCAAGAGAAAAAGAAGTGAGAGAAAGATATACATCATTCTACTCTCCAAACAGACATTTAAATCAGACTATGAAAGCTATCAAATTTCCTTCCTGTCAGAGGAGGACAAAGACTTCAGAAGCTCCAGACCAAGAATCCCAGCAGACCAATGATCCACAGAAACCACAGCCCTTCATGGGCTGATTAACCCCACTCATCCCCCTGCTCTCCAGCTGCAGACACTACTGTGATCCCAAAGGAGAGAGATATAGAGAGAGAGGAGGGTAACCGGGGCCAGACTACAGGCTAAAGCCTCAGTATAGATACAGTAATGTTTATTTGATGTTTATCCACTCAATAGAAGAGTATAAATAAAAGATTAAGAGACACATGTGTAGAAAAAAAAAGAGATGGGGATGGGGTTTCAGAGGAGATCAAAGTTAAAAGATATCACCTAATAATTGTAATAGATCAAAAGTCTGATCAGTGCTTAAGGGCAATTATCCAGAAGTCAGAGTGTTATTAAATGAGTTGTTCATAAAGCTGAAATTCTGTCATCATTTAGTCAGCATGATATGCTTCTAAAAGTGGCTTTCAATTTTCTCTGGAAAGTCTCAAATGAATGTTTTTTAAAACGATGAAAGTCAGTGGAACCCAATGCTTATCAAAATGCATGAGAAGCTACAGTGTCATTACAACTGTTCAGTTAAAATGTTGTTTATATTATTATGTACATCACTTTATACTTTTTAATGATAAGACAGAAATAGGCCCACACAGAATTTGCAATCGCAGAAATCTGCAGATTTTTTTAGCCCATCATTGAAAGTCTAAATGTGTGTAAATATATATTAATTCAGCTTTTATATTTATTTCAGTATTATTATTAACTAATATGCAAATTCATATATGATTACTGTTTGTAAAGTAATATTTTCTGTCTTTAGAAGAAATATTATATGGGAGACTTGCTTTGTTTAATTGATTCATTGACATTTTTATTAAAATTAAGTAAAAGTTCCAAAGTTTTTTTTAATATTTATTTCATGTTTTAAGTCTTTGGTTACAATATTTCCCAAATCTTTCTGAATAAATCTGCAGATTTGTACAAATTCTGTGCAGAGTAAGCTATAAGTCAGCAGAGGTGTCATATGTGGATGAATATTTTCTAATTTGCAGATATTAGTACTGGAACTGTTCTTCAGTGTTAAATAAAGCTAATGGACACAGAGTTCCATTATTATTTTAAAGTCTACAACTTAACCTAAATAGAAATAATATACACATATGTTTGACTTTTTACATACATATGTATGGCAAATTACATTTTAGGACATTTTGTTAGGAAATCCCATTTCTGGGTACAAATTAACCCCCAAAATATGTTAAAAGACAACACAGGACTAGATGTTCTCCAAAGCTCCCAGGGCAGAATTCCACACATAGATGTTCATGAGTAATCTTAAAGTGATTAAGCAGGTGAAAGAGGAGATGAGACCCTATTCAAAGCAAAACGGGCCCCACCCAGAGAACAAGAACTCCTGCTCAGGGCAGCGACAGCAAACACGCTGATCAAATCCTTCTCCCAACGTTTTAAACACTCCCTATGTGTTTGCATATGGATTACACTGGTCATGATTCATTGGAAGGTGCATGAAACACCCTCATCTGCTGTTCTCAGGTCTGCTGGAATGCTGGATTTTTATATTAGAAGATACAAGAAAAGCGGTCTAATATTACATGTGACGTGTCCAGATTTCCACAGTCTCTTGTTTCTTATTAACACAATGCTTTTTGAACCATGATTCATGTACTACAAAAACCTTGAATGAATGAAAAGGTAATGCAGCCGTTTGAACAGCGTTTGATTTTTTAAAAATAAAGCTAACGTTTTCGGAAGTGAAATAACAATAGCTGTCAACACACTCCCATTTCAAGGCATACATACAATGCTACCAAAAGAGGGATAGGCAATATTGCTAAAATATCATGTATTTTTAATGAGATTTTAATTCTATTGTTGTTTATTAGTTTTGGTATAGCTTAAATGAGTCATTAAAGGCAGTATAGCAGTATAGCTAACTTTATTCAAGCTGTATGATCATATTTATTACCCACTAATCTGTCTAAACATCACTGTCTTGGCTAAAACAATGCTAACTGTAGTCAAAAACAAGACTCGTCTTCAAACAGACAGATTAGACAGACTTCACAAGTCTACTGGATTACTGGTCTTTTTTGGACTATTGTTAGGTCTATTACATTTACACTGACAACTCAGATGTGGCCATGTTTTAGCCAAGACAACTATTTTTTGCTTTTAGACTCATTTTAAACACAAAAATATTACCACTGACTGCTGTCCATGATGGTTTCAGTGGTGCATTGCGTGACGTTGTTTGGAGTAAAGAAGAAAGATTTTGCAAGAGGAAAGACAGGATGTGAGTATGGGAGGTTTTTTATGTGAAAAACTGATTGTAAAAGTAAAAATGCTTTAAGAATCTTTGAACAAAAATGTTTTTATTTTTATTCAACATCTCATCCATCTTTATAAATCCTATAAAGACATGTGGAGGAATCAAACCTCACACGCACCTTAAAGAAAAAGCTTAATTCCTGCCTCATCTGCCCTTCATACAGACCGTTCATGTGATTCATTCACCACAAAAAGCCATGAAAGACCACAGAATGTCTGTGAAACGTCTGCGCCTACCAATCATAAAGTCATGTTTGGTTTAAAGGAAACAAATAAAAATTTGGACAACCTCAGTCAACTCATAAAACTGATGCCCGTTTTTCTAACATACATGAGAGATAGGGCTGCAAAATATTAGAAAAAAACTGACATTGCAATATTTAGTTTTTCAGCAATGTATATTAAGACATGAGCGTAATTTCACAAGATGACTATTAAATCATGAATTAACATTGATTAGATCATTTTGTAGGGGATTGCATCTGCATAAAATATACAAAATTACAGAAGAAAACAATACAACAAAGATACAAATAACAAAATGGTTTTCGCTGGAGTCTTACACAATTAAGATAAAAAATGCAAATGCAAAATAACTCTGTATAGTCTTCATTGTATAAATAAACCCAATTCATCTTTGTTAAAGCTGCAAATTTGATAATTTCTTGTGTATAAACTTGGTTTAAATTTGCTTGAAATTGTACAGTCAGACCTTAAAAACAGATCTAAAAAAATCTTTGACACTATTAGATTATAGTTAAACATAACTCCACAAGTCATGTGTTATGAATGGTGTTCCCAATTTGACATTGCAGATACTGAAATTTGACTATTGCAGATTCGCACATAACGATATTGATGCTGAAACAATATATTGTGCAGCCTTGACAAGAATACAAAAAACACAATATAAAGTGCATTACATGTAATTCATGAGCAAACTGCAACCAAATTATTATATCAGGCTCTTTGATTTTCGTAACAGAATTCTGAAATCCAGTCATAACAATGGAAATGGCTATATAATGCAGAATGTCATGAAAGTTGACATATTTTAACTGAATAAATCAAAAGTAGTGGTAAAGGCCAAATCAAATTGCAAACAGAATATTGAGTGTATGAAAATTAAATCACAAGAGACAATTTAGAAATTAGACCTGGGTGTTTAAAAAGTTTATGTGAATGAATGATTTTTTTGGTTTACAATTAGGCATGGGCCAATATAAGATTCTGACGGTTTGAGATAACCTTGGATAAAAATATCATGGTTTCACTGTTTTGTGATTACTGCTCTAGGATATGTTATTTTTAAATGTCTCGGTAAAAAACTAAAGCTTTTTTCCTTTTATTTTGAACACAATATATTTTATTTTTTAAATATTTTGGAATGGTAAACATGTCAAGCTAAATAATTAAAATGAATCACTGACTTCTGCTGTTTTTATTAGTTTCAAAAACACTGATATCTTCACAATTTAAAATTATATCTTTGGATATCTTTTCAGCTGGAGATACTGTTGTCCTAAAAAAACAATTGGACTTTTCTAAATCGAAAATGGTTATCGTCCCTTAAATTGGAGAAAGTGATGCTCATGTTGTTGTTAGCCTCTGGCTAACTTTATTTCAAGAACTGATATGAGAGTCAGGTTTAATTGTAGTTTTCAGATTAATATTAATAAAAAAACATTTGAAAGGATTCCTAAGATTAAATTTTGATAAATTCTTCAAAGAATGGCAATTAAGCATAATATCTGATTACTTAAATTTAATTTAACTATCAAAATGGAGTCCAGGCCCAAAAAAAAATACAAAATACATTACAAAACAAAACTCAGGGAAAAAAATTACTTAATTTGGTAAAAAAATTAAAAATTAACAAATTAAATATTAGTTTTATGATTCACTAACATGTCCAGCCACTTACACGATAAGCCAACAATGACCACAACATCACATTTCTCAGACCTGATGCCAGAAAGGAAATCAACACGATGCTTTGTCTCTCTCGGTTATGTTTCATAAAGTATCAGTGCTCATCCACAGAGGAAGTGAGTTTGCGAGGGATTTTCCATGAGCGTGTGAGCATCAGACGTCTGCCTCCTTGCAGGATGAGATGTTGTACAAAAGAGACAGCAGTGTTTTATGAGGACGGACGAGGTCTGTTCTGTCAACTGAAATACAGAGCAGTGTATAAGTGCATTCCTCTGCTGTCTGGTAATCAATCTTAAAATGGCAGCAAACATGATCTGTCCAGTCAGTGTGGGAAATGAACAAACCCCTCTATGTTTGGGGAGGCAGATGAAGATGGATCATTATGAGATTTGCCCTGCAGCTGAAAATATGTTTGAATGCTGTTCACATCAAATGCAAAGTTGAGCTATTGGTCAAACCACTTCAAAAGACTGGGCTAGTCATTTACTGTATGCTCTACTCTAGTAGTGACATAGTACCATTAGTAAGGTAAAAACCAAAGTACACAATATACCAATTAAAGCAACAATGGACAAAGTACATGATTCCAGGCGGTTGATATCACAAAATAAAGCCTGACAGACTTATTAGCGGCTCATCAGTAAGTGAAGTGCTGTTGCACAAAGGCCCTGTTATACTTCAAACAAAGATCTTTTTCGCTCTTCGTTTGAGGGCAATATAAAGTCGAAAAGGCTGCGTGACGGTATACTGTTTTCCGCACTGCAAAAGGTGGGCTTGTAGATGTGTCGCACTACTCCTAAACTACAACAGTTGTGACTGTGAGAGAAGAACAGTTTTATATAAAGGCTAAGACACACCAAGCCGAAGGTCAGCTGTTGGGCTTCGTTGGTCAGGCTAGTTGGTTTGGAGTGTTTCACACTTCAGCCAATGGCTCAAAGGCTTTTAGAGACAAGACTAAACAAAAAAAGTTTGTCAAGGTGAGCTGTTTCAAACTGCTAAAAATGAACTCAAAACAAGCTTTATTTTGGCTGGATTTTGTTGGAAATTATGTCATTTCAGTTCTTTTCTCGCTTTTGTTTGAAGTAAAACGAGGCCTTAAGAGTTTATTCTGCAAAAAAACATAAATAATAAAAATAAAAAAACACCTGGGTGGACCTTACCCTGCTTAGTAAGTCTGGTTTATACTCGATCCGTCCGTTAGTACGCTTGAGTGTGTGCAGCGAATGTGATGTCATCGTTGTGTTTGTGGAGGTTCTCTTTGGGTGTGTGCAACATGATTCCGGCTGGCGGAGCACACGTTTGTTTTTTGAGACTTGAGCGAACAGTTTGCGTGACGACGCATTTGATTTGAGTTTAATATGAAATACTTTGAAGAGTTTTTTGTATGACACAGGTACGCCTGTACAGACTTCTTTATGATCTGTCTATACGTGATCATAGAGATTATCAGATGACCAATAATTCTTGGCTAGAAATTGCAACAGAGTGGAAAAGGGGGAAAGTTTTTGTTAAAAAGTTTAGAAAAAACTTGAATATTAAGTTTGTCATGAATTTGTCACAAATTATTTCTTTGATAACTGGAAAATAATATTAGAATATTGGTTTAAAATATACTAATGCCCTGTTTTTCTAGGCTTTATTGGTAATAATAGTCAGGAATGTTGTACCATTATTTCCTTTTAAGCATAAGTAGAGGACACAAACTATTAAACTAGTAAATAAAAAAGGTTTTTATTTTTTAGATTTTTAGTAAGTGTACTTTTTTGGCTTTTATTCTTGCCATAATAAATATATATATATTTGTAGAGCAACCCATGTTCTGTTGTCAATAATATCTTAATAGAATTTAAAAGGTGAAACTGTCCGAGCAAGTGATGCATCAAGGTTTGAATTTAAAAAAATCTTGAATGGTTATTAAAATCTTTATAATCTTTAAAATAATAAAAAAAAACAATTAGTTTAAACATCTTGAATGATATTAGTAATATGAGGTAACTCCGGAGACTTCCTACTTCTCTGTTTATCCGTCTGATTTTACATTGGGTTTCTTTTGACTGCCCCCTGTGATTTTAAAGAATATCACAACAGCGATCGCATTAGGTATAAAAGCCTTGTCCGTTTCGTGTGGTGTGTGTGCAGTCAGCGGAGGTCCGCAATGAAGCACCAGGCGAAAGTATAAATCAGGAACAAAACATTGTTCTGAGCCATAATAAGTTATTCATTCTTCAACTAAACGCAAAGCTAAAAGAAAGAAAAAAATGTCTAAATGGAGGATAGATTAACCTATGTAATATTCACAAAATGGTGGGAAATTGTAAAAAACAATGGTATGACAGACAAGTATATATATGTGAACACGTGCACTGATGGTCAAAATGATTTCATAAAAACCAAATGAGCCTGTTATTAAAATGTTATTATGCTACCTTAAAATGTTGTGACTGACCAATCAGAATCAAGTACCCCAGACACATATGAAAATAATGATTATAAACCTTTAAAGTTACATTATTTTAAATAACAATTTTTAGTATTACATTTTAATAGAACTATTTTAAAAAAATCCAATTTACATAAGTTTAAATAAAACATGTATAAGACACTTTTCTATAAAAAAAGATATATATACTGAATTTTAAACTAAAAATATTTTACAAAAATTTTTCCAATATCGCAATTGAGATCTTTGTTTATATTACAGTATCCACTTCTAGTTCTCAAAATCATTCTGTCGCAATTGAAAATAAATTGCACATATATCTCATCCCCAAAAACCTCTCTTACCCTCATGACAATGCACACACAGCTGTTGCTTCGCAGACACACTGACCTAAAGGTCACACACACACACACACACACACACACACACACACACACACACACACACACACACACACACACACACACACTGTCATACAAAAACAAATGAGAGCAAGTATAACAGTAAAAACATACTTTTGTATTTTTAGCTCTTTCTCATCCCGCAGGACTAAACCATGTCTGGAGAAAAAGTGCAAGCTCTCCAACAATGGTCAGTGCAAATATGCTGAACGAGCATAAATCTCAAACAAATCTGACCACACACACATGCTTCAACAAAAAGCATGTTTGTTCAGGGGGTCGAGGTGTGTTGCAGGGGTCCTGTGGCTGGAAGTGTGTGGAAAGTTAATATCCTGTTACTACCTGTGTGGTGAAGTGTTTCCACACCACCAGTGCTTCCTGAACAACATCCTCCCATTAGAAAGCGACTATTTTGGTCAAATCTGGTACATGTATGTCAGCAAGTCATGGGAGTGCAACTACATGTGTGTTTGCAGTGAGTTTTTATACGTTTTAAAAAGCAAGACTTGCGTAAAGATAGAATAGCTTTTCTCTATGGTTGTTTCGAATAAGAACTTGATCTTCTCTTCAAGTTAACATAGGCTGCTGTGTGACACCGTGTGAGTTCCATAGTAAAACTCAAAAAGAGAAAAAGTGAATCACTTTTAGCACACACACACGCACGCACGTGCATACACACACGAATACACACACACACACACACACACGCACACGCACACAAAAGCCAGCACCCTCAATGAAGCTCCTTCCATTTGCCTCTACACAGCTGTTCAAGTGTCAGTACTCAGCGGTGCATCTTTATTAAGGCAATGTTCAAGCAAAAACTGTCAAACTGTAGCCTCAGGCTTTCCCGTTTTATTTTACTATGTTACATGTACTACAACATCGAACAGCAAACCTAAATATAACTTGTAAACACTAGTTTGAACTGCTGACTAAAGCTGATGGGACCTTTTTTACAGTATCGTTTTAAAAGACACATACAGTTTGATAATTTTTATATGAATCGATTAATTACAACATTTTTAATTAACAAAACAGCCAGGAAAAAGACATGTCATTATTTACTCACCCTCATTTTTTTACAGACTCAAATGACTTTGTGTTTTGAACACAAGAGGTGAAATAATTAACATAATGGTGAACGACCAAATGACAAACAAATATAACATAAATATTTGTTCATGATTTAGTCTTGAAATATTTTCATACAAACCTACACATAATGCTGGAATCACAATTTTATTTTTCATTTGGATGATAAAACTATTACCGTGCGTTCACAGCAAAAGCGGCAAGAGTGTCAAAGTAGCTGGAAGTCATTCAATTTCAATGGGAGCCATCGGCAATAAGCGCCGCCGTCCATCTTCGCCGGTGTGGGCATCGAGGAGAGTTGAAATCAAGTCAACTTTATGGTAATGAGCTATGATGCGGTTGGATTTGATTTCCCAAGGATTTGATTATTGCAGTCGCCAGTATTCCAATTATTTATTTTCATGGACATACATTAAAAAAAGTTACTGGCAAGTTAATGTGCATTAATGTTATATATATATTTATATTTACACATAAGACTCTAATGGTAACTATAATGACAGTACAAAACAGTTTTGCTGCTTTAGAATATTTCAGACATACGGACAATATTGAATAAGTGGGGCAAAGCCACACCACAGGCATCAACTTGATCTTCCTCAGTTAAATGAATTTGATGCGGGATTGTAACTGCTTTGCTGATATCCTGAAATTCATCCATTCATTTTGTTGTCGGCTTAGTCCCTTTATTAATCCAGGGTCGCCACAGTGGAATGAACCGCCAACTTATCCAGCAAGTTTTTACGCAGCGGATGCCCTTCCAGCTGCAACCCATCTCCGGGAAACATCCACACACACACTCATATACTACGGACAATTTAGCCCACCCAATTCACCTGTACCGCATGTCGTTGGACTGTGGGGGAGAGTTGTCGCTAGGGCGGCCAGAGCGAACTTTGACGCTCTCACCGTTTTCAGTGTGAATGCACAGGTAATAGCCAATCACAATTCAACCTGCTTTAAAGGGATCATTAACCCCAAAATGAAGATTTACTTACCCTTAAGTTTTAAACCTACATGGTGAAAGCTGAGGATTACCTGCTTTCACAGTAGGTAATCAAAACAAGAAAGTAAACTGGGGCCGTCAACTTTTAAGCTATCAAAATGTTTTCAAATATCTTTTGTGTTCAACTGAACAACGAAACTCTTATAGGTCTGGAATAAGTTGACAGAATTTTCATTTTTGGGTGAATTATCTATTGAACTGTCACACACAGACGGCAGTCACGCATTTGCTCTAGGTGGGGGAAATTATATAATACATATAAAATTAATATCGCAGCCTCTTGTGATTAGCTAATTGCAACAATTCAAATCGCGATTGCACTATTGCTGTGAATTTTCATTTTTAGATTTAGTTAAATGTAACTAAAAAGAATTATCAGACATTGTTAAACGTGAGACAGGTGTGCAAATCATGTAAAATATGAATTTGAACTGTTGAATGCTCCCTGATGAACTGATCCTTTATCCTAGTCGCAAAACATTACTGTTGTAAGAGTATTACATGGTGAATAAAACATACTGGGGTCTGTGCGGCATTTCCTTGGTAGAGCCCGGGCACAGTGGGACAAGAGGCCCTGGCTCAACCACACAAACACACACACACACACACACACTATGTAATCCAAATCATGTGAAGAGTGAAGGAGAAAATGAAGTCTAATAAAAGAGTTCAGAGAGGACACAAGAGAAGGGGCCACTTTAGACGTGACAAGGAACCGGAGGAGAGGGTGAGGAAAGGAGAGAGAGAGAGAGAGAGAGAGAGAGACGGAGCAACAGATGGGGCTGGAAAATCCATGTTTATTTTTACTGAGCGACGACAGCAGCCCATGAGCTATAACTCCAGCAGCACACAGACAGACATTCAGACACAATGAGCTTTATGTTTGGTGAGAGGAGCCCAGCTTCACCTGCTGAAGTGCAGCACGCAACTATGCACAACAACTGAGATCAGTGTCAAACCACAGCTTTGAGCTTCCAAGATCCCCCTTTTAGACATGACTGATAGTAAGAATGGGCGGTATGGACTTAAAAATACATCACAATATTTTCTGGTATTTATGGCGATTTAGGGACAAAAAAAGTCCTGTTTCTTTAGTAAGTATCAATTAAGTATATATATATATATATATACATAGGTCTTCAACTGCTCCTGGATGTCTACTATCCTGCAGATCTTAACCATATTTAAACACACTAAAGCTCAGGTCAAGCTTTTCATTATATAAAATACACACGCAAGACAGATGCTCGGTCTAAATTTGCATACTTATATGTATATACTATATACGATGTTTGTACTTTTTTTGTGAAGTATTTACTTTTGAATGTGTAACAGAAGAGTATGCAAGCTTTGGGACATACTAATTCCTCATTAACTGATTTTATGTTGATTAGTTACATCGCCTGTCAATCATCTCGACACATCATCCATATTTCTTTCAAATTTAATTGCCTACCTTATCTGACATTCGCAAGTCTTTCATACAGAGAAATCTCCTCAGGTCTTTGGATAGTTATGCATTCAGAAGTTAATGTTTAAACATGTCTTTATAATTTCATATAGTTGTTGCAGACGAAATATAACAGAAAATGTTATTTAAATATTTTCCAGTTGGCTAGATATTAATCAATAGTCATTCAAAAAACTTTACCGTAAGCCTCTCTACTTGATGGTTGGTCTCGCACGCCCATCATGTTTGTAGTTTGTTTACATTTTTTATTTGAGATTGTGGTTCTAATCAAATTCATGTCCAATGTGCAATGTATTGTGGGCAATATTAGCGGTTAGAGTATGGACTGTTCTACACTTTTGAATTTTTACCGGAAACAGTGCACCATCCGGAAACCTTTGGCATACTCTTTTCAACATACATCAACAACATACATGGAACTCTTCATTTAAGAAGGCAATAAAAGTCATGGAAATTTTAATTGCTCAAACCAGTCTAGCCATTTTTCTCAGATCTGTTGCATCAACAAAGTATTTTCACCCGCAAATCTTAATTCGATGGTTTGTCTTGAATTTCCATGTGTACAATTATGATAATAGTGTTTCTCACAACTCAACAGTAAACATGGTTGTGGTAAACATATTGTTCCGGTCATCTCTGGATATCAAGTACAATGGGTTATGCCCTCAAATAGCAAGGCTACAGAAGCTGCTGATGCCAGAGATGTGCTCATTAAATTAAATGTATTAAATCATGACAGGTAAAATGTGCAGACTTCATATTTAAACAGTCTCTTGTGGTTTGATAATCTGATCTCAAACACTGTGACACTATTTGATTAGGTGTACAGCACTACTTTGATTTATCCATAACATACAGGCTAATTCTGTCTTTACCACTGGTCACTGTGATTCTGGCCATGTTTTCAGCATCATGAAAATCATAAGCTATTTATTTACAAATATTTTAAGCAAATTCTGTTCCTAAAGAGTCTTGAAAAAAGTAGCACACTAGCATATTAATAATCAAAACCATTTTAAACTTTTGTTAATAATAAATGTTTGTTGAACATCAAAGCATTCATGTGAACCTTAACCACAAAACATAAGTGTAGATTTTTTTATAATGTATTATACATCACCTGAAAGCTGTATAAATAAACCTTGAACTGATGTATGGTTTGTTAGGACAAGACAATATTTGGCCGAGAAACAGCTTTTTGAAAACCTTGAATCCGAAGGTCCAAAATAATTCCTTTAAAAATTCTTAGCAATGCTAATGCTAATAACTAATGAAAAAGTCCTTTTTTATGTATTCACATAAGGAAATTTACTAAACATATTCTTGGAACATGATCTGAGCAATTGCATGCAAATGTCAACCTTGCAATAAAAAAATAAGTTTTCCCCATAATACAAAACCCGTATTTTTTTTGTGTAAACAAGTGATTACAGTACTTTAGAAATACTCAGAAATGTCTCTGTCAGCGTTTTCAAACTATTATATTTGATTCACCAAAGTCACACAAGTGGCAGTTTCACATCTGTCACATCCATAACGGAGAGATGTCACATCCATTTCTTCAGTACTGAGCCAACTCTTATCCTTTTGATTATCATTATTTCTTTTAGGTTGTGCAGTTTAATTAACAGAATTTCTACAAAGTATGTTTTATACCGTAAACTCGCTGACTTTTTTGGTCACAACGATAATGCATATTTATTTTCCTCATGTAAAGTACAAAACATGTTTACAAATTGATATTTTTCTGGTTCCTTAACTCTGGTAAGTTGTCTGTCAGTTGTTCTGGAAAATATAAACAAATGTTTCAATATAATGTTAATGTATATTTCTATGTAAATTTATGTTTAAAGTTTTTACTGCAAATTTCACATCCATAAAGCTGAAATTGTTCATATATATTCAAATGACTTTTGGCAATTGGCATAAAAGGCAAAACAATTATTTTGACCCATACTATATATTTTCGGCTATTACCAAAATATACCTTTGTGGTCCAGAGTCACATATACAGTATTAGAATGATTTTTGAAGGTTCATGTGATTCTACAGAGTAGAGCAACGACTGCTTCAAATTATGGAAATTAATAATATTTTAAAATAAATATAGAAAAATCTATATTTTAAATTGCAACAACATTTCACAGTATTATATTTTTACTGTTTTGATTTTAAAAATTCTGCCTAGGTCAGTACGAAAACAAAAATCATAAACAATTAATTTACCAACTGTAAAATATAGTGAGTAACAGTAAAACACTAAATAGCACCTTATTATAAATATTGCCAACACCTGCTCTACAGGAAACTGTTCAATTCTCTACTGCGCTATTTATATTTATTCTATGCTTGACTAATGTATGTGTGTGTTTATGTGGTGCCTGGGTGTACCATGCCATGCCCAACATCATTTCACATGTGGCGGCTTTGAGTTTCGTGTCCAAACAACATTCACAGAGGTGGAAACACTACAGAGCATTGAACTAGCACAAACACCACCCAAACCAGACCAGATCACTTCCAGTCCTGAACTCATCCTCCAGCACACAGCCCATGGGAGAGGCTCTCCATTCTGGGAGGAACACTAATGATCAACCCTTTCAAACAGGCTGCACCTCTGAGAAGAGCACCTTTGACCTCAAACAAAAGGGAGGGTGTTTTTTTATTCTAATCCCAAAACAGCCAACAGGCCTCATTCTGGCGTGATTAAGACTGATGCAGAAAGCTTCTGTCACTTAAGATTGAGTCTCTAATTTCCTATAATAAACATAGTAATTGTTATTTTTCACAAAATAGAAAAAAATGTATAAAATATAAATAATTTAAATGCCATCTAAACTGGGGACAAACTATTATAAAACTGTTATAAATAAAATAACAGTAAATCAAAAAATAGGTCATAGATAGTATTTTTTTTTTGGAATGTTTCAACAAGTTTTGCCACTGCTTTTATTGACTTGCTTCACTATTATTTATTGCGCACTGGGAATTGCCTGTCGCTGTCATTCTTTATTTGTTTCACATGTTTCTGGGTGAACTACATTTGGTTCATTGTCTTGCACTGGCCAGTAATGAGTAACTTCAAGCGGATTAATGTCCAGATATCTAAAAGGCTGACCATGACAGTGTCCGATCAACAGGAAAAGTCAGGATTCCCACAGATTTTGACCAGCATGTTCTCATGACCTTTCTAGTCAACTGTGAATGGACAATGACTATTAAAAAAGACATATTATAAACTATAGTAAACTATACTAAAATATAGACAAAATTTTATATTATTATTACATTGTTTTTTTATTTTATATATATATATATATATATATATATATATATATATATATATATATATATATATATATATATATATATATATATATATATATATATATATATATTTATATCACCATTTTATTTCATTATTTCTTTAAGGGTGTGTGTTGTGTTAGCTCAGCGCAGCTTGTAGGTCTCTGGTTAACTGGCTAAAAAGGCTTTCAAACCCATTAATTTGACAGAGTTAAGCCACACCAATCAAAACCCACATGCAACAAAGCACACTTCCAAAACTTTTTGCTACAAACAAGATTGGTGCAGTAACACCTATTTAACTTTTGCTGATGCACAGAAATTTCTTGACTAATTATTTCTATTACTTGAGTTTGGGCTGCACGATTCTGACAAAAATGTGAATCACAATTTTTTCATTTGCTTAAAATGAAGATCACGATTCTTTCTCATGACTCTGTAAATGTAAAATAAAGGTTAATATGATTAGCCTATTATTATTGTTAATTCTCAAACATATGGTAAAACAACAATAATAATATTAGGCCTATGTGTAGGTCTACTGTTGCTTAAAATGCTAAATTTTGTATTATGGTGGACTTGAACAGACTTTCAATATGTCCTGTTTGTTAATTTACAATAAAATGATGACATCAGAATATAACTATTCATAATTGAAAATTGAATTATTATGTTTGAGACATGTGCTTGTCATCTGTCATTGATAACATTATTAGACCATTATATTTCCATTATATATGGGCTAGGGTTGTTATACTGACACAGTAAGCATTTATATCCATGCACAACACTTTGTGTTCGCTATGAAAGAAAAACATATCAAATGCTTGTCGTCACAACTCTAAAATGCAATATGATCATTTAAATGATGTGTGCACAGGTTTCACTTTCACTTCTTAGTGCGACTCATGGCTTCCGTCACTATGAGAAAAAAAAAAAAAAACACATACATGCAAATCAAACCTCCCACACTGAACGTTATTTACAACTTCATTACCTGTTATTCCACAGCATATGCAGGTTGTGTTCACTAAAGTAGGCATCATATAATTGGCTGAATCGTAGAAAAAGCTGAATTAGGTTCGTGTGTAGGGTCGAATCGATTAATCTTTTTCGATTAATCGTGCAGCCCTTTGGAGTTATGATGAACAATGGAGCAATGCACTTGTGTAAAAATTGTAGGACTTCATCAATATGTTCCTGCATTGGACTTGAGCCTTAATCTAGTAACAGCGATGTGTGTTCCATTTGCGTCATGTACTGCACACAGTAGACCAACCACAACACACTTGGTCGTCAGTCCAATTACTGCAGTTTAGCATAACTTAATGTATTGGTTTGGAAAAAAATATATATTGCTGAACAAATCATATGGGAGGGATTGGGGTAATTAGGCAAATATAAATGCATATTATAAGACAGTTAATATCCATAATAGAGACACTATGGGCCCTATCATACACCCGGCGCAACAAGGCGCAAGACGTGTTTGCCCCAATGTGTTGCTATTTTCAGACCAACGCAAACTTAATTTTTCGCGTTTCCCGAGAAATTGGAGGAGGTTCATTCTTTATCCTCGTGCTGCAGATGGTGTGTTTAACTTGCGTTTTCTCGCGATGTAAATAGAAAATGCGCCAGAGTGGCACAACTGACTCTTAACGGAAAAGGGAGATAAGACTCTGATTGGTTTACTCTCAAAGCAAACCCAGAACTCATTAAGAGATTAAGCACAACCTCGTTAGACCATGTGACGTGATGCAGAGTGTATTTTTCTATCCTTTAAATATCAAAAGTGGATTCGGATATGCCCTTAATGCTTTTGCGCCTGCGCTTTGGACTTTGCGCCTTGATTGTTAAAATACAGCCTAATGATTTGTTAGTAAACGATCACACTGGTATGATTAAAAGTCAAAATAGATAATAGTATTACTGGCAATGGTGAAGTAATTTTTAAAGTAAACAAACGCAGTTCCTAAAGCCATTTTACATTATTCTTTAATTATTATTCTCCAAATTAAATCCTAAAAATCACAACCTGTGCATTTATTCTTTATCATACAATTGACCTAAACTGAGATAATTGGACTTGAGTGAGATCTTTGCATCTGTTTACCTTCCGTACACCCTCATATTCATGAATGTGTGAGCAAGGACTTCTGTTGTTTGAATGGCTGCATTATGCACCAAGATAGCTATGAAAACACAATGACTATTGGATTAGGCCGGAGCACAAAGACAACAGAGCTTTCATGACTATCATCGCCATCATCATGAGCGTGTTACGGGACACAGTGGCCCCTATGCCCTGCCCCAGGGCTCCACTGATGGAAAAACAAACCTGAGCCTACAGACAGAGGTTGGGCACGTGGGCTGGTGAAAGCACAAAGCAAACACATGTCATTTCAGATCCCATCTGGAGAATCAAAGCTGTTTAAACCATGCACCAATAGTCCAATTCACAAAGTCATGCCCAAATGTAGTTTTGAAATGAAAAGCACATGCTTTCTTCATGCATTTAGATTCCCACAGTGCCTGAAGTGAGGACTTCAACTACAAAACGGCACATCTTTCAAAGTCTGCAAGAGCTGAAGCTTAGCATAGCATAGTAATGCCAACAGTAATCCAGCTGGCTTTAGAATGGGAAATAAACTCCATAGACTGCACTAAACTCCAAAAACATGGTATGCGATACATCACAGGGCGGTCTAATAAAGGCTTCATAAGAGGATATGAGGTCAACCTAGGCCAGATGAGATGGATCAGGTCACACTCGGGCAGGAGAGGATGTGAGATCTGAAGGAGTGTGATCAAGGACTCGAAAACAAAACACAGGTCACACACATCTGGACTTATCAATATATGAAAGACAATGACATCAAGAAAGCTTCCAACTGCAGAACGATAGTATGAATAAAGGTCAGAGTAAGAAAACAAAACAAACCATCCAGTGAATAGTAAGGTATTATTCTCAAACAGGAATGTGGATCGAAGGCATTTCTAAAATGCTGGATGACTGCTTAAGATACATAATGTATTTAGCAGGGGTGTAATGGTTCACAGATACTGCATAGAGATAGTCCTATACTGTACCTCGGCTTTAGGGACATAGTTTGATACGGTTTCAGTACAACAGAATTAAAGAGCCCATATTATACATGATATAGGGTCATATTTTGGTTGTAAGGGTCTCCGACAACAGTCTAATATGCATGCAAGGTCAAAAAACACGTTCATGGTCTTATAATCTGCATTTATTTTTACCTAATTATCCCAGCGACTCCCATGTGAATCGTCCAGTGATTCATTTGTTCCCAAACCCCTCCTTAGCGCGAAGCTAATCTGCGCTGATTGGACCAATGGCAGTCTGTTGCGATTGGTTGACACTGACTGCCTTCACCGAGAGACAGAGTGAAATGCCCAACAGCTAATCAACAATATAGAAGTAGTCACAGTGCATACACGCTCGATAGTGTAAGACGTGGATTTTAGCTGACAGTGGATGAATGTAAATACAGACGATGGACTTGAAAATACAGACGACTAACTATCTTATTGAGCAAAAACTCCAAGAACTGGCGAGGAGATCTCCTAGCTTGTCACACTGCTCTTTTTACAGACACACACACATATTGCCCTCGTCCTTGCACGCGCACACACACACACACACACACACACACACATTACCCTCCTTCATGGAACGTAAACAAAGCGGCACGCGTTGCGTTTTTAACGTGGCTTTGCACGCGATATAAGAATATAGCGAGTTAACCTGATACAGTACACACAGTTACAAGTAACAAATCACAACTAAATACATTTGCAAGCTAGAGTAAATGAGGCAACAACTTTAATCGCACGTACTTACACTTGAGAAATGGAGGAAGAAACCGATCCATGTCCTGACATGTCCATCATTACTCTTTACTGATACTTCCTTTAACAAACAAAGTATTCTTTGTAGCATGTAGTTCTCAGAAGTTTCCAGTAGTTTCCAACTGCTCAAGGTTGGGCTTATGCTGAGGTTTCATCTTTGGGTAGAGACTCAATAATATCCATCTGCAGTGTGACTTCAATCGACTGGCGGCATGTTTGGTGTGTGGTTGTGGGTTTCTGTGTTAGAGAGCGGGGCTGGGCGGCAGGTTTCAAATCCCCCGGGTTTGCGCGTGCGCATGAATAACTTCGCTGTCACGTCATGGCGAAACACCTAATGACTCGTTATCAAGACAACTCATTTGAAGCACTATGAGTCGACTCTTTTATAGCTGAATCAACAGTTTTAAACACTGTACACTTACAGATTTAAGCCTTAGCTGGATATTTCACTACACTTAAAGCTGTGTTACACACTACATGGAAGGGCATTTTCAAAAACCCATAATATGGGCTCTTTAAGCAACAAATCCCCAGTGCTTGCTTTTTTCTCTTTATTTTGAATAGGCAGAATTGTTGTCACAATCAGCTAAAGAACTGAAAACTTCAGAATTAGGAGATTGTTTATTAAGCTTTTAAAGGTAAAGCTCAAACCTCTCCTAAAACAATATCAAAACATTAATTGTTCATTAAATGTAACATTTAGGAAGCTTCAAAACTGAAATCTCAATTTGAAAAATCATAAAAATGCTAGAACGTGAGTGGCATCCATCTGTTGTGAATACAAAAACAGGTGCAGAGGACAACTCATTCAGTCACTGCTCTTGTACATGTGGGACAACAGACTGGCTTATGTGGGCACAAGATTGGACATTGTCTTATAATTACATTGACTTTCTATGTAAACATGCACTTAATGTCCTTGGGTGTCCATTATACTGTATACAAGCACATATTTTTAAACACAGCGCCGCTAATTAATGTCAGTACCAAAGCAGTGAACAATCAGAAGAACTCTGAGGTGGGACAAGCATTGCAAGTCTCTGTAAGAGTAGAGAGTTGGAATGACAACTCTTCTATTTGATGGCAACATGGTGGAGGAGGTGCTAAAAAAAAAATCCTAAGCACTGCAATGTGCATTTGTGGATGCAAAGACGCATTCTGTGTGAATGGCCCCTAATGTTTACCGTCTATCTCTGGTGATTTGCTACAGTCTGGACCGACTGTATTCCCCATCAGAGTACATGAACTGAACTGTAACCGTGAGGTTCAGGACAAATACTTATACAGCCCTATTATTTAGATAATATTGTCGAGAAAGACCATATAGACTGTCTACCGGGGATCATCATCATCTACTTGGCAAAATGATGACTCGCCTCAAAGATTAAAGTCTGACAGACGACAGTACATCAAAACCTGTTACATAATCACATCTTTCATCCGTCTTATACTCAATTTATTCTGTTCTTTGTGCAACTCTGTTCCCCAATGTGCGTGCGATGTCAAATCTTCCCTCCACCTTTAATCCATCTTACTTAACCTCCAGATGTTCAGAAGACTGAACGTGACCATGCAGAATGTTGTAAACATGTAGTATTTCAGAGGACACCAAAACACCATAATGGTACACTTAAAAGAACCTTAATCAGAAAAAAAGTCAACAAACTACATAGCTCTTTGAGCCCAGCAGTTGCTTCCAGTGTTAAATCTAGAGATATGCAAATTATTTTCGGTGGAAGGCTCTATGACAGTGCAAGTAGGTATGAAGGAAGTATTTACAATTTCCCTTCAATGGTAAGGGCAACAAACATGTCATTTTGTAACAAAGTTATAAAACAGCATCAGCATCTTATTATCAGGCTTTCATAAATATGAATAATGAGCACAAAATGCATAAAAGAGCATTGAACGTCCTAATTCTAAAGTGCCCATTTGGAATTCTGGGTAATCATTTTGAACTGAATGCTCCCACAGCACCATACCTTGCCCTCTGGACATGCTTTACTAACTGTGCCAGAACAGACATACATTTTTGAAGTGCTGTTGGGTGGGGATGGACTAATAAGGCAATGCAGGAATGATCAGCTTTATAGATGTTTGCACACTGTGGTTTTATGCGGCATCAAAAAATAAAAGGTAAATACTAATAGACTATCACAACACTAATGCCCTTTGCTGAGGCCTCTAATGCACAAGATAGAGGGTCTCAGACTGGAAAAAAAAATGTCCATCATACTTTCACATGTCCAGGCCTGATGTTATCTGACTTTAATCCTTGTGGCTTTTGCAGGCTTAAAATCGCAGCACTTATAAGGGGTGGATTTCCCGTTTTAAAGGGATGAGCAAGCGAAGAAACACAACTAAAACATTTTAATAGAGATGAGGCTTCAGAGGTTTATGCTGTTCTCAAAATTTCCAGGATCATTACTGCCATGTCATTCATTAAATTACCATTAAAAACTTGGAAACTTTCCATTGAAAAATAGATTGTCTACAGTAAAAAAAAAGGTTAAAAATTAAGAAAAATGTTCTTACATTTTTTTTTACATCTTAATGTTTTGACTACTATACTGAACAGTAATAAATAAAACATTTCAACATTAAACTAGCTAGTTACAGCTAGTTTGTCCTAAAAATATATATTTTTTTCAATATGGCAATACAGGGATACAGTACCACATAGGGATGCACCAATATGGATTTTTTGGCCAATTTCGATAACCGATAACTCTTAAGATTTGGAGACCAATAGCGGATATACTATAGCAGATAAATATAAGTATTTCGAATTGTCACATTTTTATACAGTGAACAAATGATTTTATTTTAAAAACATCAGTTTGAACTGATCTTAAGAACTGAATAGCCTACTCAAAGCAAAAAAGCAATAGTTTCAAAATTGCAGGGTGATTATATAGACCTATATTCATAATTTTACATAAATCAGCATGCCAAAAATAAATTATTTCCTTTTCTTCACATACCAAGTTAACATGCAACTTGTCAGATTTTGATTCAACACCTGAGCATTGAGCACAGATGACTTTATGACAAACACAGTGCATATTATAAAGAAAAGTTGGGCATCGTACGATGTCAAATGTGAAACATCGCGATGGACGATGGCATCGTCGTCATAGGTTGAGGACTTCAGGTGAATTAAATATTTAAAAATAATTAATTAATTCATAACGAATTTATTATTTGTAGCCTACCGTTTTAACTACCTGACCCGCATGGTCTTTTTTTAACCCATAATCAAATCATAAATAAATAAAGATAAGTTACACACAAATTACCACCTGTCAATCACTTTTTCCTCGCGTCTCTGACATGAACAGGCAGAGTGATCTGTGTTGTTATAATAGCGTCCACAAACCTGGTGGATAAAAAAGGTGTACAACCAACAGTATCTGAGGTTTTCGATAAAACTGCTAAGTACAAGCGTGAAAGATTGAAGCAGTGTACTGATGCTGTGACACGTTACCTGATAGATTCAAAAGACTAATTAATTAAATATCACGTTTAACAACTATAGTGAGACGCCATCCAGCGATAACATCCTTGATAAACTGTCCGAAGTGCACTGCTCTCTGGATCTCAGACGAGCGCATGACAGTGTGTGGCTGTGTGTGTGTGGCTGCGGCTGTGGTGATGTGCGTTTTCAGCCGGAAGGAGGGCTGTTCAGAAATGCTAGATGAAACACCAGTGTGGATGTGGATGATTTTCGTTCTAAAATGTCATTTTAATGCTAAGACGTAATAGTGTAAACAGGTCTAAGTGTGTATTTTTCGCAAGCGGGTTTGCGACAGTGGCGGGGCAGAGGATCGGCGATGCCAGCTCAGCATCATGTTGTCTATCAGCCATCAGCGATAGACGATGGCATCGTCTATCGACCCAACCCTAACAGTAATACCACACAAAGAAAGGAAGAACTTTGAAGGAATAAACAATGTGAGGTAAGCTTCATTATAGTGCCCTGGACAAGACTGAACAAGTTCCGCCCACGCATGCGCAAGGCAGGCAGTTCTGTACAATTACGTAATTTATCGGCTTAAAGATTTCGGCCTAATTTTGATATTGGATCAATAACAATAACATTAAAAATATCATTTATTGGCCGATAGCGATATGGCTGCCGATATATCGTGCATCCCTATTACCACATATTTACCAGCTATACAGTACCATATATTTCAACTAAAATAAAAATACTTTTATTAAAAACATTCAAAAACACCTGGCTCAAAGTCAAACATAAATATTGCTGAAAAGAGAGACCATTAAAGCAGCTTTGGGGGAATTGTATCAATTCATGCAGATCAGAGACTAAAGTTTCACAGGAAACAAAATGTATAATAAAGTATAATGTGAATCAGTGCATTTAGTGGTCGACTGACCAGGCTTTTGAAAATAGCTTGTCCCAAAGGCGGATGTGCATTTGAGGCTATATATTTAAGTACATGTCTAAGAATGTAAGCTGTAGGTACACTGAGGGTATGTGTGTGTGTGTGTGAAACCAGCCATTGTTGCATACATCAGTGAGGTCTGGTGGTCAGAGATTGAAGAATAGTTGTGCTGTTTTCCCATGCAGAGTGCTCCAGAGGTTAAAGGTGACAGTTTTCCCTGGGTCTGGCTTTGGATTTGGGTTGGACCCAGAAATCCCTTCTGAGTCCATGCATACAAAACACACCAAATAAAGAAAGCAATTTAAAGAAAGTAGAAGAAGACAAATGCATCACTGTCTGAAAGAGTTGCAAACCCTATCATTTTTACCACTTAACTACCAGAAAAGCTAACAAAAAAGCTTGAGCTATAAATGAGCACTCACAAATACACACCAAGATTACTAGCAGACAACAAATATTAACAAGCACAACTAAATGAGTCCTAATTAGACCTCCGAGGTTTGTAGAGTAAACACACACTCAGAGAACAGAGCAATCTCTTGATCTCGACACACACTGGTGTGATCATTTACTCACTGATATACTGTAGATAGTAAACTAAAGCACTATTGTTTGTGTGATCAGCTCCACCCTTTCAGACTATCATATGCAAAACAAAGTCAAGCATCAGGATAGAAAAAGCGTGGAAGAAGACAGACATGCACACTAAAATATTGAGAGAAGAATGTCAGACATGAAGATTTTACATATGAATGTGTGAAAGATTTAGTTTTCTTAGAATTGCAACTTCATTTCTCACAATTAAGAGATTACAGGCTAATTTATAATTGTGACTATTTCTTTCAATTATGTCTCAATGTCAGAATTGCAAGACACAAACTCACAATTGTAAGCTAGCTTAAGTTGAAATGTGATATTCAAAGCTGAAATGCTTACTTAAGTTAACTATACAACTATATAACTATACAAACGGCAAGATATAAACTCACAATTTTCACAGAAAAAAATCCTCACAATTTTCAGAGACACTTCCAATCTTGGTAGGCATGTAACGGTTGATCATTTTTACCCTCTCCTTACCAAAATATTTTATACATATTTTCATAATTTGCTTATTATTATTAAATATTTAAAAATGTTCAAAATTATCCTTTCTTAGGTGTATCACACTGATACTTATACTAATTATTTATAGAAGTAATACTAATTATTAACCTTCATAATCATGTTCAACTCCTGTCTTTATTCTACTATATAATTACTAATTTTATAATCAGTTATTTTTTGCCAGTGGGCAGTCCCCTGGAGCAGAGGGCCTATTGACCACCTCTGTCCACTGTAACGCTCTCTGGTTTAGGAAAGGCTTTCCTCTCCACACCAGCCATCTCAGTCCTCAGTGAAAGCGTTTTCTCATCAGCAGGGAAAATTGTAAATGTGCAAAGAACTCACCTTAAGCCAGAAAACATAGATATGCTGATATTTCTTTTAAAAATATGTAAAATCCCAGCACAATCAGTTTTAGTTTGATTATATTTCTTAAGTTTTCTTTAATTTCTATTATTCTTTTTTCTGTTTTTAAAAAAGCTATTTAGTTAAGGCAGAAAATACATTATTTTGCAAAAAAAAATGTGCAGTATTTAAGAAAAAAATGAAAATGCTCTTAACCTTAAATTTGTTGCAAATAATTTTGTTAAAAATCGTGGCTAAATTTGAAATCATGAGATTAGTAATGTGAATCATATCGAATTGTAAGTGAATGGTTACATCTTTGATATAAGTCAAGTGCCAAGGTTCATGTATAAGCTTGTCGTTATATATTCTTTATATGTATTTGTTAAAATGTTATTGTTTTAATGGTGTCTAGATAATTTAATAATCTTTGAATACCCAGCTTATAGTCACCATGTGCTTTCCTTCTAAGGACAACAAAATCTGACCATGACCCACACCTTTAAGCTATTCACAAACACAAGGTATGACCTTTGACCTCCAACATAAACACACATTATAAAGTCTCTCATTTACAATGTCAGATGAGCAGGTTACAGCCTCTATCAGCTTTAGTTTGTAGTTTATAAAAACAATTGCATCTTTCTGCTGAACCTGACACCACAAAATATCCCTATACAGCAATGCCTAAGTAGTTAACGCTTCATGAAACCATCGAAACTCTTCTGAGATTTTAACATTTTTGTGTGTTTTTTTTAAATCTGATTTTGGACTCATTTTGAGTTAATTTTATCTTACGGTTTTAAAACCTACATCTTGATATTGTCACGGGTTGTGACTGCAAGCGTTTCAATGACGCATTGGTGTGTCAAAATTATTCGTTAGACTGAGTTTTCTTGTCCTATCAGAAGACACTGTTTCTTAATTATTCATGACAACACGCGAGGCTTTCCAGTTACAGACCTGTCAGTTTAAAGAGACTGCTCAGTAATTAGGTGTTCAGGGACATTACATGGATTTCCCTGTGATGCTGTCAGAGTAGACTCTGGCAGCAGGCCTTTGATTGACCATCAACTACCAACGCATCTAATTCTTGTGTGTAGAAAAGATTTTTAAATTGCGAGATATAAGAATTGGATCATTTAATTTCCAATGCATCTTCTATAGGTGCTGCCGCCAGTTCATCCACATTTTCCTTCACAGCTATGGCAGGGGCCAATGGTTCAGATAGGTTAAGGGACCTGCACCGCATTGTGTCTCATATTTAGCTTTGGGGATTCAGCAAGAGGAAAGTCCTCCACCTCAATGTCACCCTTCATCTTTGGCTGTGTCCAGAAGACTTTTTTCTTTTGCAGGTTCTAAAATGTTCACATTTATACATGTATCATTTCAATAAATGTTTTCTTCCAGATGGAAATGGAAAAACGAGCTTTAATCAGTGTAATATGTATGCAAGACCAATCTGTAGTGCTATAAACAAACCCTAAGCCATGGACAGAAACGGTGTCATTTGAACAAAAGGCGAAACAATATAAACTTTTGCGGATTAACCTAAATCTGATGCTGTGTGGATGAGCTTTTTATTATTATTCTGTGGTGTATAAATGTGGGTTTTGTACAGAATGTTTTATATGGATAAATATTTTTAAATGTTTATATATTATATAAACATTTATAATGATATTAATATTTGTATATGTACATTTACATTTTCGATAGAATTACAGTGAATCTGATATATGTAGCAGAGCATACATTTACTTTTAAAAGGACAAACAGAAAGTTCTCCGTCTCTTTCATTTGATTTGAACTTTTTCAGCTGTAATCAGCAGTTAATCACGTTTTACCTTGTATTTGTTCAAGACAGAGTCAGTATGGGCCACTGACAGATGACAGTTGCTTCTTGCCCCCCCTCTTTCTCCTAAGCCACTCCCACTCCCCTCCTATCCAAATCCATGCCCTTTATTTATTATTATTTTCAAAGTAGAAAAGTCAAACTAATTTCTCATGGGATAAGTCACTCATTAAGCCACAAGGAACAAAAAGCTAATCAATTCAGGTAAAACAAATCTGAAATTACACACAAACTGAAGTGCAGACAATGTAAACAATCCTTTCTTATCCTATTCGTTTATCCACCTCCTCATTCCTATCAGGAAGATAATATAATTCAATATTTATGACATCCATCATAAAGATGAAGACCTCATATTTACACAGAATGCATGCAGGCTGAACAGGGGTGTGGAGACAGTCTGCAATTTCCAACTCTTACAAACAACGAAAAATATGACTGCTTTGTATGATTTTTTTTATGACTGCTGTTAATTTTAACCCAGTCAAATGAGAAACTGTAAGTATAGAACAAGTTCGAGATCCTTTGAATACAAACGCATTGTGGGAGAAACCACACTGTAAAAAAATATAGGTAAATCAATTTTGTGATTCCTGTTCATTTGTGATTATAAATTACATTATGGGACCTTTATCTTTCTTCCAACAAATATTAAACTTGAAATTGTTTCAATTTATAATTTAATTATAAATTCAATTAATATTCTGTATAGTTTGAAGAGATATATTGTCTGGGTTGTATATTATGGAACAAAAACCTTGTAATAAACTGCCAGTACATTTTTTGTTATTAATTCATTCATTCATTTTCCTTTAAGTTGCCACAACTGAATAAATCACCAACTAGGGCTGCACGATATTTGAAAAATGTAAGATTGTGATATATTTTAATTAAATTATTATATCTTGCAATATATATACAAATTCACCAGATATCTCTATCTGGAAGGAATTCATAATGTTAGGTTTATTGGGAGGATTCTGCCATGGAAGTGCATCTTCATAAACTCTAAAAAGCAATCTATAAATACGATAAAGTAGAAGATGCAATTGAAGGCCCAGCTGGGACTTCAACCAGCTACCTTCTTGCTGTAAGGCGACAGTTCTAACCATTTTCTGTTATTTTACAGACTTTGTAAAACTGTGGAGTTGAATTTTCAGCATCAAAACCTAACAGAGCATAGATCAAGGTCCCATAATGCGATTCACAACCGTAAATGAATGGAAAACACTTGTGAATCACAAAATACGAAAACTGATACTTAAAAGATACTTTTACAATGCACACAGGTCATCATGAAAGTGGAAACTTAAGAATGACATAGCATTCACATGAATCTGTAAATGACACACCAAACTGTAAAATACTTCAGAATCGAGATGAGACTGTTGTCAATACCAGTAATGATAACAGCAGTGAGTCATGCATCCTGTCTGTCTATAGCATCTAATGTGACATGCTATTGTTCATTAGAAGGAATCGTCTCAAGGGTAAAACATCGAAGGACATCCTCCCCTTTGGGAGCCTTTATACACCTTCACTGATGACTCATGTCATTAACAGCAGTACTGAAAGTTCACACAGCTTTCCTATAGAAGATTAATTGCACAACACCAATGTACATACAGTTGAAGTCAGAATTATTAGCCCCCCTGAATTATTAAACCTTGTTTATTTTTCCCCCCAATTTCTGTTTAATGGAGAAAATATTATTTTTAACACATTTCTAGACATAAAAGTTTTAATAAGTCATTTCTAATAACTGATTTCTTTTTTTCTTTGCCATGATGACACTGACAGTAAATAATATTTGACTAGATATTTTTCAAGACACTTCTATACAGCTTAAAGTGACATTTAAAGGCTTAACTAGGTCAATTAGGTTATCTAGGCAGGTTAGGGTAATTAGGCAAGCTATTGTATAATGATGGTTTGTTCTGTAGACTATTGAAAAAATAGCTTAAAGGGGCTAATAATATTGACCTTAAAATGGTTCATAAAAAATTAAAAATTGCTTTTATTCTAGCTGAAATAAAACAAATAAGACTTTTTCCAGACGAAAAAAATATTATAAGACATATTGTGGAAATTTCCTTGCTCTCTTTAACATCATTTGGGAGATATTTAAAAAAAGAAAAAAAAATCAAAGGGGGCTAATAATTCTGACTTCAACTGTAGGTCTGTCACAATATCTATTTTTTTGTTATACAATATATTGCACCAAAATATATTGTGATTAACGATACTATTGTCATTTTATGCCGCTCATGTAATGCCAGAATGACAATATGATAGCATTACAATGCAATACACTCTTCCAAAGAACACATACTTTATTCTTAAGAATATTTTATATATTGTTATCATTTAAACAATTTTATAATTAGGCATTGGAATCAGACTGTGAAAAGGTATATCCTAAACAAATAAATTACAATAAATGTTTACAAAAAAAGTATAAAGTAAAAAGTAACAGAGATTATGATATCTGCTACCAGATCTATTTTCAGTTTTCAGACATCCACATGGAAATTTACTATAGTAACTTATAGCAAATACTATAGTGTTTTAACCATAATGACAGTGGCACCTCCAATAGATATAGAGAGGTTGCACAATCAGCCAAAATGTTTCTAGAATTGTTTTTTTCTTTTTTATGTATGGGCGATATATATTGCATTACCAAAAATTATTGAGGTCATGTCTATGTGTGATAAGCCAATATACTGAGTACTTTGACAGACCTGAATGTACAGGGGGTCTGATTCAGTCCAAAGAAAGACTACAGAGTAAAAGAACATAAAAAGTAAAAGTGAAGCAGGGAGCTTCAGGGTTGATTCCAGCATTGCTCAAAGTAAAGTTTCAGTTCCCATAAGGGGGTTTGTTCAAAGATTGTATTCTTTTGTAACATTTTGACCTGAGGAGAGAAAAAAATGTGTTCATTCTGGTAACGCCGGGTTCACATATTTTTTCTGTTATGACAGTCACTGTGTCAAATTCTGCAACTTTCACTCCTAAATTTGTCACGTCGTGGACAGCAAACATGTAAGACTACACCTTACTTCCTGACCAATCATTGTTTGCCGTCTGGAACAACACTAGCGTCTGACTTCTGGAAACAAGAGTAAACAAACAATGTCTAGCGAAGAGATGACATTTGTACCGGCTGCCTGTCTTTACAAAAAAAAAAAGAAAGAAAGAAAGAATACAGCAGACGTTCCATTGCATAATACCACTTAGTTACACCAATACAATTATCTTATCTATGATTTCTACTCATTTAAAAGTTGTGTACGGAGGAGCTTCTGTGCTCCTATTTGCATGGCATAAATTGCCACTGGTAGTTCATATTGTGCCGAGTTCAATCCTATTCTAAAGAGCTAAATTAGCTCCTCAAAAGGCATTCCTATAACTAAAATAGCTCCTATTTTACAGAAAATGTGGGTTTGCTCATATATGCTGCATGTTTTTTATTATTACTGTATACACACTCATTCAAAGGCTTGAGCTAAAAATGTATTTCCAAAACCTAAATCTTATACTCACCAAGGCTGAAATACTGTAAAACACCAATAAGGTAAAAACATAACTTACAGTTAAACTAGAGCTGGGATAAAAAAAAACAATATTATAACAAATCGCGATAAAATTGATGTCAATAACAATTATAAGTTTCAAACTTTTTTACTCTATATTGACCAAAGAGCTTTCCCAGTGTCCCAGTGTTGGCTGCAAGGGCATCCGCTGCTTAAAACATGTGCTGGATGGGTTTGCGTTTCACCCCTGATTAATAAAGGGATCAAGCCGAAAAGAAAATGAATGAATGAAGGATCCAAGAGCCAATCACACAGAAGAAATGTGCAACAATGGGAATTTTAATATTAAAGTTTTAATATTTTTCGACCACTGTACTCTTATCGGACTGAAATACGTAATGCCGTTTAATAGACCCTTGAATTTTTGTGGCACCAGTCTTTGTTAGGGTACTCTTTTAAATCTGGAAGCATTAACAACTTGTATGAAAGTATATATTGTTATCGTTTAATATTGAATATCAGCTGTAATTTAAACCACATACACCATTTTATTGTAGAATAATTTAAAAGCAATTTATTGCTGAAATGACCAATCTGACTTTTCAGCTGATTTGTGGCTCAATAAACATTTCTAATTACAATCATGCACTTTTAATATTTTATTTAGAAATATTTACACTTTTCCCCTAATAATCTGATGAATAGAATCCCTAAGTAAAAAAAACACCAAATACTAGAAAATGTGTAATTGTAACACTGCTAATTGTCACTTTGACTAATTTGTCGCATCCATTGCTGCATACATTTCTTCATATCTATGCACCCTAATGAAGGTGGGCTGTCTTTCTGCGTAGTTTGCTGCTATGGGGGTGTTGGTGGGCGCAGATGGTACGTTAAAGCAGATCTATCACATTTGACAGGACTTCGGCCCTTAAGGGAAACTGCTTTCTCTTCACCTCACCTCAATTACACCAACACAGCTCCATGTGTTCTGCTTCTGTCCCATAACACTCACACTCGCCTTTTATCTAACAGACCCAATCCATAGTTAATTTCGAGTGGACATTTAACATTCAATAAACGTGTTCTTCTGAATCAACATTAGCATAAGAGCTTATCATTTAAAGTTAAATCAATAAGTGATTAGCCGGCATACTTAAGTCAGTGTTTAATAATTGTTGAAATATGGATATACTGGAACTTATATGGTCGTGTGTATGTTTATTACCTTAAGTTGACGTCAGAAATGCGTCACTAAATATTTATGCGGGCAACAAGTAAAGTGACATGGTTAACTTACGTATTTTAACCGATTTGGGATCGAGCGTTTGAACGGTGTGCTGTATCCTCTCCAAACGCGCTTGAATCCTCGATGTCCTGTGCGAGATTAGCCCAGCTTGAGTCTCAATTCCCAGGAATATGTCACTGGCGTGTCGGGATAGATCGGACAGCTGATGTAGGATGCTGGTGAACGTATGACAACAAACTTCCTCCAGAGAGGAAAACAAAACCGGTTTGCGAACTTTGCGACCGTCCGGTGTTATAAAGCTCTTCTCGGGTCCATCGCTCCCCCTCAACCGGCACAGCAGCTGAGGCTCAACGGCTCTCTCGGGAAACGGCATTTTAAATCCTGTTCAAATCTGAAGCGAGCATCGGGTAAAAGAAGTTGTCTAAAATCCAAACGACGTGTCCCAGAAGTTGCCGCAAGAAGGTGGTCTGTTTACAAAAGGTCCCGCCATAATTTTTGAAAGATGCAGAAGCAGCCCGGGACGTTGCGCTCGGTGTTGTTCGGGAGCATCGGGGTACATGCTTTTGAAAGCACAAGCACTGAGCCGAGCCGAAAAAGTGGAGAAAGTATATGGAAAACACGGAGAATGCTCCTAACCACCTGTGGAAGCTGGAACTGGATTGTCGGATCCGCCTCGCTTTGAGAGGGAGAGGTTACCTGCATTTAGCACTGGCTGCGTGGAAAACCCGGGATGGAGATTTTGTATGGGTGCTTCACCGGATGAATACGGAATGCTTTCAGTATTAATATTTTACACACCACTTTTGAAAGGATTAAAAAAACAAAGGTGTAATTAAATGTTTTGCAACACTTCATATAAAGTAGTAGGTCATGTAGAAATCTGATATGTGACAATATATGCAAAATTAATAATGAGATAAGTTCATGTTTGGATTGCACATATGTCATATATGCAACTTATGTTTACAAATATTGGCATTTACATATATACTATTTTTAACACTTTAAATGACAAAGATGTACATGTTTTATATGTTTTAGCAATAGTGGAATTCAAACAGAGAATGCATTAAAATAATGAATCACAGTGTGGCGGTTCATTCCACTGTGGCGACCCCAGATTATTAAAGGGACTAAGCCGAAAAGAAAATGAATGAATCACAGTGTTTAAAAATAATTAATAAGCCTGGTTTGACTAAATACTTTACAAATGATCAAACAAGTATTAAAATAAACACTAGCCTAAATATCAAGATATAAACAGGCCTTTTTCTCTACTTTATTCACAGTAGATCTTTACCACAATTCTTTTTTACAGTTGTAAATTATTTATTGAAAAATTATGGAATCAGAAAATGTAACCTTTAACTGTAATGAATTCCACAGGAGAGGGGGGAGATTTCCAGAGGCGTTCCCAGGCCAGGCAAGAGACATAGTCCCTCCAGCGTGTCCTGGGTATTCCCTGAGGCCTCCTCTTGGTGGGACATGCCTGGAACACCTCTATAGGTAAGGCATCAGGAACAGATGCCCAAGCCACCTCAGCTGACTTCTCTCGATGTGGAGGAGCTGCGGCTTTACTCTGAGCTCCTTCCGGGTGGCAGAGCTCCTCACCCTGTCACTATGCGAGGGAAACTCATTTCGGCCGCTTGTATCTGAGATTTTGTCCATTTGGTCATGACCCAAAGCTCATGACCATAGGTGATAGTAGGAACGTAGACCAGTAAATCGAGAGCCTTGTCTTTCAGATCAGCTCCTTCTTTGCCACAACGGACCGGTACATCGACCACATCACTGCTGCCGCACTGATCTCATGTCAATCTCATGAACAAAACCCCAAGATACTTGAACTCCTTCATCTGTGTTAAGGACTTTTTAAAAATGTTTACTTTTTAAAAACTTTTAAAACCTCAAAGGATTTGTCTAAAATTTGCAGAACTTTTTATTGAGAGTTACTAACATTCAAATGATTTACTTGATAAAATGTCCTTAGATTTAGAATTTGTGCTTGATTTTTGTTAATAAATCTGTAATAACACAGAATCGACTAAACTAAAATCTTACCCAGTAAACCAGCCTAGCCTCATGTGTATTGCATTACATCATATACAGTTGAAGTCAGAATTATTAGCCCCCCTTTGAATTTTTTTTCTTTTTTAAATATTTCCTAAATGATGTTTAACAGAGCAAGGACATTTTTACAGTATGACTGTTCTTCTGGAGAAAGTCTTTATTTTGTTTTATTTCAGTTAGAATAAAAGCAGTTATTAATTTTTTAGACACTATTTTGAGGTCAAAATGATTAGCCCCTTTAAACTATTTTTTTCAATAGTCTATAGAACAAAACATTGTTAATAACTTAATTACCATAACTTGACTAGTTAAACTAATTAACCTAGTTAAGCCTTTAAATGTCACTTTAAGCTGTATAGAAGTGTCTAAAAAATATCTAGTCAAATATTGTTTACTGTCATCATGGCAAAGAAAAAATTAATAAGTTATTAGAAATGAGTTATTAAAACTATTATGCTTAGAAATGTGTTGAAGAAATCTTCTCTCCATTAAACAGAAATTGGGGGAAAATAAAACAGGGGGCTAATAATTCTGACTTCAACTGAACATGATAAGTAGCTTGTATTTAATAGCATCAATCCCTTATGTAAAGACAACAAAGTGGAACAAAACGGATATAGTAACGCTACAGCGCCATCTATTGGTATGTAAAAACTGCTACGATTAAATGTTTTTTGGAGATGCTGTTGCAGTGACAAGGAAATCAACTGTGTTTTTTCAAGGCAATGGAACTAGCTGAGGCATCATTTCTGGATCAGACTGATAACATTCATTTTCCTGTGAAATTTCCTTTTGCATAGGAAAATCATGACCTCTGTGGCGTACAGGATTCCACTGATGATGAGTCACAACTGCTCTAAACTACCATCACAACAGTCTCTTTGTTAGTTAAGTAGATTCAATAATTATTAAAAAAATAATAATAAACAGGTCTTAAACGTTGATTTTTTTTCTTATTTTATCCAGAAAAAATGCTCTGAATTACAATATTTACAAAAATAACATATTTTGAGTAAAAAAAAAAAATCAACACTGCAAATCATATTTTCAATAAAAATGTAGCAATTTACAGCCTACTTGTGCATAAAATAGCAAATAAACACAGGGTGAAATGATTTTAATCAACCAATTAAAATAGTTACTAATACAAAACTTTATTTTACATTTGTAAGTGCTATGATATCAGTATTTTACTCAAAACCATACCATATAGCTTTATGTATGATTAAGTTGAAAATGTAAAATCCTGGTATTGGCATATGAGCTTTTAGAATTTATGAGTAATATTTATTTTTTACAACATTAAGTACAATGCCACTTTGTAAAATATTAGAAAACTAAAATTAGTGATATTTAAAACAATTAATGGTCTGATTTAATTAAGATTAAAAAAAAAAACTTTTTTTTGGCAAATTTCTGCTGTAAACAAGGGGAATGAGCTAGGGCAGTGAATCTTTGGGTAGATAGAATTCATAGGTTTCTGACTCAATTCAAGAAAGATTTTTGTAAATTGTAAAAGATTTGATTTGATTAACTCTTAGATTACAGGTCCGTAGCCAGGGGTGGTTCAGGTGGCTCAAAAGATCCACCCCTTACTGACAAAGGTCCAGTATATTTCCCATACATGAGCTCATTCGTCCTATTTTGACTGCTATGCCATCATGCATTTTCATCGTGAAAATAATCCATGGAAGAAGGCTTTGACACCAAGCGAAATGCTGTCGCTTCAGGGTGACTGAGGAAAGTTGAATGTGCTAGCCAGTTTGTAATTTAAATTAATATTTTAATGACCATAGGCTAGTTTTTGATTTTAATACTATCAGATTCCCATTTCTTTTTCTAATGATATATGGTGTAGTAAATTTATATTTAAAAAAAAAACAAAAGTATTGTTCCTCATATTTTCCTCATTCTAAATCGCTAGAAAATGTTTGTGGTACATCAAAAAGTGTGGTTATGATACCAACCGACAAGCTAATCCAGCCTAAAATGTCACTAAAAATGCAACCTATTTAAAACTCGTAATTAAATATAAAATGAGGTGAATATCTGCAAAATGGTCCACGTGAGAAAAAAAGAACCTGCCCTTTCACCAGGTTGGCTACGGGCCTGGATTCTGTAACCTTAACTGATGATGAGCATTTTGCAAAACATCATCAGGGTATGTACAACATGCCCATAACTAAACCATTATCAGAAAAAACCCAGCAGGAATACATACAGAGAGGAACGCAAGTTTAATCAAATATACGCTTCAAGACACTCACCCTCGAATGCATACACATCAGATCACACTAGCGAAACCAATACAAAAACACTTCATGCCTTTACGCTCTGACAAATCACTGGCTTTTCCACTTTAAATATGAAGATAATTTTTCAGATGAACCATCCAACGGCTTCTTGCATTTTTTCCCCAAAAAGCTGTCCGCCTGATGTTACACTTCACTATACAAAAGGCCCGAAATCAGCATTACAAAATGTGAAAAACAAAGCAAACACACAACACAGAAACTTCTGTAAGCAATCGACTGTACATGTGACATGGATGTAGTCTTTGGACAGCTTTAGCATGACTGTTTCTCCATGAACACTGAATCATCATCATCATCATCAGCTCTGAAACTCCCGAACGCACTGCTTTCTTTATTCATCAAGTGAACACAGTGTAACAGCATCCGTATATACATGGACAACGTTTAATCACAGTCGGATAGCAGTCTTTGACGTACAATCATAAACGCGACACATTTCACTCGACGACACAGCCAGTGACAAATCCAGAGTGGCTTAGCAGATATCTCCGAAGCAAAAAAAAAAAAAACTAAAAAATACAGTCCGCAAAATTTTCAGTTATATTCTTCAATGCACTGAACAGTCCAATAAATAACAGAACATGTTAATCAGCAAACGTAAATGACTTTGATAGTTAGTATCAATCGGCTATACAAACACTTCTTTATTAATATAATGGACGATGAGAGATGCTTGTTACTGAAGTGAAGAACCAAGTGTGAGAAATAGAAACGCAAGTTCTTTCATGGCTGTTTGTAACTGCATGCATGAAGCAAAGAAACGACGCAACTGAAAGGCAAGGGTATCGCAAACTATTAGCGGTGCAGGTTAAAAGTCAATACTTCTACAAACGAAAGACTACAAACGAAGACTACAAACGAAATAGGAAAAAATAAAAGTGAGGGGCTCTGTGGAAGCGTAGAATCCAACGATGAAGAGACAAGATAAATGTTAGAAGACTGACAGACACATACATGACCCTACTCTAGCACAGAGATTAATAAATATTAAATGTTTTAGACACAATCCATCTTGTTTAGAAAAAAAAAGAAAAAGAAAATCTCCATTCGTTAAAGGCCTCCAGATCCTTTGTTAGAAAAGTCCGTTCCGTTTCTTTGATCCCACACTGCGGTCCTGCATCCTGATTTGGGGGAGAAAAATGTACAGAAGCATGCCATTGGCTGAATTACTCAGCGTTGACCTAAATGAGGGAGTCCTCCAGGAGAAAGGTGTTAGTGTTTACTCCGTTGCCTGTTCTCTAATCATAGGTTGCTTTAATCAGTATACACGCAATTGTCCTGCACCTCTTTGGATGAAATTAGAAGATGAAGTTAGTCACGCTGAGTTTAAGGACAGTGATATCAAGCACAAAATCTTTTAGAGTGCAAAACAGAGGCTCAATCCTCCTGGACTCAAACAGCATGACAGACACACTCATAAATTTTGCATACACACACACACACACACACACACATCCATACATACATACATACATACATTCATTCATACATACATACATACATACATACAAGCATTCATTTTAAATCTCTTTGTCCCTCCCCCAGTAGTGGACTTCTTGTAAATGTCCTTATTTTGATCTTTTCAACTTCCTTTCAACATACACACACGTCCCTGTCCTGCAGTCTTGACAGGCTTATCTGGTGTAATAAACTCTGTAGTAGACGGTTTTAGACCTCCAGAGCGAGTAGGAGTTGTCGAACTTGAGTAAGTATATACCACGGCCGGGATACTGGTGACTCCCAGCATACACCTCTTCATGACAGTCCCGCCGGTAGACCGGCACGATCTCATCCACCTGCGGTTTCCCAGACTCCTTCTTGGCCTTCTCTTCCTCAGACTGGGCTTCACCTGAGGTCAAAACAACATGAATTCACTTTATTCAATAAATAAAAAAATGCACTTCAAACATATTTACATCCTGGCATAATATTTAAATAGTAATAGAATTAATTTACTTCGTATATAAAAATTTAATTATTATATATAATAGGTATATAATTTAATTTTATATATATATTTAATTTTATATAAATATTTAATTTTATATAAATATAAAATATAATTAAATGTCTAAATTTAATTAATTGTATAATATTATTAAATGTATATAATATTATATAAATATAATTAAATTTAAAATTAATAATCATATTTATTATTTAAAAATATAGCTCTCAAATGATTATTATTATAATTAATACATCAATACATTATTATTTTAAAAGTTGTACAGTAAAATAAAATCACTATTTCAATTCATAAAATCGAAAATTAATAAACATGTAATTTCATATTACATAACATATTCATTAATTAATATACATATCTGCGTTTAATGGAGACTATATTTATGAATTTCTTTGTTTTAATTTTCAATATAAAAAAGTGCTTGATGGAAATGTGTGACCGTTACCGATGCTGTGTCAAGTTGACAGATCATCAACTTTCACATGCAGAGCAGCTCATCACTGTCAGTTTCACAGAAGTGGACTAATCAGAAGAACTCAGTGGCAGAGTTTTGTTGCAAGTTTTTGTTTACAAGTGCTCAAAGACTGTCAGGATAACCTGGTTATTTATGCTGTGCTTTTTTTCAAACTATTCTGAACCAATTTGTCTCACATTTTTTGAAGCAAAGATGCGTTTGTTGTGAATGAGCCTTCATGCAGCAAAACATTAATTCTAATTATTTTTTCACTTAAATACTGGAAATTATACAAAAAAGCGAGGTTTTTAACTGATGGGCTTTGCAAGATGTCACAAACACATAAACTCTGTTTAACCCTAACTAATGTAGTGTGCAGTTTAAACAAATGGCCTCAGATTTCCTGAAATACTTTTGTATGTTAAAGGTACAGTATGTAAGTTTGACACCCAGTGCTTGGACTAGGTAATGTACACCAGGTTCAAAACAAGCAAAAGCACATGTTGCCAGATTGACGACACCAACAGAAGTGTGGCTGACTATCAAGCCTAAAGGCTGATTTAAGGCAGATTTAATTAGTGTTCTAAATAAAAGCAACAGCACGCGATAGGAGGAATATTTTCCATGTAAAAAGACGTTTTGTTCTAAACAACTCCTGAAATTTAGATTTTAAAAATGTCTTCTATTTCTTGCAGCCAAACAACCGAAAGCTATGAAAATGATCACCTCAGGTACACCTCATGTGCTTTAATCAGTGTTAAATACCAATAATGTAAGTTTTAATGTCATTTTAAATGACATTTATTGTCATACCACTGAAAACAGCAGCAGATAGTTTACCTCAGATATTGAAAATAGAATAAACTGTTTAAAATTCAACTTGAGAAGTTTAGGATCAGTGATTCAGCATGTACATTTAATAATGTTAGAGGTTTAATATGTATTAATTAGATCATACACCTTACCATTTCGTTGGAGTGCAGTGAGTGCACTATTCTGGGCTTCTGAATGCCTGTATTTACATTTCTGTTGTTTTTCGTCTGGTGCAAACAGACAAATTCACATAGTGTGGTGTTAGGACACGGTTCAAAAGCAACCTGTTCACCTAATGTTTACGTTAGTAATTTAAATTATTTGCTAATTAATAACCAATTAATGCGGAACTCTGAATCTGCTTCTCATTTCAGAGTCTGCTACAGTCCTCCAGTTCGCGGATGCACACTTTGAGAGCCTTCCTGACTGAATGAAATACACTGTTCTCCACCAAGGAAACCCGAGGCGCTGAAATATAATTGGCTAAACTTGCATTGGGTGGGTTAAATGACCAAAACAAAGACGAAATAGTAACTCGCATTTTAAAAGCAGAACAACAGATTTCAGCATAGGTTTTCAAATAAACAAAAATGTTCACTTAACATGCTTCTCAAATATCTGTAAACATAATAAGGTATTTTTAATGCTTTAGAAGATTCAAAAACTTACATCCAGCACCTTTAATTAAAAATCTACTTAAAGTGAGCATATCCAATACAGGTATCTGCTGATAACTGATATGGTACTACTATAGCACAAACATATCTCTCACCTTCTTCCTCCTCTTCTTCGTCACTAGACTCGCTGACGTGCACGCTGACTGAAGCATTTGTAGAGTCAGTCCATTCAAAGAAGACCCCAAAGCCAATGTCGTAATAGTCGGTGGCAAACTCCCAGAAGAGATAGGAGCCCTCCTCGTGTGTTGGGACCCGGACAGTCACCACTTCCCCCCGTCCCACAGTGATCACAGAGTCCACATCCTGCCGGATCTTAACTTTAAAGTCTTTTATCTGTGGCCGGGTCCACATGGAGGGGGCAGCTATTACAGGAGGAGAGTCTGAGAAGCAGAAATATGATATAAGAGTCAGTATGGACAATTTTTTTTAAGAGTATCTTAAACAAGTGGTTGGGTGTTGACACACATTTAGATGCCGATTACACAGGTGGGTTTTCGTTTTAAAACGCACAAGATTTGTTATTGTTATGCCTTGCATACACACTTCTCAGCCATCTTCGAAAATAATAAATTTAATTTTGAATAACATTTGAATTATTTTGCAACAGTTATTATGTCAAGCTAATTAGTTAAACTAATTCACTGACTTCTGCTGTCTTCATTAGTTTCAAAAAAAACGATTTCTTTACATCTTTGGAGATCTTTCTTTTCTTTGTATATAAAGTAAAGCCTCTGCACTGTTCAGCTCTATAGCATGTGTTAGCTGAATCGTGGGCTGACCATTATCTTTTGTTGTGAAGATTTTGTTGTGAAGATACTGTTGCTCTAAAAAACAACAACAAAAAAACAACAACTAAATGACAGTTGCAAAAACACATAAAATACTTTTAAAAATACCATTAGACGTGTTTACAGAAAATGTTGGCATTTTTAAAACCTTGACTTTTCCAAACCACAGTAAACCTTAAAACCAGTTATCATGCCATACCTATTGACAGTCATTCTCAGATTGGTCTTCTGGCCTATTGCACATCAACCCCTTATTGCCAAGCCCCTCTCATGTGACAATTGCACAAGTAGTAAACTGCAAGCACAGAAGCTAGCAATATATGCACATGGACACATATCCCAAACACAATAAAAATAAACAATAAAAGCATTATTTTAAAACTAAAATGCACAAGTGTAAAAGGTATTTAAATGATTCAATTGTGAGATAATTAAACCCAGCTTTGGTGTTAAATTATTTGGAAACATACCTGTCTATTTCTCTTAAGGGGGACTAAAATCTGGGAAAAATTGCAAAAAACCTCAACAAGTCATGGGACGATAACTTTTTTCAAGGTATATCGTGGTTTGGAAAAGTCAAGGTTTTAAAACCTTTTTCTGCAATACCATTCCTAAGGTATGTGTTTGAATTTTTATTAACGTTTTTTTTTTATTTTTTTTTTAACAGCAGTATCTTTAGCAGAAAATGTATATAAAATGTTGATTTAAATTGTAAAAAAAATCTGTTTTTGAAACAGTCAATACAGTCAATAATTCATTTAGCCTGACATGTTTATTCTAAAGTATTTTAAATGTTTATCAAAATGTAATATATTGCGTTTAAAAGGGGGAAAAGTTTTAGTTTTTTACCCAGGCATATGAAAAGAATATATTTTAAAGCAGTAATCATAATAATGTGATACCGTGAAACAGTAATATTTTTATCCAAGGTTATCATACCCTTTCCCAATCTTATATCGGCCGATGCCTAACCTCAACTTTGTTTTAAATCAGAAATGTTACAGTTACATTGAAATGCAACAGGAAAAAAAAAACAAAATATATATATATATATATATATATATATATATATATATATATATATATATATATATATATATATTATAGGATGCTAAATACCAGTTGGAAACATGGCATCAGACACAAGTGCAAAAACAAAAGCCATAATTAAACAGCATTTGAAAGCCATTTACTTGACTGGATTGTCAAAATGCTGCATACCAAAATATATATATTTTTTACAAAGTCCATTGATTACCAGTTTAAAATGCACTTTTTAAAAAAACAAAAGCAATTTTTCTCAAGTTTACATCACACAAAGATATGTAAAAATAAACTATAAAAACACAAATTCACCAGCAGGTCCATAAACTCACCAGTGGGTCCATTTTCAGTGACCTCGTCTGCAGGCTCCAGGTCCTGGTCTCTCTCTATGCTATCAGTAGTGGACTCTGCCTGGCCATTCAATGTAGGAACCTCTTCTCCACAAGGTGCTGACACCTCACTGGCCTCTAATGTAGACAAGACTATAGCATCCTCCTGCTGCTTCTGCAAAGCGGCCTGAAAAAAAAAAAAAGAAAGGAAAAAAAAAAAAAAAGAGGGCACTACTTAAATGGTCAGGTACACACAAAAATATCTTTTATGATGAGTATTTCAGTATGTATTTGATGACTGTACTTGCTGCTGTCTAATGTTTTATTTGTTAGTTTAGTCTGTTTTTAGCATCTACAAATTTTCAAATGACAAAGAAAAATTAAATAAATATACAGGGATTATTAATTTAGTAGTCCAATTACTACTATAAAAAGCTGGATTATTGGAAAAGATGAGCCATGGAGCATTTAAATACAAATAGATTTATACTCAATTCAAATTATGAGGCAAGTGAAGATTCACACCAAAAATCAGTCTAGAATTATGCCGTTACATTCTACAATTTCCAAATATGTATATATATATTTTTTTTAATTAGCAACTTCTTGAGTAGTCAACTCTAACACCATTTATCAGATTTAGAAGATGGATATCTGCAACCTAGAACCTAAAGTGTATAATAAGCACAGCAACACTCAAACCGATGTGGACAGTCAAAGAGAACCACTGTAACAAAATAAAGTAACACCAGTGAGTCAAAGTCCATTATGTGATATTAAATCCTGTTACACTGTTTAAAATAATCTATTTCCAACTGCACACCTAGACAACAAATGCTACCAACTGCTGTTTAGTTCTTTATACCAGTCATTCATAGCTGGCGGGTTGCAGGTGTTTTCTGAAAGTCTACACTAAAATGCAACCAATAACTCAATTCTGTATTACAAAGCTAATGCACATATAAACTACAGTTTAAAGGGTTGGGTCAGTTATACATGCTTTTGAAAGTATTTTTATTCACACCAACACAATAGTGTATTACACTGTAAATAACTCACTGATATACTGTAGAACAGAAATGGTATGTAATATCTTTAATGTTAAATGTGACTGCTTTATATCTTAATACATAATAATATTTATTATTGTCTTGTACTGGTAAAAAAAATATTTTTTGCAGTTATTTCAGTCTTTAGTCTTATAATAGTCTCATAATCTTTCAGTAATCATTTTATTTTGTTAAACCAGTCATGAGAGTCATTTCCAAATTCCAGATTACAAAAAAGTTAGGACACTCTACAAATTGTGACCAAAAAGGAATGCAATAACTTACAAATCTGACAAGCCTATATTTTATTACCAATAGAAGGATACATTTTCTACTTATTAGGTCTTTTGTCAATATGTTTAAGTAAAAAAAAAGAGCATCTTAGAGTGGCAGTGTCTTTTAAAGTTCAAGATGGGCAAAGGGTCAACAGTTTCCCCAATGCTGCGCCAAAAAATAGTGGAGTAATATCAGTTTCTCAGAAAAAAATTGCAAGAGTTTGAAGTTAACACCATGTACAGTGCATAATATCATTCCAAAGATTCAGAGAATCTGGAACAATCTCTGTGCTTAAGGGTCAAGGCTGGAAAACCATACTGGATGCCAGTGATTTTGGGCTCTTAGACAGCACAGCATCACAAACAGGAATGCTACTATAATGGAAAACACAATATGGGCTCAGACCTACTTCCAGAAAACATTGTCAATTAGCCGTCACAAACTAAAAGTCTATATTTTTAAACATGATCTAGAAGCGCAGGTGTTTTCTCTGGGCCAGGATTCATTTGAAATACTGTAGACTAAAGAGGAAAGGGACAAACCAAGTTGTTATCAGCGTTCAGTTCAAAAGCATGCAGGTACTGAAATGGCCAGCCTGCAGTCCACATATTTCCCCAACAGAAAACATTCAGTGCATCATAAAGAGAAAGATGCGACAAGACCTAAGATAGTCGAGCACCTAGAAGCCTGTATTAGACAAGAAAGGGAGAACACTCCTATTCCTAAACATGAGCAAATTGTCTCCTCAGTCCCCAGACGTTTGCAGACTGTTGTAAAAAAAAAGAGGGGATGCCTCACAGTGATAAACATGGCCTTGCACCAACTTTTTTTGAAATGTGTTGATGCCAAGAAATTTGAAATCAACTTGTTTTTACCTTAAAATGATACATTTTCACAGTTTAAACATTTGACGTCATCTATGCTCTATACTGAATAAAATATTGAAATTTGGAACTTCCACATCATTGCATTGAGATTTTATTCACAATTTGTACAGTGTTCCAACTTTTTTGGAAATCGCGTTTGTAATTGTTACATAATCTAAAATGCATAAATAATCTTTTCATTGATGTAGTTTATTAAGACTGGACAATGTTTAAAAATCTGGAAAAAAACAAAATAAATAAAAAAAAATCACTTTTAAAATTAAACAAATCAAGTCCTTAGCAATGCATAGTACTATTCAAAAAATTAAGTTTTGAAATATCTATACATAAAGTAGGAAATGTATGACGCATCTTCATGGAACATTAACTTTACTTAGTATTCTAAAAAAAAATAAAAAATTTGGCATTAAAATAAAATTGATAATTTTGACTCAGACAATGTATTTTTGGTTATTAAATAAATGTGCCCATGCAACATAACACTGGGTTACATATGATAATTCGGTGTTTAAGAAACAATCCCATAATTTCTAATTTGAAAACCAGTTATTCGGTGTAATGTTTTTTGTGAAAACCAGCAAACATTTTATTCAGAATTTTAAAAAACTGGAAAACACTTATTTGAAAAATATTTTAATGACTATAAAATGTCTTAACAGTCAATTTTATCCAATGAATGCATCTTAAACAAACAAAAAAAAGTCCTAATTTGAAATTAAATGATATATAAAAGTGGAAGTTTGTAATTAAGATCACAAAAGCAGAATGAGCATGTCTCACCTGCTGCTGAGCGAGCTGCACCTGGTAGAGCTGCTGCATGTACTGCTGATAGTGCTGCTCCTGCAGCTGCCGGATGAGGATGAGCTGCTGTTCAGGACTATCAGGATACTGCTGCGCTGCGTACTGCTGGAACTGAATCGCTGTCTGCGCATTCAGTGCTGCCATGATCTGCTGCCTGATACACCAGAAAGATAGAAAAACAAATAAATCTAAAGTGCACAATTACACATATAACCTTTACTAGGAGTTCAACAACAGAAGCGAACATCAATTATACTTGGTGCTGCAAAACACTTTCTTGCTTTTCAGCTGTCATGAGTTTGAAGCTATAGAGATTTGTTTTGAATAATTGAAAGTGTTGATAGCCTTAGTTTAACTTTATCTGTCATCCAAGGCCGTTTTGGTTGCCTGAGGTATTGATTTAGCATCAGAAGACATCAAAGCCAGAATGTGGGTAAAAGTCCAACCCTCAAGGCTGGTTTTATTCTACTCTAAACAGACTTTAGATCACTAGCCATCATAACATGTCCATATTGCAAATGGTTACAAAGAACAAACTAAGCATCATTCAGAATTGTGTGTGTGTCTGTGTGTGTGTTATTTATTGTCTATGATAATATTGAGTTTGCCATTTTAGTTATGAACATGCTGGAATTAACAAGTAATAGCATTTATAAAACAAGTATAAAAGCATTCGATGTGCAACAAAGACTATTAAGATCACTACACAATGGAGGTGAAGTGCTGAGCCATGTCATTTAGAATAACAAGCAAGGTTATTTTTATAAACTTACACCAATACGATTCCGCTGTGGCTATTTTCTAGCTGCTGAGTATACATAGGTTGTTCACTCGTTATTGTGGTGCATCATGGGATTGAAGAGTGCACTATTTAAATGTATATGTGGCGATTTCAGCTGTTCTAAATGAATCATTTAAACTAATGATTCAATAAATCTTTAACTGGCAAATTTAGTGTCATATTTATCCATAACAGGCACTACAAAATAGCCAAGTTACCATCACAAAAATCCCCAAATTGTTTAAGTCCAAGTCCTAAAATCATCTCTAAATGCTTAAACATGTTTGATATCCTTCAACTAAATAAAATCATTTGAAGCTTTAAATAAATAAATAACTAAATAATAACTAAATAACTAAATCTCAGCCCTTCATACATTAGCTAGGTTATTTATATTAACTCCAACACCCTTAATTCTGCAGACTGCCTCTGGCTTTCAGCAACTCAAGAGATGACTCCTCCAGCAAAGCAGGTTGTGCTAGTTTTGTAATTTATTCTACCTTTAAAGCAACAGATTGGCCCCAAATGAAAACTGACTCACTATTTACTCACCCTCAAGTGATTCCAAACATTTATGAGTTTCTCTTACAAAAGCTGATATGTTAAAGAATGTTAGAAACCTCTAACCAATGACCTCCATAGTACCAAAAAAAAAATTTTTATGGAAGCCAATGGCTAGCTTTCTTTCTTTTTATTTTTACTTTTAAACATTTTTTAACAAATTTGTAATTTCCTTTTAATCATTTTAATAAAAAAAAAATTCTTTAGTTTTTTTTATTCTTGTCTTTATAAAGCACTTTGAATTTTACATTGTGTATGAAATGTGCTATATAAATGTTATTTCAAACATTTTTCAAAATATCTTCTTTAATGTTGAAAAAAAAATAGAAAAAAAGAAACTCAAACAGGTTTGTGACAAGTAAAGGGAGAGTAAATGATGAGAGACATTTTGGCTGAACTATCCCCTTTAAGTTTGAATGAAGATGTAAAATAACACCAGCATCACCACTCACTTCTGCTGCTCTATACGAAGTCGCTCCTCCTCAATTTGTCTTCTCTCCTCTTCTTCTCTCCTCAGCCTTTCCTCTTCCTCACGTCTGCGTCTCTCCTCCTCCTGCCGCAATCGCTCATACTCCTCTTCCTCTCTGCGCCGCTGCTCCTCTTCCTCCCTCCTTCTCAGAAAAAACAAGACAAGTTCAGGATTAAAAAGTTGTTTAATTAAAGGCCAATAACTTTTTGCTGCTCTGGTAAATTATTCTAAAACATGCATCTCAAAAGACCCACCAGGTTGATGGTTTAAAGGGCCATGAAACCCCCTCGTTTCAGCAGGGTGTTTTCACACCTCTACTTTGGTAAAAGTCAGAAAAGTGGGCGTGTCCAGCTCTGTTTAGGGGGGAGTGTCGGAGGAACTAAAGTGGGAGGGTGTGGGAGTGTCTATTTGGGCACGCGCGAGTTTCCGTCAAAATACTCACACACAGTAGAAAGTGATGGTGTTTAACCTACATGGACATCTGTAGTGGAATTATTTGCCAAATTATTAAATGGTGGACTTTAACTGCAGTTTGGCTCTTTTATTCAGGGAATTCATTCATGCCCCTCGCGACAAACGAGATATTTGATTCGAGGAACTGCTCTAAGCGTGTATTTTTCATGCAATGTTTGATACCGCACAGCAAATGAGAGAAAAAAAAACCTCAGCATTTCCCGGAAACTTAGATGCACACGGCAGGTAGCGTCAGAAAGCCACGTGTGTTATTCCGGTCACTAAATGCGGTTAAAAACCCTACACGAGGTTGAAGTTTGGTTGTGGTCCTAACATGTTACGGTGCAATAGTTAACTTAGTTCGATACGAACAAACTGAATAAACAAAGAGCACTGGTCGCTCACTTACCAAATCTGTAGAGACAGGACAATCACCAGCAACTAGAGCCGCGTTTTTACGAAGAGAATACTACAAGCTAATCCGGATCTCAGCGTTTGCAGATGAGAACAGCTCTCAGGTAAACAATAATCCTCCTTAGACACGCAAGTTATTGTTGTCGAGCGTCGCGTACACTGTTAATCCACACGTGAGTCTGAGCTCTCACAGAGAGAAAATGAAAACGAAACTTAACTGCAGCAAACTATAAAAGCAACACTTCACGCTTGTTTTGCCAACACAACGTGGCGTCTATGTCGTGTAAACACAGTAATGAATATTAATGAAGTTGCACAATAGAGCGCGCTGATTGGTTTGAACCAAGCCTTACTCATGCATTAATGCATCACACTGTAAGACGTAACAAGACTCACTCTGGCACAGACGTCCAGTCTGCACGCTGGAATACAGGCTATTATGTCATGGCCGTGACGCAGCTTCAAAAATTCGTTTCAAACAGGAAGTACGAATTTGCTTGAAATAACGCAAAAACAACCAATTTACACTTTTTAGTGAAATATAGGTGTCTTAATAGTGTTTTTAGCAGTGTGGGACACATATACGACTGTCAACAGCTCAAAAAATGTGTTTTGGTGTTTCGTGACCCTTTAAACAATAAGAAATTCCATTGATGAATTGTTAAAGAAAAAAAAAAATCAATCTTTATTTGCAAGTCTGACCTCTTTCTTTCTTGCTCCTCCTTTTCAATCTTGTGTGATGCAACAAAAGGTGCAAATAAATTGCAGCATTTATTCAGCAGCCTTACAAACTCCAGCATGGACTCCTCCTTCTCCATGTTTCCCAAAGATGCCCATTCTTTCCTGCAAAAAAAGTGACAGCTGTTTTAACAGATGCCTATATATACAAGCACAAAAACTATAGGATAAGTATGATTTTAAACATAGCGTTTATTAAACACTATGCATAATGATCTAAGTAGCCATGAGATAACCGTTTTCAAGGTATACTGCGGTTTAAAAAAAGTCAAGGTTTTAAAACAGTCCAAATTTTCTGCAATACCATTCCTAAGGTAAGTGTATGATTTTTTTTTATTTACATTTTCTGTTTTTTAGGACAACAGTATCTCCAGCAGAAAAGACAACTTTTTAAATTGTAAACAAATCTGTTTTTGAAACAAACGAAGACAGCAGAAGTCAATAATTAATTTGGCCCGGCATGTTTACTGCTCCAAAATATTTCTCAAAATAAAATATAATGTGTCAAAAAGGATCATTTTTTTTACCCATACATTTAAAAAGAGTACATTTAGGAGCAGTAATCACAATACCGTGAAATTTTTATCCAAGTTTGTCATACCACCAGAATCTTATACCAGCCCAAGCCTAGGTATAAGAGGGAAAGAGATTTTCAAGCATTGAAAAACAAAAGTACAATACAGTTATTTTGTTTTATTTAATTAGGTTATCTAGGCAGGTTAGGGTAATTAGGCAAGTTATTGTATAATGATGGTTTGTTCTGTAGACAGTCTGAAAAACAATTAGCTTAAAGGGGCTAAAAATTTGACCTTAAAATGGTTCATAAAAAATTAAAAACTGCTTTTATTCTAGCCAAAATAAAACAAACAAGACTTTGTTCAGATGAAAAAATATTATCACACATACTATCACAATTTCCTTGCCCTGTTAAACATAATTTAGGAAATATATATAAAAAAAATTCAAAGGGGGCTAATATTTCTGACTTCAACTGTATATATATTCACGGTACCGGTCAAAAGTTATTAATTTTTTAAATGTTTTTTTTAAAGGAAAATTATTCAGTTCATGTAGGCGTCGTTTTTTAAATGTAAAAAATGTTAAATTGTTAAATATTTATTAAAAAGTAAAAAAACTGCTTTCTTATTGTATGTAGTTTCAAATAAAATGATTCATCCAGACATTATTGCTTTTATTACTATTACCATTAATAATAATAACAACATTAATGATTACAACATGAATAATTGATATTAGTGATTTTTGAAGGATCATGTGACTCTAAAGACTGGAGTAATGAAGCTGAAAATGTATCTTTAAAATCACTGGAATAAATTAAATTAAATGATAAACTACTTTTGAACAGTTATTTTATGGTGTAACGTTTCACAATTTTGCTGCATTTATGATGAAATAATTGCAGCCTTGGTGAGCAGAAGAAGCTTATTTTAACATATTAAACAATCATACTGACCCCAAACTTTTGAGCAGTTGTGTATAGAATAATTTATAAGCAAAAATGTGCACTTTAATTTTAACAACCCACAGACATCGTCACCAAATATAAATCAGAGAGGTCAGACTTTCTTATACAGAGCCTCATTTCAGTTGTCAGGTTTTGTAAAAATCCATTTATCTATTGAATTAATCAATCTATTAAAGAAACATTGGCTAGAATTCTGCATTATAGGCTTAAATTATAATGAGATAGCATATGAACCGAGACTACCATCAGATCATGAAGCAGATTAATGTTGATCTTTCTTTCGAGCTGTCAGTGCGGAAATGAACAAAACAACTGGCCTAACACAACATATTATAAGATTAAAATATGGAATAATTATCAGATGTTAACTTCGGTCAATGTTTCTAACGGATAAACAGCTCTCAATAATATTTCATCATGCTTTAATTTTCGCATTAGACATGAAGCGCACAATTACCGGCAGAAATGACATCCCGCCCTGCTCATCATTCTCTCTTCATATAGCCGTGTATGACTATTACACAACCATAATACACTGTGATATAGCCTAGGTCGTTAGTTTGTTGCATTGTTTTGTTTTCTCACTACAATCGATCTGCTCAATAGAGCACAGACCATCTCATTCAGGCAATCTCGGACTGATTGATTTGGCACGGATGCGAGCTCAATAGCTAAATTCACATAGGCCAAACAAACCGCGCTAACGGGGAAAACGAGACAGATTCCGAAACAAACGTCTATGTGTGAAAGCAGCCCAAGGTTGTATTTGCACACAATTGACAGACAGTCGCAGCAGGCAGCACTGGCCCGATCTGGCAGGCAACAAGGCAGCACTGGCCCGATCGGGCCAGTAACATTCCGTACACTGGCCCGAGCGTCTCGCACGCTCGCCCCGGGCCATCGGGCAGTCCTTATTGTCGAGCCCTGTTTAGGTTAATTAGGTTAACTAGGCAGGTTAGGGTAATTAGGCAAGTCATTGTATACTGATGGTTTGTTCTGTAAACTACCAAAAAATATAGCTTAAAGGGGCTAATAATTTCGGCCTTAAAATGGCGTTTAAAAAATTAAAAACCTAATTAAAACAAATGAGACTTTCCCTAGAAGAAAAAAATTATTATCGGGGATACTGTAAAAATGTCCTTGCTCTGTTGAACATCATTTAAGACACAAAAAGGAAAAAAATCAAAAAGGGGCTAATAATTCTGACTTCAAATGTATTTTAATAAAGGCAGATAAGATTGAGTATGTGGTTTCATTTTGGCAGATTGATCTGCTATGCTGAATGATGATAAAACATTGGCTTAAAAATCAAATGGCTTAAAAACCAAAACAATTTGACTTATTTGAATAAATAACCTTTAATGCATTGAGTTTATACACTGAACAGCATCTAAAAACAGCTCAGAGACAACACTTTAGTAGTGCTCAAAGACTCATTTCTCCTGCATTTAGTAACACGCAAGGTTCCTACTCTTTCATGAACAGCAGATTAAAGGACTTTTTACAGCACTGTTAAATTTTAAATCAAGCACCTTTGTGATTTACACCACCAGCATATGTACGGCCATGAAAGTCCTTACTCAACATTTCAAGTGCGCTTAATATTTACATTAAAATGTCTGAGTAATGATGACATTTTGAATGTGTCATTTTTTAAAGATGTGACCATTTTAAACAGTCCTGTTCAAGTAACTTTAAAGGAACTTTAAAGGTCCCGTGAAGTGCTTTGAAATGTGCAGTTTTTTTATTCGATGTTTGACGTAATCTCAACTGAATAATGAAGAGAGGGTGGGGCATAGAGTAGCTCCTCCCCTTAAATAGTATTTTGTTTAATCACAACCCTGCCAGTGGTGGATCTCGAGCTCATCTAATGAAAAGCAAATGATAAGCGTCTTGAAGGGTTGCGGGGCAGGTCAGATACTAGAGAGCATTTGATTGGTTAAGATTTCATCTAAATGCAAGTTTTGTCATTGTTTTGTACCATACTAGCTTATAGATATCCTTAAAGACTAAGGCCCCATTTACACTAATACGCTTTTTTTGTAAAACGCATACGTTTTCCTACGGTTACGCCATCCGCTCACACTACACTGGAGTTTTGAGCACCAAAAACATAGCGTTTAGAAAATGCCATTTCATTTTAAAATGCTGTTGCTCCGTGTTAGTGTGGATGGGGGAAAACAGAGATATCTGAAAATGGTGGCTTGGCTGCAGACATTCGCCGATCGGGTTGGGGCTTTTTCCTCAAGAATTAGTAGCCTACACACAGTCTTGCATCCTTCCCTTGTAAGTTGAGACTTCGCAAGTTTGATATGGAAAGCCAACTCCCGAGGACACGATGGGTAAATATTTAAGGGGAACGGTGTACTTGCAAGCATCAGTCAAATGTGCAGAATCAGTGTATATGGTTACATAAATTAACTTATATTAATTTATCTTTGCGCTCAAATCATGTTGAATTAAATGGTGGTAATATTTAAACGTGCATTATTTGTCATAGTTCTTGTACAAGATTTAAATTTAAGATTTTTAAATGAAGAACACCATAAACAAATTTCATTTCAAATTTATTGCAAGCACTTTCAGGGACCTATGTTTGTTTTTAGGTAGAAAGCTAGAATCCACATTTCTAAGCTAGATTCCACACTTAAGCTAGAATCCATATTTCTGAAATTCAAGTACTTTTAAAAAGCATGAGAAACATAAACATGGTAATAATACAGTAAATTATTTGATCAAAATTGCTAATGGGAACAACAAGGAGACAGTGTAAGGTCAAAGATGAAAACCTCATGCTGACCTGCGGTCGTTTCCCAACACATCGAAGAAGCCCACTTCAGGGGAAGCATCTGGGTTGTAAGGGCCCTGTAACACCTGTTTGTGGAGGGCTACCAGACGGAGTTTATCCTTATAGGTCGGGTGGAAGGCTTTCCCATCTTTCTCTGAGGGAAAACATTGCAAACATATAATGTTTAATACTGAAACAGGTTGTCATTACATTAGAAAAAAAAAAAAATATATATATATATATATATATATTATATTTTTATAATATATATATTATATATTATATATAGTATATAATATATATTATATATTATATAATATTATATATTATTATATAATATATATTATATATTATATATAGTATATTTGCAATGGGTTATTATTTAGACTATATTTTTGAGTTGAATAACTATAATGAGCTGTTTAATGAACTAGATTCAACATATACTGCCAAAACAATTGGATACCCCTGGCTCCTAAAGTAGTGGCACAGATTATATTGGATTTTGTTACAAACAAATATGTCCAGGCTTAACAACTTTTATTTTCCAAGTAAATTACACACTATTTTAAGGACATATTTGCAAATTAAAAATAAAAGCACTGTAGGGACACTATTTTAACTCATCAACTGCTAAAATGGTTTGAAATGTTTTATTTGATGAGCAATTAGATAAAAGGGCCATGACACCCCTCACTTTCCATTCAGGTCTACCTCAGAATATGAGCCAGGGGTATCCTCAGAAAGATACATTGAGGTTTTATGCAGCGAAACGATTTTTTGTGCAGGAAACTGAACATCATTTAACTTTTTATTTAACTTTAATCCACAGCCTCGGCATATGGTCTAAAGGTCAAATTTGCATCTGTGGACACATCATTTATTAACAGGAAGCTTGTGTTCCAGACAGTTATGAAGACGCTTGGGTATTTGCTTTGCTTTCCCTGTATAAAGCATGCTTTTAAACTTTCAAAGTGCAAGTGGTCGAGATCATGGTTCAGCAGAACAATTTATTTAATGTTCCACTGTAGAAAAATATCTGCTGCATCTTGAGTAGGCTTTTATTTGATTTATATATTTGTATCTTTAACTTAAATGACAAACCCCATTTGCACGGCTAACTGTATAACAATATCATTTACAATATTTATTTAATTTAAGTTCACTGATAAATAATTAGCTGTCCATATTTACTTTGAAACAAGCAAATGATACTCAAGAAGCATCGCTGCTCAGCCGGAATCTGAAACATCTAGAACGGAGCATCCGTTGTACATTAACGTTTATAATTAGTGAGCTGTAGCACTTAACAGACTACAGAGCTGATGGACACATACGCATGCTGGACTCATCAGCCCACAAACAAGAAATGGGTGTAGACTTGTGGAAACTAAGAACTAAATATTTTAACAGACGGAAAACACAAGTGCTGGAACAAAACACACAACCCTGGCTCCTGTCAGTTCTGCTGTTAGAAACTATTGACGCTGACAGAGGGTTAAAGGTAAAGTTGGTTTCATATTCGCACATTCGGACTTTTATCCTTAATAATATAATTTCGGAAAGTATTATTTGCCCATTTTAAATAGTGAAATCCTAATAGCAGCCAATGACTATCAAGATACAACATTGTCACAGTCAATTAAATAGTGCTAATGTTGTTTTGAAGTCATTTAAATGCGATTTCAGACGAAATATTCAAATTAACTTAGCATGCTAATGAACGAACGCACGAATATAGAACGAACTTTACCTCAATACGTTAAGTTACCTTAGCACTTACGTTAGTGTATTGTGAATATTGATGCACGCTTTCATATAACGTTAGCCTGTCTGTGATTTACAGCCATCGTTCAGGCACATGACACGTAACGTACAGTAACGTTTGTGCTGCTGTCAACAGACAGAGATGTTCCTCTAGAAGTCCTCAAACCTGAACACTAAGACTCAAATGAACTAAGTTACAAGCAGAACTTTAAACCAAAAGCGATAACTGAAACTGATGACAAGACCCTGATGGGGAGATCGTGACATCAATAACTCGAGCTCGAGATTATTCTGTAACGTATAACACCAGATGACATTGCTAACGCGTGTACACTCATTGAGCCTAATGGTGTATATAATGATAGAAAATACCTTTAAAGAATCTGAGCGCCAGCCCATAGAGCTCGACTAAAGCAAAGCCCCATTTCCTCTCGATATTAGCGCTGCTGGTAGGTTCGCCCTCCTCCCCATCGACACTCTGCTCAGGGTTTTCGTGGCTCTGCTCCGCCGACTGGCCATCGGGCGTCTCGGCCTGCTCCTGCTCGCCTTCGGAGTCTGGGCTTAAAGTCAAACCGTCGATAGAAACTTCGAGCCGGCTTGAATTTGCACTGTTGAGGTCGCCGCTCTGAACCTCTGTCGCCATCGTGCAGAATGTCAGCTGAAGCAGCCACGTACCTACTTCCGTCCTGCTCTGCCGGAACTTCCGGCAACGTGACGCACAAACGTTCTGCAACAAGAGCTTTAGATCTGCTATAAAATTCATCGATACAAATTTAATAACCATAAACCCCCTTTTTTGCTAGACGTAAAGCTTTGGAACATTTTATGTATATATATATATATATATATATATATATATATATATATATATATATATATATATATATATATATATATATATATAAACAATTAGGCACAATACTACGAAAAAAGCCGTATAAAAATCTTGAAGATTCTAATCAGCAGACCCTTACTGTCTTTAATTGTGTATAATAATTTTATACTTTATTTTTATTTTATTTATACATTTTTTCTGTTCTCACTAGTATTGTTCTATTTTCTGTTTTGAGGAGCATTAATAAAATAAATCTACTATAAACCTTTCTATGCTACCTGAATCTGTTGTAAACAGACTGGGGAAAAAACACCAATTTTAAGACCGACTAAAGTCATTATAAAATAAATACATTATTATTATTGTTGTTGTTAACAAGCTGCCACAAATAAATGTTTATAGATGAAGCCTTGGTAAATTCCTTGTGGGGAATATATTATGATCAACACATGCATGAATGTAGTTGGTTTACAGCAGAGGGAGACAAAGGTTAGTTAACCCTATAAATCACTTTGCTAAACGGTTTCATCGGTTAATTTTTGTTAATGTTTACTATAAATTTGTTGTTTGTTCATGTTAGTTAACACATCAACTATTTTCATATTTATTAAATAAGAAAAAACAAGACAACAACATATTTGTTTATGATTTTATTTATTTTGTTAAGGTCCACATATGTTTGGTCCACTGGATTCAATCAGAAACCATGAAGCTTCAACATTACAGTTATATGAGAAGAGAAACAGTTTTATCACAGCTGTGAAATTCCTTTTTGCAGAGAAAAAGTGGTTGTATTGTAATATGGACTTGTTAAATTCTCTAATTTTTAGATGGCCCTCAACCCTTAAACACTCAGATGGACGAAAACCTGTAACCATCAACTTCCAAAGCTGAAAACTAATACTCTAATAGTCAATGGTTACAAGTTTTGAGGATTTTTTTAAATATCTTCTGTTGTACCTTTCTTCCAAAAAAAAAAAAAAAAAACATCATCAGCAGCAGCACTGACGATAAGAATAAAATGCTTAACTTTGAGAAAACCAAATATAGCAAAACCAGCAAGAATCCTAAGAAAAAAAAGAAAATCAAGCATGAAAACAAACACATACGCAAGGGTGGTGGAATCAGTATTAAAGTGGGTCAACCTCTGTAAGGGTACAACACTTACCTTCTGCCCGACAAACCTGACGAAGAGCTGTCCATGTAAGAGCTCAGTAAGGAAGGCTGAATCTGCCTCCTAGCTTTGGACTGTAATCCAGGCAATATCTGCTACCCAAAAATGCCTCTAGATCCTCTACCCTTTAAATAAAAGCCGGAACGATCCGCAGAGCTACTCTAGAGACAGTTTATATTGAATTATCTAAAATACCTAAAAAACATCATTTTTTTTATGATTATTATGCATTGTGAAGAGCTTTGCAAAAATCCTGAAAATAAAGCACTTAAACTGACATGCAAGAAAACAAACAATACATCATGGCTAAGTATTTGATGACAATTAGCCACCATCCCCAGAATGCTGATTGACAGCCTGCAGATCCACAGATGTCTCTTAGAAAAGTGCTATATGTGCTATGGCCAGGAGGAGGCGCCAATCTTATTTGAGTGTGTTCTCATTCCCAGGAGAAACGGTTTGCCTTGGGTATGAAATGCAACGATGGTGGCATCCACAATCCAGTGGGTCAACCTCAGTTTGGGTACAGAACTTCCCTTTTGCCGACAAAACAGACAGAGCTGTCTACCTAGGCGTGGAGCTACTGAATGGGACACAGCAATGAGAGGCTGGACCACCCACTACATCCACACTCACTCAGCCAACAGACAACCAAAATAACTGAGAAAATGTTACCTTATAATCCCGAAATCTGGTAAAAAGAAACAAAAAGGGAAAACAACAACAACAACATATAAACTACACAAAAGAAGCATCAACCGATAATATTGAGCTTGAGTATAAAGAAACAAACAAATATCAATTATTGCAAAAAAGAACAGAGAAATTGTTACTTTATAATCCCGAAATCTGTGTAAAAAGACAAAATACACAAAGAGAGACAACAACGACAACATACAAACTACACAAAGAAAACAACAACAGTTACACTAAGCTTGGGCAACAAGAAACAACAACAGATAACACAAAGAAAAACACAGAAAACGTTAATAATAACATTGCAACCTCAAAAACTTGATAAAGACAAAAAGTGAAAAACTATATATAAAGTGCTTGAAGAAAATATCAAGATACAATGGCTGAGTAAATGATGGCCCACCCACCACATCCCCACTCACTCAGCCAACACAGAGCCAAACATTTTACCTTTTAACCTTAAAATCTGTGTAAAAGAGAAAAAGAGACAAAACAACACAACAACAACGAGATAGAAACTACACAAAAAACATTAACCAGTAACATTGAGCTTGAGTATAAAGAAACAAACAAATATCAAATATTATTTAAAAAAAAACTGATCAAATGTTACCATATAATCCTGAAATCTGGGTAAAAAGGCAAAAAGATCCCCCCCAAAAAAAGACAAAACAACAACAACAACAAGATAAAAACTACACAAATAAAACATTAACCAGTTACATTGACCTTAAGTATTAGGAAACAAAAAAATTTCAAACATAATAAAACAACTGAGAAAATGTTACCTTATATTCCCAAAATCTGGGTAAAAAGACAAAAAGACACATAAAAATAGAAAAACAACAACAAGATAGAAACTACACAAAGAAAACATTAACCAGTAACATTGAGCTTGAGTATAAAGAAACAAACAAATATCAAATATTAAAAAAAGAACAGAAAATGTTACCTTATAATCCCGAAATCTGGGAAAAAAGAAAAAAAAAGACACAAAAATAGACAAAACAACAACTACACAAAGAAAACATCGTCTAGTTACACTAAGCTTGAGCAACAAGAAAAAAAAAAAAGTTCATTATAACATTGTAACTTCAATAACTTGATAAAGAGACAAAAAGTAAAAAACTATATATAAAGTGCTTGAAGAAAATATCCAGATACAATGGCTGAGTAAATGATGGCCCACCCACCACATCCCCACTTACTCAGCCAACAGAGAACCAAAAAGCTTACCTTTTAATTTCAAAATCTGTGTGAAAAGAGAAAAAGACACAAAAAAGACAAAACAACAACAACTAGATAGAAACTACACAAAGAAAACATTTACCAGTAACATTGAGCTTGAGTATAAAGAAACAAACAAATATCAAACATTAAAAAAAGAACAGAAAATGTTACCTTATAATCCCGAAATCTGGTAAAAAAAAAAAAAAAAAAAGACACAAAAATAGACAAAACAACAACAACTACACAAAGAAAACAACGACTAGTTACACTAAGCTTGGGCAACAAGAAACAAACAACAAATAGCACAAAGAAAAACACAGAAAATGTTCATAATAACATTGTAACCGCAATAACTTGATAAAGAGACAAAAAGTGAAGAACTATATATAAAGTGCTTGAAGAAAATATCAAGATACAATGGCTGAGTAAATGATGGCCCACCTACAACATCCCAACTTACTCAGCCAACACAGAACCAAACAGTTTACCTTTTAACCTCAAAATCTGTGCAAAAAGACAAAAAGACACAAAAAAGACAAAACAACAACACAACGACAATGATATAGAAATTACACGAAGAAAACATTAAACAGTAACTTTAAGCTTGAGTATAAAGAAACAAACAAATATAAAATATTATAAAAAAAACTAAAAATGTTAACTTATAATCCCGAAATCTGGGAAAAAAGACAAAAAGACACAAAGATAGACAAAACAAAAACAACAACGGGATAGAAACTACACAAAGAGTTAGAAACCTTGGGAACATATCCAGGCCAGGGTTTCAGGACAATGTGAGTGTAAGAATTGAGATATTACAAATACTTTGATGTCTTTGACAATTCAAACATGAGCCGAAAACAGAGACAATTGGCTTCACAACCCAGCAGGTGGGAATGCGAGAAAGAACCAGTTCCCGCTACATTTACATGTGAATCCGCTGAAACTCGACTTCAACCACCCCACCTCACACATATGGTCATTTCAATGTCTGAATGTTTTAAATTAACCCAAGTGACTTTATCTATCATGTTTGATATCATTTGAAATGTCTCAGTGCGACTAGTACAATGGTCTCATTCTCTCAGAAATAGACATAATCAAAACAATAAATATATAACTTCAGGCATCTTTTGAACCACTGTGAACCATAACCTCCATGTTATGTATATTTTGAAGTCAGGAATGCATCATTTAATCTTGGATTTATCTTTGATAACTTGATGTCTTTATTGATCGTTTATGAATTGACTGAATGAATTTGGCATAATACACATTTACCTGACTAATAAATTGTTATGTTTTGAATTATTCAAACAGAGTTCATGTTATTATCTCTAGTAGATTGTGGTAGTTTCATAACACCACAAGCCCCTGTACAGGTTAGTAGCGGACTAAAACACGGTAGACGGATCATTGCGGCACACTATACGATGTCTTTAGAGCTCCGACTAACACATTGGCATTAATTCATGTATACTTAGACTGTAAAAGGATATCTAAGGGGATAGTCCTTCACCTGTAAAACTTATAATACTATTTAGATAGTATAGTGATTATTTAAAGTTATTAATAGTTTAAGTACGACTGGTCTGCTTAATTCTATAGAAATGATCATTATATGACTAAATAGCTCTGTTTGATTTAGGAGGTAGCAGATCTATGGGGACCGCATAAAAAATATCCTAATCTGAGCAAGTAGGGTTCTGCCTTTTTAGAATATTGGTCAATCGCCACTGTTTAGTGACCAAGACTTACATGCTTGTGCTTAAGAAATTGTATACTCGGCCGGTACAAGATTCAGGACGTTATAGAGATCCCAATGAACGAGAATAACATAAAATGATGAACCGAAGAGAATATTCATTCATAATCTAAAATAATGTGAAAGGAAACAAAATAATCTTTTCAATGTTTTATAATTGGAGTCGAATAAAACGAGGATAAATATATTAATATTCTAAACCACCTCATACTAAAATTGGAGTCAGATATGAGTTAAGTTTAATATAAATCAACATTGTGCACTGGAAAGACCGAACATGCAGTGAACCTTCATCCACCAGTGGACACCGTCATTGGACCAACTGGCTGGACCCTACAAAGTGTAACCAGGCCCGAATTCAAGGCACGATTCGCTGACTTAAGATGCCTCCAAATCCCCAACTCTGTTGAATGACGTCAATGCGATCAGCAGAGCTGTCTTTGATGACAGAATTTTAAGAAATACAGAATCAAGTGGCTCAAACCGATCTCTCTGCAGACCCGCTAGGACTATAGAGAGATCCCAAGAGGGCATGAGAGAGGGGGGGCAGGAGGGATTTAACCGCTGCGTGCCTCTGAGGAATCGGATGATTAGATCATGCTATCCAAGCATGTTGCCATCCACCGTGTCATGATGAGCGGAGATCGCAGACATGTAAACCTTCAGTGTGGAGGGTGACAGCCTACGCTCCAGCTTATTCTGAAGGAAGGATAACACAATGCCAACCTGGCAAGTTCGGGGGTCTTCTCTACGAGAAGTGCACCACTCAGAGAATAGACTCCACTTCAGAGCGTTGGCATGACTCATAGAGGGTGCTCTAGCCTGAGTGATGGTGTTAAGTACCGCGGGCGGTAAGTCAGCTAAGTCTTCCGAACTCCGTCTATGGACCACACAAGGAGGTTCCAGAGATCTAGGCGTGGGTGCTAGATGGTGCCCCGTCCCTGAGAGAGGAGGTCCTCCCTTAGGGGAATGCGCCAAGGAGGGGCCGCTGCGAGGAGTGTGAGCTCCGAAACCTAGGTCCGGTTGGGCTAGAGGGGCGCAACAAACAAGACCTGCTCCTTGTCCTCCCTGACTCTGCACAAAGTTTGTGCGATTAGGCTCACTGGGGGAAACGCATATTTGCGCATGCCCAATGGCAATATGCGTTCTCGGTGGAAGCAAACAGATCAATCTGGGCTTCCCCGAAGTGTGCCCATATCAGCTGGACTGAATCGGGGTGGAGTCTCCACTCTCCTCGGGACACTAGCAGCCGTGAGAGCGCATCGGCTGCACGGTTGAGCTCGCCTGAAATGTGGATGGCATGCAGCGATTTCAGCTGTGTGTGACTCCAAAAGAGCAGATGGCGAGCAAGCTGAGACATGTGGTGGGAGCTTATACCCCCCCATACGGTTGATATAAGCCACCGTCGCCATGCTGTCCGTCCTGATCAGCAGAAAGTGGCAGAGAGCCAGATACACTGGCAACAGCTCCAGGCAGTTGATATGCCAATGCAGACGGGGTCCGGACCATGAACCTGCGGCTGCATGCTCGCTGCACACGGCCCCCCAGCCCGTGCTAGCGGCATACTAACCCTAGGGGCACTCCAGCTCGTAGAAAAGCCAGATCCGACCAGGGGCTGAGGGTGCGGGGACACAGCGAAGTGATGTGCACCCGGTGCGTACCCGCGCGCCATGCCCGTCTGGGGACTTGATCACAAAGCCAACACTAAAGTGGTCTCATATGAAGCAAACCATCCGGTGTAACCGCGGCTACGAATGCCATATGCCCCAGGAGCCTCTGAAAACATTTCAGTGGGATCACTTTCTTCCTGTGGTGCTTTACACAGGAAAGCATCAGCCTGGCGCGCTCCTCTGAGACGTGCAACTACAGCGACCAAATCCAGCTCCAGCCTGCGATAAGAGATCCTCTGCACAGGGCAAAGTTTGCTCTTCTCTCGGTTGACCTGAAAACCCAACTGGTCGTGAAAGACGTGAAAAAAATGCATCCTTAAGGTCTATGGCTGCCAACCAATCCTGTGGACGGACGCTCTGAACCAAGCATTTCTGCGTGAGCATTCTGAAAGGCATTTTGTGTAAATGACAGTTCAGTCTGCGCAGATCTAGGATCTTTTTGGGCACAATGAAATACGGGCTGTAAAACCCGGACCTCATCTCGGCTGGAGGGACTTGCTCGATTGCATCATTCGCCAGGAGGACAGCAATCTCCTCTCGCAAGACAGGGGCGCTCTGGGGGATAAAAAAAGGACACCCGTAAAAAGGACACCCGTAAACTTGGGAGAGCGAATAGCGAATTGTATCGCATAGCCGAGTCTGACCGTCCGTTTGAGCCACCTCAACGCGTAGAGCGGCGCTAACCAGGCCAGCAGAGCGCGCGCTAATGGCACCATCGGAGCGATCGCTGACGTGCCAGCGGAGGGGCAGCACGGGACGGGAGTGCTGATCCCAGGAAATGGTGCGTCCAGAGGAAGAGTTGAAAATAAGAGAATCTCTCTTACCTGGATCCTGCGGTGAGGCTGGAGTGAGAGAAAGGAGTCCGTTCTGCTGCACTCTGAGGGCCTGAGGTGGAGCATCCCAGACGGACAGTGCTCGGGTGTGCGCATCCGGAGAGAGAGGAAACTGCTCTTTTATTGAAAATTTGGTTGCCCCCAGCCCGGAGGCCGGCAGCGATGGATTTAAAGTCGTTATGGACTGATGTGATGATCCTCGGCCCCCCACCGAGTAAAGAGCAGGTCCCCTCTTCTCTGGATGGCCCGTCTTAGGGACGCTTCGCGGTCCATTTACTGGACTAAGCGGAGCCCGGCGGGAGGCTCTGGGTTGCCGCTTGGTAGGTGGAGTGGGCAGAGGAAGCGGAGCGGATGTTGAAACCGCGGGTGGACTCCCTTGGCGAGGAGCGACCGCAGTGGAAGGGGCAGCGGAAGGAGCAGTTTTCCGAGCCCATTGCTTTGGACTGCTCTTTTAAAGTGGAGAATTCCTGGGTGAACTCCCCGACGCTGTCGCGGAACAGGCCAGCCTGGTATATGGGAGCGTTAAAGGGCACCTATGGTGAAAAATCTACTGTTTGGACATACATGTGTGTAAGTATATGTAATAATGTTCGTTTCGTGGGAAGAATAAGGCAGGGTCGGCGATATCAGGTAAGCACAATTTTTATTTATAATTTTCTGTGTGTGTGTGCGTGTCGAGTCTGAAGGTCGACAGGCTCTCCTCTCTCCCGGCTTCTCCTTCTCCTCCCCTTATGAAGGTGTCTCTCCGGCCCAATCACTAGAAAACACAGGTGTTAATAATTATTTATGATTAGACCACTGACCAGCCGCCGGTGTCTCCGCCTGCTCTCCCCCCTTTCTGGGTGTTCGATCACGCCTTCCCCACCACAGTATAGTGTATATACTGTCATATTGGGGTGAAATAAACACACCCAGTCCTTTTTTTTCAAATTTAACAACTGTGGCGAGTGTTCTAATGCAGCGTCGCTACAAACTACCAACAACCTGTCAAACTACCAACTACCAACACCTGTCACCTCATCAGCACCAATTACCACCTGCAGCTCATTAAAACTGGAGCATATAAACAGAGAAAGAGAAGACACAGACTGAGCTTGATCTCTCCAAGGAAGACAAAGCTAAAGCTTCTTTCTCTGTTTTCCCCAGCAAATAGCAGTGGATAAACCGGCACCTCAGATTGCTTTCACCTATCCAAACCTTCATCAGCCCAGAGGATTTTCCACAACACCCAGCCAAAGGACTCATACCTATACCTATACCTTATAGCTCTCCGTCAGACAGCAGAAAATGGAAGAGCACCTGTTCCAGATGGCTGAACACCTCCCACTCCCGGAGCCACGCGCTTCCGCTCACCGCCATTTGACAAAGCTCGGTGACCTGGATGATATTGATGCGTATCTGCATACGTTTGAAGTCATCGCAAAGAGAGAAGAGTGGCCCAAATCCGAATGGGCTCAAATCCTGGCCCCCTTCTTAACCGGAGAGTCACAGCGGGCGTATTTCTCGTTGGATTCCCCCCAAAATGAAGATTATACTGTACTAAAAGGAGAGATCCTGGCACGAGTGGGTTTATCACAGGTGAGAGCAGCGCAACAGTTCGCTACATGGGCGTATGAGGAGGGTGCCCCAGTACGGGCGCAGGCAGCTCAGCTCAGCAAGCTTGCCCGCTTGTGGCTCCTCGGGGGATCCCCAACCATCACCCAGGTTGCCGAGATAGTCATCATTGAGAGATTGCTGCGTGCTCTCCCTAGATGACTCCAGGGGCCTGTAAGCATGAAAAACCCTGCAAGTCTGGCAGCTTTAGTGGAGGCGGTGGAGTTGGCAGAGGCCACACTGACCCGGGACATTATCGAGAGAGTAGCCGTTCCCTCTCGGAGGGTGGAGGGTACCTCACAGCCAGTCAGCAGACCGGCGGTCCCGAGTCCGGCGGATGAGCCCATGCCCACTGAACCAGTAAACTCCACTGCACGTGCCTGGTTGGCTGGCTGCATAGTTCACTGGAGCCTGCCATCAGGTGCTCCGTCTCACAGAGTGAAGCTTGAAGGGAAGACTATCACGGCTGTATTGGATACTGGGAGCTCCGTGACGCTGGTACAGCCAGATTTGATCAAGCCTCGAGTGGGATCTAAAGCCACAATCCCGATAACCTGTGTGCATGGCGACACACGCTACGTCCCCGCACAGCGGATAACAATTGCAGCAGGCAATGGCGCATGGCCCCTGGAAGTGGGCATTGTAGCTGATCTCCCCGTTCCCCTTTTGCTTGGCCAGGATTGGCCAGGGTTTGAGGAGTTGTTGTCTTTGCCAGCAGTATCCCTCCCCCAGACATGCCGCCGCCCCCGGGCTCGGACTCAACGGGACCGCCAACCAGCTCTTCTGGCCAGTGAGCGACCGAGGGGGTGAGTGTTCGAATCAGTCTTCTAATGTCTTTATGGATTTGTTCCAACAGGTCTCCAGGGGAGGTTCCTTTGGATGAGCCCAGCGCGAAGATGACAGAAACTGCTGGTCCCAAGTTCGAGTAGTGGAAGGCCAAGAACGGCTCCCTGCACCTCACCTCCTCCCACACTTTATCATCCACAATGGTCTGCTGTACTGTGTTGCTGAGCGGCGAGGGGAGAGGAGGACATAACTGGTGGTACCAAAAAGTAAAACATCCACCATCCTGGATCCCGCCCACACTCATCCAATGGCGCGTCACTTAGAACAGCCAACACGATTCAACGCATTCTGCACCGGTTCCACTGGCCTGGGCTAAATGGTAAGGTCAAGAGATACTGCCAGGCATGCCCGATGTGCCAGAAAACTGCTCCCCAGCGTCCTCCCCCCAGTCCGCTGATCCCATTATCCACCATTGAGGTACCCTTTGACCGCACTGGTCTGGACCTGATAGGGCCCCTGCCAAAATCTGCCACAAACATATCCTGGTCATCCTGGACTACGCCACCCGATAAGGGTGATAATTTGATAAATGATAATTTCATTTATACTATATAGTGACCCGGCCCCCCATTAAAAAAGGAAAAATTATGTGGCCCTCTCAAAAAAAAGTTTGGGGACCCCAGGTGGTCTCCAACACCTTGGAGTGAAGTTTCTATTCCCTGAATCTCACCCCCTGCCTTGACAGGAGATCTGCTCTCATGTTCAGATGGCCCGGGACATACATTGCCCTGATGGACAGAATTTTCTGGGCCCACAGGAGGATCCGATGTGCTAGTTTGCATAGCATTTGAGACCTCAGACCCCCCTGATGGTTGATGTAAGCGACTACCGATGTGTTGTCCGTGCGGACTAGAATATGATGGTCCCTTAAATCCAGGAGAAAGTGTTTTAAGGCCAGAAACACGGCCATCATCTCCAGGCAGTTTATGTGCCAGGAACGATGATGTTCTCCCCATTGTCCCGCAGCGGAAAGCCCCCTTAGGGTTGCTCCCCAGCCCATAAGAGAAGCATCTGTCATAAGCACGATGCGATGACAGACAGCCCCCAACACTGGGCTCTGGGACAGGAACCAGGGTATTTTCCACATACTTAAGAATCGAAGGCAGCGCAGCGAGATCTTGATCATGCAGAAAGGAATCCCCTTGAGGGAAAACCCCCTGGATTTAAGCCACCATTGCAGGGGTCTCATGTACAGCAGACCAAACGGAATCACGCTGGCTGCTGCTGCCACGAGGCCCAACAATCTCTGAAAGTGTTTCACAGTGATGAACTGGCCTAGTTTGGCTCTGTGTTCGGCTGACTGAATCAAAGCGATTTTTGGCGGGGACAGACATGCTCGCATCGTCATGGAGTCCCATAGCACACCTAAAAAAAATGGTCGTCCTGGCTGGAACAAGAACACTTTTTGCAGTGTTCAACCGAAACCCCAACCTTCTGATACGGGTGAAAACGACATCTTGATGACGAAATGCCATTTTGTGAGTTTGACCTAGAATTAGCCAATCGTCTATGTAGTTTAGGATACGTATACCCTGCATACAAAGTGATGCTAGTGCCGCTTTGACTATTTTGGTGAAGGTTCGAGGTGACAGAGCTAGGCCTAATGGAAGAACCCGATACTGGAACGCTTCGCCCCCGAAAGCGAAGTACGAATCGTCACAAACCAGTTCTCGGACTGAATTTGTGACACCACGTTTTTGATGGTTAACAACCTGAACCTGAGGGTGTAACATTGTTAAAGTGAAGTGGGCGTGCAAAAAAGTATTTTGTAGCCGTGTTCCACTGTAAACAGGACCCACTGAGACACCATCGGCAGGTGTTTCCACACAGCCAAAAAATGTGCTAGGGGTACCAGCCTATCGAGACTGGCCTCTGGTTGCTCTTGGACCCCCCGAAGAGGGGGGGGGGGGGGGGGAGGGGGCGGGGGGCAGGGAAGCCTGACTCCCAACACGTCAGGACATCCTATTATCCTTCGCCTTCCTTGAAATTACTATCGTCCTCGTGGGAATTTTTGAGGAAGGCTCAGGCTGAGAGCATCTTTTCACTCTTTCAAAGGATTCAGCGATCGATGGCGTCGCCAAAGAGCCCTGAGCTTGATATTGGAGCATCCAAAAAATAGCTCTATCAGTTTCTGACACCTCTGCTTGCGTCAGCCAGAGGTGCCGCTCAGTAGCCACCAGGGTAGCCATAGATTGCCCTAAACTAGAGACCGCCTCTTTAGTAGCTCTTAAAGCTTAATCCGACGCCTGAAATACTTCTTGAAGCTGTTCGGGTGTCGCTCCCCCATTATCTAAGCACTCTTTAATTAGGTCAGCCTGATATGCCTGCAACACTGACATCGTGTACAGGCATCCGACAGACTGACCAGCTGTCATATATGCTTTGCCGACTAGACCCGATGTTTCTGTTAATGGTCTGGATGACAAAGAAGGGACCCTTGTAGATTTTAAATCTGGATAAAGATGACTTGCTAAATCCTCTTCTATCATAGGCATTTCTGTACATGCTTTATCCCCCAGCCAACGAACTGCTGAATAAATAACTGTTTAAAGTTCTTCTCTGCCATATTAAAACAAAAAAGTTGTCCGTTTTTTTGTATTTTGTGCATGCAAGTCAGTAATGAATGGTCACAGAAAGAGGGTGCTTTTTTACGTGCGTGCTTCTTGAAAGCAAAGAAGTTAACACTGAATGCTCAGTGCAGGCTTTTATACTCTCTGGTCTGACGACACCTGCTTAATTACATCAGATTGATTTCACATGTGCTATAAAAGACGTGTATAAAAAAGGTGATCCCCTAGCGTTCTGGTTGGACGCAGTGTTAAAGTTCTCTAGATGGGGAAGAAAACATTAACTCGTAACTTTGAGCTTAAGTATAAACAAATATCAAATATTTAAAAAATGACAAAAAATGTTACCTTATAATCCCGAAATCTGGATAAGAAAGACAAAAAGACAACAAAAAAAAAAACAACAACAACAACAACTACACAAGGAAAACAACAACTAGTTACACTAAGCTTGAGCGACAAGAAACAAACAACAAATAACACAAAGAAAAACACAGAAAATGTAAAAATAAAGAGAGAATAAGTGAAAAACTATATATAAAGTGCTTGAAGAAAATATCAAGATACAATGGCTGTGTAAATGATGGCCCACCCACCACATCCCCACTTACTCAGCCAACACAAAACCAAAAATTTTACCTTTTAACCTCAAAATCTGTGCAAAAAGAGAAAAAGAGACAAAAAAACAGCAACAACAACAACAATGTAATAGAAACTACACAAAGAAAACCTTAACCAGTAACATTGAGCTTGAGTATAAAGAAACAAACAAATGTTAAATATTATAAAAAAAACTGAGAAAATGTTACCTTATAATCCCGAAATCTGGGGAAAAAAGACGAAAAGACACAAAAAAGACAAAACAACAACAATAACAACAGCGAGATAGAAACTACACAAAGAAAACCTTAACCAGTAACATTGAGCTTGAGTATAAAGAAACAAACAAATATCAAAAAAAAAAACAACAGTAAATGTTACCTTATAATCTCGAAATCTGGGTAAAAAGAAAAAGACACAAAAAAGAGACAAAACAACAATATCAACTACTACTAATTACTAATAATTGTTGTACCTTATAATCTCGAAATCTGGAAAAAAGACAAAAACACACACAAAAAAAGACAAAACAACAACAACAACGTGATAGAAACTACACAAAGAAAACGTCAACCAGTAACATTGAACTTGAGTATAAAGAAACAAATATGAATTATTGCAAAAAAGAACAGAAAATTTTACCTTATAATCCCGAAATCTGCAAAAAAAGACAAGACACAAAAAAAGACAAAAACAACGACAACAACAACAAGATAGAAACTACACAAAGAAAACATTAAACAGTAACAATGAGCTTGAGTATAAAGAAACAAACAAATATCACAAAAAAACTAAGAAAATGTTACCTTATAATCCTGAAATCTGGGTAAAAGGACAAAAAGACAAAAAAAGACAAAACAACGAGATAGAAACTACACAAAGAAAACCTTAACCATTAACATTAAGCTTGAGTATAAAGAAACAAATATCAAGTATAAAAAAAGAACAGAAAATGTTACCATATAGGGCCCTATCATACACCCGGCGCAATGTGACACAGGTATTATTTATTATATGCATATTTATATTTGTTTTATTCAAAACGAGCTTAGATTTGCCTACCTGCAGGTTTTAGACCATATGGGGCACAGCATGTGTTTTAGGATATAACTCAGGTTTTTGAACACACTTCGTTATTATTGTTCATTTATTCGTTTGCTGGAAATTAGAACTGAATTTAGAAACAAATCATTGTGCTTAACAAACTAAATTAATTATTTATAGGCTAATTGATGTCTGAGCGTACACAAGGTTTCCCTATCCACGAGAGCGAAAGTGAAACTAGATTTTTAGATGCCATATCTCTCATTCTCGCGCGGTAGATGCTCTGTTTAACTGTTTTCTTGCTAGTGAAATATTCAGATTTTTCTGTCCTTATATTACCAAAAATGGATTCTGACACACCCTGAAAGCGTTTGCGCCCTGCATTTTACACTTTGCGCATGGTTCGTCAAAACAGAGCCCATTATCTCGAAATCTGGGTAAAAAGAAAAAAGACACAAAAAAGAGAAAAAACAACAACAAGATAGAAACTACATGAAGAAAACATCAACCAGTAACATTGAGCTTGAGTATGAAGAAACAAACAAATATCAAATATTATAAAAAAGAACAGAAAACATTACCTTCTAATCTCGAAATCTGGGTAAAAAGAAAAAAACACACACAAAAAGACAAAACAACAACAACAACAACAACTACACAAGGAAAACAACAACTAGTTACACTAAGCTTGAGCGACAAGAAATAAACAACAGATAACACAAAGAAAAACACAGAAAATGTTAATAATAACATTGCAACCTCAATAACTTGATAAAGACAAAAAGTGAAAAACTATATATAAAGTGCTGGAAGAAAATATCAAGATACAATGGCTGAGTAAATGAAGGCCCACCCACCACATCCCCACTCACTCAGCCAACAGAGAACCAAACAGTTTACCTTATAATCCCAAAATCTGGGTAAAAAGACAAAAATACACAAAAGAGACAAAGGCCCCGTTTACACTAGTGCGTTTTAGTTTTAAAACGGCGTTTTAGAATGAAAACGATCCGCGTCCACACTCGCGTTTTACCCAGCGGTTTTGAACTGCTCTCCGTCCACACTAAAACGCTGAAAACGCACATCACGTGACCACACACACACTTTGGCAAGCGCTGCAGCCTGTCTACCCAGATGAGAGCTCTGCTGGTCGGACTTCTCATCAAGCATCTCCCGCTGGATCTAATCTCACTATATTTATTAAACGGGATATTTCATTCATCTTGTTGTCTTTATCTAACGACATATTCCCTGACTTTGGTCATTGGAATCTATTACTTGTTCTCAGGTAACGTGTTTTGGCTGAGCGCAAAGATAAGTTAATGATTAATGTAACCACGTAGCCTATTCTGTATATTGACTGATCGCTTGCCTTTATTTCCTATAATGTATAAACTTATTGTATGTTATACTTTTATAATGGCCATTATCGATTATAAAAACTGATATTCAGCAAAAGAGAGGGTATGTTTCGTATTTTCACTGAAATTGAAAGGAGGCAGTTGTTATCGGCTCCGTTTTGTTATAAATATCCACACAGTGAAGATGACGCTCATGCAGCACGGCGCCTCAACATTTCTGCTGTCTGTTTAGTTGTTAATATTAAAATAAAAATAGGCAGTTCCTTATATAAAGTTTACATTTTATTGTTGAGAAAGTGAAACAACGTAGCCAAGGTGATGTGAATGAAGTTATAAAGTACACTGTTCCCTGTGAAGATTGACGCGTGTCCTCGGTATGTTTTCCATATCAAACTGAGAAGAAGAGATGCAGCCTTGATCAAACTTGCGAAGTCTGAACTTACACGGAGAAGATTCAGGACTGAACTGTGTGTTAGGCTACTTAATATTGAGGAAAAGCCCCAATCAGAGAGGCGAATGTCTGCAGCCCCGCCTCCGTTTTCAGATGTCTCCGTCTTTCCCCATCCACACTAAGACAGAGCAGCAGCGTTTTCGAATGAAAACGGCCTCTCCAGCGTTTTCGAAACGCTCCGTTTTCGGCGCTCGAGAACTCCGGCGTAGTGTGGACGGATGGCGTAACCGTAGCAAAACTTATGCGTTTTCAAACTAAAACGCATTAGTGTAAACGGGGCCAAAGCAGCAACAACAACAACAACAACAACAACAACAACAACAGCAAGATAAAAACTACACAAAGAAAACATTAGCCAGTGACATTGAGCTTAAGTATTAGGAAACAAACAAATATCAAATAATATTTAACAAAAACAAAGAAAATGTTACCTTATAATCCCGAAATCTGGGAAAAAAGACAAAAAGACACAAAAAAGACAAAACAACAACAACTACACAAAGAAAACAATAACTAGTTACACTCAGCTTGAGCAACAAGTAACAAACAACAAATAACAAAAAAAAAAACACAGAAAAAGTTAATAACATTGTAACCTCAATAACTTGATAAAGAGACAAAAAGTGAAAAACTATATATAAAGTGCTTGAAGAAAATATCAAGATACAATGGCTGAGTAAATGATGGCCCATCTACAACATCCCCACTCACTCAGCCAACAGAGAACCAAACATTTTACCTTTTAACCTCAAAATCTGTGCAAAAAGAGAAAAAGACACAAAAAGAGAAAAAACAACAATAACAACAACGAGATAGAAACTACAGCTTGAGTATAAAGAAATAAACAAATATCAAATTTTTTTAAAAAACTGAGAAAATGTTACCTTATAATCCTGAAATCTGGGAAAAAGGACAAAAAAAGACACAAAAAGACAACAACAACAACAACGAGATAGAAACTACACAAAGAAAACATCAACCAGTAACGTTGAGCTTGAGTATAAAGAAACAAACAAATATCAAATATTATAAAAAAACTGAGAAAATGTTACCTTATAATCCTGAAATCTGGGAAAAAGGACAAAAAAAGACACAAAAAGACAACAACAACAACAACAGGATAGAAACTACACAAAGAAAACATCAACCAGTAACATTGAGCTTGAGTATAAAGAAACAAATATGAATTATTGCAAAAAAGAACAGAAAATTTTACCTTATAATCCCGAAATCTGGAAAAAAAGACAAAAAAACACACACAAAAAAAGACAAAACAACAACAACGAGATAGAAACTACACAAAGAAAATATTAACCAGTAACATTGAGCTTGAGTATAAAGAAACAAATATGAATTATTGCAAAAAAGAACAGAAAATTTTACCTTATAATCCCGAAATCTGGAAAAAAAGACAAAAAAACACACACAAAAAAAGACAAAACAACAACAACGAGATAGAAACTACACAAAGAAAATATTAACCAGTAACATTGAGCTTGAGTATAAAGAAACAAACAAATATCAAACATCACACAAAAAACAGAAAATGTTACCTTATAATCCTGAACTCTAGGAAAAAGGACAAAAAAACACACAAAAAAGACAACAACAACAACAAGACAGAAACTACACAAGGAAAACATTAGCCAGTAACATTGAGCTTGAGTATGAAGAAACAAACAAAAATTAGTTATTGCAAAAAAGAACAGAAAATGTTACCTTATAATCCCGAAATCTGGGAAAAAAAGACAAAAACACACACAAAAAAGACAAAACAACAACAACAACAACAACAACAACAACAACAACAGGATAGAAACTACACAAAGAAAGCATCAACCAGTAACATTGAGCTTGAGTATAAATAAACAAACAAATATCAAACATCACACAAAAATCAAAAAATGGTACCTTATAATCCTGAAATCTAGGAAAAAAGACAAAACAACACACAAATAAAGACAACAACAACAAGATAGAAACTACACAAAGAAAACATTAGCCAGTAACATTGAGCTTAAGTATGAAGAAACAAACAAATATGAGTTATTGCAAAAAAGAACAGAAAATGTTACCTTATAATCCCGAAATCTGAAAAAAAAGACAAAAACACACACAAAAAAGACAAAACAACCACAACAACAACAACGTGATAGAAACTACACAAAGAAAACGTCAACCAGTAACATTGAGCTTGAGTATAAAGAAACAAATAAATATCAAACATCACACAAAAAACAGAAAATGTTACCTTATAATCCCAAAATCTAGGAAAAAGGACAAAAAAAAAAACACACGCAAAAAAAAGACAACAACAACAAGATAGAAAATACACAAAGAAAATATTAGCCAGTAACATTGAGCTTGACTATAAAGAAACAAAGAAATATCAAATATTATAAAAAAGAATTGAGAAAATGTTACCTTATAATCTCGAAATCTGGATAAAAGACAAAAAGACACAAAAAAAGACAAAATAACAATAACAACAACAACTACACAAGGAAAACAACAACTAGCTACACTAAGCTTGAGCGACAAGAAACAAACAACAAATAACACAAAGAAAAACACAGAAAATGTAAAAATAAAGAGAGAATAAGTGAAAAACTATATATAAAGTGCTTGAAGAAAATATCAAGATACAATGGCTGAGTAAATGATGGCCCACCCACCGCATCCCCACTCACTCAGCCAACACAGAGCCAAACATTTTACCTTTTAACCTCAAAATCTGTGCAAAAAACTGAAAAAGAGACAAAAAGAGACAAACAACAACAACAACAACAACGAGATAGACACTACACAAAGAAAACCTTAACCAGTAACATTGAGCTTGAGTATAAAGAAACAAACAAATGTTAAATATTATAAAAAAACTGAGAAAATGTTACCTTACAATCCCGAAATCTGGGGAAAAAAGACAAAAAGACACAAAAAAGACACAACAACAACAACAACAACAACAACAACGACAACAACAACAACAAGATAGAAACTACACAAAGAAAACATTAACCAGTAACATTGAGCTTGAGTTTAAAGAAACAAACAAATATCAAACATTAAAAAAGATTTTTAAAAATGTTACCTTGTAATCCCGAAATCTGGGAAAAAAGACAAAAACACACACAAAAATGACGCAACAACAACAAAAACAACAACAACAACAACAGGATAGAAACTACACAAAGAAAACATCAACCAGTAACATTGAGCTTGAGTATAAATAAACAAACAAATATCAAACATCACACAAAAACAGAAAATGTAACCTCATAATCCTGAAATCTAGGAAAAAGGACAAAAAAAAAAACAAACACACATAAAAACGACAACAACAACAAGATAGAAACTACACAAAAAAAAACATTAGCCAGTAACATTGAGCTTAAGTATGAAAAAACAAACAAATATGAGTTATTGCAAAAAAGAACAGAAAATTTTACCTTATAATCTCGAAATCTGAAAAAAAGACAAAAACACACAAAAAGACAACAACAACAACAACAAGACAGAAACTACACAAAGAACACATTAGCCAGTACCATTGAGCTTGAGTATGAAGAAACAAACTAATATCAAACATATTAAAAAAAAACAGAAAATGTTACCTTATAATCCTGAAATCTAGGAAAAAGGACCAAAAAAAACACACACAAAAACGACAACAACAACAAGATAGAAACTACACAAAGAAAACATTAGCCAGTAACATTGATCTTAAGTATGAAGAAGCAAACAAATATAAGTTATTGCAAAAAAGAACAGAAAATGTTACCTTATAATCATGAAATCTGAAAAAAGACAAAAACACACACAAAAAAGACAAAACAACAACAACGTGATAGAAACTACACAAAGAAAACATCAACCAGTAACATTGAGCTTGAGTATAAAGAAACAAATAAATATCAAACATCACACAAAAAACAGAAAATGTTACCTTATAATCCTGAAATCTAGGAAAAAGGACAAAAAAACACACACAAAAAAGACGACAACAACAACAAGAGAGAAACTACACAAAGAAAACATTAGCCAGTAACATTGAGCTTAAGTATGAAGAAACAAACAAATATAAGTTATTGCAAAATAAAGAACAGAAAATGTTACTTTATAATCCCGAAATCTGAAAAAAAAACACACACACAAAAAGACAAAACAACAACAACAACAACAACGTTATAGAAACTACACTAAGAAAACGTCAACCAGTAACATTGAGCTTGAGTATAAAGAAACAAACAAATATCAAACATCACACAAAAAACAGAAAATGTTACCTTATAATCCCAAAATCTAAGAAAAAGGACAAAAAAAAAACACACAAAAAAGACAACAACAAAGAGATAGAAACTACACAAAGAAAACCTTAACCGGTAACATTGAGCTTGACTATAAAGAAACAAAGAAATATCAAATATTATAAAAAATAATTGAGAAAATGCTACCTTATAATCTCGAAATCTGGATAAAAGACAAAAAGACACAAAAAAAGACAAAATAACAACAACAACAACTACACAAGGAAAACAACAACTAGCTACACTAAGCTTGTGCGACAAGAAACAAACAACAAATAACACAAAGAAAAACACAGAAAATGTAAAATTAAAGAGAGAATAAGTGAAAAACTATATATAAAGTGCTTAAAGAAAATATCAAGATACAATGGCTGAGTAAATGATGGCCCACCCACCACATCCCCACTCACTCAGCCAACAGAGAGCCAAACATTTTACCTTTTAACCTCAAAATCTGTGCAAAAAACTGAAAAAGAGACAAAAAGAGACAAACAACAACAACAACAACAACAACAATGAGATAGACAATACACAAAGAAAACCTTAACCAGTAACATTGAGCTTGAGTATAAAGAAACAAACAAATGTTAAATATTATAAAAAAACTGAGAAAATGTTACCTTACAATCCCGAAATCTGAGGAAAAAAGACAAAAAGACACAACAACAACAACAACAACAACAACAAGATAGAAACTACACAAAGAAAACATTAACCAGTAACATTGAGCTTGAGTTTAAAGAAACAAACAAATATCAAACATTAAAAAAGATTTTTAAAAATGTCACCTTATAATCCCGAAATCTGAGAAAAAAGACAAAAACACACACAAAAATGACGCAACAACAACAACAACAACAACAGGATAGTGTAAGAATTGAAATATTACAAATATTTTTGATGTCTTTGACAATTCAAAACATGAGCTGAAGACAGGGCCTATGGACTCCACAACCCACCAGGGGGGAATGCGTGAAAAACCAGTTCCTGCTGCATTTGCATCTGACTAAGCTGAAACTCAGCTTCATCCCCCCAACTCACACATATGGTCATTTCAATGTTTGAATGTTCTAGAATTAACCAAACTGACTTTAACCATCATGTTTGATATCATTTGAAATGTCTCAGTGCGACTAGTACAATGGTCTCATTCTCTCAGAAATAGACATAATCAGAACAATAAATATATAACTTCAGGCATCTTTTGAACCACTGTGAAGGGTGTGACCGTTATATACACACACCCCCTTCCTTGAGGGAATTCTTGGATTATTTAAGGTAAGGTCTAAGAAAAACTCAGGGCGATTCTGCCTAACCAGATCAGCCCATAACATGGCTCGTTCCATGTTATGTATATTTCAAAGTCAGGAATGCATCTTTTTAATCTTGGATTTATCTTTGATAATTTGATGTTTTGTATTGATCGTTTATGAATTGACTGATTGAATTGGCATAATACATTTACCTGACTAATAAATTGTTATGTTTTGAATGATTCAAACAGAGTTCGTGTTATTATCTTTAGTAGATTGTGGTAATTTCATAGCACCACAAGCCCCTGTTCAGGTTAGTAGCGGACTAGAACACGGTAGACGGAGCATTGCGGCACGCTACACGATGTCTCTAGAGCTCCGACTAACAAATTGGCATTTATTCATGTATACTTAGGCTGTAAAAGGATATCTAAGGGGATAGTCCTTCACCCGATAAACTTTTAATACTATTTAGATAGTATAGTGATTATTCAAAGTTACTACTAGTTTAAGTACGACTGGTCTGCTTAATTCTATAGTAATGATCGTTATATGACTAAATAGCTCTGTCTGATTTAGGAGGTAGCAGACCTATGGGGACCGCATAAAAAATATCCTAATCTGAGTAAGTAGGGTTCTGCCTTTTTAGGATAGCGGTCAATCGCCACTGTTTAGTGACCAAGACTGACATGCTTGTGCTTAAGAAATTGTATACTCGGCCGGTACAAGATTCAGGATGTTATAGAGATCCCAATGAACGAGAATAACATAAAATGATGAACCGAAGAGAATATTCAATCATAATCTAAATTAATGTGAACGGAAACAAAATAACCTTCTCAATGTTTTATAATTGGAGTCAGATAAAACGAGGATAAACATATTAATATTCTAAACCATCTCATACTAAAATTGGAGTCAGATATGAGTTAAGTTTAATATAAATCAACATTGTGCACTGGAATGACCGAACATGCAGTGAACCTTCATCGACCATTGGATACCGTCATTGGACCAACTGGCTGGACCCTACAATAGAAGCTACACAAAGAAAACATCAACCAGTAACATTGAGCTTGAGTACAAAGAAACAAATAAATGTCAAACATCACACAAAAAACAGAAAATGTTACCTTATAATCCTGAAATCTAGGAAAAAGGACAAAAAAACCACACAAAAAAGACAACAACAACAACAAAGAGATAGAAACTACACAAAGAAAACCTTAACCGGTAACATTGAGCTTGACTATAAAGAAACAAAGAAATATCAAATATTATAAAAAATAATTGAGAAAATGTTACCTTATAATCTCGAAATCTGGATAAAAGACAAAAAGACACAAAAAAAAACAACAACTACACAAAGAAAACAACAGCTAGGTAAACTGAGCTTGGGTGACTAAAAAACAAACAACAAATAACACAAAGAAAAACACAGAAAACGTTAATAATAACATTGCAACCTCAATAACTTGATAAAGAGAGAAAAGGTTAAAAACTATATATAAAGTGCTTGAAGAAAATATTAAGATACAATGGCTGAGTAAATGATGGCCCACCCACCACATCCCCACTCACTCAGCCAACACAGAGCCAAACATTTTACCTTTTAACCTCAAAATCTGTGCAAAAAGAGAAAAAAAGACACAAAAAGAGACAAAACAACAACAACAACAACAAATAGAAACAACACAAACAAATGTTAAATATTATAAAAAAACTGAGAAAATGTTACCTTACAATCCCGAAATCTGGGGAAAATAGACAAAAAGACACAAAAAAGACACAACAACAACAACAGGATAGAAACTACACAAAGAAAACATCAACCAGTTACATTGTGCTTGAGTATAAAGAAACAAATATGAATTATTGCAAAAAAGAACAGAAAATTTTACCTTATAATCCCGAAATCTCGGAAAAAAGACAAAAACACACAAAGAAAGACACAACAACAACAACAACAACAGGATAGAAACTACACAAAGAAAACATCAACCAGTAACATTGAGCTTGAGTATAAAGAAACAAATAAATATCAAACATCACACAAAAAACAGAAAATGTTACCTTATAATCCTGAAATCTAGGAAAAAGGACAAAAAAAAACACACACACAAAAAAGACAACAAACAACAAGATAGAAACTACACAAAGAAAACATTAACCGGTAACATTGAGCTTGACTATAAAGAAACAAAGAAATATCAAATATTATAAAAAAGAATTGAGAAAATGTTACCTTATAATCTCGAAATCTGGATAAAAGACAAAAAGACACAAAAAAAGACAAAATAACAACAACAACAACAACTACACAAGGAAAACAACAACTAGCTACACTAAGCTTGAGCGACAAGAAACAAACAACAAATAACACAAAGAAAAACACAGAAAATGTAAAAATAAAGAGAGAAAAGGTTAAAAACTATATATAAAGTGCTTAAAGAAAATATCAAGATACAATGGCTGAGTAAATGATGGCCCACCCACCGCATCCACACTCACTCAGCCAACACAAATCTAAACATTTTACCTTTTAACCTCAAAATCTGTGCAAAAAACTGAAAAAGAGACAAACAACAACAACAACAACAACAACAACAACAACGAGATAGACACTACACAAAGAAAACCTTAACCAGTAACATTGAGCTTGAGTATAAAGAAACAAACAAATGTTAAATATTATAAAAAAACTGAGAAAATGTTACCTTACAATCCCGAAATCTGGGGAAAAAAGACAAAAAGACACAAAAAAGACACAACAACAACAACAACAACAACAAGAAGATAGAAACTACACAAAGAAAACATTAACCAGTAACATTGAGCTTGAGTTTAAAGAAACAAACAAATATAAAACATTAAAAAAGATTTTAAAAAATGTTACCTTATAATCCCGAAATCTGAGAAAAAAGACAAAAACACACACAAAAATGACGCAACAACAACAACAACAACAACAACAACAACAGGATAGAAACTACACAAAGAAAACATCAACCAGTAACATTGAGCTTGAGTATAAATAAACAAACAAATATCAAACATCACACAAAAACAGAAAATGTTACCTCATAATCCTGAAATCTAGGAAAAAGGACAAAAAAAAAACAAACACACACAAAAATGACAACAACAAGATAGAAACTACACAAAAAAAAACATTAGCCAGTAACATTGAGCTTGAGTATGAAAAAACAAACAAATATGAGTTATTGCAAAAAAGAACAGAAAATTTTACCTTATAATCATGAAATCTGAAAAAAAGACAAAAACACACAAAAAAGACAACAACAACAACAAGACAGAAACTACACAAAGAACACATTAGCCAGTACCATTGAGCTTGAGTATGAAGAAACAAACAAATATCAAACATCACAAAAAAAAACAGAAAATGTTACCTTATAATCCTGAAATCTAGGAAAAAGGACCAAAAAAAAAAAACACACACAAAAACGACAACAACAACAAGACAGAAACTACACAAAGAAAACATTAGCCAGTAACATTGATCTTAAGTATGAAGAAGCAAACAAATATAAGTTATTGCAAAAAAGAACAGAAAATTTTACCTTATAATCCCGAAATCTCGGAAAAAAGACAAAAACACACAAAGAAAGACACAACAACAACAACAACGTGATAGAAACTACACAAAGAAAACATCAACCAGTAACATTGAGCTTGAGTATAAAGAAACAAATAAATATCAAACATCACACAAAAAACAGAAAATGTTACCTTATAATCCCGAAATCTAGGAAAAAGGACAAAAAAAACACACAAAAAAGACAACAACAACAACATAGAAACTACACAAAAAAAAACATTAACCAGTAACATTGAGCTTGAGTTTAAAGAAACAAACAAATATCAAACATTAAAAAAGATTTTTAAAAATGTTACCTTATTATCCTGATATCTGGGAAAAAAGACAAAAACACACAAAAAAAGACAACAACAACAACAGGATAGAAACTACACAAAGAAAACATCAACCAGTAACATTGAGCTTGGGTATGAAGAAACAAACAAATATCAAACATCACACAAAAAACAAAAAATGTTACCTTATAATCCTGAAATCTAGGAAAAAGGACAAAAAAAACACACACACAAAAACGACAACAACAACAAGAGAGAAACTACACAAAGAAAACATTAGCCAGTAACATTGAGCTTAAGTATGAAGAAACAAACAAATATAAGTTATTGCAAAAAAAGAACAGAAAATGTTACCTTATAATCCCGAAATCTGAAAAAAAAAACACACACACAAAAAGACAAAACAACAACAACAACAACAACAACAACAACAACAATGTGATAGAAACTACACTAAGAAAACGTCAACCCGTAACATTGAGCTTGAGTATAAAGAAACAAATAAATATCAAACATCACACAAAAAACAGAAAATGTTACCTTATAATCCCAAAATCTAGGAAAAAGGACAAAAAAACACACACAAAAAAGACAACAACAACAAGATAGAAACTACACAAAGAAAACATTAACCGGTAACATTGAGCTTGACTATAAAGAAACAAAGAAATATCAAATATTATAAAAAATAATTGAGAAAATGTTACCTTATAATCTCGAAATCTGGATAAAAGACAAAAAGACACAAAAAAAGACAAAATAACAATAACAACAACAACTACACAAGGAAAACAACAACTAGCTACACTAAGCTTGAGCGACAAGAAACAAACAACAAATAACACAAAGAAAAACACAGAAAATGTAAAATTAGAGAGAGAATAAGTGAAAAACTATATATAAAGTGCTTGAAGAAAATATCAAGATACAATGGCTGAGTAAATGATGGCCCACCCACCGCATCCCCACTCACTCAGCCAACACAGAGCCAAACATTTTACCTTTTAACCTCAAAATCTGTGCAAAAAACTGAAAAAGAGACAAAAAGAGACAAACAACAACAACAACAACAACAGGATAGAAACTACACAAAGAAAACATCAACCAGTAACATTGAGCTTGAGTATAAAGAAACAAACAAATATGAGTAATTGCAAAGAAGAACAGAAAATTTTACCTTATAATCCCAATATCTGAAAAAACACACACACACACACACACAAAAGACAAAACAACAACAACAACAACAACAACAGGATAGAAACTACACAAAGAAAACATCAACCAGTAACATTGAGCTTGAGTACAAACAAACAAATAAATGTCAAACATCACACAAAAAACAGAAAATGTTACCTTATAATCCTGAAATCTAGGAAAAAGGACAAAAAAAAACCACACAAAAAAGACAACAACAACAACAAAGAGATAGAAACTACACAAAGAAAACCTTAACCGGTAACATTGAGCTTGACTATAAAGAAACAAAGAAATATCAAATATTATAAAAAATAATTGAGAAAATGTTACCTTATAATCTCGAAATCTGGATAAAAGACAAAAAGACACAAAAAAAAACAACAACAACTACACAAAGAAAACAACAGCTAGGTAAACTGAGCTTGGGTGACAAAAAAACAAACAACAAATAACACAAAGAAAAACACAGAAAACGTTAATAATAACATTGCAAGCTCAATAACTTGATAAAGAGAGAAAAGGTTAAAAACTATATATAAAGTGCTTGAAGAAAATATCAAGATACAATGGCTGAGTAAATGAAGGCCCACCCACCACATCCCCACTCACTCAGCCAACAGAGAACCAAACATTTTACCTTTTAACCTCAAAATCTGTGCAAAAAGAAAAAAAAGACACAAAAAGAGACAAAACAACAACAACAACAAATAGAAACTACACAAACAAATGTTAAATATTATAAAAAAACTGAGAAAATGTTACCTTACAATCCCGAAATCTGGGGAAAAAAGACAAAAAGACACAAAAAGACAAAAACACACAAAGAAAGACAAACAACAACAACAACAACAACAACAGGATAGAAACTACACAAAGAAAACATCAACCAGTAACATTGAGCTTGAGTATAAAGAAACAAATAAATATCAAACATCACACAAAAAACAGAAAATGTTACCTTATAATCCTGAAATCTAGGAAAAAGGACAAAAAAACACACAAAAAAGACAACAACAACAAGATAGAAACTACACAAAAGAAAACATTAGCCAGTAACATTGAGCTTGAGTATGAAGAAACAAACAAATTTGAGTTATTGCAAAAAAGAACAGAAAATTTTACCTTATAATCCTGAAATCTGAAAAAAAAGACAAAAACACAAAAAACAAAACAAAACAACAACAACAACAAGATAGAAACTACACAAAGAAAACATTAGCCAGTAACATTGAGCTTGAGTATAAAGAAACAAATACCAAACATCACACAAAAAACAGAAAATGTTACCTTATAATCCTGAAATCTAGGAAAAAGGACAAAAAAAAACACACAAAAAAGACGACAACAACAACAAGACAGAAACTACACAAAGAAAACATTAGCCAGTAACATTGAGCTTAAGTATGAAGAAACAAACAAATATGAGTTATTGCAAAAAAGAACAGAAAATTTTACCTTATAATCCCAAAATCTGAAAAAAAGACAAAAACACACACAAAAAAGACAAAACAACAACAACAACAACAACAGGATAGAAACTACACAAAGAAAACATCAACCAGTAACATTGAGCTTGAGTACAAAGAAACATATAAATGTCAAACATCACACAAAAAACAGAAAATGTTACCTTATAATCCTGAAATCTAGGAAAAAGGACAAAAAAACCACACAAAAAAGACAACAACAACAACAACGAGATAGACACTACACAAAGAAAACCTTAACCAGTAACATTGAGCTTGAGTATAAAGAAACAAACAAATGTTAAATATTATAAAAAAACTGAGAAAATGTTACCTTACAATCCCGAAATCTGGGGAAAAAAGACAAAAAGACACAAAAAAGACACAACAACAACAACAACAACAACAAGAAGATAGAAACTACACAAAGAAAACATTAACCAGTAACATTGAGCTTGAGTTTAAAGAAACAAACAAATATCAAACATTAAAAAAGATTTTAAAAAATGTTACCTTATAATCCCGAAATCTGAGAAAAAAGACAAAAACACACACAAAAATGACGCAACAACAACAACAACAACAACAACAACAACAGGATAGAAACTACACAAAGAAAACATCAACCAGTAACATTGAGCTTGAGTATAAATAAACAAACAAATATCAAACATCACACAAAAACAGAAAATGTTACCTCATAATCCTGAAATCTAGGAAAAAGGACAAAAAAAAACAAACACACACAAAAATGACAACAACAAGATAGAAACTACACAAAAAAAAACATTAGCCAGTAACATTGAGCTTGAGTATGAAAAAACAAACAAATATGAGTTATTGCAAAAAAGAACAGAAAATTTTACCTTATAATCATGAAATCTGAAAAAAAGACAAAAACACACAAAAAAGACAACAACAACAACAAGACAGAAACTACACAAAGAACACATTAGCCAGTACCATTGAGCTTGAGTATGAAGAAACAAACAAATATCAAACATCACAAAAAAAAACAGAAAATGTTACCTTATAATCCTGAAATCTAGGAAAAAGGACCAAAAAAAAAAACACACACAAAAACGACAACAACAACAAGACAGAAACTACACAAAGAAAACATTAGCCAGTAACATTGATCTTAAGTATGAAGAAGCAAACAAATATAAGTTATTGCAAAAAAGAACAGAAAATTTTACCTTATCATCCCGAAATCTCGGAAAAAAGACAAAAACACACAAAAAAAGACAACAACAACAACAGGATAGAAACTACACAAAGAAAACATCAACCAGTAACATTGAGCTTGGGTATGAAGAAACAAACAAATATCAAACATCACACAAAAAACAAAAAATGTTACCTTATAATCCTGAAATCTAGGAAAAAGGACAAAAAAAACACACACACAAAAACGACAACAACAACAAGAGAGAAACTACACAAAGAAAACATTAGCCAGTAACATTGAGCTTAAGTATGAAGAAACAAACAAATATAAGTTATTGCAAAAAAAGAACAGAAAATGTTACCTTATAATCCCGAAATCTGAAAAAAAAAACACACACACAAAAAGACAAAACAACAACAACAACAACAACAACAACAACAACAACAACAATGTGATAGAAACTACACTAAGAAAACGTCAACCCGTAACATTGAGCTTGAGTATAAAGAAACAAATAAATATCAAACATCACACAAAAAACAGAAAATGTTACCTTATAATCCCAAAATCTAGGAAAAAGGACAAAAAAACACACACAAAAAAGACAACAACAACAAGATAGAAACTACACAAAGAAAACATTAACCGGTAACATTGAGCTTGACTATAAAGAAACAAAGAAATATCAAATATTATAAAAAATAATTGAGAAAATGTTACCTTATAATCTCGAAATCTGGATAAAAGACAAAAAGACACAAAAAAAGACAAAATAACAATAACAACAACAACTACACAAGGAAAACAACAACTAGCTACACTAAGCTTGAGCGACAAGAAACAAACAACAAATAACACAAAGAAAAACACAGAAAATGTAAAATTAGAGAGAGAATAAGTGAAAAACTATATATAAAGTGCTTGAAGAAAATATCAAGATACAATGGCTGAGTAAATGATGGCCCACCCACCGCATCCCCACTCACTCAGCCAACACAGAGCCAAACATTTTACCTTTTAACCTCAAAATCTGTGCAAAAAACTGAAAAAGAGACAAAAAGAGACAAACAACAACAACAACAACAACAGGATAGAAACTACACAAAGAAAACATCAACCAGTAACATTGAGCTTGAGTATAAAGAAACAAACAAATATGAGTAATTGCAAAGAAGAACAGAAAATTTTACCTTATAATCCCAATATCTGAAAAAACACACACACACACACACAAAAGACAAAACAACAACAACAACAACAACAACAGGATAGAAACTACACAAAGAAAACATCAACCAGTAACATTGAGCTTGAGTACAAACAAACAAATAAATGTCAAACATCACACAAAAAACAGAAAATGTTACCTTATAATCCTGAAATCTAGGAAAAAGGACAAAAAAAAACCACACAAAAAAGACAACAACAACAACAAAGAGATAGAAACTACACAAAGAAAACCTTAACCGGTAACATTGAGCTTGACTATAAAGAAACAAAGAAATATCAAATATTATAAAAAATAATTGAGAAAATGTTACCTTATAATCTCGAAATCTGGATAAAAGACAAAAAGACACAAAAAAAAACAACAACAACTACACAAAGAAAACAACAGCTAGGTAAACTGAGCTTGGGTGACAAAAAAACAAACAACAAATAACACAAAGAAAAACACAGAAAACGTTAATAATAACATTGCAAGCTCAATAACTTGATAAAGAGAGAAAAGGTTAAAAACTATATATAAAGTGCTTGAAGAAAATATCAAGATACAATGGCTGAGTAAATGAAGGCCCACCCACCACATCCCCACTCACTCAGCCAACAGAGAACCAAACATTTTACCTTTTAACCTCAAAATCTGTGCAAAAAGAAAAAAAAGACACAAAAAGAGACAAAACAACAACAACAACAAATAGAAACTACACAAACAAATGTTAAATATTATAAAAAAACTGAGAAAATGTTACCTTACAATCCCGAAATCTGGGGAAAAAAGACAAAAAGACACAAAAAGACAAAAACACACAAAGAAAGACAAACAACAACAACAACAACAGGATAGAAACTACACAAAGAAAACATCAACCAGTAACATTGAGCTTGAGTATAAAGAAACAAATAAATATCAAACATCACACAAAAAACAGAAAATGTTACCTTATAATCCTGAAATCTAGGAAAAAGGACAAAAAAACACACAAAAAAGACAACAACAACAAGATAGAAACTACACAAAAGAAAACATTAGCCAGTAACATTGAGCTTGAGTATGAAGAAACAAACAAATTTGAGTTATTGCAAAAAAGAACAGAAAATTTTACCTTATAATCCTGAACGCTGAAAAAAAAGACAAAAACACAAAAAACAAAACAAAACAACAACAACAACAAGATAGAAACTACACAAAGAAAACATTAGCCAGTAACATTGAGCTTGAGTATAAAGAAACAAATACCAAACATCACACAAAAAACAGAAAATGTTACCTTATACTCCTGAAATCTAGGAAAAAGGACAAAAAAAAAACACACAAAAAAGACGACAACAACAACAAGACAGAAACTACACAAAGAAAACATTAGCCAGTAACATTGAGCTTAAGTATGAAGAAACAAACAAATATGAGTTATTGCAAAAAAGAACAGAAAATTTTACCTTATAATCCCAAAATCTGAAAAAAAAGACAAAAACACACACAAAAAAGACAAAACAACAACAACAACAACAACAGGATAGAAACTACACAAAGAAAACATCAACCAGTAACATTGAGCTTGAGTATAAAGAAACAAATAAATGTCAAACATCACACAAAAAACAGAAAATGTTACCTTATAATCCTGAAATCTAGGAAAAAGGACAAAAAAACCACACAAAAAAGACAACAACAACAACAACAAAGAGATAGAAACTACACAAAGAAAACCTTAACCGGTAACATTGAGCTTGACTATAAAGAAACAAAGAAATATCAAATATTATAAAAAATAATTGAGAAAATGTTACCTTATAATCTCGAAATCTGGATAAAAGACAAAAAGACAAAAAAAAAAACAACAACAACTACACAAAGAAAACAACAGCTAGGTAAACTGAGCTTGGGTGACTAAAAAACAAACAACAAATAACACAAAGAAAAACACAGAAAACGTTAATAATAACATTGCAACCTCAATAACTTGATAAAGAGAGAAAAGGTTAAAAACTATATATAAAGTGCTTGAAGAAAATATCAAGATACAATGGCTGAGTAAATGATGGCCCACCCACCACATCCCCACTCACTCAGCCAACAGAGAACCAAACATTTTAACTTTTAACCTCAAAATCTGTGCAAAAAGAAAAAAAAGACACAAAAAGAGACAAAACAACAACAACAACAAATAGAAACTACACAAACAAATGTTAAATATTATAAAAAAACTGAGAAAATGTTACCTTACAATCCCGAAATCTGGGGAAAAAAGACAAAAAGACACAAAAAGACAAAAACACACAAAGAAAGACAAACAACAACAACAACAACAACAACAGGATAGAAACTACACAAAGAAAACATCAACCAGTAACATTGAGCTTGAGTATAAAGAAACAAATAAATATCAAACATCACACAAAAAACAGAAAATGTTACCTTATAATCCTGAAATCTAGGAAAAAGGACAAAAAAACACACAAAAAAGACAACAACAACAAGATAGAAACTACACAAAAGAAAACATTAGCCAGTAACATTGAGCTTGAGTATGAAGAAACAAACAAATTTGAGTTATTGCAAAAAAGAACAGAAAATTTTACCTTATAATCCTGAAATCTGAAAAAAAAGACAAAAACACAAAAAACAAAACAAAACAACAACAACAACAAGATAGAAACTACACAAAGAAAACATTAGCCAGTAACATTGAGCTTGATTATAAAGAAACAAATACCAAACATCACACAAAAAACAGAAAATGTTACCTTATAATCCTGAAATCTAGGAAAAAGGACAAAAAAAAAAACACACAAAAAAGACGACAACAACAACAAGACAGAAACTACACAAAGAAAACATTAGCCAGTAACATTGAGCTTAAGTATGAAGAAACAAACAAATATGAGTTATTGCAAAAAAGAACAGAAAATTTTACCTTATAATCCCAAAATCTGAAAAAAAGACAAAAACACACACAAAAAAGACAAAACAACAACAACAACAACAACAGGATAGAAACTACACAAAGAAAACATCAACCAGTAACATTGAGCTTGAGTACAAAGAAACAAATAAATGTCAAACATCACACAAAAAACAGAAAATGTTACCTTATAATCCTGAAATCTAGGAAAAAGGACAAAAAAACCACACAAAAAAGACAACAACAACAACAAAGAGATAGAAACTACACAAAGAAAACCTTAACCGGTAACATTGAGCTTGACTATAAAGAAACAAAGAAATATCAAATATTATAAAAAATAATTGAGAAAATGTTACCTTATAATCTCGAAATCTGGATAAAAGACAAAAAGACACAAAAAAAGACAAAATAACAACAACAACTACACAAAGAAAACAACAGCTAGGTAAACTGAGCTTGGGTGACTAAAAAACAAACAACAAATAACACAAAGAAAAACACAGAAAACGTTAATAATAACATTGCAAGCTCAATAACTTGATAAAGAGAGAAAAGGTTAAAAACTATATATAAAGTGCTTGAAGAAAATATCAAGATACAATGGCTGAGTAAATGATGGCCCACCCACCACATCCCCACTCACTCAGCCAACAGAGAACCAAACATTTTAACTTTTAACCTCAAAATCTGTGCAAAAAGAAAAAAAAGACACAAAAAGAGACAAAACAACAACAACAACAAATAGAAACTACACAAACAAATGTTAAATATTATAAAAAAACTGAGAAAATGTTACCTTACAATCCCGAAATCTGGGGAAAAAAGACAAAAAGACACAAAAAAGACACAACAACAACAACAGGATAGAAACTACACAAAGAAAACATCAACCAGTAACATTGAGCTTGAGTATAAAGAAACAAATATGAACTATTGCAAAAAAGAACAGAAAATTTTACCTTATAATCCCGAAATCTCGGAAAAAAGACAAAAACACACAAAGAAAGACACAACAACAACAACAACAACAGGATAGAAACTACACAAAGAAAACATCAACCAGTAACATTGAGCTTGAGTATAAAGAAACAAATAAATATCAAACATCACACAAAAAACAGAAAATGTTACCTTATAATCCTGAAATCTAGGAAAAAGGACAAAAAAACACACAAAAAAGACAACAACAACAAGATAGAAACTACACAAAGAAAACATTAGCCAGTAACATTGAGCTTGAGTATGAAGAAACAAACAAATTTGAGTTATTGCAAAAAAGAACAGAAAATTTTACCTTATAATCCCAAAATCTGAAAAAAAAGACAAAAACACAAAAAACAAAACAAAACAACAACAACAACAAGATAGAAACTACACAAAGAAAACATTAGCCAGTAACATTGAGCTTGAGTATAAAGAAACAAATACCAAACATCACACAAAAAACAGAAAATGTTACCTTATAATCCTGAAATCTAGGAAAAAGGACAAAAAAAAAACACACAAAAAGACGACAACAACAACAAGACAGAAACTACACAAAGAAAACATTAGCCAGTAACATTGAGCTTAAGTATGAAGAAACAAACAAATATGAGTTATTGCAAAAAAGAACAGAAAATTTTACCTTATAATCCCAAAATCTGAAAAAAAGACAAAAACACACACAAAAAAGACAAAACAACAACAACAACAACAACAACAGGGTAGAAACTACACAAAGAAAACATCAACCAGTAACATTGAGCTTGAGTACAAAGAAACAAATAAATGTCAAACATCACACAAAAAACAGAAAATGTTACCTTATAATCCTGAAATCTAGGAAAAAGGACAAAAAAACCACACAAAAAAGACAACAACAACAACAACAAAGAGATAGAAACTACACAAAGAAAACCTTAACCGGTAACATTGAGCTTGACTATAAAGAAACAAAGAAATATCAAATATTATAAAAAATAATTGAGAAAATGTTACCTTATAATCTCGAAATCTGGATAAAAGACAAAAAGACACAAAAAAAAAAACAACAACAACTACACAAAGAAAACAACAGCTAGGTAAACTGAGCTTGGGTGACTAAAAAACAAACAACAAATAACACAAAGAAAAACACAGAAAACGTTAATAATAACATTGCAAGCTCAATAACTTGATAAAGAGAGAAAAGGTTAAAAACTATATATAAAGTGCTTGAAGAAAATATCAAGATACAATGGCTGAGTAAATGATGGCCCACCCACCACATCCCCACTCACTCAGCCAACAGAGAACCAAACATTTTAACTTTTAACCTCAAAATCTGTGCAAAAAGAAAAAAAAAGACACAAAAAGAGACAAAACAACAACAACAACAACAAATAGAAACTACACAAACAAATGTTAAATATTATTAAAAAACTGAGAAAATGTTACCTTACAATCCCGAAATCTGGGGAAAAAAGACAAAAAGACACAAAAAAGACACAACAACAACAACAACAGGATAGAAACTACACAAAGAAAACATCAACCAGTAACATTGAGCTTGAGTATAAAGAAACAAATATGAATTATTGCAAAAAAGAACAGAAAATTTTACCTTATAATCCCGAAATCTCGGAAAAAAGACAAAAACACACAAAGAAAGACACAACAACAACAACAACAACAGGATAGAAACTACACAAAGAAAACATCAACCAGTAACATTGAGCTTGAGTATAAAGAAACAAATAAATATCAAACATCACACAAAAAACAGAAAATGTTACCTTATAATCCTGAAATCTAGGAAAAAGGACAAAAAAACACACAAAAAAGACAACAACAACAACAAGACAGAAACTACACAAAGAAAACATTAGCCAGTAACATTGAGCTTGAGTATAAAGAAACAAATACCAAACATCACACAAAAAACAGAAAATGTTACCTTATAATCCTGAAATCTAGGAAAAAGGACAAAAAAACCACACAAAAAAGACAACAACAACAACAAAGAGACAGAAACTACACAAAGAAAACCTTAACCGGTAACATTGAGCTTAAGTATGAAGAAACAAACAAATATGAGTTATTGCAAAAAAGAACAGAAAATTTTACCTTATAATCCCAAAATCTGAAAAAAAGACAAAAACACACACAAAAAAGACAAAACAACAACAACAACAACAACAGGATAGAAACTACACAAAGAAAACATCAACCAGTAACATTGAGCTTGAGTACAAAGAAACAAATAAATGTCAAACATCACACAAAAAACAGAAAATGTTACCTTATAATCCTGAAATCTAGGAAAAAGGACAAAAAAACCACACAAAAAAGACAACAACAACAACAAAGAGATAGAAACTACACAAAGAAAACCTTAACCGGTAACATTGAGCTTGACTATAAAGAAACAAAGAAATATCAAATATTATAAAAAATAATTGAGAAAATGTTACCTTATAATCTCGAAATCTGGATAAATGACAAAAAGACACAAAAAAAAACAACAACTACACAAAGAAAACAACAGCTAGGTAAACTGAGCTTGGGTGACTAAAAAACAAACAACAAATAACACAAAGAAAAACACAGAAAACGTTAATAATAACATTGCAACCTCAATAACTTCATAAAGAGAGAAAAGGTTAAAAACTATATATAAAGTGCTTGAAGAAAATATCAAGATACAATGGCTGAGTAAATGATGGCCCACCCACCGCATCCACACTCACTCAGCCAACACAAATCTAAACATTTTACCTTTTAACCTCAAAATCTGTGCAAAAAACTGAAAAAGAGACAAAAAACAACAACAACAACAACAACAACAACGAGATAGACACTACACAAAGAAAACCTTAACCAGTAACATTGAGCTTGAGTATAAAGAAACAAACAAATGTTAAATATTATAAAAAAACTGAGAAAATGTTACCTTACAATCCCGAAATCTGGGGAAAAAAGACAAAAAGACACAAAAAAGACACAACAACAACAACAACAACAACAAGAAGATAGAAACTACACAAAGAAAACATTAACCAGTAACATTGAGCTTGAGTTTAAAGAAACAAACAAATATCAAACATTAAAAAAGATTTTAAAAAATGTTACCTTATAATCCCGAAATCTGAGAAAAAAGACAAAAACACACACAAAAATGACGCAACAACAACAACAACAACAACAACAACAACAGGATAGAAACTACACAAAGAAAACATCAACCAGTAACATTGAGCTTGAGTATAAATAAACAAACAAATATCAAACATCACACAAAAACAGAAAATGTTACCTCATAATCCTGAAATCTAGGAAAAAGGACAAAAAAAAAAACAAACACACACAAAAATGACAACAACAAGATAGAAACTACACAAAAAAAAACATTAGCCAGTAACATTGAGCTTGAGTATGAAAAAACAAACAAATATGAGTTATTGCAAAAAAGAACAGAAAATTTTACCTTATAATCATGAAATCTGAAAAAAAGACAAAAACACACAAAAAAGACAACAACAACAACAAGACAGAAACTACACAAAGAAAACATTAGCCAGTACCATTGAGCTTGAGTATGAAGAAACAAACAAATATCAAACATCACAAAAAAAAACAGAAAATGTTACCTTATAATCCTGAAATCTAGGAAAAAGGACCAAAAAAAAAAACACACACAAAAACGACAACAACAACAAGACAGAAACTACACAAAGAAAACATTAGCCAGTAACATTGATCTTAAGTATGAAGAAGCAAACAAATATAAGTTATTGCAAAAAAGAACAGAAAATTTTACCTTATAATCCCGAAATCTCGGAAAAAAGACAAAAACACACAAAGAAAGACACAACAACAACAACAACAACGTGATAGAAACTACACAAAGAAAACATCAACCAGTAACATTGAGCTTGAGTATAAAGAAACAAATAAATATCAAACATCACACAAAAAACAGAAAATGTTACCTTATAATCCCGAAATCTAGGAAAAAGGACAAAAAAAAACACACAAAAAAGACAACAACAACAACATAGAAACTACACAAAAAAAACATTAACCAGTAACATTGAGCTTGAGTTTAAAGAAACAAACAAATATCAAACATTAAAAAAGATTTTTAAAAATGTTACCTTATTATCCTGATATCTGGGAAAAAAGACAAAAACACACAAAAAAAGACAACAACAACAACAGGATAGAAACTACACAAAGAAAACATCAACCAGTAACATTGAGCTTGGGTATGAAGAAACAAACAAATATCAAACATCACACAAAAAACAAAAAATGTTACCTTATAATCCTGAAATCTAGGAAAAAGGACAAAAAAAACACACACACAAAAACGACAACAACAACAAGAGAGAAACTACACAAAGAAAACATTAGCCAGTAACATTGAGCTTAAGTATGAAGAAACAAACAAATATAAGTTATTGCAAAAAAAGAACAGAAAATGTTACCTTATAATCCCGAAATCTGAAAAAAAAAACACACACACAAAAAGACAAAACAACAACAACAACAACAACAACAACAACAACAATGTGATAGAAACTACACTAAGAAAACGTCAACCCGTAACATTGAGCTTGAGTATAAAGAAAACAAATAAATATCAAACATCACACAAAAAACAGAAAATGTTACCTTATAATCCCAAAATCTAGGAAAAAGGACAAAAAAACACACACAAAAAAGACAACAACAACAAGATAGAAACTACACAAAGAAAACATTAACCGGTAACATTGAGCTTGACTATAAAGAAACAAAGAAATATCAAATATTATAAAAAATAATTGAGAAAATGTTACCTTATAATCTCGAAATCTGGATAAAAGACAAAAAGACACAAAAAAAGACAAAATAACAACAACAACTACACAAGGAAAACAACAACTAGCTACACTAAGCTTGAGCGACAAGAAACAAACAACAAATAACACAAAGAAAAACACAGAAAATGTAAAAATAAAGAGAGAATAAGTGAAAAACTATATATAAAGTGCTTGAAGAAAATATCAAGATACAATGGCTGAGTAAATGATGGCCCACCCACCGCATCCCCACTCACTCAGCCAACACAGAGCCAAACATTTTACCTTTTAACCTCAAAATCTGTGCAAAAAACTGAAAAAGAGACAAAAAGAGACAAACAACAACAACAACAACAACAACAGGATAGAAACTACACAAAGAAAACATCAACCAGTAACATTGAGCTTGAGTATAAAGAAACAAACAAATATGAGTAATTGCAAAGAAGAACAGAAAATTTTACCTTATAATCCCAATATCTGAAAAAAAAAGACAAAAACACACACACAAAAGACAAAACAACAACAACAACAACAACAACAGGATAGAAACTACACAAAGAAAACATCAACCAGTAACATTGAGCTTGAGTACAAACAAACAAATAAATGTCAAACATCACACAAAAAACAGAAAATGTTACCTTATAATCCTGAAATCTAGGAAAAAGGACAAAAAAAACCACACAAAAAAGACAACAACAACAACAAAGAGATAGAAACTACACAAAGAAAACCTTAACCGGTAACATTGAGCTTGACTATAAAGAAACAAAGAAATATCAAATATTATAAAAAATAATTGAGAAAATGTTACCTTATAATCTCGAAATCTGGATAAAAGACAAAAAGACACAAAAAAAAAACAACAACAACTACACAAAGAAAACAACAGCTAGGTAAACTGAGCTTGGGTGACAAAAAAACAAACAACAAATAACACAAAGAAAAACACAGAAAACGTTAATAATAACATTGCAAGCTCAATAACTTGATAAAGAGAGAAAAGGTTAAAAACTATATATAAAGTGCTTGAAGAAAATATCAAGATACAATGGCTGAGTAAATGAAGGCCCACCCACCACATCCCCACTCACTCAGCCAACAGAGAACCAAACATTTTACCTTTTAACCTCAAAATCTGTGCAAAAAGAAAAAAAAGACACAAAAAGAGACAAAACAACAACAACAACAAATAGAAACTACACAAACAAATGTTAAATATTATAAAAAAACTGAGAAAATGTTACCTTACAATCCCGAAATCTGGGGAAAAAAGACAAAAAGACACAAAAAGACAAAAACACACAAAGAAAGACAAACAACAACAACAACAACAGGATAGAAACTACACAAAGAAAACATCAACCAGTAACATTGAGCTTGAGTATAAAGAAACAAATAAATATCAAACATCACACAAAAAACAGAAAATGTTACCTTATAATCCTGAAATCTAGGAAAAAGGACAAAAAAACACACAAAAAAGACAACAACAACAAGATAGAAACTACACAAAAGAAAACATTAGCCAGTAACATTGAGCTTGAGTATGAAGAAACAAACAAATTTGAGTTATTGCAAAAAAGAACAGAAAATTTTACCTTATAATCCTGAAATCTGAAAAAAAAGACAAAAACACAAAAAACAAAACAAAACAACAACAACAACAAGATAGAAACTACACAAAGAAAACATTAGCCAGTAACATTGAGCTTGAGTATAAAGAAACAAATACCAAACATCACACAAAAAACAGAAAATGTTACCTTATAATCCTGAAATCTAGGAAAAAGGACAAAAAAAAAACACACAAAAAAGACGACAACAACAACAAGACAGAAACTACACAAAGAAAACATTAGCCAGTAACATTGAGCTTAAGTATGAAGAAACAAACAAATATGAGTTATTGCAAAAAAGAACAGAAAATTTTACCTTATAATCCCAAAATCTGAAAAAAAGACAAAAACACACACAAAAAAGACAAAACAACAACAACAACAACAACAACAGGATAGAAACTACACAAAGAAAACATCAACCAGTAACATTGAGCTTGAGTACAAAGAAACAAATAAATGTCAAACATCACACAAAAAACAGAAAATGTTACCTTATAATCCTGAAATCTAGGAAAAAGGACAAAAAAACCACACAAAAAAGACAACAACAACAACAAAGAGATAGAAACTACACAAAGAAAACCTTAACCGGTAACATTGAGCTTGACTATAAAGAAACAAAGAAATATCAAATATTATAAAAAATAATTGAGAAAATGTTACCTTATAATCTCGAAATCTGGATAAAAGACAAAAAGACACAAAAAAAGACAAAATAACAACAACAACTACACAAAGAAAACAACAGCTAGGTAAACTGAGCTTGGGTGACTAAAAAACAAACAACAAATAACACAAAGAAAAACACAGAAAACGTTAATAATAACATTGCAAGCTCAATAACTTGATAAAGAGAGAAAAGGTTAAAAACTATATATAAAGTGCTTGAAGAAAATATCAAGATACAATGGCTGAGTAAATGATGGCCCACCCACCACATCCCCACTCACTCAGCCAACAGAGAACCAAACATTTTAACTTTTAACCTCAAAATCTGTGCAAAAAGAAAAAAAAGACACAAAAAGAGACAAAACAACAACAACAACAAATAGAAACTACACAAACAAATGTTAAATATTATAAAAAAACTGAGAAAATGTTACCTTACAATCCCGAAATCTGGGGAAAAAAGACAAAAAGACACAAAAAAGACACAACAACAACAACAGGATAGAAACTACACAAAGAAAACATCAACCAGTAACATTGAGCTTGAGTATAAAGAAACAAATATGAACTATTGCAAAAAAGAACAGAAAATTTTACCTTATAATCCCGAAATCTCGGAAAAAAGACAAAAACACACAAAGAAAGACACAACAACAACAACAACAACAGGATAGAAACTACACAAAGAAAACATCAACCAGTAACATTGAGCTTGAGTATAAAGAAACAAATAAATATCAAACATCACACAAAAAACAGAAAATGTTACCTTATAATCCTGAAATCTAGGAAAAAGGACAAAAAAACACACAAAAAAGACAACAACAACAAGATAGAAACTACACAAAGAAAACATTAGCCAGTAACATTGAGCTTGAGTATGAAGAAACAAACAAATTTGAGTTATTGCAAAAAAGAACAGAAAATTTTACCTTATAATCCCAAAATCTGAAAAAAAAGACAAAAACACAAAAAACAAAACAAAACAACAACAACAACAAGATAGAAACTACACAAAGAAAACATTAGCCAGTAACATTGAGCTTGAGTATAAAGAAACAAATACCAAACATCACACAAAAAACAGAAAATGTTACCTTATAATCCTGAAATCTAGGAAAAAGGACAAAAAAAAAACACACAAAAAGACGACAACAACAACAAGACAGAAACTACACAAAGAAAACATTAGCCAGTAACATTGAGCTTAAGTATGAAGAAACAAACAAATATGAGTTATTGCAAAAAAGAACAGAAAATTTTACCTTATAATCCCAAAATCTGAAAAAAAGACAAAAACACACACAAAAAAGACAAAACAACAACAACAACAACAACAACAGGGTAGAAACTACACAAAGAAAACATCAACCAGTAACATTGAGCTTGAGTACAAAGAAACAAATAAATGTCAAACATCACACAAAAAACAGAAAATGTTACCTTATAATCCTGAAATCTAGGAAAAAGGACAAAAAAAACACACAAAAAAGACAACAACAACAACAACAAAGAGATAGAAACTACACAAAGAAAACCTTAACCGGTAACATTGAGCTTGACTATAAAGAAACAAAGAAATATCAAATATTATAAAAAATAATTGAGAAAATGTTACCTTATAATCTCGAAATCTGGATAAAAGACAAAAAGACACAAAAAAAAAAACAACAACAACTACACAAAGAAAACAACAGCTAGGTAAACTGAGCTTGGGTGACTAAAAAACAAACAACAAATAACACAAAGAAAAACACAGAAAATGTTAATAATAACATTGCAAGCTCAATAACTTGATAAAGAGAGAAAAGGTTAAAAACTATATATAAAGTGCTTGAAGAAAATATCAAGATACAATGGCTGAGTAAATGATGGCCCACCCACCACATCCCCACTCACTCAGCCAACAGAGAACCAAACATTTTAACTTTTAACCTCAAAATCTGTGCAAAAAGAAAAAAAAAGACACAAAAAGAGACAAAACAACAACAACAACAACAAATAGAAACTACACAAACAAATGTTAAATATTATTAAAAAACTGAGAAAATGTTACCTTACAATCCCGAAATCTGGGGAAAAAAGACAAAAAGACACAAAAAAGACACAACAACAACAACAACAGGATAGAAACTACACAAAGAAAACATCAACCAGTAACATTGAGCTTGAGTATAAAGAAACAAATATGAATTATTGCAAAAAAGAACAGAAAATTTTACCTTATAATCCCGAAATCTCGGAAAAAAGACAAAAACACACAAAGAAAGACACAACAACAACAACAACAACAGGATAGAAACTACACAAAGAAAACATCAACCAGTAACATTGAGCTTGAGTATAAAGAAACAAATAAATATCAAACATCACACAAAAAACAGAAAATGTTACCTTATAATCCTGAAATCTAGGAAAAAGGACAAAAAAACACACAAAAAAGACAACAACAACAACAAGACAGAAACTACACAAAGAAAACATTAGCCAGTAACATTGAGCTTGAGTATAAAGAAACAAATACCAAACATCACACAAAAAACAGAAAATGTTACCTTATAATCCTGAAATCTAGGAAAAAGGACAAAAAAACCACACAAAAAAGACAACAACAACAACAAAGAGACAGAAACTACACAAAGAAAACCTTAACCGGTAACATTGAGCTTAAGTATGAAGAAACAAACAAATATGAGTTATTGCAAAAAAGAACAGAAAATTTTACCTTATAATCCCAAAATCTGAAAAAAAGACAAAAACACACACAAAAAAGACAAAACAACAACAACAACAACAACAGGATAGAAACTACACAAAGAAAACATCAACCAGTAACATTGAGCTTGAGTACAAAGAAACAAATAAATGTCAAACATCACACAAAAAACAGAAAATGTTACCTTATAATCCTGAAATCTAGGAAAAAGGACAAAAAAACCACACAAAAAAGACAACAACAACAACAAAGAGATAGAAACTACACAAAGAAAACCTTAACCGGTAACATTGAGCTTGACTATAAAGAAACAAAGAAATATCAAATATTATAAAAAATAATTGAGAAAATGTTACCTTATAATCTCGAAATCTGGATAAATGACAAAAAGACACAAAAAAAAACAACAACTACACAAAGAAAACAACAGCTAGGTAAACTGAGCTTGGGTGACTAAAAAACAAACAACAAATAACACAAAGAAAAACACAGAAAACGTTAATAATAACATTGCAACCTCAATAACTTCATAAAGAGAGAAAAGGTTAAAAACTATATATAAAGTGCTTGAAGAAAATATCAAGATACAATGGCTGAGTAAATGATGGCCCACCCACCGCATCCACACTCACTCAGCCAACACAAATCTAAACATTTTACCTTTTAACCTCAAAATCTGTGCAAAAAACTGAAAAAGAGACAAAAAACAACAACAACAACAACAACAACAACGAGATAGACACTACACAAAGAAAACCTTAACCAGTAACATTGAGCTTGAGTATAAAGAAACAAACAAATGTTAAATATTATAAAAAAACTGAGAAAATGTTACCTTACAATCCCGAAATCTGGGGAAAAAAGACAAAAAGACACAAAAAAGACACAACAACAACAACAACAACAACAAGAAGATAGAAACTACACAAAGAAAACATTAACCAGTAACATTGAGCTTGAGTTTAAAGAAACAAACAAATATCAAACATTAAAAAAGATTTTAAAAAATGTTACCTTATAATCCCGAAATCTGAGAAAAAAGACAAAAACACACACAAAAATGACGCAACAACAACAACAACAACAACAACAACAACAGGATAGAAACTACACAAAGAAAACATCAACCAGTAACATTGAGCTTGAGTATAAATAAACAAACAAATATCAAACATCACACAAAAACAGAAAATGTTACCTCATAATCCTGAAATCTAGGAAAAAGGACAAAAAAAAAAACAAACACACACAAAAATGACAACAACAAGATAGAAACTACACAAAAAAAAACATTAGCCAGTAACATTGAGCTTGAGTATGAAAAAACAAACAAATATGAGTTATTGCAAAAAAGAACAGAAAATTTTACCTTATAATCATGAAATCTGAAAAAAAGACAAAAACACACAAAAAAGACAACAACAACAACAAGACAGAAACTACACAAAGAAAACATTAGCCAGTACCATTGAGCTTGAGTATGAAGAAACAAACAAATATCAAACATCACAAAAAAAAACAGAAAATGTTACCTTATAATCCTGAAATCTAGGAAAAAGGACCAAAAAAAAAAACACACACAAAAACGACAACAACAACAAGACAGAAACTACACAAAGAAAACATTAGCCAGTAACATTGATCTTAAGTATGAAGAAGCAAACAAATATAAGTTATTGCAAAAAAGAACAGAAAATTTTACCTTATAATCCCGAAATCTCGGAAAAAAGACAAAAACACACAAAGAAAGACACAACAACAACAACAACAACGTGATAGAAACTACACAAAGAAAACATCAACCAGTAACATTGAGCTTGAGTATAAAGAAACAAATAAATATCAAACATCACACAAAAAACAGAAAATGTTACCTTATAATCCCGAAATCTAGGAAAAAGGACAAAAAAAAACACACAAAAAAGACAACAACAACAACATAGAAACTACACAAAAAAAACATTAACCAGTAACATTGAGCTTGAGTTTAAAGAAACAAACAAATATCAAACATTAAAAAAGATTTTTAAAAATGTTACCTTATTATCCTGATATCTGGGAAAAAAGACAAAAACACACAAAAAAAGACAACAACAACAACAGGATAGAAACTACACAAAGAAAACATCAACCAGTAACATTGAGCTTGGGTATGAAGAAACAAACAAATATCAAACATCACACAAAAAACAAAAAATGTTACCTTATAATCCTGAAATCTAGGAAAAAGGACAAAAAAAACACACACACAAAAACGACAACAACAACAAGAGAGAAACTACACAAAGAAAACATTAGCCAGTAACATTGAGCTTAAGTATGAAGAAACAAACAAATATAAGTTATTGCAAAAAAAGAACAGAAAATGTTACCTTATAATCCCGAAATCTGAAAAAAAAAACACACACACAAAAAGACAAAACAACAACAACAACAACAACAACAACAACAACAATGTGATAGAAACTACACTAAGAAAACGTCAACCCGTAACATTGAGCTTGAGTATAAAGAAAACAAATAAATATCAAACATCACACAAAAAACAGAAAATGTTACCTTATAATCCCAAAATCTAGGAAAAAGGACAAAAAAACACACACAAAAAAGACAACAACAACAAGATAGAAACTACACAAAGAAAACATTAACCGGTAACATTGAGCTTGACTATAAAGAAACAAAGAAATATCAAATATTATAAAAAATAATTGAGAAAATGTTACCTTATAATCTCGAAATCTGGATAAAAGACAAAAAGACACAAAAAAAGACAAAATAACAACAACAACTACACAAGGAAAACAACAACTAGCTACACTAAGCTTGAGCGACAAGAAACAAACAACAAATAACACAAAGAAAAACACAGAAAATGTAAAAATAAAGAGAGAATAAGTGAAAAACTATATATAAAGTGCTTGAAGAAAATATCAAGATACAATGGCTGAGTAAATGATGGCCCACCCACCGCATCCCCACTCACTCAGCCAACACAGAGCCAAACATTTTACCTTTTAACCTCAAAATCTGTGCAAAAAACTGAAAAAGAGACAAAAAGAGACAAACAACAACAACAACAACAACAACAGGATAGAAACTACACAAAGAAAACATCAACCAGTAACATTGAGCTTGAGTATAAAGAAACAAACAAATATGAGTAATTGCAAAGAAGAACAGAAAATTTTACCTTATAATCCCAATATCTGAAAAAAAAAGACAAAAACACACACACAAAAGACAAAACAACAACAACAACAACAACAACAGGATAGAAACTACACAAAGAAAACATCAACCAGTAACATTGAGCTTGAGTACAAACAAACAAATAAATGTCAAACATCACACAAAAAACAGAAAATGTTACCTTATAATCCTGAAATCTAGGAAAAAGGACAAAAAAAACCACACAAAAAAGACAACAACAACAACAACAAAGAGATAGAAACTACACAAAGAAAACCTTAACCGGTAACATTGAGCTTGACTATAAAGAAACAAAGAAATATCAAATATTATAAAAAATAATTGAGAAAATGTTACCTTATAATCTCGAAATCTGGATAAAAGACAAAAAGACACAAAAAAAAAACAACAACAACTACACAAAGAAAACAACAGCTAGGTAAACTGAGCTTGGGTGACAAAAAAACAAACAACAAATAACACAAAGAAAAACACAGAAAACGTTAATAATAACATTGCAAGCTCAATAACTTGATAAAGAGAGAAAAGGTTAAAAACTATATATAAAGTGCTTGAAGAAAATATCAAGATACAATGGCTGAGTAAATGAAGGCCCACCCACCACATCCCCACTCACTCAGCCAACAGAGAACCAAACATTTTACCTTTTAACCTCAAAATCTGTGCAAAAAGAAAAAAAAGACACAAAAAGAGACAAAACAACAACAACAACAAATAGAAACTACACAAACAAATGTTAAATATTATAAAAAAAACTGAGAAAATGTTACCTTACAATCCCGAAATCTGGGGAAAAAAGACAAAAAGACACAAAAAGACAAAAACACACAAAGAAAGACAAACAACAACAACAACAACAGGATAGAAACTACACAAAGAAAACATCAACCAGTAACATTGAGCTTGAGTATAAAGAAACAAATAAATATCAAACATCACACAAAAAACAGAAAATGTTACCTTATAATCCTGAAATCTAGGAAAAAGGACAAAAAAACACACAAAAAAGACAACAACAACAAGATAGAAACTACACAAAAGAAAACATTAGCCAGTAACATTGAGCTTGAGTATGAAGAAACAAACAAATTTGAGTTATTGCAAAAAAGAACAGAAAATTTTACCTTATAATCCTGAAATCTGAAAAAAAAGACAAAAACACAAAAAACAAAACAAAACAACAACAACAACAAGATAGAAACTACACAAAGAAAACATTAGCCAGTAACATTGAGCTTGAGTATAAAGAAACAAATACCAAACATCACACAAAAAACAGAAAATGTTACCTTATAATCCTGAAATCTAGGAAAAAGGACAAAAAAAAACACACAAAAAAGACGACAACAACAACAAGACAGAAACTACACAAAGAAAACATTAGCCAGTAACATTGAGCTTAAGTATGAAGAAACAAACAAATATGAGTTATTGCAAAAAAGAACAGAAAATTTTACCTTATAATCCCAAAATCTGAAAAAAAGACAAAAACACACACAAAAAAGACAAAACAACAACAACAACAACAACAACAGGATAGAAACTACACAAAGAAAACATCAACCAGTAACATTGAGCTTGAGTACAAAGAAACAAATAAATGTCAAACATCACACAAAAAACAGAAAATGTTACCTTATAATCCTGAAATCTAGGAAAAAGGACAAAAAAACCACACAAAAAAGACAACAACAACAACAAAGAGATAGAAACTACACAAAGAAAACCTTAACCGGTAACATTGAGCTTGACTATAAAGAAACAAAGAAATATCAAATATTATAAAAAATAATTGAGAAAATGTTACCTTATAATCTCGAAATCTGGATAAAAGACAAAAAGACACAAAAAAAAAACAACAACAACTACACAAAGAAAACAACAGCTAGGTAAACTGAGCTTGGGTGACTAAAAAACAAACAACAAATAACACAAAGAAAAACACAGAAAACGTTAATAATAACATTGCAAGCTCAATAACTTGATAAAGAGAGAAAAGGTTAAAAACTATATATAAAGTGCTTGAAGAAAATATCAAGATACAATGGCTGAGTAAATGATGGCCCACCCACCACATCCCCACTCACTCAGCCAACAGAGAACCAAACATTTTAACTTTTAACCTCAAAATCTGTGCAAAAAGAAAAAAAAGACACAAAAAGAGACAAAACAACAACAACAACAAATAGAAACTACACAAACAAATGTTAAATATTATAAAAAAACTGAGAAAATGTTACCTTACAATCCCGAAATCTGGGGAAAAAAGACAAAAAGACACAAAAAAGACACAACAACAACAACAGGATAGAAACTACACAAAGAAAACATCAACCAGTAACATTGAGCTTGAGTATAAAGAAACAAATATGAATTATTGCAAAAAAGAACAGAAAATTTTACCTTATAATCCCGAAATCTCGGAAAAAAGACAAAAACACACAAAGAAAGACACAACAACAACAACAACAACAGGATAGAAACTACACAAAGAAAACATCAACCAGTAACATTGAGCTTGAGTATAAAGAAACAAATAAATATCAAAAATCACACAAAAAACAGAAAATGTTACCTTATAATCCTGAAATCTAGGAAAAAGGACAAAAAAACACACAAAAAAGACAACAACAACAAGATAGAAACTACACAAAGAAAACATTAGCCAGTAACATTGAGCTTGAGTATGAAGAAACAAACAAATTTGAGTTATTGCAAAAAAGAACAGAAAATTTTACCTTATAATCCTGAAATCTGAAAAAAAAGACAAAAACACAAAAAACAAAACAAAACAACAACAACAACAAGATAGAAACTACACAAAGAAAACATTAGCCAGTAACATTGAGCTTGAGTATAAAGAAACAAATACCAAACATCACACAAAAAACAGAAAATGTTACCTTATAATCCTGAAATCTAGGAAAAAGGACAAAAAAAAAACACACAAAAAAGACGACAACAACAACAAGACAGAAACTACACAAAGAAAACATTAGCCAGTAACATTGAGCTTAAGTATGAAGAAACAAACAAATATGAGTTATTGCAAAAAAGAACAGAAAATTTTACCTTATAATCCCAAAATCTGAAAAAAAGACAAAAACACACACAAAAAAGACAAAACAACAACAACAACAACAACAGGATAGAAACTACACAAAGAAAACATCAACCAGTAACATTGAGCTTGAGTACAAAGAAACAAATAAATGTCAAACATCACACAAAAAACAGAAAATGTTACCTTATAATCCTGAAATCTAGGAAAAAGGACAAAAAAACACACAAAAAAGACAACAACAACAACAAAGAGATAGAAACTACACAAAGAAAACCTTAACCGGTAACATTGAGCTTGACTATAAAGAAACAAAGAAATATCAAATATTATAAAAAATAATTGAGAAAATGTTACCTTATAATCTCGAAATCTGGATAAATGACAAAAAGACACAAAAAAAAACAACAACTACACAAAGAAAACAACAGCTAGGTAAACTGAGCTTGGGTGACTAAAAAACAAACAACAAATAACACAAAGAAAAAAACAGAAAACGTTAATAATAACATTGCAACCTCAATAACTTCATAAAGAGAGAAAAGGTTAAAAACTATATATAAAGTGCTTGAAGAAAATATCAAGATACAATGGCTGAGTAAATGATGGCCCACCCACCACATCCCCACTAACTCAGCCAACACAGAGCCAAACATTTTACCTTTTAACCTCAAAATCTGTGCAAAAAGAAAAAAAAAAAGACACAAAAAGAGACAAAACAACAACAACAACAAATAGAAACTACACAAAGAAAACATTAAATAGTAACATTAAGCTTGAGTATAAAGAAACAAACAAACATCAACTATGGCAAAAAAAAAAAATAAAAGAAACAAACAAAATGTTACCTTATAATCCCGAAATCCCGGATAAAATGTTACCTTATAATCCCGAAATCTGGGAAAAAAAAGATAAAACGGCACAAAAAGACACAAAACAACCTACAAACTATATATAACATTGTTTTCTATCATATTTTGTATAGTGAGAGTCAAACAAATAACATTTTATGTAATTAAATATGATTCAAATTAAAAATATTATTATAATAATGTATTCTTATAATAATATCACATAATAAAATATTAATTATATTAAAATAAAAATATTAAAATTATTATAACTGCACAAATGTGTCCACCACCCCATATATATATATATTGTAAATTAATTTTAAGAAAACAAATCATTTAAAAATTAGAGATTGCATTAAGATAAAACATAGAAAATACGTTTTATGTGACCAAAAAAAGCTTCTAAATAAAAAAAATGAAATAAAAGTAAAAAGGGTGCATTTTAGTACTGCTGGGACCCAAAATGTCCCAAAACAGCATTAGAATGTGCTGGTTCTCTCAAGTTTTTTTTTTTCTTCACTCCCATCAGGTGAAGTTTTTTTTCCCTCTCCGCTGTGGCCACTGCCTCGCATGGTTCAGGATTGGTAGAGATACGCATCGATGAATTTGCTCTTCAGTGTTTGAACTCTCAGTAATGATTAAATCACACTGAACTGAGCTAAACTGAACTAAACTGAACTTAAAACACTAAAACCTGAACCACACTGTTCCAGTTACTATGACCATTTATGTGAAGCTGCTTTGACACAATCTACATTGTAAAAGCGCTGTACAAATAAAGCTGAATTGAATTGAAAACATTTCTGTGAGATTATGTTTTGTTGTTTTGTAGGGAAAATAACATTCATAATTAATCACATAATTACATTGAGTTGCATTGATTCATTTTGCAGCTCTAGTGGATTCTAGTTTACTTTATATCGACTGAACTGTAAATTAAAATTAAAGTAGAAAGGGTGCATTTTAGGACTTTTTAAAATATTTTTTAAGCCCCATGGCTGGATTTGCTTAAGACGCTCAAATCACTAAATCCGCCCCTGTACATCTCACAACAATTATGAACAAATAAAACAAAATAACAATACGAAAGTAATTTAGCTACAATCAAAGTAAAAACAGATAGATGCCAGGGGTAAAATAGATAAAAAGGTAAGATAATAATAAACATTCAAATCAAATGATATCTACAAAATGCTTACATAATGTTATTAACTTTTCTGTTTCTAACGTTAATGTTACGCAGTGTAGTATAATTTTGTTTAATCTCCTTTATGAAATGTTCACAATTTGGCTTATGAATATTCAAAATAGCTCGATAGACAATATAGGGACCATGTCACAAGTGCGAATATAAAGCCATCCTTACCTCAATGATAGGTACAGTATAGCTAACCTGTAACACGGTTATAAGGAAAAGGAGTGTGGAAAATAAAGATACATTATTAAGTCAAATACTAATGTCGCCTTACCGAATGTTACCATATAAGCAACAACAAAAGACCAAAAACCAACTAAACGCGGGAAGATAACGTCTATCTGAAACATTCAGCGTGGGTGAAAGCTTAGAAAACACATAAAATGCTAAACTAAAACAGAAATTAAGTGGAAATAAGCAAAACATACCTTCTCAACTTCTGAGGAAAGACGAGGATTGACTGAATTTGTCAAAGAAATGTCTGACTTTCTCCAACCGTTCCACTGTTGTCATGGCTCCGCATTCTAGATCAGTGATTCAATTCGTTCAACATTCCCGCGTGAAGCATTTAAATAATGCTGCGAGTGTTTTCATTCGGTTTATAAACAAGCAGTCATTTTTAAGTGACTAAACGTGTAACGTACATAAACATGCTTAATATATTAATTAAACACTAAAAGACACGTACACAGACACGTGCACAGTGCTCAGCATTTGAAGTGGACAGAAACAGCTGTTTAAAATTGTCATAGGACTTAGGGTGTTGCTAAATAGTTTTAGGACAACTTTGATAAAACGTTTATATCCAGTATAAATGTTGACTACATTATGTATATCATTTTTATAAATAAAAAAATACACAACATAGAAAACAAGTATATGAATATGAAATAAATGAAAAAAGAACACATTGGCCCTTTTCGCTCCACGTTTGACAACTTCTTTTCAATTAAAAAATATTTAATTAAATATAATAATAAATATAATATATAAGTATAAATATAAGTAAATAAGTATGTACGCATATAATGCTCAGGTTTTCCCAAAGACGTGGTAGGTGAATTGGGTAAGGCAAATTGTTCATGGTGTGTGTGTGAATGAGTATGGATGTTTTCCAGTGATGGGTTGCAGCTGGAAGGACATCTGCTGGTAAAAAAATATGCTTGATAAGTTGGTGGTTCATTCGGCTGTGGCGACCCCAGATTAATAAAGGGAATAAGCCGGAAAGAAAATGAATGAATGAGTATACCGTATAGAGTATTTAAATATAAGTATACAAGTTTAAGTTCATATGTCAGTACGAGATCTGTTAATTTAGTTCTTTATATTAAATTTTGTCATTTAATGGTTAACTGTTATATATCCCTAAATGTATTCATGTATTTTACTTTTAAAGATGCTGATGTTATGATTTTCACATTTAAAGATTTTATTTTTGTATAAGGACATAGGGCTGCATTTTAATGAAATGTAAATGCTTCTTTGTAATATATACAGTATGTTATATCAACCAGTTAGAGTGGAATGCATAAATAATCTGTAAAGTGTCAAAACTGCCATCATCAATAGGGGGCAACAGAGGACGCTTAATTTTAACATGTATCTAGGATTAAAGTAATCTGTTTAACTGCATCAGAACAGTTCAAACAAAATAAACGTGAAAATTCAATTAGTAACATTTATACATGCCTCATGTTGTTAAAAACTTGTGTAAGTTTTTGAAAGTTTTTTTTCAGTGGTCTCAAACTCAATTCCTGGAGGGCTGCAGATCTGCATGGTTTAGCTCTAACCAACTCCAACTCGCACTTGCTTAATAGTCTCTATTAAGCTGCGGTCACAGTAGAGTTTGAGCATGCAAAATACTGGCACTGCGAAAGGGGGCAGGATTAAACAAGATGATTAGACATTTAAAAAAGCGAGCGATTGCTCCATATTTTAAATTCCTCTACAGAGAGGTCATGTTTTGATCTTCGATTGGTCTCACGCAGTCAAGTGATGAGCTTGTGTTTCTGGTCTGATGCATTCTCGTGCGTATGCATGGAAGTCAATGTGGAGAAAAGTGCAGTGTGACTGCAGCTTCAGTCTTGAACACCTTGATTAGTTGGATCAGCTGTGTTTGATTAGGGTTGGAAAAAAATGTGCAGAGCTGTGGCCCTCCAGAAATTGAGTTTAAGACTCATGGTTTTGTTAAAAACAATATATTCTGAACAATTGTGTGTTTGGTGTTACATTCAACCAAAAAAAAAGTTGAATAATAATTTTTTGACCTGTATTTTACTAATAAACATTATAAACAGTTTTTATCTAGTTTGAGGACATCAGGAGCTGGCCAGTGGCACTTAAAATGTAGAAATGAGCTATAGGACATTGACAAAACAAAGAGAAGTACAACACTTGGTGTTCTATAAGTAATGGAGAAGTTCACACCGGCAGCAGCTATTTTTATTCAACCAGCTAGTGGAAAATGTCAGTTTTAAATATATTGAAACAACCAGTGTGCTTTTAACAATTATCTAATTTAATATGTCTCTCATAACAGTTTATGAGGGAAATGGATTTTGTAGAAGATTGTAATGCAAGAGTGTGTCCGGTCAAAAAGCCATGCAAAGACTAAAGCATATAAAGTGAAAAGTGTTTGTAGATTAGACATCTAGTAGTTCCAATAACATGATCAAAACCCTCTTAGAATAAAGAAGAATATTAATTGTTTCATGATCATATTTTTTTCATCACAGACATAAAAAGGTGGGTAAGACTCTTTTACCCTTCATTATTTCTAACTGTGTTGTATTTGTCTTATTTATTTAGATAGGACATGTTCATATCTCAGGTACACCGGGTAATATTCTATGTACAACAGGTAAACAGTAAAAAAATAAACAAGATTCTGCATTAGTACAACATACAGTGCACATCATTTAAAATTTTCAGAAATATACAGAAGAGGTTAACACATCATATACAAGAAAAGATCTCACTGATATCATCTGTAAATAGTTCATGCGATCTTCACTTTTCCTTGTTGGTCCGTTACTCGTGTGTTTCCTTCAAATTCATGCCTCCAATAAAAGAAGCCATCATTTACTTACTTTCATACTCATTCATTCATTTTCCTTCGGCTTAGTCCCTGATTTACTAGGGGTCTCCACATGAACCACCAAATGTTCTGGCATGTTTTACGCAGAGGATTCCTTTCCAGCCACAACCCAGTACTGGGGAATAACTCTCATATTATTTCAATCAAAACATTTTACCTCATACGAATGTGACGCAACATGAAGGTGAGTAAATGATGACTGAGCCGATGTTATTCAGTCACTTAATAGTCATCCAATCACATGGTAAACGAGTTACACTGAGCTTGGGCGACAAGAAACAAACAACAAATAACACAAAGAAAAACACAGAAAATGTTCATAATAACATTGTAAACTTAATAACTTGATAAAGAGGCAAAAAGTGAAAAACTATATATAAAGTGCTTGAAGAAAATATCAAGATACAATGGCTGAGTAAATGATGGCCCACCCACCACATCCCCACTCACTCAGCCAACAGAGGACCAAACATTTTACCTCATAATCCCGAAATCTGGGTAAAAAGACAAAAATACACAAAAAGAGACAAAACAACAACAACATATAAACCACGCAAAGAAAAAATTAACCAGTAACATTGAGCTTGAATGTAAAGAAACAAACAAATATCAAATATTATAAAACAGAACAGAGAAAATGTTACCTTAAAATCCCGAAATCTGGATTAAAAGACACAAAAAAAGACAAAACAACAACAACAACATATATAAACTACACATAGAAAACAACAACTAGTTACACTAAGCTTGGGCGACAAGCAGGGCTCTGAACCGGTTCAAGAAAAAGGACACGAAAAACGGAAACAAATGACAATTTACAGAAACAAAGACAAAAAAATGAAAAAACTAACTTTAATCGTTCTGAACAGAAACGTTTACAGTTAAATGGTTAACAGCGTTATTTTATCATTCTCTTTATTATGTGAATTTGGGAGACAAAAAGCATTAATTTAAATCATGTGTACAAATGGGACAGAGACTCATACATGGTGAAACGGCCGCGAAGGAGACGTCATAAGCCAGAGTCGTTTCCGATGCGACGAGTTTGTCTTAAAGGTTACAGAGAACCTGCTCTTTCATGTACAAAGGTATGTTTCAGTTTAAGTTAGTGTTACAGAAACTTGTATTTATACTAAATAAATTATTGATTGTCGATTGTTTTTGATTGGTCTCCATGAATAAAATCCTTTTGTTAATATTTCTACTATGACAAATCATCTGATGTTGGAATGACATTTACAGTATCATCAAAGCATTTTAGATATGTATAAAGTATGTAATATATTAACGTTATTAAATTACTAAAATGTACAGCAAATAAGAAATAAAGAACAAAAAATGAATAAAAAAAGACATTATTGATAAAATTATAATAATTACTAGAATAAAAATTGTAGAATATTTAAATAAAGCAAATTAGTTGATTAGCCATTTCTAATGGTGTACTAATATTTTGCAGCCATTATAGATGTAATATTGTTCCCTCAGAGTATAAAGTTTATCTGTGTCATTTATTAAACAATTAATAATTTAATGTTTTTCTCACGGCTGTAAGTGCACAGTCAGCTGCAAAATGGTAATGCAAAAACGCATACAAATAACGGCAACTTTAGAAAGCAAAAACCTAAATCGTGAATATTTTAGAAGATTCAGAAACTACAGTCGGATGCATTTTGGCAGAAAAGGCGTGTCTCTGTGGGTCTACAGAGCATGTGAGAGTTCCTGTGTGAGTGACAGATAACGCACACACAGAATCAACAGTAGGAAACGTGCAGAGTGGAAGATTTTCCACTGGTTAATCAATCGCAAATGTTTATTTTTCTTAGACGTATACAAAAAAAGTGTAAAAGGATGATAATATTAGTATTATTCATGTGTCATCACCACCAAATATACCCGGGCGACCCACCCACGTAAAGTCTATGTGTGGGAAGCACTGGTATGGTAGGACAGGGTTATGGATGAGGTCTTTCTCTCCAAGATGGCTGTCAAACTGATGCTGATTCAGGCTTTTGGATCGGATAAAATTAACAGTTTGCTATTGCGCCATCCAGTGGGCACAATTTGAACAGCAGTATATTTTATTGAAAAGTTGCAGCTTACAAAATCATCTTGCGTTTGTTTGCGGGCCTAATCCGGCCCGCGGGCCGTACGTTTGACACACCGGCTCTAGACTAACTTTTTGCCTAGGTGTACCTTTTTTTCTTAGGTGCACTATGCATTGCATAGTATACAATTTTATTAATTCATTCATTTTCTTTTTCGGCTTAGTCCCTTAATAAATCTGGGGTTGTCACAGCAGAATCAACCGCCAACTTATCCAGCATGTTTTTATGCAACGGATGCCCTTCCAGCCGCAATCCATCTCTGGGAAACAACCACACACACTCATTCCCACTCATATACTACGAACAATTAAGCCAATTCACCTGCCCCGCATGTCTTTGGACTGTGGGGAAAACCAGAGCACCCTGAGGAAACCCACACAAATGCAGGGAGAACATGCAAACTTCACACAGAAAAGCCAACTGACCCAGCCGAGGCTGGAACCAACGAACCAGCGACCTTCTTGCTGTGAGGTGACAGCACTACCTACTGCACCACTGCGTCGCCATTTACAATTTTATATTTATATTAAAGATAAATAAAGTTTACACCTACAAAAATATATTGTGGTATGCACTTGTTTAATAAAAATATTTGTATTTTTAACATTCGACATGCAATACAGTGCCATCAAAAAAAAAAACTAAACCGCATAATCTTACTCTTAAGTAAAATTATGTTTTATACTTGGCCTATGCCTAAATCCAAAAATGACTAAATAATTTATATATTTTTAAATTACACTAATTAGACTAAATAACTATATATTATGCTAAATAACTAAAATAGGCTATATAATCTTATTCTCCGATTAAAACAAAAGTGATTAAGCAATGCCGCACCACTGACAAGCCATAGGCAGAGAAACAAAGCACAGAAACCGCAGTGAGCACTATTTCCGAAGTTATGCCTTTCTTTTTTTAAATTAATTTGCTATGCATTAAATGTTAAATAAATGAAAAGGTATATAAGTGTATCTTGTGTGTATGTGTGTGTGACCGTGCGTGTGTGCGTGCATGTGTGTTTCCGCCAACTGTGTCTTTCATTACTGAAGCAGCTCTTTCAAAATCGAAAGTTACTTTATCTGACTGGCAATATTTTGGCTTTCAATCGAATGAAAAACCAATTTAGATGAGCCTATTGGCAAAATTTGCAGAAACTGTGTAAAGAAACGCTCTGCTTACTAATGTAACCCGAAAATGCTATTAGTGGATTGTATGGGGATTTCGTTTAGAAAGCCAATCGTCTGAAATGCGTGAAAAAAAGCTTAGCGCAAGCGCACCTGCATCATAGAGAGGCGCGGTCTTCCAACGTGATCCCTGGCCCTTACTTTTCCCACTTCAAAGAAGATTTACAGACTTAGATATATTTTTCGGGAGCCGCAAACGTCTAGATAATTTCTAGGAATTTAAATATGACAGTACGTTGGGAAAGCATGCAGTACCGAAGAGGAAGACACTGCAGAGGCCACCCGCTACCCAAATGGGGAGATATGATGGCGGAATATATAGACTAGCCCTAAGAAGGAGGAGTACGCATACAATAAGATGGTTAGTGGAGAGGGAAGACACGGGTCCGCCTGTGAGGGGGGACTGCACCGTGGCTGAATAAGTGTAGTCGGGATCACACATAGCGGGCACCTATACCCAAAACGCGGGCAGACCTACAACGTAATGGGCCAGCTAGTGACTCCTCCACTGAGTCAGTGCTGGGGGCCCAGAAGGAAACTGCATGGCTCACCTTAGCGGGGTACTTTACTGACAGAGTGAAAAAGCGCACATATGTTATGGAGAATGGTGCAGCAAGCATTTCAATACCTTAATTGAGTTGTTTCTTCAATCACCAAGGGTTACCTAATACTCTTGAGGAAAACGGCTCCACTTGCAGATTGTAAAACCGAGGCGCTGCGTGCATGCGCCCAAGAAGATGCGAAGCTCCGAGTGGAGTGCGCACGCACTCCTGGGGGTCACGGATGCCCTGACTCTGGAAAGCGAGGGAGATGGCATCTACCATCCAGTGGGCCAATAACTGTTTCGATACGGCACTTCCCTGCTGCCGACCACCATAACAGACGAAGAGATGCTCAGATGATCTAAAGCTCTGAGTGCGGTCCAGATAAATCCGCAAAGCGCGAACTGGACAAAGTAATGAAAGGGCTAGATCTGCCTCCTCCGTGGGCAGCAAATGCCTCCAGGTCCCTGACCCTCTTAATTGATGTCAACGCGACCAGCAGAGCTGTCTTCAGGGAGAAAAATCTTAAATATACTGAGTCGAGGTTCGAAGGGATCTGACGCAGGCTTGTGAGAACGAGGGCGAGATCCCAAGAGGGCATGACAGGAGGGCGGGATGGATTAATTCGCATAGCGCCTCTTAGGAACCGAATGATGAGGTTATGACTTCCCACGGTGCTGCCAGCCACCGCGTCATGATGAGCGGAGATGGCAGCCATGCAACCTTGAGTGTGGAGGGCAACCGCCTGCTCTTCAGCTTCTCTTGGAGTAAAGCACAACGCTGATCTGGCAATTTTGGGGGTCTTCTCTGCGAGAGACGCACCATTCAGTGAATAGACTCCACTTCAGGGCGTAGGCGCAATCGAGGAGGAGGCTCTCTAACCACCGCAGTCGGTAGGTTACCCAAGTCTTCCTCGCATCTAAGGACCAAACGTGTAAGTTCAAAAGATTGGGGCGAGGGTGCTAGATGGTGCCCTGTCCCTAAGAGAGTAGGTCCTCTCTCAAAGGGATCTGCCAGGGGAGGGCCGCAACTAGCAAGACCTGCTCCTTGTCCTCCCTGACCTTGCACAGTAACTGCATGAGCAGGCTCACTGGGGATATTGCATAATTGCGCATGCCCCAAAGCCAGCTGTGGGCTAGTGCATCTGTGCCGAGAGAGCCCTCGGTCAGAGAAAAAAACAACTAGCAATGAGCATTCTCGGGGGAACCTGTCCGTCCTGACCAGCATGTGCTGCTGCTCCAGCACTGAAAAAAAACGGTGGAGAGTGAGGAACACTGACAACAACTCTAGACGATTGATATGCCAATGCAACTGGGTTCCTTTCCAAAGGCCCGCAGCTGCATGCCTGCAACACACAGCCACCCAGCCCGTGCTGGAAGCATCTGCTGATACTACAACATGACTGGACGCCTGTCCTAGAGGTACTCCGGCCTGTAGAATTGAGGGGTCGTTCCAAGGGCTGAGGCTGCAGCGACATAGCACAGTAACAGACACTCGGTGTGTCCGCGTACCATGCGCGTCTGGGGACTCGATCGTTAAGCCAGTGCTGAAGTGGTCTCATATAAAGTAATGTGAGCGGCGTGACAGTGGCTGCGGATACCATATGCCCCAGGAGCCTCTAAAATAATTTCAGTGGGACCACTATTTTGCTGTTGAACTCTCTCAGACAGTTCAGCATTAGCTGAGCGCGCTCTCCGGAGAGGCGCGCTGTTGGGGTGACCGAGTCAAGAAAAGAAAATGTTACCTTAAAATCCCGAAATCTGGGTGTAGAGTGCTGGAAGAAAATATCAAGATACAGTGGCTGAGTAAATGATGGACCACCCACCACATCCCCACTCACTCAGCCAACAGAGAACCAAACATTTTACCTTTTAACCTCAAAATCTGTGCAAAAAGAAAAAAAAGACACAAAAAGAGACAAAACAACAACAACAACAAATAGAAACTACACAAACAAATGTTAAATATTATAAAAAAAACTGAGAAAATGTTACCTTACAATCCCGAAATCTGGGGAAAAAAGACAAAAAGACACAAAAAGACAAAAACACACAAAGAAAGACAAACAACAACAACAACAACAGGATAGAAACTACACAAAGAAAACATCAACCAGTAACATTGAGCTTGAGTATAAAGAAACAAATAAATATCAAACATCACACAAAAAACAGAAAATGTTACCTTATAATCCTGAAATCTAGGAAAAAGGACAAAAAAACACACAAAAAAGACAACAACAACAAGATAGAAACTACACAAAAGAAAACATTAGCCAGTAACATTGAGCTTGAGTATGAAGAAACAAACAAATTTGAGTTATTGCAAAAAAGAACAGAAAATTTTACCTTATAATCCTGAAATCTGAAAAAAAAGACAAAAACACAAAAAACAAAACAAAACAACAACAACAACAAGATAGAAACTACACAAAGAAAACATTAGCCAGTAACATTGAGCTTGAGTATAAAGAAACAAATACCAAACATCACACAAAAAACAGAAAATGTTACCTTATAATCCTGAAATCTAGGAAAAAGGACAAAAAAAAACACACAAAAAAGACGACAACAACAACAAGACAGAAACTACACAAAGAAAACATTAGCCAGTAACATTGAGCTTAAGTATGAAGAAACAAACAAATATGAGTTATTGCAAAAAAGAACAGAAAATTTTACCTTATAATCCCAAAATCTGAAAAAAAGACAAAAACACACACAAAAAAGACAAAACAACAACAACAACAACAACAACAGGATAGAAACTACACAAAGAAAACATCAACCAGTAACATTGAGCTTGAGTACAAAGAAACAAATAAATGTCAAACATCACACAAAAAACAGAAAATGTTACCTTATAATCCTGAAATCTAGGAAAAAGGACAAAAAAACCACACAAAAAAGACAACAACAACAACAAAGAGATAGAAACTACACAAAGAAAACCTTAACCGGTAACATTGAGCTTGACTATAAAGAAACAAAGAAATATCAAATATTATAAAAAATAATTGAGAAAATGTTACCTTATAATCTCGAAATCTGGATAAAAGACAAAAAGACACAAAAAAAAAACAACAACAACTACACAAAGAAAACAACAGCTAGGTAAACTGAGCTTGGGTGACTAAAAAACAAACAACAAATAACACAAAGAAAAACACAGAAAACGTTAATAATAACATTGCAAGCTCAATAACTTGATAAAGAGAGAAAAGGTTAAAAACTATATATAAAGTGCTTGAAGAAAATATCAAGATACAATGGCTGAGTAAATGATGGCCCACCCACCACATCCCCACTCACTCAGCCAACAGAGAACCAAACATTTTAACTTTTAACCTCAAAATCTGTGCAAAAAGAAAAAAAAGACACAAAAAGAGACAAAACAACAACAACAACAAATAGAAACTACACAAACAAATGTTAAATATTATAAAAAAACTGAGAAAATGTTACCTTACAATCCCGAAATCTGGGGAAAAAAGACAAAAAGACACAAAAAAGACACAACAACAACAACAGGATAGAAACTACACAAAGAAAACATCAACCAGTAACATTGAGCTTGAGTATAAAGAAACAAATATGAATTATTGCAAAAAAGAACAGAAAATTTTACCTTATAATCCCGAAATCTCGGAAAAAAGACAAAAACACACAAAGAAAGACACAACAACAACAACAACAACAGGATAGAAACTACACAAAGAAAACATCAACCAGTAACATTGAGCTTGAGTATAAAGAAACAAATAAATATCAAAAATCACACAAAAAACAGAAAATGTTACCTTATAATCCTGAAATCTAGGAAAAAGGACAAAAAAACACACAAAAAAGACAACAACAACAAGATAGAAACTACACAAAGAAAACATTAGCCAGTAACATTGAGCTTGAGTATGAAGAAACAAACAAATTTGAGTTATTGCAAAAAAGAACAGAAAATTTTACCTTATAATCCTGAAATCTGAAAAAAAAGACAAAAACACAAAAAACAAAACAAAACAACAACAACAACAAGATAGAAACTACACAAAGAAAACATTAGCCAGTAACATTGAGCTTGAGTATAAAGAAACAAATACCAAACATCACACAAAAAACAGAAAATGTTACCTTATAATCCTGAAATCTAGGAAAAAGGACAAAAAAAAAACACACAAAAAAGACGACAACAACAACAAGACAGAAACTACACAAAGAAAACATTAGCCAGTAACATTGAGCTTAAGTATGAAGAAACAAACAAATATGAGTTATTGCAAAAAAGAACAGAAAATTTTACCTTATAATCCCAAAATCTGAAAAAAAGACAAAAACACACACAAAAAAGACAAAACAACAACAACAACAACAACAGGATAGAAACTACACAAAGAAAACATCAACCAGTAACATTGAGCTTGAGTACAAAGAAACAAATAAATGTCAAACATCACACAAAAAACAGAAAATGTTACCTTATAATCCTGAAATCTAGGAAAAAGGACAAAAAAACACACAAAAAAGACAACAACAACAACAAAGAGATAGAAACTACACAAAGAAAACCTTAACCGGTAACATTGAGCTTGACTATAAAGAAACAAAGAAATATCAAATATTATAAAAAATAATTGAGAAAATGTTACCTTATAATCTCGAAATCTGGATAAATGACAAAAAGACACAAAAAAAAACAACAACTACACAAAGAAAACAACAGCTAGGTAAACTGAGCTTGGGTGACTAAAAAACAAACAACAAATAACACAAAGAAAAAAACAGAAAACGTTAATAATAACATTGCAACCTCAATAACTTCATAAAGAGAGAAAAGGTTAAAAACTATATATAAAGTGCTTGAAGAAAATATCAAGATACAATGGCTGAGTAAATGATGGCCCACCCACCACATCCCCACTAACTCAGCCAACACAGAGCCAAACATTTTACCTTTTAACCTCAAAATCTGTGCAAAAAGAAAAAAAAAAAGACACAAAAAGAGACAAAACAACAACAACAACAAATAGAAACTACACAAAGAAAACATTAAATAGTAACATTAAGCTTGAGTATAAAGAAACAAACAAACATCAACTATGGCAAAAAAAAAAAATAAAAGAAACAAACAAAATGTTACCTTATAATCCCGAAATCCCGGATAAAATGTTACCTTATAATCCCGAAATCTGGGAAAAAAAAGATAAAACGGCACAAAAAGACACAAAACAACCTACAAACTATATATAACATTGTTTTCTATCATATTTTGTATAGTGAGAGTCAAACAAATAACATTTTATGTAATTAAATATGATTCAAATTAAAAATATTATTATAATAATGTATTCTTATAATAATATCACATAATAAAATATTAATTATATTAAAATAAAAATATTAAAATTATTATAACTGCACAAATGTGTCCACCACCCCATATATATATATATTGTAAATTAATTTTAAGAAAACAAATCATTTAAAAATTAGAGATTGCATTAAGATAAAACATAGAAAATACGTTTTATGTGACCAAAAAAAGCTTCTAAATAAAAAAAATGAAATAAAAGTAAAAAGGGTGCATTTTAGTACTGCTGGGACCCAAAATGTCCCAAAACAGCATTAGAATGTGCTGGTTCTCTCAAGTTTTTTTTTTTCTTCACTCCCATCAGGTGAAGTTTTTTTTCCCTCTCCGCTGTGGCCACTGCCTCGCATGGTTCAGGATTGGTAGAGATACGCATCGATGAATTTGCTCTTCAGTGTTTGAACTCTCAGTAATGATTAAATCACACTGAACTGAGCTAAACTGAACTAAACTGAACTTAAAACACTAAAACCTGAACCACACTGTTCCAGTTACTATGACCATTTATGTGAAGCTGCTTTGACACAATCTACATTGTAAAAGCGCTGTACAAATAAAGCTGAATTGAATTGAAAACATTTCTGTGAGATTATGTTTTGTTGTTTTGTAGGGAAAATAACATTCATAATTAATCACATAATTACATTGAGTTGCATTGATTCATTTTGCAGCTCTAGTGGATTCTAGTTTACTTTATATCGACTGAACTGTAAATTAAAATTAAAGTAGAAAGGGTGCATTTTAGGACTTTTTAAAATATTTTTTAAGCCCCATGGCTGGATTTGCTTAAGACGCTCAAATCACTAAATCCGCCCCTGTACATCTCACAACAATTATGAACAAATAAAACAAAATAACAATACGAAAGTAATTTAGCTACAATCAAAGTAAAAACAGATAGATGCCAGGGGTAAAATAGATAAAAAGGTAAGATAATAATAAACATTCAAATCAAATGATATCTACAAAATGCTTACATAATGTTATTAACTTTTCTGTTTCTAACGTTAATGTTACGCAGTGTAGTATAATTTTGTTTAATCTCCTTTATGAAATGTTCACAATTTGGCTTATGAATATTCAAAATAGCTCGATAGACAATATAGGGACCATGTCACAAGTGCGAATATAAAGCCATCCTTACCTCAATGATAGGTACAGTATAGCTAACCTGTAACACGGTTATAAGGAAAAGGAGTGTGGAAAATAAAGATACATTATTAAGTCAAATACTAATGTCGCCTTACCGAATGTTACCATATAAGCAACAACAAAAGACCAAAAACCAACTAAACGCGGGAAGATAACGTCTATCTGAAACATTCAGCGTGGGTGAAAGCTTAGAAAACACATAAAATGCTAAACTAAAACAGAAATTAAGTGGAAATAAGCAAAACATACCTTCTCAACTTCTGAGGAAAGACGAGGATTGACTGAATTTGTCAAAGAAATGTCTGACTTTCTCCAACCGTTCCACTGTTGTCATGGCTCCGCATTCTAGATCAGTGATTCAATTCGTTCAACATTCCCGCGTGAAGCATTTAAATAATGCTGCGAGTGTTTTCATTCGGTTTATAAACAAGCAGTCATTTTTAAGTGACTAAACGTGTAACGTACATAAACATGCTTAATATATTAATTAAACACTAAAAGACACGTACACAGACACGTGCACAGTGCTCAGCATTTGAAGTGGACAGAAACAGCTGTTTAAAATTGTCATAGGACTTAGGGTGTTGCTAAATAGTTTTAGGACAACTTTGATAAAACGTTTATATCCAGTATAAATGTTGACTACATTATGTATATCATTTTTATAAATAAAAAAATACACAACATAGAAAACAAGTATATGAATATGAAATAAATGAAAAAAGAACACATTGGCCCTTTTCGCTCCACGTTTGACAACTTCTTTTCAATTAAAAAATATTTAATTAAATATAATAATAAATATAATATATAAGTATAAATATAAGTAAATAAGTATGTACGCATATAATGCTCAGGTTTTCCCAAAGACGTGGTAGGTGAATTGGGTAAGGCAAATTGTTCATGGTGTGTGTGTGAATGAGTATGGATGTTTTCCAGTGATGGGTTGCAGCTGGAAGGACATCTGCTGGTAAAAAAATATGCTTGATAAGTTGGTGGTTCATTCGGCTGTGGCGACCCCAGATTAATAAAGGGAATAAGCCGGAAAGAAAATGAATGAATGAGTATACCGTATAGAGTATTTAAATATAAGTATACAAGTTTAAGTTCATATGTCAGTACGAGATCTGTTAATTTAGTTCTTTATATTAAATTTTGTCATTTAATGGTTAACTGTTATATATCCCTAAATGTATTCATGTATTTTACTTTTAAAGATGCTGATGTTATGATTTTCACATTTAAAGATTTTATTTTTGTATAAGGACATAGGGCTGCATTTTAATGAAATGTAAATGCTTCTTTGTAATATATACAGTATGTTATATCAACCAGTTAGAGTGGAATGCATAAATAATCTGTAAAGTGTCAAAACTGCCATCATCAATAGGGGGCAACAGAGGACGCTTAATTTTAACATGTATCTAGGATTAAAGTAATCTGTTTAACTGCATCAGAACAGTTCAAACAAAATAAACGTGAAAATTCAATTAGTAACATTTATACATGCCTCATGTTGTTAAAAACTTGTGTAAGTTTTTGAAAGTTTTTTTTCAGTGGTCTCAAACTCAATTCCTGGAGGGCTGCAGATCTGCATGGTTTAGCTCTAACCAACTCCAACTCGCACTTGCTTAATAGTCTCTATTAAGCTGCGGTCACAGTAGAGTTTGAGCATGCAAAATACTGGCACTGCGAAAGGGGGCAGGATTAAACAAGATGATTAGACATTTAAAAAAGCGAGCGATTGCTCCATATTTTAAATTCCTCTACAGAGAGGTCATGTTTTGATCTTCGATTGGTCTCACGCAGTCAAGTGATGAGCTTGTGTTTCTGGTCTGATGCATTCTCGTGCGTATGCATGGAAGTCAATGTGGAGAAAAGTGCAGTGTGACTGCAGCTTCAGTCTTGAACACCTTGATTAGTTGGATCAGCTGTGTTTGATTAGGGTTGGAAAAAAATGTGCAGAGCTGTGGCCCTCCAGAAATTGAGTTTAAGACTCATGGTTTTGTTAAAAACAATATATTCTGAACAATTGTGTGTTTGGTGTTACATTCAACCAAAAAAAAAGTTGAATAATAATTTTTTGACCTGTATTTTACTAATAAACATTATAAACAGTTTTTATCTAGTTTGAGGACATCAGGAGCTGGCCAGTGGCACTTAAAATGTAGAAATGAGCTATAGGACATTGACAAAACAAAGAGAAGTACAACACTTGGTGTTCTATAAGTAATGGAGAAGTTCACACCGGCAGCAGCTATTTTTATTCAACCAGCTAGTGGAAAATGTCAGTTTTAAATATATTGAAACAACCAGTGTGCTTTTAACAATTATCTAATTTAATATGTCTCTCATAACAGTTTATGAGGGAAATGGATTTTGTAGAAGATTGTAATGCAAGAGTGTGTCCGGTCAAAAAGCCATGCAAAGACTAAAGCATATAAAGTGAAAAGTGTTTGTAGATTAGACATCTAGTAGTTCCAATAACATGATCAAAACCCTCTTAGAATAAAGAAGAATATTAATTGTTTCATGATCATATTTTTTTCATCACAGACATAAAAAGGTGGGTAAGACTCTTTTACCCTTCATTATTTCTAACTGTGTTGTATTTGTCTTATTTATTTAGATAGGACATGTTCATATCTCAGGTACACCGGGTAATATTCTATGTACAACAGGTAAACAGTAAAAAAATAAACAAGATTCTGCATTAGTACAACATACAGTGCACATCATTTAAAATTTTCAGAAATATACAGAAGAGGTTAACACATCATATACAAGAAAAGATCTCACTGATATCATCTGTAAATAGTTCATGCGATCTTCACTTTTCCTTGTTGGTCCGTTACTCGTGTGTTTCCTTCAAATTCATGCCTCCAATAAAAGAAGCCATCATTTACTTACTTTCATACTCATTCATTCATTTTCCTTCGGCTTAGTCCCTGATTTACTAGGGGTCTCCACATGAACCACCAAATGTTCTGGCATGTTTTACGCAGAGGATTCCTTTCCAGCCACAACCCAGTACTGGGGAATAACTCTCATATTATTTCAATCAAAACATTTTACCTCATACGAATGTGACGCAACATGAAGGTGAGTAAATGATGACTGAGCCGATGTTATTCAGTCACTTAATAGTCATCCAATCACATGGTAAACGAGTTACACTGAGCTTGGGCGACAAGAAACAAACAACAAATAACACAAAGAAAAACACAGAAAATGTTCATAATAACATTGTAAACTTAATAACTTGATAAAGAGGCAAAAAGTGAAAAACTATATATAAAGTGCTTGAAGAAAATATCAAGATACAATGGCTGAGTAAATGATGGCCCACCCACCACATCCCCACTCACTCAGCCAACAGAGGACCAAACATTTTACCTCATAATCCCGAAATCTGGGTAAAAAGACAAAAATACACAAAAAGAGACAAAACAACAACAACATATAAACCACGCAAAGAAAAAATTAACCAGTAACATTGAGCTTGAATGTAAAGAAACAAACAAATATCAAATATTATAAAACAGAACAGAGAAAATGTTACCTTAAAATCCCGAAATCTGGATTAAAAGACACAAAAAAAGACAAAACAACAACAACAACATATATAAACTACACATAGAAAACAACAACTAGTTACACTAAGCTTGGGCGACAAGCAGGGCTCTGAACCGGTTCAAGAAAAAGGACACGAAAAACGGAAACAAATGACAATTTACAGAAACAAAGACAAAAAAATGAAAAAACTAACTTTAATCGTTCTGAACAGAAACGTTTACAGTTAAATGGTTAACAGCGTTATTTTATCATTCTCTTTATTATGTGAATTTGGGAGACAAAAAGCATTAATTTAAATCATGTGTACAAATGGGACAGAGACTCATACATGGTGAAACGGCCGCGAAGGAGACGTCATAAGCCAGAGTCGTTTCCGATGCGACGAGTTTGTCTTAAAGGTTACAGAGAACCTGCTCTTTCATGTACAAAGGTATGTTTCAGTTTAAGTTAGTGTTACAGAAACTTGTATTTATACTAAATAAATTATTGATTGTCGATTGTTTTTGATTGGTCTCCATGAATAAAATCCTTTTGTTAATATTTCTACTATGACAAATCATCTGATGTTGGAATGACATTTACAGTATCATCAAAGCATTTTAGATATGTATAAAGTATGTAATATATTAACGTTATTAAATTACTAAAATGTACAGCAAATAAGAAATAAAGAACAAAAAATGAATAAAAAAAGACATTATTGATAAAATTATAATAATTACTAGAATAAAAATTGTAGAATATTTAAATAAAGCAAATTAGTTGATTAGCCATTTCTAATGGTGTACTAATATTTTGCAGCCATTATAGATGTAATATTGTTCCCTCAGAGTATAAAGTTTATCTGTGTCATTTATTAAACAATTAATAATTTAATGTTTTTCTCACGGCTGTAAGTGCACAGTCAGCTGCAAAATGGTAATGCAAAAACGCATACAAATAACGGCAACTTTAGAAAGCAAAAACCTAAATCGTGAATATTTTAGAAGATTCAGAAACTACAGTCGGATGCATTTTGGCAGAAAAGGCGTGTCTCTGTGGGTCTACAGAGCATGTGAGAGTTCCTGTGTGAGTGACAGATAACGCACACACAGAATCAACAGTAGGAAACGTGCAGAGTGGAAGATTTTCCACTGGTTAATCAATCGCAAATGTTTATTTTTCTTAGACGTATACAAAAAAAGTGTAAAAGGATGATAATATTAGTATTATTCATGTGTCATCACCACCAAATATACCCGGGCGACCCACCCACGTAAAGTCTATGTGTGGGAAGCACTGGTATGGTAGGACAGGGTTATGGATGAGGTCTTTCTCTCCAAGATGGCTGTCAAACTGATGCTGATTCAGGCTTTTGGATCGGATAAAATTAACAGTTTGCTATTGCGCCATCCAGTGGGCACAATTTGAACAGCAGTATATTTTATTGAAAAGTTGCAGCTTACAAAATCATCTTGCGTTTGTTTGCGGGCCTAATCCGGCCCGCGGGCCGTACGTTTGACACACCGGCTCTAGACTAACTTTTTGCCTAGGTGTACCTTTTTTTCTTAGGTGCACTATGCATTGCATAGTATACAATTTTATTAATTCATTCATTTTCTTTTTCGGCTTAGTCCCTTAATAAATCTGGGGTTGTCACAGCAGAATCAACCGCCAACTTATCCAGCATGTTTTTATGCAACGGATGCCCTTCCAGCCGCAATCCATCTCTGGGAAACAACCACACACACTCATTCCCACTCATATACTACGAACAATTAAGCCAATTCACCTGCCCCGCATGTCTTTGGACTGTGGGGAAAACCAGAGCACCCTGAGGAAACCCACACAAATGCAGGGAGAACATGCAAACTTCACACAGAAAAGCCAACTGACCCAGCCGAGGCTGGAACCAACGAACCAGCGACCTTCTTGCTGTGAGGTGACAGCACTACCTACTGCACCACTGCGTCGCCATTTACAATTTTATATTTATATTAAAGATAAATAAAGTTTACACCTACAAAAATATATTGTGGTATGCACTTGTTTAATAAAAATATTTGTATTTTTAACATTCGACATGCAATACAGTGCCATCAAAAAAAAAAACTAAACCGCATAATCTTACTCTTAAGTAAAATTATGTTTTATACTTGGCCTATGCCTAAATCCAAAAATGACTAAATAATTTATATATTTTTAAATTACACTAATTAGACTAAATAACTATATATTATGCTAAATAACTAAAATAGGCTATATAATCTTATTCTCCGATTAAAACAAAAGTGATTAAGCAATGCCGCACCACTGACAAGCCATAGGCAGAGAAACAAAGCACAGAAACCGCAGTGAGCACTATTTCCGAAGTTATGCCTTTCTTTTTTTAAATTAATTTGCTATGCATTAAATGTTAAATAAATGAAAAGGTATATAAGTGTATCTTGTGTGTATGTGTGTGTGACCGTGCGTGTGTGCGTGCATGTGTGTTTCCGCCAACTGTGTCTTTCATTACTGAAGCAGCTCTTTCAAAATCGAAAGTTACTTTATCTGACTGGCAATATTTTGGCTTTCAATCGAATGAAAAACCAATTTAGATGAGCCTATTGGCAAAATTTGCAGAAACTGTGTAAAGAAACGCTCTGCTTACTAATGTAACCCGAAAATGCTATTAGTGGATTGTATGGGGATTTCGTTTAGAAAGCCAATCGTCTGAAATGCGTGAAAAAAAGCTTAGCGCAAGCGCACCTGCATCATAGAGAGGCGCGGTCTTCCAACGTGATCCCTGGCCCTTACTTTTCCCACTTCAAAGAAGATTTACAGACTTAGATATATTTTTCGGGAGCCGCAAACGTCTAGATAATTTCTAGGAATTTAAATATGACAGTACGTTGGGAAAGCATGCAGTACCGAAGAGGAAGACACTGCAGAGGCCACCCGCTACCCAAATGGGGAGATATGATGGCGGAATATATAGACTAGCCCTAAGAAGGAGGAGTACGCATACAATAAGATGGTTAGTGGAGAGGGAAGACACGGGTCCGCCTGTGAGGGGGGACTGCACCGTGGCTGAATAAGTGTAGTCGGGATCACACATAGCGGGCACCTATACCCAAAACGCGGGCAGACCTACAACGTAATGGGCCAGCTAGTGACTCCTCCACTGAGTCAGTGCTGGGGGCCCAGAAGGAAACTGCATGGCTCACCTTAGCGGGGTACTTTACTGACAGAGTGAAAAAGCGCACATATGTTATGGAGAATGGTGCAGCAAGCATTTCAATACCTTAATTGAGTTGTTTCTTCAATCACCAAGGGTTACCTAATACTCTTGAGGAAAACGGCTCCACTTGCAGATTGTAAAACCGAGGCGCTGCGTGCATGCGCCCAAGAAGATGCGAAGCTCCGAGTGGAGTGCGCACGCACTCCTGGGGGTCACGGATGCCCTGACTCTGGAAAGCGAGGGAGATGGCATCTACCATCCAGTGGGCCAATAACTGTTTCGATACGGCACTTCCCTGCTGCCGACCACCATAACAGACGAAGAGATGCTCAGATGATCTAAAGCTCTGAGTGCGGTCCAGATAAATCCGCAAAGCGCGAACTGGACAAAGTAATGAAAGGGCTAGATCTGCCTCCTCCGTGGGCAGCAAATGCCTCCAGGTCCCTGACCCTCTTAATTGATGTCAACGCGACCAGCAGAGCTGTCTTCAGGGAGAAAAATCTTAAATATACTGAGTCGAGGTTCGAAGGGATCTGACGCAGGCTTGTGAGAACGAGGGCGAGATCCCAAGAGGGCATGACAGGAGGGCGGGATGGATTAATTCGCATAGCGCCTCTTAGGAACCGAATGATGAGGTTATGACTTCCCACGGTGCTGCCAGCCACCGCGTCATGATGAGCGGAGATGGCAGCCATGCAACCTTGAGTGTGGAGGGCAACCGCCTGCTCTTCAGCTTCTCTTGGAGTAAAGCACAACGCTGATCTGGCAATTTTGGGGGTCTTCTCTGCGAGAGACGCACCATTCAGTGAATAGACTCCACTTCAGGGCGTAGGCGCAATCGAGGAGGAGGCTCTCTAACCACCGCAGTCGGTAGGTTACCCAAGTCTTCCTCGCATCTAAGGACCAAACGTGTAAGTTCAAAAGATTGGGGCGAGGGTGCTAGATGGTGCCCTGTCCCTAAGAGAGTAGGTCCTCTCTCAAAGGGATCTGCCAGGGGAGGGCCGCAACTAGCAAGACCTGCTCCTTGTCCTCCCTGACCTTGCACAGTAACTGCATGAGCAGGCTCACTGGGGATATTGCATAATTGCGCATGCCCCAAAGCCAGCTGTGGGCTAGTGCATCTGTGCCGAGAGAGCCCTCGGTCAGAGAAAAAAACAACTAGCAATGAGCATTCTCGGGGGAACCTGTCCGTCCTGACCAGCATGTGCTGCTGCTCCAGCACTGAAAAAAAACGGTGGAGAGTGAGGAACACTGACAACAACTCTAGACGATTGATATGCCAATGCAACTGGGTTCCTTTCCAAAGGCCCGCAGCTGCATGCCTGCAACACACAGCCACCCAGCCCGTGCTGGAAGCATCTGCTGATACTACAACATGACTGGACGCCTGTCCTAGAGGTACTCCGGCCTGTAGAATTGAGGGGTCGTTCCAAGGGCTGAGGCTGCAGCGACATAGCACAGTAACAGACACTCGGTGTGTCCGCGTACCATGCGCGTCTGGGGACTCGATCGTTAAGCCAGTGCTGAAGTGGTCTCATATAAAGTAATGTGAGCGGCGTGACAGTGGCTGCGGATACCATATGCCCCAGGAGCCTCTAAAATAATTTCAGTGGGACCACTATTTTGCTGTTGAACTCTCTCAGACAGTTCAGCATTAGCTGAGCGCGCTCTCCGGAGAGGCGCGCTGTTGGGGTGACCGAGTCAAGAAAAGAAAATGTTACCTTAAAATCCCGAAATCTGGGTGTAGAGTGCTGGAAGAAAATATCAAGATACAGTGGCTGAGTAAATGATGGACCACCCACCACATCCCCACTCACTCAGCCAACAGAGAACCAAACAGTTTACCTTTTAACCTCAAAATCTGTGCAAAAAGAGAAAAAGACACAAAAAGAGACAAACAAAAACAACAACAACAACGAGATAGAAACTATGCAGAGAAAACATTAACCAGTAACATTAAGCTTAAGTATAAAGAAACAAACAAATATCAAACATTATAAAAAAAAGAATCAAGAAAAATTTACCTTATAATCCCGAAATCTGGATAAAAAGACAAAAAGACACAAAAAGACAAAACAACAACAACAACAACAACAACGAGAAAGAAACTACACAAAAAAAAAACATTAACCGGTAACATTGAGCTTGAGTATAAACAAACAAACAAACAAATATCAAATATTATAAAAAAGAATCAAGAAAATGTTACCTTATAACCCCGAAATCTGGGTATAAAGTGCTTGAAGAAAATATCAAGATACAATGGCTGAGTAAATGATGTCCCACCCACCACATCCCCACTCACTCAGCCAACACAAAACCAAACATTTTACCGTTTAACCTCAAAACCCTTGCAAAAAGAGAAAAAGACACAAAAACAGACAAAACAACAACAACAACAACAACAACGAGATAGAAACTATGCAAAGAAAACATTAACCAGTAACATTAAGCTTGAGTAATAAGAAACAAACAAATATCAAATATTATAAAAAAGAATCGAGAAAATGTTACCTTATAATCCCGAAATCTGGATAAAAAGACAAAAAGACACAAAAAAAGACAAAACAACAACAACAACGAGATAAAAACTACACAAAAAAAAAAACATTAACCTGGGGTCCGTTCTTTGTACCTTGCTTAAATGATCTAAGATGATTTGACAGATCCTGGATCTTTTAATCTTGATAACTGATCTCTCGCTAATTTGGTTCTTCAAAAATGTTCGCGAATCAGATTAGAATGTCTGGAAGAACTGATGTGAGATCGCTGCGTGTGTTGTGAAGGACAGATCTATCGATCCTCGAAATCATGAACAGCAAAGCAACGATTATCTGACGGCAGAGCAGCGTAATGACATCATCTGATTAATATTCAATTATCCATGTGAGCAAAATTACATCAAATTAGCAGTAAACGGTTTGTTAAATATATGACATGCAATAACTCCACATTTGTTGTGAGCTACAAGCTTTACACTTTCATGTGTCAAGAGTATTCATTATGTATTTCAATGCTTATCAATGTATTTAGTTCTACATTTAGAAAAGATTTTCTTTATTATAGTAGCCATTTTTTTAATTGGTGTAACTGGATGTTTACAAAAGCATTTTGATATTTATATAGGCATCTGCAACTTTTGTGAAGCATAATCACTGGCATATTAACTGTCAAAACATGTTTATGACTGCATTAATGTATTGTTTCTTTTTTTAAAAAGTCACATATTGTGCATTTCTATCATACACAAATTGTACTAAAGCGATCTAAAAAGTTCATATCAATAAGTTTTCTCTTTGCACCACCAGGTGGCGGTCTTTGTACTTTCATTTCGAGGGTGCAGATTGCATAAGTTTTATTAATATAGATAACTTTATTTATTTTATTCATAACTGTAACTTTATATATATATATATATATATATATATATATATATATATATATATATATATATATATATATATATATAGTTAAAAAATATTTACTATTTTCCCAAGTGTATATAACTACTACTGTAAGAAAATATCAGAATTCGGTACATACTTTCTCTATTATCTTTGCTTGAACTGACCCAATCTAATCCTGTTTATATAAATTGAACCTGCTTCCGATCAGGTTTGAGCTAGCAGAACTGTTGCTATGACAACAACTCTCGGATCAGCTTTGAAGAATGAAACGATGCTGGATTGTGTCAAATCGTCAATAACCAAATCCAGCTAACCAAGTAATCCATACGAAGAACGAACCCCAGTAACATTAAGCTTGAGTAATAAGAAACAAACAAATATCAAATATTATAAAAAATAATCGAGAAAAAGTTACCTTATAATCCTGAAATCTGGATAAAAAGACAAAAAGACAAAAAAAGACATAAAAAACAACAATGACGAGATAGAAACTACACAAAAAAACATTAACCAGTAACATTGAGCTTGAGTATAAACAAACAAACAAATATCAAATATTATAAAAAAGAATCAATAAAATGTTACCTTATAATCCCGAAATCTGGATAAAAAGACAAAAAGACAAAAAAAGACATAAAAAACAACAATGACGAGAAAGAAACTACACAAAAAAAACATTAACCGGTAACATTGAGCTTGAGTATAAACAAACAAACAAACAAATATCAAATATTATAAAAAAGAATGGAGAAAATGTTACCTTATAATCCCGAAATCTGGGTATAAAGTGCTTGAAGAAAATATCAAGATACAATGGCTGAGTAAATGATGGCCCACCCACCACATCCCCACTCACTCAGCCAACAGAGAACCAAACATTTTACCTTTTAACCTCAAAATCTGTGCAAAAGAGAAAAAGACACAAAAAGAGACAAACAAAAACAACAACAACAAAAACAACAACATAGAAACTAGAGGTGTGAACCTATACTGGTCTCACGTTTCGGTTCGGTTACGATTATCATGCCTTCGATTCGGTTCAATTCGATATCTCAGTGCATCACGGTGCATTGACGATGCTTTCCAATGTGTTATATTTTGGGGGGAGGCTATAACAAGCTGTCTGTATAAACACACAGTACCACACTGTCTCTCATTCAAACACATACACAAACATAGACAGCACCAAAGAAACAAACAAACACACACACACACGCACACACTTAAGCCCTCGCAACAGGGAGAGCTCGCACTGAGCGGACCAGAAAAACAAAAAAAAAAGAAGCACTTTTCCGACGGTCCCTTGCTGAGAGCTCCTCTCAGCGCGAGCTCTCCCTTCTAAACAAATATTGCGAGGGCTTAAATGGAGCAGTGGTCGTAATATCGAGCGAAAAAAATAAAAAGACAGCTGTGAAACATAACCAGCTTTGTCTTTTTGTAGGAAACACACTTTAGATCTTTTTAGGGTAAGAGGTTTTTGAGTTATTGCAGTCTATAACTGAATGTTGGCAGGAATTTTGAAAACAAAACCAACTGAACCGTGTTTCTTTCTGGCGCCCCCCTGGATATACAGCACCCTTAGCATTTGCCTTTGGTGCCTATGCCACGGGCCGGCCCTGAGTTAGCTGAGTGTTGTAAATACTCGCGCTCACCTCCCTCGCGAAAGAGCGCACAGGAGATAAATGGCGTCAGTACATAATAACCGGTTATGATTATTACTGAACCGATACCTTATTCTCCGCGTCTGCATCGCGGTGCACCGAAGAAACAATTAATTTTGACACCCCTAATAGAAACTATGCAAAGAAAACATTAACCAGTAACATTAAGCTTGAGTAATAAGAAACAAACAAATATCAAACATTGCAAAAAAGAACAGAGAAAATGTTACCTTATAATCCCAAAATCTGGATAAAAAGACAAAAAGACAAAAAAAAAAAGACAAAACAACAACAACGACAATGAGATAGAAACTACACACAAAAAAAAAACATTAACCAGTAACATTGAGCTTGAGTATAAACAAACAAACAAATATCAAATATCAATAAAAAGAATCAATAAAATGTTACCTTATAATCCCGAAATCTGGGTGTAGAATGCTTGAAGAAAATATAAAGATACAATGGCTGAGTAAATGATGGCCCACCCACCACATCCCCACTTACTCAGCTAACAGAAACCAAACATTTTACCTTTTAACCTCAAAATCTGTGCAAAAAGAGAAAAAGACACAAAAAAGACAAACAACAACAACAACAACAACAACAACGAGATAGAAACTATGCAGAGAAAACATTAACCAGTAACATCAAGCTTAAGTATAAAGAAACAAACAAATATCAAATATTATTAAAAAAAGAATCAGGAAAAAGTTACCTTATAATCCCGAAATCTGGATAAAAAGACACACACAAAAAAAACAACAACAACAACAACAACAACAGCAACGAGATAGAAACTACACAAAAAAAAAAACATTAACCAGAAACATTGAGCTTGAGTATAAACAAACAAATATCAAATATTATAAAATAGAATCAATAAAATGTTACCTTATAATCCCGAAATCTGGGTGTAGAGTGCTTGAAGAAAATATCAATATACAGTGGCTGAGTAAATGATGTCCCACCCACCACATCCCCACTTACTCAGCCAACAGAGAACCAAACAGTTTACCTTTTAACCTCAAAATCTGTGCAAAAAGAGAAAAAGACACAAAAAGAGACAAAACAACAACAACAACAACGAGATAGAAACTACACAAAAAACATTAACCAGTAACATTAAGCTTAAGTATAAAGAAACAAACAAAAATCAAATATTGTTAAAAAAAGAATCAGGAAAAAGTTACCTTATAATCCCGAAATCTGGATAAAAAGACAAAAAGACACAAAAAAAACAAAACAAAAACAACAACAACAACAACAACAACAACAACAGCAACGAGATAGAAACTACACAAAAAAAAACATTAACCAGAAACATTGAGCTTGAGTATAAACAAATATTAAATATTATAAAATAGAATCAATAAAATGTTACCTTATAATCCCGAAATCTGGGTGTAGAGTGCTTGAAGAAAATATCAAGATACAATGGCTGAGTAAATGATGGCCCACCCACCACATCCCCACTTACTCAGCCAACAGAGAACCAAACAGTTTACCTTTTAACCTCAAAATCTGTGCAAAAAGAGAAAAAGACACAAAAAGAGACAAAACAACAACAACAACAACGAGATAGAAACTACACAAAAAACATTAACCAGTAACATTGAGCTCGAGTATAAAGAAACAAACAAATATCAAATATCAATAAAAAGAATCAATAAAATGTTACCTTATAATCCCGAAATCTGGGTGTAGAATGCTTGAAAATAATATCAAGATACAATGGCTGGGTAAATGATGGCCCACCCACCACATCCCCACTTACTCAGCTAACAGAAACCAAACATTTTACCTTCTAACCTTAAAATCTGTGCAAAAAGAGAAAAAGACACAAAAAAGACAAACAAAAACAACAACAACGACAACAAAAACAACAACAACAACAACAACAACAACAACGAGTTGAAACTATGCAGAGAAAACATTAACCAGTAACATTAAGCTTAGGTATAAAAAAACAAACAAATATCAAAATTATAAAAAAGAATGGAGAAAATGTTACCTTATAATCCCGAAATCTGGGTATAAAGTGCTTGAAGAAAATATCAAGATACAATGGCTGAGTAAATGATGGCCCACCCACCACATCCCCACTCACTCAGCCAACAGAGAGCCAAACATTTTACCTTTTAACCTCAAAATCTGTGCAAAAAGATAAAAAGACACAAAAAGAGACAAACAAAAACAACAACAGCAACAACAATGAGATAGAAACTACACAAAAAGACACATTAACCAGTAACATTAAGCTTGAGTAATAAGAAACAAACAAATATCAAATATTATTAAAAAGAATCAATAAAATGTTACCTTAAAATCCCAAAATCTGGGTGTAGAGTGCTTGAAGAAAATATCAAGATACAATGGCTGGGTAAATGATGGCCCACCCACCACATCCCCACTTACTCAGCTAACAGAAACCAAACATTTTACCTTCTAACCTTACAATCTGTGCAAAAAGAGAAAAAGACACAAAAAAGACAAACAAAAACAACAACAACGACAACAAAAACAACAACAACAACGAGATAGAAACTATGCAGAGAAAACATTAACCAGTAACATTAAGCTTAGGTATAAAAAAAAAAACAAATATCAAAATTATAAAAAAGAATGGAGAAAATGTTACCTTATAATCCCGAAATCTGGGTATAAAGTGCTTGAAGAAAATATCAAGATACAGTGGCTGAGTAAATGATGTCCCACCCACCACATCCCCACTCACTCAGCCAACAGAGAGCCAAACATTTTACCTTTTAACCTCAAAATCTGTGCAAAAAGAGAAAAAGACACAAAAAGAGACAAAACAACAACAACAACAACAACAACAATGAGATAGAAACTACACAAAAAAACATTAACCAGTAAAATTGAGCTTGAGTATAAACAAATATCAAATATTATTAAAAAGAATCAATAAAATGTTACTTTATAATCCCGAAATCTGGGTGTAGAATGCTTCAAGAAAATATCAAGATACAATGGCTGAGTAAATGATGGCCCACCCACCACATCCCCACTTACTCAGCCAACACAAAACCAAACATTTTACCTTTTAACCTCAAAATCTGTGCAAAAAGAGAAAAAGACACAAAAAGAGACAAAACAACAACAACGACAACAACAACAAGATAGAAACTATGCAAATAAAACATTAACCAGTAACATTAAGCTTGAGTAATGAGAAACAAACAAATATCAAACATTGCACAAAAGAACAGAGAAAATGTTACCTTATAATCCCAAAATCTGGATAAAAACACAAAAAGACACAAAAAAAAAAACAACAACAACAACAACAACATAGAAACTATGCAAAGAAAACATCAACCAGTAACATTAAGCTTAGGTATAAAAAACAAACAAAACAAACAAATATCAAAATTATAAAAAAGAATGGAGAAAATGTTACCTTATAATCCCGAAATCTGGGTATAAAGTGCTTGAAGAAAATATCAAGATACAGTGGCTGAGTAAATGATGGCCCACCCACCACATCCCCACTCACTCAGCCAACAGAGAACCAAACAGTTTACCTTTTAACCTCAAAATCTGTGCAAAAAGAGAAAAAGACACAAAAAGAGACAAAACAAAAACAACGAGATAGAAACTACACAAAAAAACATTAACCAGTAACATTAAGCTTGAGTAATAAGAAACAAACAAATATCAAATATTATTAAAAAGAATCAATAAAATGTTACCTTAAAATCCCAAAATCTAGGTGTAGAGTGCTTGAAGAAAATATCAAGATACAATGGCTGGGTAAATGATGGCCCACCCACCACATCCCCACTCACTAAGCTAACAGAAACCAAACATTTTACCTTCTAACCTTACAATCTGTGCAAAAAGAGAAAAAGACACAAAAAAGACAAACAAAAACAACAACAACGACAACAAAAACAACAACAACAACAACAACAACGAGATAGAAACTATGCAGAGAAAACATTAACCAGTAACATTAAGCTTAGGTATAAAAAAACAAACAAATATCAAAATTATAAAAAAGAATGGAGAAAATGTTACCTTATAATCCCGAAATCTGGGTATAAAGTGCTTGAAGAAAATATCAAGATACAATGGCTGAGTAAATGATGGCCCACCCACCACATCCCCACTCACTCAGCCAACAGAGAGCCAAACATTTTACCTTTTAACCTCAAAATCTGTGCAAAAAGAGAAAAAGACACAAAAAGAAACAAAAAAAAAACAACAACAACCACAACAACAAGATAGAAAAAGACACAAAAAAACACATTAACCAGTAACATTGAGCTTGAGTTTAAAGAAACAAACAAAAATCAAATATTATTAAAAAAAGAATCAGGAAAAAGTTACCTTATAATCCCGAAATCTGGATAAAAAGACAAAAACAACAACAACAACAACAACAACAACAACAGCAACGAGATAGAAACTACACAAAAAAAAACATTAACCAGAAACATTGAGCTTGAGTATAAACAAATATTAAATATTATAAAATAGAATCAATAAAATGTTACCTTATAATCCCGAAATCTGGGTGTAGAGTGCTTGAAGAAAATATCAAGATACAATGGCTGAGTAAATGATGGCCCACCCACCACATCCCCACTTACTCAGCCAACAGAGAACCAAACAGTTTACCTTTTAACCTCAAAATCTGTGCAAAAAGAGAAAAAGACACAAAAAGAGACAAAACAACAACAACAACAACAACGAGATAGAAACTACACAAAAAACATTAACCAGTAACATTGAGCTCAAATATAAAGAAACAAACAAATATCAAATATCAATAAAAAGAATCAATAAAATGTTACCTTATAATCCCGAAATCTGGGTGTAGAATGCTTGAAAATAATATCAAGATACAATGGCTGGGTAAATGATGGCCCACCCACCACATCCCCACTTACTCAGCTAACAGAAACCAAACATTTTACCTTCTAACCTTAAAATCTGTGCAAAAAGAGAAAAAGACACAAAAAAGACAAACAAAAACAACAACAACGACAACAAAAACAACAACAACAACAACAACAACAACGAGATAGAAACTATGCAGAGAAAACATTAACCAGTAACATTAAGCTTAGGTATAAAAAAACAAACAAATATCAAAATTATAAAAAAAGAATGGAGAAAATGTTACTTTATAATCCCGAAATCTGGGTATAAAGTGCTTGAAGAAAATATCAAGATACAATGGCTGAGTAAATGATGTCCCACCCACCACATCCCCACTCACTCAGCCAACAGAGAGCCAAACATTTTACCTTTTAACCTCAAAATCTGTGCAAAAAGAGAAAAAGACACAAAAAGAGACAAACAAAAACAACAACAGCAACAACAATGAGATAGAAACTACACAAAAAGACACATTAACCAGTAACATTAAGCTTGAGTAATAAGAAACAAACAAATATCAAATATTATTAAAAAGAATCAATAAAATGTTACCTTAAAATCCCAAAATCTGGGTGTAGAGTGCTTGAAGAAAATATCAAGATACAATGGCTGGGTAAATGATGGCCCACCCACCACATCCCCACTTACTCAGCTAACAGAAACCAAACATTTTACCTTCTAACCTTACAATCTGTGCAAAAAGAGAAAAAGACACAAAAAAGACAAACAAAAACAACAACAACGACAACAAAAACAACAACAACAACGAGATAGAAACTATGCAGAGAAAACATTAACCAGTAACATTAAGCTTAGGTATAAAAAAACAAACAAATATCAAAATTATAAAAAAGAATGGAGAAAATGTTACCTTATAATCCCGAAATCTGGGTATAAAGTGCTTGAAGAAAATATCAATATACAGTGGCTGAGTAAATGATGTCCCACCCACCACATCCCCACTCACTCAGCCAACAGAGAGCCAAACATTTTACCTTTTAACCTCAAAATCTGTGCAAAAAGAGAAAAAGACACAAAAAGAGACAAAACAACAACAACAACAACAACAACAACAATGAGATAGAAACTACACAAAAAAACATTAACCAGTAAAATTGAGCTTGAGTATAAACAAATATCAAATATTATTAAAAAGAATCAATAAAATGTTACTTTATAATCCCGAAATCTGGGTGTAGAATGCTTCAAGAAAATATCAAGATACAATGGCTGAGTAAATGATGTCCCACCCACCACATCCCCACTTACTCAGCCAACAGAGAACCAAACAGTTTACCTTTTAACCTCAAAATCTGTGCAAAAAGAGAAAAAGACACAAAAAAGACAAACAAAAACAACAACAACGACAACAAAAACAACAACAACAACGAGATAGAAACTATGCAGAGAAAACATTATAGATAGAAACTATGCAGAGAAAACATTAACCAGAAAACAAAACAACAACAACAACGAGATAGAAACTATGCAGAGAAAACATTAACCAGTAACATTAAGCTTAGGTATAAAAAAAAAAACAAATATCAAAATTATAAAAAAGAATGGAGAAAATGTTACCTTATAATCCCGAAATCTGGAAAGAAAACATCAACCAGTAACATTAAGCTTAGGTATAAAAAAACAAACAAAACAAACAAATATCAAAATTATAAAAAACCACATCCCCACCACATCCCCACTCACTCAGCCAACAGAGAACCAAACAGTTTACCTTTTAACCTCAAAATCTGTGCAAAAAGAGAAAAAGACACAAAAAGAGACAAAACAAAAACAACGAGATAGAAACTACACAAAAAAACATTAACCAGTAACATTAAGCTTGAGTAATAAGAAACAAACAAATATCAAATATTATTAAAAAGAATCAATAAAATGTTACCTTAAAATCACAAAATCTAGGTGTAGAGTGCTTGAAGAAACAAAACAACAACAACAACGAGATAGAAACTATGCAGAGAAAACATTAACCAGTAACATTAAGCTTAGGTATAAAAAAAAAAACAAATATCAAAATTATAAAAAAGAATGGAGAAAATGTTACCTTATAATCCCGAAATCTGGGTATAAAGTGCTTGAAGAAAATATCAAGATACAGTGGCTGAGTAAATGATGTCCCACCCACCACATCCCCACTCACTCAGCCAACAGAGAGCCAAACATTTTACCTTTTAACCTCAAAATCTGTGCAAAAAGAGAAAAAGACACAAAAAGAAACAAAAAAAAAACAACAACAACCACAACAACAAGATAGAAAAAGACACAAAAAAACACATTAACCAGTAACATTGAGCTTGAGTTTAAAGAAACAAACAAAAATCAAATATTATTAAAAAAAGAATCAGGAAAAAGTTACCTTATAATCCCGAAATCTGGATAAAAAGACAAAAACAACAACAACAACAACAACAACAACAACAGCAACGAGATAGAAACTACACAAAAAAAACATTAACCAGAAACATTGAGCTTGAGTATAAACAAATATTAAATATTATAAAATAGAATCAATAAAATGTTACCTTATAATCCCGAAATCTGGGTGTAGAGTGCTTGAAGAAAATATCAAGATACAATGGCTGAGTAAATGATGGCCCACCCACCACATCCCCACTTACTCAGCCAACAGAGAACCAAACAGTTTACCTTTTAACCTCAAAATCTGTGCAAAAAGAGAAAAAGACACAAAAAGAGACAAAACAACAACAACAACAACAACGAGATAGAAACTACACAAAAAACATTAACCAGTAACATTGAGCTCAAATATAAAGAAACAAACAAATATCAAATATCAATAAAAAGAATCAATAAAATGTTACCTTATAATCCCGAAATCTGGGTGTAGAATGCTTGAAAATAATATCAAGATACAATGGCTGGGTAAATGATGGCCCACCCACCACATCCCCACTTACTCAGCTAACAGAAACCAAACATTTTACCTTCTAACCTTAAAATCTGTGCAAAAAGAGAAAAAGACACAAAAAAGACAAACAAAAACAACAACAACGACAACAAAAACAACAACAACAACAACAACAACAACGAGATAGAAACTATGCAGAGAAAACATTAACCAGTAACATTAAGCTTAGGTATAAAAAAACAAACAAATATCAAAATTATAAAAAAAGAATGGAGAAAATGTTACTTTATAATCCCGAAATCTGGGTATAAAGTGCTTGAAGAAAATATCAAGATACAATGGCTGAGTAAATGATGTCCCACCCACCACATCCCCACTCACTCAGCCAACAGAGAGCCAAACATTTTACCTTTTAACCTCAAAATCTGTGCAAAAAGAGAAAAAGACACAAAAAGAGACAAACAAAAACAACAACAGCAACAACAATGAGATAGAAACTACACAAAAAGACACATTAACCAGTAACATTAAGCTTGAGTAATAAGAAACAAACAAATATCAAATATTATTAAAAAGAATCAATAAAATGTTACCTTAAAATCCCAAAATCTGGGTGTAGAGTGCTTGAAGAAAATATCAAGATACAATGGCTGGGTAAATGATGGCCCACCCACCACATCCCCACTTACTCAGCTAACAGAAACCAAACATTTTACCTTCTAACCTTACAATCTGTGCAAAAAGAGAAAAAGACACAAAAAAGACAAACAAAAACAACAACAACGACAACAAAAACAACAACAACAACGAGATAGAAACTATGCAGAGAAAACATTAACCAGTAACATTAAGCTTAGGTATAAAAAAACAAACAAATATCAAAATTATAAAAAAGAATGGAGAAAATGTTACCTTATAATCCCGAAATCTGGGTATAAAGTGCTTGAAGAAAATATCAATATACAGTGGCTGAGTAAATGATGTCCCACCCACCACATCCCCACTCACTCAGCCAACAGAGAGCCAAACATTTTACCTTTTAACCTCAAAATCTGTGCAAAAAGAGAAAAAGACACAAAAAGAGACAAAACAACAACAACAACAACAACAACAACAATGAGATAGAAACTACACAAAAAAACATTAACCAGTAAAATTGAGCTTGAGTATAAACAAATATCAAATATTATTAAAAAGAATCAATAAAATGTTACTTTATAATCCCGAAATCTGGGTGTAGAATGCTTCAAGAAAATATCAAGATACAATGGCTGAGTAAATGATGTCCCACCCACCACATCCCCACTTACTCAGCCAACAGAGAACCAAACAGTTTACCTTTTAACCTCAAAATCTGTGCAAAAAGAGAAAAAGACACAAAAAAGACAAACAAAAACAACAACAACGACAACAAAAACAACAACAACAACGAGATAGAAACTATGCAGAGAAAACATTATAGATAGAAACTATGCAGAGAAAACATTAACCAGAAAACAAAACAACAACAACAACGAGATAGAAACTATGCAGAGAAAACATTAACCAGTAACATTAAGCTTAGGTATAAAAAAAAAAACAAATATCAAAATTATAAAAAAGAATGGAGAAAATGTTACCTTATAATCCCGAAATCTGGAAAGAAAACATCAACCAGTAACATTAAGCTTAGGTATAAAAAAACAAACAAAACAAACAAATATCAAAATTATAAAAAACCACATCCCCACCACATCCCCACTCACTCAGCCAACAGAGAACCAAACAGTTTACCTTTTAACCTCAAAATCTGTGCAAAAAGAGAAAAAGACACAAAAAGAGACAAAACAAAAACAACGAGATAGAAACTACACAAAAAAACATTAACCAGTAACATTAAGCTTGAGTAATAAGAAACAAACAAATATCAAATATTATTAAAAAGAATCAATAAAATGTTACCTTAAAATCACAAAATCTAGGTGTAGAGTGCTTGAAGAAACAAAACAACAACAACAACGAGATAGAAACTATGCAGAGAAAACATTAACCAGTAACATTAAGCTTAGGTATAAAAAAAAAAACAAATATCAAAATTATAAAAAAGAATGGAGAAAATGTTACCTTATAATCCCGAAATCTGGGTATAAAGTGCTTGAAGAAAATATCAAGATACAGTGGCTGAGTAAATGATGTCCCACCCACCACATCCCCACTCACTCAGCCAACAGAGAGCCAAACATTTTACCTTTTAACCTCAAAATCTGTGCAAAAAGAGAAAAAGACACAAAAAGAGACAAAACAACAACAACAACAACAACAACAATGAGATAGAAACTACACAAAAAAACATTAACCAGTAAAATTGAGCTTGAGTATAAACAAATATCAAATATTATTAAAAAGAATCAATAAAATGTTACTTTATAATCCCGAAATCTGGGTGTAGAATGCTTCAAGAAAATATCAAGATACAATGGCTGAGTAAATGATGGCCCACCCACCACATCCCCACTTACTCAGCCAACACAAAACCAAACATTTTACCTTTTAATCCCGAAATCTGGATAAAAAGACAAAAACAACAACAACAACAACAACAACAACAGCAACGAGATAGAAACTACACAAAAAAAAAACATTAACCAGAAACATTGAGCTTGAGTATAAACAAATATTAAATATTATAAAATAGAATCAATAAAATGTTACCTTATAATCCCGAAATCTGGGTGTAGAGTGCTTGAAGAAAATATCAAGATACAATGGCTGAGTAAATGATGGCCCACCCACCACATCCCCACTTACTCAGCCAACAGAGAACCAAACAGTTTACCTTTTAACCTCAAAATCTGTGCAAAAAGAGAAAAAGACACAAAAAGAGACAAAACAACAACAACAACAACGAGATAGAAACTACACAAAAAACATTAACCAGTAACATTGAGCTCAAATATAAAGAAACAAACAAATATCAAATATCAATAAAAAGAATCAATAAAATGTTACCTTATAATCCCGAAATCTGGGTGTAGAATGCTTGAAAATAATATCAAGATACAATGGCTGGGTAAATGATGGCCCACCCACCACATCCCCACTTACTCAGCTAACAGAAACCAAACATTTTACCTTCTAACCTTAAAATCTGTGCAAAAAGAGAAAAAGACACAAAAAAGACAAACAAAAACAACAACAACGACAACAAAAACAACAACAACAACAACAACAACAACGAGATAGAAACTATGCAGAGAAAACATTAACCAGTAACATTAAGCTTAGGTATAAAAAAACAAACAAATATCAAAATTATAAAAAAAGAATGGAGAAAATGTTACCTTATAATCCCGAAATCTGGGTATAAAGTGCTTGAAGAAAATATCAAGATACAATGGCTGAGTAAATGATGGCCCACCCACCACATCCCCACTCACTCAGCCAACAGAGAGCCAAACATTTTACCTTTTAACCTCAAAATCTGTGCAAAAAGATAAAAAGACACAAAAAGAGACAAACAAAAACAACAACAGCAACAACAATGAGATAGAAACTACACAAAAAGACACATTAACCAGTAACATTAAGCTTGAGTAATAAGAAACAAACAAATATCAAATATTATTAAAAAGAATCAATAAAATGTTACCTTAAAATCACAAAATCTAGGTGTAGAGTGCTTGAAGAAAATATCAAGATACAATGGCTGAGTAAATGATGTCCCACCCACCACATCCCCACTTACTCAGCCAACAGAGAACCAAACAGTTTACCTTTTAACCTCAAAATCTGTGCAAAAAGAGAAAAAGACACAAAAAAGACAAACAAAAACAACAACAACGACAACAAAAACAACAACAACAACGAGATAGAAACTATGCAGAGAAAACATTAACCAGTAACATTAAGCTTAGGTATAAAAAAACAAACAAATATCAAAATTATAAAAAAGAATGGAGAAAATGTTACCTTATAATCCCGAAATCTGGGTATAAAGTGCTTGAAGAAAATATCAAGATACAATGGCTGAGTAAATGATGGCCCACCCACCACATCCCCACTCACTCAGCCAACAGAGAGCCAAACATTTTACCTTTTAACCTCAAAATCTGTGCAAAAAGAGAAAAAGACACAAAAAGAAACAAAAAAAAAAACAACAACAACCACAACAACAAGATAGAAAAAGACACAAAAAAACACATTAACCAGTAACATTGAGCTTGAGTTTAAAGAAACAAACAAAAATCAAATATTATTAAAAAAAGAATCAGGAAAAAGTTACCTTATAATCCCGAAATCTGGATAAAAAGACAAAAAGACACAAAAAAGACAAAACAACAACAACAACAACAGCAACGAGATAGAAACTACACAAAAAACATTAACCAGAAACATTGAGCTTGAGTATAAACAAATATCAAATATTATAAAAAAGAATTAATAAAATGTTACTTTATAATCCCGAAATCTGGGTGTAGAGTGCTTGAAGAAAATATCAAGATACAATGGCTGAGTAAATGATGTCCCACCCACCACATCCCCACTTACTCAGCCAACAGAGAACCGAACAGTTTACCTTTTAACCTCAAAATCTGTGCAAAAGAGAAAAAGACACAAAAAGAGACAAACAAAAACAACAACAACAACAACAACAACAACAACATAGAAACTACACAAAAAAAACATTAACTAGTAAAATTGAGCTTGAGTATAAACAAATATCAAATATTATTAAAAAGAATCAATAAAATGTTACTTTATAATCCCGAAATCTGGGTGAAGAGTGGTGAAGAAAATATCAAGATACAATGGCTGGGTATATCATGGCCCACCCACCACATCCCCACTTACTCAGCCAACACACAACCAAACATTTTACCTTTTAACCTCAAAATCTGTGCAAAAAGAGAAAAAGACACAAAAAAGACAAACAAAAACAACAACAACAACGAGATAGAAACTATGCAAAGAAAACATCAACCAGTAACATTAAGCTTAGGTATAAAAAAACAAACAAATATCAAAATTATAAAAAAGAATGGAGAAAATGTTACCTTATAATCCCGAAATCTGGGTAAAAAGTGCTTGAAGAAAATATCAAGATACAATGGCTGAGTAAATGATGGACCACCCACCACATCCCCACTCACTCAGCCAACAGAGAACCAAACATTTTACCTTTTAACCTCAAAATCTGTGCAAAAAGAGAAAAAGACACAAAAAGAGACAAAACAACAACAACAACAACGAGATAGAAACTACACAAAAAAACATTAACCAGTAACATTAAGCTTGAGTAATAAGAAACAAACAAATATCAAATATTATTAAAAAGAATCAATAAAATGTTACCTTAAAATCCCAAAATCTAGGTGTAGAGTGCTTGAAGAAAACATCAAGATACAATGGCTGAGTAAATGATGGCCCACCCACCACATCCCCACTCACTCAGCTAACAGAAACCAAACATTTTACCTTTTAACCTCAAAATCTGTGCAAAAAGAGAAAAAGACACAAAAAAGACAAACAAAAACAACAACAACGACAACAAAAACAACAACAACGAGATAGAAATTATGCAGAGAAAACATTAACCAGTAACATTAAGCTTAGGTATAAAAAAACAAACAAATATCAAAATTATAAAAAAGAATGGAGAAAATGTTACCTTATAATCCCGAAATCTGGGTATAAAGTGCTTGAAGAAAATATCAAGATACAGTGGCTGAGTAAATGATGTCCCACCCACCACATCCCCACTCACTCAGCCAACAGAGAGCCAAACATTTTACCTTTTAACCTCAAAATCTGTGCAAAAAGACAAAAAGACACAAAAAGAGACAAAACAACAACAACAACAACAACAACAATGAGATAGAAACTACACAAAAAAACATTAACCAGTAAAATTGAGCTTGAGTATAAACAAATATCAAATATTATTAAAAAGAATCAATAAAATGTTACTTTATAATCCCGAAATCTGGGTGTAGAATGCTTCAAGAAAATATCAAGATACAATGGCTGAGTAAATGATGGCCCACCCACCACATCCCCACTCACTCAGCCAACACAAAGCCAAACATTTTACCTTTTAACCTCAAAATCTGTGCAAAAACAGAAAAAGACACAAAAAGAGACAAAACAACAACAACGACAACAACAACAAGATAGAAACTATGCAAAGAAAACATTAACCAGTAACATTAAGCTTGAGTAATAAGAAACAAACAAATATCAAACATTGCACAAAAGAACAGAGAAAATGTTACCTTATAATCCCAAAATCTGGATAAAAAGACAAAAAGACACAAAAAAAGACAAAACAACAACAACAACATAGAAACTATGCAAAGAAAACATCAACCAGACACATTAAGCTTAGGTATAAAAAAACAAACAAAACAAACAAATATCAAAATTATAAAAAAGAATGGAGAAAATGTTACCTTATAATCCCGAAATCTGGGTATAAAGTGCTTGAAGAAAATATCAAGATACAGTGGCTGAGTAAATGATGTCCCACCCACCACATCCCCACTTACTCAGCCAACAGAGAACCAAACATTTTACCTTTTAACCTCAAAATCTGTGCAAAAGAGAAAAAGACACAAAAAGAGACAAACAAAAACAACAACAACAACAACAACGAGATAGAAACTACACAAAAAAACATTAACCAGTAAAATTGAGCTTGAGTATAAACAAATATCAAATATTATTAAAAAGAATCAATAAAATGTTACCTTAAAATCCCAAAATCTAGGTGTAGAGTGCTTGAAGAAAACATCAAGATACAATGGCTGAGTAAATGATGGCCCACCCACCACATCCCCACTCACTCAGCTAACAGAGAACCAAACATTTTACCTTTTAACCTCAAAATCTGTGCAAAAAGAGAAAAAGACACAAAAAGAGACAAAACAACAACAACAACAACGAGATAGAAACTACACAAAAAAACATTAACCAGTAACATTAAGCTTGAGTAATAAGAAACAAACAAATATCAAATATTATTAAAAAGAATCAATAAAATGTTACCTTAAAATCCCAAAATCTAGGTGTAGAGTGCTTGAAGAAAACATCAAGATACAATGGCTGAGTAAATGATGGCCCACCCACCACATCCCCACTCACTCAGCTAACAGAAACCAAACATTTTACCTTTTAACCTCAAAATCTGTGCAAAAAGAGAAAAAGACACAAAAAAGACAAACAAAAACAACAACAACGACAACAAAAACAACAACAACGAGATAGAAATTATGCAGAGAAAACATTAACCAGTAACATTAAGCTTAGGTATAAAAAAACAAACAAATATCAAAATTATAAAAAAGAATGGAGAAAATGTTACCTTATAATCCCGAAATCTGGGTATAAAGTGCTTGAAGAAAATATCAAGATACAGTGGCTGAGTAAATGATGTCCCACCCACCACATCCCCACTTACTCAGCCAACAGAGAGCCAAACATTTTACCTTTTAACCTCAAAATCTGTGCAAAAAGAGAAAAAGACAAAAAAAAAAAAAACAACAACAGCGACAACAACAACGAGATAGAAACTACACAAATAAACATTAACCAGTAACATTAAGCTTGAGTTTAAAGAAACGAACAAATATCAAACATTAAAAAATATTTTTAAAAATGTTACTTTATAATCCCGAAATCTGGGTGTAGAGTCCTTGAAGAAAATATCAAGATACAATGGCTGAGTAAATGATGGCCCACCCACCACATCCCCACTTACTCAGCCAACAGAGAACCAAACATTTTACCTTTTAACCTCAAAATCTGTGCAAAAGAGAAAAAGACACAAAAAGAGACAAACAAAAACAACAACAACAACAACAACAACGAGATAGAAACTACACAAAAAAAACATTAACCAGTAAAATTGAGCTTGAGTATAAACAAATATCAAATATTATTAAAAAGAATCAATAAAATGTTACTTTATAATCCCGAAATCTGGGTGTAGAGTGCTTGAAGAAAATATCAAGATACAATGGCTGAGTAAATGATGGCCCACCCACCACATCCCCACTTACTCAGCCAACAGACAACCAAACATTTTACCTTTTAACCTCAAAATCTGTGCAAAAAGAGAAAAAGACACAAAAAAGACAAACAAAAACAACAACAACAACAACAACGAGATAGAAACTATGCAGAGAAAACATTAACCAGTAACATTAAGCTTAAGTATAAAGAAACAAACAAATATCAAATATAAAAAAAAGAACTGAGAAAATGTTACCTTATAATCCCGAAATCTGGGAAAAAGGACAAAAAGAAACACAAAAAGACAATACAACAAGAACAACGAGATAGAAACTACACAAAGAAAACATTAACCAGTAACATTGAGCTTGAGTATAAAGAAACAAACAAATATAAAATATTATGAAAAAATATTATATGCACTCAAAGCGCTTTACACAATGGGGAGATTCTCCTCTTTAACCAACAGCCTGCAGCATCCACCTGGATGACACAACAGCAGCCATTTTTTGCCAGACCGCACACCACACACCAGCTGATTGGTGGAGAGGAAACAGAGTGATGAAGCCAATTATGATATGGGGAGGGTTAGGAGGCCATGATAAACAGAGGCCAGTGGGCAAATTTGGCCAGGATCTCGGGGTGAAACCCCTCCTCTTTTTCGAAGGACACCCTGGGATTTTTAAAGAGACCCTGCTTCGTTGTTTTGTAGGGAAGATCGAGTCGCATTGATTCATTTTGCAGCTCTGGTGGATTCTGGTTTACTTCACACAGACTGAACTGTAAATGTAAATCTAATAAAAGTAGAGAGGGTGCATTTTAAGACTGCTGGGCCCCAAAATGTCCCAAAACACTAATAAAATGTGCTGGTTTTAATGGGTGGAAAGTTTTAAAATTACAATTATTGTTTTTTTTTTTTTTTTTTTGGTAAACTTTAGGACATCTGTGATAGCCTTGATTATTTTGTTTTAATTCAGCAGAGAATTAAAATAAAATTAAGACATGTCTGTGAGATTATGTTTTGTTGTTTTGTAGGGAAAATAACATTCATAATTAATCACATAATTACATTGAGATGCATTGATTCATTTTGCAGCTCTAGTGGATTCTAGTTTACTTCATAACGACTGAACTGTAAATTAAAATTAAAGTAGAAAAGGTGCATTTTAGGACTGTTGGGCCCCATGGCTGTATTAAAACACCCAAATCACTAAATCCGCCCGATACATCTCACAACAATTATAAAAAAATAAAACAAAATAACAATGAGAGAAATTATATTAGCTACACATTCATAGTATTCAGCATAAATAAGTTAAATAGGTAAATGAAATTTACTAAATGCTTACATAATATGTTTTTTTTAGCTTTTCTGTTTCCAACGTTAATGTTACACAGTGTAAAATAATATTGTTTAATCTCATGTATGAAATGTTCACAATTTGGCTAATGAATATTCAAAATATCTCGATAGACAATATAAGGTTAGGGACCGTGTCACAAGTTAACACTGATCAAAAATGAATGAATGTGCGAATATAGGTACAGCATTGCTAACCTTTACCACGGTTATTAGGAAAAGAAGTGTGGAAAATAAAGATATTACATTAAGTCAAATAACGTTACTAATGTCGCCTCACCGAATGTTACCAAAAAAGCAACAATAACGACGACAAAAGACCAAAAACCAACTAAACGCGGTAAGACAACGTCAACCTGTAACATTCAGCTTGGGTGAAAACTAAGAAAACAGATAAAATGCTAAACTAAAACAGAAATAAAGTGGAAATAAGCAAAACATACCTTCTCAACTTCTGAGGAAAGACGAGGATTGACTGAATTCGTCAAAGAAATGTCTGACTTTCTCCAATAACCGTTCCACTGTTGTCATGGCTCCGCATTCTAGAACAGTGACTCTCTTGGTTCAAGAGTCCCGCGTGAAGTGTTTAAATAATGCTGCGAGTGTTTTCAATTCATTAAAAACAAGGAGTCGTTTTTTAAGTGACTAAACGTGTAACATACCTAAAACATGCTGATTAATATTATTAAAACACACACAGTACTTAAAATCTTAAATGGATCGTAAAAGTTTTTCAAAATTGTCATACAAGAATGGGTGTCGCTGAATAGTTTTTAGACAACTTTGATAAATCGTTTTGATCCACTTTAAATGCTGACCATATCCATATACATACACACACACACACACACATACATACGTATGTATATATATATATATATATATATATATATATATATATATATATATATATATATATATATATATATATATATATAGCAGACAGACAGGGTACCTTTTAGTTCCTTTCCAACGTGAGGCTGAAAACGTCAGTCATCTTTTCTCTATGGTATTTCTTTTACCTCAGTAGCGTCGGTCGGCGTCTGGACAAGTGCAAAAAATAACCCACGGTCCCTTTACGCTTCCAGTTTGATGGATCAACAATTTGATTTTTAGAGAAATCTGTATCTTTTAAGTTAATTGGGCAGAAATTTGTTACACTCACATGAAAGTGTTTTCTATTAGAAAAATCTAAAAGTATATACAAGTATAAATATGCATATATGTATAAATATAAGTATATATAAGGATACGTCATACGTCACGTTTTCTCATTTAATGGTTAACTGTTATATATCCCTAAATGTATTTATGTATTTTAACTTTAAAGATGCTGATGGTATGATTTTCACATAGCAATAAGGATATAGTGCTACATTTTAATGAAATGTAAATGCTTCTTTGTAATATATACAGTATGTTAAATCAACCAGTTTGGTAGAGTGGAATGCATGAATAATCTGTCAAGTGTCAAAACTGCCACCATCAATAGGGGGCAACAGAGGACGCTTTCTCCATATACAACTGAACTTGGGCATAAACGCTAGAAAACATAACAGCAGCTTTAACATGTAACAATGATTACTGTAATCTGTTTAACTGCATAAAGTCACACAAAATAAAAGTGAAAATTCAATTAATACCATTTATAAATGCCTTACGTTGTGCTATCATTCTTATTTTGATGTTAGTTTATCTTATTTTATTTCATTCTTGTAAATTTATATAGTAGTGCACAGTCCTGTGTTATGTTGTTAATTTAAGTTGTTTGATGTAGCACCTTGGTCCTAGAGGAACATTGTTTGGTTTCACTGTGTACTGCACTGTATATTGTTGAAATGACAATAAAGACTTGACTTGACTCATGTCAATCCACTTTTTCTTTTTTCTTTTTTAATTTTGGTAAAAACAATAGATATTGTGAACAAATGTGTTTTTGTTTTTTGCTCATACATCAAACCAAAACAAGGTTGGATAATTATCCTTTTCTTAAAAAAAAAGAAAAACTAAATTTTTTTTTTTGTCAAATTATCTGTATTTTATTAATAAACATTATAAACAGTTTTTATCTAGTTTGAGGACATCAGGAGCTGGCCAGTGGCACTTAAAATGTAGAAATGAGCTATAGGACATTGACAAAACAAAGAGAAGTACAACACTTGGTGTTCTATAAGTAATGGAGAAGTTCACACCGAGGCAGCAGCTATTTTTATTCAACCAGCTAGTGGACAATGTCAGTTTTAAATATATTGAAACAACCAATGTGCTTTTAACAATTATCTAATTTAATATGAGGGAAATGGATTTGGTAGAAGACTGTTATGCAAGAGTGTGTCCTGTCAAAAAGCCATGCAAAGACTAAAGCATATAAAGTGAAAAGTGTTTGTAGATTAGACATCTAATAGTTCCAATAACATGATCAAAACCCTCTTAGAATAAAGAAGAATATTAATTGTTTCATAGTCATATTTTTTTCAGCACAAAAATAAAAAGGTGGGTAAAACTCTTTTACCCTTCATTATTTCTAACTGTGTTGTATTTGCTTATTTATTTAGATAGGACATGTTTATATCTCAGGTACACTGGGTAATATTCTATTTACAACAGGTAAACAGTAAAAAAATAAACAAGATTCTGCATTAGTACAACATACAGTGCACATCATTTAAAATATTCAGAAATATACAGAAGAGGTTAACACAACATATACAAGAAAAGATCTCACTGATATCATCTGTAAATAGTTCATGCGATCTTCACTTTCCCTTGTTGGTCCGTTACTCGTGTGTTTCCTTCAAATTCATGCGTCCAATAAAAGAAGCCATCATTTACTTACTTTCATACTCATTCATTCATTTTCCTTCGGCTTAGTCCCTGATTTATTAAGGGTCACCACAGTTGAATGAACCGCCATCTACTCTGGGATATGTTTTACGCAGCGGATACCCTTTTAGCCACAACCCAGTACTGGGGAATTCCTCTCATATTATTTCAATCAAAACAATTGACCTAATTTGACCCAGCATGAAGGTGAGTAAATAATGACTGAGCCGTTGTTATTCAGTCAATTAAAAGGCATCCAATCACATGGTAAACGACGTGCCATTTTCATTGTTGGAATAATCCATAGAGCGCCGCGTCGAAAGGTACATTTCAGTGGTAACACGTGATGACCGCCTTGCCGACATATAGTTCTTCCCCAAACACCAAATGTCCCGTAGGATCTTCCGGAAGTGGTTTCTGAAATTGACCCCGATGAAGGCATACAGCAGAGGATTGAGGCAAGAGTGCAGGTATGCCAAACTTTCTGTGATGGTCATGGTCAACGCGACGGCCTCCTCATGGCTGCATTCCTGCTGTTCAAATAAATTGATGGTATGGTACAACAGCACAAGGTTATAAGGCATATGGCAGACCACAAACACAAGGACCACGGTGAGCACTACACGCACTGCTTTGTGCCTCTGAAAGTTCTTGGCCCGAAGAAGGGTGACAATGACGCTGGAGTAACAGAATCCCATTATGAGCAAAGGCAAAAAGAAACCCACTGCCACCTGAGAGCTGGGCACGATGGTTTTCATCATACGCGCTGTTTCATTCGACTCAAACTTGAAAGAGCAGACATACTGAATTTCTTCCATGATGGTATTATTGTTGAATAGGAAGGTAGATTCAGTCAGACCATTTTCGTAACGCTCATAAAAGATGAAGGTGGGAAGGGACAGAAGCAAGGCCAGCAACCAGACGGCTGCACAAACTAAATGGCTGTAAAGAAGAGTGCTTGAACGCAGCCGGAACGAGCGACGGGCTTGCACAATGGCAAGGTATCGATCTCCACTGATGCAAGCCAGAAGTAACATCCCGCTGTACAGATTGACGCTATAGATGCCACGCAGAAGCTTGCAGGACATGTTCCCCATGGCCCAACTGTGCTGCTCGCTGTAGATGATTAAAGGCAGAGCCACCACAAACAGGATGTCAGCGATGGCCACATTCAGCAGATACACGTCAGTCATGGACTTGGTTCGCTTGTAGAGGGCGTACGTTACAATCACAAGACTGTTGCCGATGAAACCAGCCACACAAATGATTGGATGAATAAACAAGCGGAGGAAGTTCTCAAGCTTCTGCCTGCTCTCCACAGAACACGGCTCCACAGCTCCTTCATAATAATCACCGTAGTTGTAGTTTTCAGAGGAATCATTAATCATTTTCTCTATAAAGAAAGAACAGGAACATCAGTAAGATTATTACTTGAAAGGCAGAGTTCAAGTCAAGATGAAGAGGACTAACTGAAATCTAAAGCAGAGCAAAGTTTATTCAACACTTCCAGAAATAAAGGTACAAAAGTTGTCACTAGGGTTGTACTTTTCATGTTTGTACTTTACTAGTATGTTCCTTTAAGTTAAAGGGGTCACCAACCCTGTTCCTGGAGAGTTACCTTTCTGCAGAATTCAGCTCCATCCCTGATTAAACACACCTGAACCAATTAATTAGGACATGAAGAAGCTCTTGATAATTACAGACAGGTGTGTTTGGTCAGGGTTGCAACTGAAACCTGCAGGAAGGTAGATCTCTAGGAACAGGATTGGTGACCCCTGCTTTAAGTTATCAATAAGGACCCTTCAGGTACAAATGTGTCATTTGTGAAAAGTTACATTGCCAGTGGAATATTGTATTAACTTGGGGGAATAACATTGGTTTGAATAAAGTACAATTTTTCTACAGTAAATTTTATGGAATAAAAAAAACAATGACAAATACTTTTGTTCCTAATTTTTATTTCTCCACTTGCTGTTAAAGTTTTACAAGTGAACCAAAACTTTCACCACCTTCATTTAAGCGTTTAGGTTGGTTATGCGAATTTGCTGCACTGAAAAACAGAAACACTGCTTGGTTTAAGAGTTGTTCAATCCAACGTTTTATTAAGTGGCTTTAACTACTAGGCACTTACATCAAAAAAAGTACAGTTGAGATGCTACAGACCATTTAAATGTTGTCATTGGCCCATGAACATTTCCTGCTTGTTGTCAAACTATTTCATAACTGTAATAAGAGGCAATTCAATCATAACTTAATATTAAAACAGCTGTCATGACATTATTTATAACTATGTGGCTCTTTTTAGATTTTCAGTAGCTATGTAAATTAAAAATGTAAAACAGGAAATACGTTGGGATAATTGTTTTTGTTTACATCGTTCAAAATGGTCTATTGACATCGGACACAAGTTTGGAATTGTATGGGTAGGTTAAGGTGTAAGTGATGGGTCAAAAGTGTAATTATAAACATAACTAAAATGTAATTATATTAATTAGATGTAATAAAAAACCTAAGTACAATTAAAAAAACATGTATGTACATAGGTATATTGTATTATAAATGACTATTTTAAATTTAAGTACATAGTAATTAAGGCGACTTAATATAAAGTGGGACCACTTGCTCTTTTACACCTAAATCCAGATTTAAATCCAGAACAGTAGTACTTCTTCACATGCCAGCCAATGTGACCAAATTTTAAGAATCAATGAATGTGAAATAAAGGACATGATACATCTTAAATTCAGTAATTCAATCCACACCAGAAAAACGCATTCAGTTCAAACATTGCTTTGTAGTTTGCTATATTACCTTAGCAGAAAGAGGAAATCTGCTGAAAATCAGGTCACGTACACTGCAGATTTATTGCATATAATTGATAATATTTGATATAACAAGACTCAGCAATCATAAAAAAAAGTCTGAGCAAGGTTTATGTGGGCCTTAAAAAGTGTTCACCTTACCACAATCCTCGCAAAACATTCTGGGTTCCACACAATTGCTTGACCAAAATTAAGTTATCGTAATTGTTTTAACAAATTTAAGTTGATTGAACATAAAACAATTAAGTTCAAAGTGAAAACTCAGTGAGGTATAAAAAAATATAAATATAATCTAAAATATAAATTATATTTATCTGAGTTAATGATGGATGTTTGTTCTCATTTAGATTAATTTATTAGAAAACGAGACTCTTTATGTCATGCAATTTTGCTTCAAGTAAACATATCTTGATTTAGTAATGTTTAGATGTTTGCGCTTGTAAACAATACAAAAGCTATGAACATAATATTAACAAAAACTATTTTACAATCAACACATTTTCATCTTCAAGTATTTGGGAGAAGCATTTTTTTCGATTAGCTGTTTATGTAAACTGATTTTAAACTTAAGAACATTATATAAAAAAATATATATATTGCTTTATTATGTAAATTAACATTTCAGAGAACATACTGACATATTTTACTTCCTAATCAGAAATTATTAAACATTACCCCACCAGCAAATGTGCTGAAACCCTGATCATTTATCAAACAAATAAGTGTTTGTATCCATAAACACTTTTAGTTCATGCACACAATGAAGAACTCACAAGAGGAACTGTAGTATGAAAATTTTGGCAGACTTTTTTTTACATAGTTTTTATCTTTAGCATCTTCTAGCATACAGAATCATGCACATTCACAAACTGCCACAAAAACAAATGCCTAAAAATAATGTACGATTTAAAGCAACATACACTTTGAGAACAAAGATCATCCTTACGTTGCAAAAGCCTCACTAAATATAGAAACTTTCCAAAAGTTTAAGTACTAACATACAATGATCATTAATTTTGATGGTCTTTTCAAGCATTCTTTTCATAGACAAATTTGCAACTACATCATACAGTAGACATTATAACACTTAACGTTTTGTAGAACAGACAATAACTATCGTTCATTTTACTAATACTGGCAGGCCACCAACACCAACTAATAGTCCAATTAGAGTTAGTTAACAAGTAATTGCAACTTTTTATAGTAAAAAAATACCATCATAATCATACACAGCAAATAAAAACTGAGCTAAACTAAACAATTCATGCGACTGAAGTGGAAAAAGAAACAAACAAAAAAAAGAAGTCACTTACCGCTATTCACACAAACAAGTCTTCTGGAATGTAGCGTGAGGCTTCAGACTTCTCTTTCCGTCTGGTTTCTAATGAGGAAAGACAACCTGGGCAGAGCACTGCTGCGTAATAAGAATGACAATTATTTTATCTGTTAGCAGGAAGGAGGCGCTTCACTCCTGCAGACAGAGCGCCATACAGGAACATATAGGTGTATGTGGCAGACCATCAAAGCTGTCTGACATTATCAACTAATCTAGACTATGGTTGTATGTGAAAAGTTGATGTTGGGTGACAGAGCAATCTACCAAGCAGACCTTTGCATCAAGTGGTTTATGCATGGCTCAAAAAGTCTTGCTGAATAATTTTCTTATTTCTACTGCAAATTTACTCACATTAAACATTTTTATAGCCGTTTTTAGATTCTTCTTCTTTTTTACATCCTTCTGATTTTTTTTTAAATAGCAACACACACAAAAAAAGGAAGTCAACAGTGAGACAATACTTAATTATTTATTATGTCAACTAAATCCATAAATACATAAGGTACAAAACGAGGAACTGACAGTTCAGATGTCAAGCAACGTCTTCCATGTAGTCCGCACCCAAACTAGTCTGCGAGACGCTCACATCTTGAGTGGTTTCATCAAGCTAGAAGAAACATACAGAGAGAAACCAAGAGCAATGAGAATCAGAGTAAGGGTCTAACCACAGGGTATGAGTGGTCTTTTATAGCCAACAACCAGAGATACCTATGGAGTCAGTCTAGGGCAGGGGTGGGCAAGGGCCATTCATACAAAATAAAAGAAAGATTTGCAAACAAAAAATGAAGTTTTGATAAAAAAAATAAATAAATAAATGCAAACCCCATAAAATCGCAAAGCAAAAACTAATTTGAGAAATAAATTTTGCTAACAGAAATAAAGAACTGCAAAGGGAAAATACATTTCTGAGAAATAAAAATGAAATTTTAACCAAAAAAAGAAATGCAAATAAAAATCAAGCAGTGCAAATAACCTAAAATATTACAAAAAATAAAAAACTATATATATTTGCAAAACGCTTTTATAGCATTGCTTTTACAAAACCAAACATTACAAGGGAACTTGAGTGTTTACAGCAGGCCCAGACCTACTGGGCTGTATGACCACCTCAGTGATACTGTCTTCAGGTGATAACGCCACTTAAATGGAGGCAGGTCCAGGGCTGCCGTACACGCCCGGGTTCCATTGACTCCACCCCCTTGTCAGAAGTGCAAAGTGAAAAACACATTGCAAACTCACGGTTGACTAAAAAGCCAATCAAAATGAGCATTGCAATTGACTGAACAGGGTTTTTATTTCTCAAAACCTATTCTTAATTGTTATTTTAGGAGGTTTGCATTTATTTATTTATTGTTGCTCAACACTTAATTTTTTGTTTGCAAAACTTTCTTTTATTTTGCAAGTATATATGGCCCTAGTTTGACTTCATATGATACTCTTTCAACAACAACAACAACAACAACAACAACAGAAGATTAACAAATGTCAATACTGAAAGATATGTTTCATGCAAAAACTGTAATTCATTCATATGCACTCAACTGGTGATATTCTAATGCCACATACGCTCTCTCTTATCGCATACCAAAGGAGAAATAATACAGTTCTGTTATAACTTGTCCATACAATGAGAGTAAATAGCAACCAGCATGTTGTGTTCATGAAACACCCAAAGCATGGCCATTCATGACTCACAAACATCTTTTAGTTACATATACATTTTTTTGGTCAAATACATAAAGCATGAAACACTGATTTTTGTATTTATTTAAATAAACAAAAACAATTTCACTAAGAAAATGTTTATGGATTTTTTTTGTCAGATGGCAGTTAGAAAGACAGCTGAAAGATAATTAAAATAACTTTTGACAAAAACTACACAAATTTAACTCAGACAGGGTTGTGTGGGTGAGTGCAATAACTAACACCCACGTGGTATATGCAAAATACATTTTTTTAAAATGTTAAAAAAAGGAAGAGAAAAGAAAGAAATCAAAAGAAAAAAGAAAAAAAAAACATCCATACTGTAAAATATAAAGTCCATAGTCGGCTTAAAAATTTAAGTCAAATTAAATTAACGTTTTTTACATAAAATAAATTTCTTCTATAACTTAAAAGTTAGAAAAATGATTAACTTGAATAAGATTTAATAAGTTATAATTGACATAAAACATATGTTGTCTTAACCTATATATATTTTGTACAGTGCAGTAATTGTACAAACTCGTCTGAAATTACAAAGTCATTGGCAAAGCATTGCTTACAAAAAAATAACCCTTCAGCAATCACAAGTATGAATGTGAATTTGTGAATGAGGAGCCATACAAATGAATTAGGCCATATTATATTGGCTTTGTATTCTCAGTCAACAGATTTCCCGAAAATGACAAAATGAACCGCGCACAGAATTACTCATTTTATTCTCACATCTCAGTCCTTTCACAATAGCTCTATTTAGGTTATTGCTAGACAGAATATTTATCATAGTGTTTATTAGCGCATCTTACTGAAACAAACTTCTGAAATATCATAATTTTTTACTCATTATTAATTTTAACAGTTTGTACTCATTGTTGGCAAGGTAATAAGCAGCGGTGTATAGCACAACACGCACTATATGGTATCTACATGCAGTTTCACTTTGTAACATCAAACAAACTGCACTACACAAATAAGAATACTGCACATAAGGGAAAATCCATGAGTGTGTATTAAGCGTTTTGAAAGAAAGTCAAGTCAAGAAATGTGTTAGTTTATATCTAGGATTTTGCATGCTTTAAACCAAACACAGAGAAGAAGTAGCTTGGTTAAGAAAAAATATGTCAACATAATGGTTTTAGTATGGGACCAAAAAACTATTCCTATACTAAAAACTGTTGTCACAGTCCTTATCAAAAAGAAGCACATGAATTGTAGTTTGTGTGCCATGTTTCTATTGCTCGTGATTTCTCACAACTTGTACTTTTTCTGACTGAGTCAGAGTGAACTAAGGCTCTAAGTTGTGTACGGACACAACCAGTTTAGGTATGGTCTGCATAAATCAGAATTCGCTGAGACTTTTGTAACAGAATGTTTATGTACTTCCAACTGAAACAAAAATTAAGAAAGGGGCGAGGCTTTCTTTTTGCACATCATTTCCTCATAGCAAACTAACGGTAAGAATATTGTGGTTAAAGTTGTCAATCTGGCATCAAAAGAGAAAGGCACACTTTTGTTTCAGTGCACATTGATGTATTTGCTCTTCAGTGTTTGGACTTTCAGCAGTGAAATTTAAACTACACTGAACCGAACTAAATTCAACTCTGAAAACTGGACTGGCTCAGTTTCAATTTACTAGAACTTCTGTTAAGCTGCTTTGACAATCTACATTGTAAAAGCTCTACAGAAATAAAGATGAATAAAAAATAGATTAGTTTGTATGGCTTAGTTGTTAGCAATGTGAGCTAGCAAAATAAATATAGTTAATTTAGCTTTGCTTTGTTTTGTTTTGCATAGCCACAGATTTGTTGCGGCATATACGGCAAATGTAATGATAGTTTGGGACCATTCTGTGATACTCAGGTTTTTAGACACTGAATCTGGAATTTTTGTTCGTAATTTTCACACATTAAAAAATAATTTCAACCTCACGCTGTATCAATCGTATTGACATACTGCCTCAGAAACTTTTGTCTGTTAAAGCCAAAGCCACAGACATCCTGAAGTAATTTTTGAATCGGTCTGGCAAATCCCACAGTTCTGTTGATAAGGAGGTGAAACTCTTCTTTCTCTCTCTGCAATCTATGAATGGCCCAATATTGCTTTCTTTTTTATTTGTTAAGCAGGGGGAGGACAACAAAATCATCTTCACTGATCGAAGATTTCATTTTGTATTGTCTTTACCAATTATTTCGCTACAGATTCATTAATGCATCAGACTTAATGTGCATGACGAATGTTTCTGATTTGAATAGAAAAAAATCCAATTTACTTTTAGTTTGAAAAATGTCAGACTACAGTGTAAAAAGACCTTCACATTTTCACACATAGCCTAACACATAAACATAGTTTTAAAAGTTGATAAAAAACTGTTAGTGTAGAATACTTAGGAGACTAGAACACTTTGTAAACCATCCAATGTACTTCTTACATCATAATAAGAACATAGATCAGGTTTGTATCCAGTAATTTTTTTAAATATTCCCCTTTGTGTTCAGAAAAGGATAGAAAAGTATAGGGCATTAAAACAACACCTAAGTGAGTAAATAATGAATGGATTCTCAATTGTATTTGTAAACTCTTCAAGTGGTTTCCTCTTGTTGCCTCATTGGGCCTCTTTAGGCAACTATCTTTGCCATTAACAAAACATCCCCTTCTCACTTCTTAACTTTTAAACAATACAATCCTATCCATGAGGCCACTCTGTTGACTTACTCTCATAAAGAACTGCGAAAACCAATACCATAATTAACCAACATGAGAAACAACCACATCAGTATTACAAGGTCAATTATTTCTTTACAAGCTTATTCATGGAACAGTTCCCCTTAGTCATTGGCGACACAAACAATGTGACTCTTTTGTGGATGGAGAGAACAATACCTTATCACTAATGTCAGGCCCCTCTATTGAGACTTCCTCGATCTCCTCGTCAATGCTCACTTCACTTTTAGAGTTTTCTGAACGATGGCTGAAGAGTAAGGAGAGATGAGAAACCTTCATCGAGACGCAGATTAACCTAAATAACTGCAAAACACTAGTCGGACAATGTATTTACCTGTTGAAGTCGTCATCATAGTCAAGATCATCATCTGCAAAGCATTTGTTTGGAAATGAAAAGAGTGAAATTTTAAAGGGTTGAGGGTTCAAGTCATTGAAAAAACAAACAAATAAAAAAAAGATTGTCAAGAAGTTCTTACCTAGCAACGGAGATCCAGTTTTTTCATTTGGTGTAGAAAAATCTTTGCCACCCTTATCTATAGAAAGAGACGTTCCTAAGAGGTTAATCAAAAAGAAAAAATCAGTATGGTGATAATCTTTGGGCATATTATGAGTTAATTTGGTCAGAGATTAAACTTTGATGATGCATTTAGATTTTTTTTAAACCTCAGGTAGGTTAAATTCGGTGTAATGACTACACATGAATTGGGTACTTGAATATGTCAGCTCTGCCCACAAATAGTTTAGCAATAGTGCATAAACCATTATCTGCGGAATCGCAGTAACGGAAACAGTTCAGACTGACCTAATTTCAGTGCAAATTCTTTCAGTATCTTTAACCACTGTTGCTGCTCATGTTTTGTTTTAATAAAGCGATAGTTTGCCCAACCTTAAAAAATTTCTTATTTTGACTTGTTTTTTTCATAGTGAACACAAAACAAGGTAACTTAAAGGCTGTTGGAAACCAGTAACCATTATCACTACGGGAGTCAATTAACATTTTTCAAAGTGTCTTCTTTTCTGTTTAACAGAATAAAGAACTCAAACAGGTTTGTGACAAGAGAAGCGTGAGTAAATTTCAGATTTATGGCTGAACTGTCCCTTTAAAGAGCACCTATGATGAAAATCATCTTTTGTAAGCTGTTTGGACAAAACTGTGTGCAGGTATAGTGTCCACAGGCATATTGGAAATACAGTTGAAATTACAGAATTATTAGCCCCCCTGTTTATTTTTTTCAACACATTTCTAAACATAATAGTTTTAATAACTCATTCCTAATGACTGATTTCTTTCGTCTTTGCCATGATGACAGTAAATAATATTTGACTAGATATTTTTCAAGACACTTCAATACAGCTTAAAGTGACATTTAAAGACTTAACTGGGTTAATTAGTTTAACTAGGCAGGTTAGGGTAATTAGGCAAGTTATTTTATCACAATGGTTTGTTCTGTAGACTATCGGAAACAAATTGCTTAAATATAGCTAACAACTTTAGCTTTAAAATTAGAATTTTTTTTAATTTAAAAACTGCTTTTATTCTACCTGAAGAATTTTATCCTCCTGAAGAAAAAATATTATCAGACATAGTATGAAAATTTCTTTGCTCTGTTAAACTATTTAAAATATTTACAAATATTTAAAAAAGAAAAAAAAAATCAAAGGGGGGCTGATAATTCTGACTTCAACTGTATATAGACATCAAGTCTCCCTTTTATTTAGGATCTAAATCCCTCTTGTTTTGAGGCCCACCGCAACATGACGTAGGAGTGTGGTTTCCCTGCCCATCAACTTGATTGACAGTTGCGTATTAACATGTCTCTGTGGTAACGCATATAATTATTTCAACAAGACAGGACGTGCTCAAAGCAACTGGAAATGAAAGATCAGTTCAGCTCATCAGCTTTGATCATCTATCATCATCAAAGGTGATCAATAATGAGTTTTACAAGATTAAAACATTTTAACACATTGCATGTTTGTAATGAATTACAGCAATTTTACCGTCTTTATCACCACAGCCGCATGTCAGTACAATTATAAAAGAAGACACTTCAATCACGGTTAGTGGATGTTAAATCAGGTTTCTTTTGTATATTAACGTAACGGATATCTATACAGCAGTGAATAGTAATGTGTATCCTGTCACATTTGCTCTGCAAAAACAGTGTAAAGTTAAATGTGCATGCTGTGTGTGTGTGTCCACTGTGTGTACATGTGTGTGTGTGTGTGTGTGTGTGTGTGAACTTTGCATTAAGGCTTGAATTAACTTCACAACAAATAATCCTTGGTAAAGTTCTTACTGTAGTATTACACACACAAACGTTATGTGAAATCTGCTTTCTTCATGTCTGTCACTGTGCTGTTTATCTGAGACAGCAAAGGCGGAGATTGAGGCACACTCTGACAGGCACGTGGGAACAGTGAATGGGGAGAACTACCATTAAAGGCACAGGTCACAAAAACAGCAAACATTATGTATAGAGCAGAAAATCTCAATATGTTTAAAGATATAAAAAAATAATCTGATGGGTGTTTTGTGTTCTTTACAGACACATTTTTGGAGACGCAAAAGTATGTTCTTGAAGCTAGAAAAAAGTTGTAGAATAGGTTCCCTTTAATTTGTACATTTTCTTTTTTTTTTATCAAGAGCTAGTTTTTAATGCATGTTGGATCTTTTGAAGTATCTCTGCAATGCACTTTTTTCATATTTAGTGAAAGTTCAATTAAATGTTTGTATTCCTAGTCACAAGAGGTTTTTTACCATTCTTGTCAGATGAATGATCTTTCTTGCTGCTCTCAGCTGAGATGGATCCTCCTGCGCTCTTTAGCTGTGTGCCTGAAGTAAATGCTTTCCCCAAACTGCCGCCCAAGCCTTCTCTCCTGGAAAACAGAAGAGATGAGACTTTCAGCATGGCTGGATGCACTTTGTAACGTGATCTGACAGCACGTACAATGATTAGTGGAGGAAGAGGGAAGTCATGGCAGGAGACAGACAGGAAATGGCCCAGCTCACCTGCGTTCAGAGTCAGGAGTGGGCCTGCTTTCACAGTCAGAGAGCATGTCCTCTCCATCTCCCTCTTTATCACTGCCTATAGCAGACAGGCTGAGGCCAGACAGAGCAAGAGTATGTTTAGCCACACATACGCATGACAGCCAGAAAAACAAGGTCAGGGTCATAAAGAGAGCAGGAGAGAAAGAGATACACAGACAACATGCAGAGCAAATGCAGAGAAGAAAAAAGGAGGAGGATAAAAGTAAGGTACAAAAAACAAAATGATGACAGTAGTTACTGCACTACCCTTTTTGGTGTCAGTTGCTGGGTTTTTTTTTTGACAGCACTGAATAATGATGTTATAGTTATGTTTACACAGGCGATGTTTGAAACTCACAACTAATATACAAATATATATACCGGTGAAAAGTTTGGGGTCAGTAAGATTTTTACATGTTTAAAAATAAGCTTATCCTGCACCCCAAGGCTGCATTTATTTAATCAAAAATACAGTTCGAATTGTACAATTGTGAATGTTCTTGCACTATAAAATAACTGTTCAAAAGTGGTTTATAGTTAAATTTAATAATTTATTTCTGTGATTTTAAAGATGAATTTTCAGCTTTATTACTCCAGTCACATGATCCCTCAGAAATCACTTTAATATTAATTATCATTATTATTTTTACTATTATTATTATTAGCGGTAACAGTAATAAAAGCAATAATCACTGGAGTAATAATTTAATTTAAAACTCCATTCAATAAGAAAGCTTTTTTAAAATTGTAATAAATACTTAACAATTTAACATTTGTTTCACTTTTAATAAATGCCGCCTTGAGTAATTTTATTTTTAAAAAAAATAATAATAATAAAAAATTAAAAAAAAAAAAAAACTGACCCCAAACTTTTGACCTTATAGGTTTTTATTTTTTTTACAGATTTGATTCTTAAATTTCAATACTTGACCATGTTTCATACCAGGCACCCTAGTACTGGGGTAGGTAAATAATATAAGAATAATTCAAAATTACACACTTTCCCTCCCCCAAAAATATTACAAATCATGGACAATAATCTTGTTCATTACAGTTTATATTACAGATATTTTTTTCAAACCTTGTAAAGAATCTTAATATTGTGAATTAAAAATAAAACAACTTAATATTAGTTAATTTTAAATTATTATTAAATACATAAATCTGATTTTGTGACAACTTATTTACTTTATTTTATTAAAGTTTGTAAAACTAAGAATAAAATATTTTTTTATGATGTTAATACTATCTGTATCAACAAAAATAAGCCCCTTTTATAAAATACATTTGTAATATAATTGATGATGGTAAAACGTCAAAAAAGGCACCTTTAATAACAGTGGTTAATGAGTTAATATTTCAGGCTTTAAAACATTGCTGTAAGTCTTGCAAGCTTATGAAACTTTGTTAACGAAAGCAGTTGCCACTCTTATATAGCTGCTTGTTCAAAACACTTATTTAAAATGAGCAGAAACAACAATTCTTGAAATTTTTGCAGACAACTTAATTGTTTAATGTTGAATACACTCAAATTTGTTTAGTTACGTTAATCGATTTGTGTTGGGACAACCAGAATGAATCGTGTTGAATCTAGGGATGGGACGATAACCGTTTTCAAGGTATACCGGAAAAGTCAAGGTTTTAAAACTTTTTTAAAACTAATGAAGACAGTAGAAGTCAATGATTCTTTTGAATTATTTAGCCTGACATGTTTACTGCTTAAAATTTCTCAAAATAAAATATACTGTGTTGAATGGGAAAAAAAGGTTTTGTTTTTTACCCACACAATAAAAAGAATATATTTTAGAGCAGTAATCACAATACCATCAAACCGTAATATTTTAATCCAAGGTTAACAAACCATCAGAATCTTATACTCAAGTAAAAGTACCATTACTTGCCCAAAAATGTAGTGCATTTAGAGTGAAAGTATATGTTGTAAATATTACTCAAAGTATAAGTATAAAGTAGCCCTATTAAATGCACTTAAAGAGTAATGAGTAGTGAGTATTAAGCTGGGAAAGGTTGATGCATTTACATGTAATTTGTGCATGTGTGTGTAAACGTAACATTCTGTAGTGCATTTAGTTATTTCAGTCATCACACAGTAAATATCCTTCATCTTATCATCAGTGATATGAATCACAGGAATCACAGGACAGATTCTATTTCCCATTGATAGGAAATATTAAAGTAGGGACTGCAGGTTGAAGAAAAGTAGAAGAGTAATAGTACCGATACCGCACTAAAACGTACTCAAAGGAAAGTAAAAGTCCACATTTTTAAAACTACTTAGTAAATTACAATTCCTGAGAAAAAACTGCTTAATTACAGTCATTTGAGAATTTGCCATTTGTTACTTTACACTACTGCAAATCAATAAAGTTAAATTAATCGTTTTTACAAATTTAAGTGGATTGAAATGAAAACAATTAAGTTGTCCACAAAAAAATTGTGCTGTTTTAACTTATTTTAAATAAGTAGTTTAAACAAGCAGCATTTCATTTCTTTAAGTCTATATAACTGAACTGCGTGAAAGCAACTCTACTCTTTAAAACTTAAACCAAGCACTGTATGAACATAAAGAGTCCAGTAGGTGGGAAACAACCTGATTTTGCACCCATTGTTTTATATGGATGCAGTGTGATCACTCCATGCACACTCACTCATTGAGGCTAGTGCCCCTCCGCATTTGGGATAAAAATCGCCCTGACAGGCTTCCTTCCCTCTGCGAGTGCTGACTTCTCACGAGGGGGGGGAACACAGATGGAGCACAGACACAGTTACACCAAGAGGGAGAAAGAGAAACAGAACGGCAGGAGCAAAAAGCCAAAGAGGGACAAGGTGCAACATACAACAAAGCTCCAAGATCTACCCTTTTTGCATCATAGTCAAAAATCACAGTAAAAATGAGGAGTAAATTCTGAAAACAGGAAGTACTTACTCTTTCTGACTAAAGCTTTTTTCTGAATGCCTCTGGCCTGAATAAGGCTTTTCTGCTGACGATAAACCACTGTTCTCACGTGCAGCATGAAAAGGAGAAGACAGAGGTCAGAAAAACAAAGGCACTTCTCTGTCTCTTATCTAAAAGCAGTTATTTGAGAGCCATGTTTACATTTTTATCTTAACTGCACACCCCCGGACATATTTAAAAGAGTAAAAAATGAACTACGGTTATGTGCTCCAAAAACATGAAGAACCCAGATGTGTGTTTCTGAAATGACAAATCGAAAGTGTCAGTGGATTTTTAATCATTTCACCTGTCGTATCTAAAAAGTAAAAAAATGAACTACGGTTATGTGCTTCAAAAACAAAAAACCCAGATGTGTGTTTCTGAAATGACAAATCGAAAGTGTTAGTGGATTTTTAATCATTTCACCTGTCATATTTGAAGAGTTAAAAAATGAACTACAGTTATGTGCATCAAAACATAAAGAACCCAGATGTGTGTTTCTGAAATTGCAAATCAAAAGATCAGTGGTTTTTTGATCATTTCGCTTACATTTGCTCATTCAGTCTTAGTAGAACATGTTGGCACTGAAACGGTCCTCGTTCTAAGACCTGAATGGAAATCTCTTCCCACAGCAAGAGTCTAACTAGAGAGGTTTTGCACAAAAACAAGATTAAGCTGGGATTTTAAGCTATCCCCGTTTGAACTGAGTTGCATGAACTGCAGGCTAACTAAAGCTAAATTAAGTTACTATGAACATTTATTCTTTGCACCCAAGATTAACTAACTAGGATTAATCCAAGTAATTTATCTATTAGTTTTGCTGTTAATGCTACTAAAAATAGTTTATATATGTTATATAATACTTTATATATGTTATATATGTTTAGCCACTGGAATTGCTAGAAATATTCTATGGAGACTTCTATGAAGATTTATTCTTTGCAGCTAAGATTAATCCTAGTATTTTATCAATTATGTGTTTTACAGTCACTCCGTGTTCTTGGCCATTTACAGATATTTCTAGACATTAGAATTGTTAGAAATATACTATGGAGACTTTCTATGGAGATTTAATCTTTGCAGCTACGATTAACCCTAGTAATTTATCTATTAGTTTTGCTGTCAATGCTACTAAAAATGTATGCGTTTTCCAGTCACTCCACGTTACTAAGTGTGTACATAGGTTTCTAGCCATGGGAATTGTTAGAAATATACTATAGAGACTTTCTATGGGGATTTATTCTTTGCCACTAAGATTATTACCAGGCTAAAATTAATTCTAGTAATTGATCTATTAGTTTCACTGTCAATGCTACAAAACATGTATGTGTTTTACAGTCACTCCATGTTCTTCATAATCTTCATGTAAAATTCCTAAGGTAATATTAATGTCCACTCCTAGTCACATTTAAAGCCAAGTAAACAACTGTTAATTTGTTAATACACTTCACCTCCTCATAGGTTTATGGACAAAAGTAATGGTATTTTCCAGTTCAGTGGGAGTTGCCAGAACAGTGGACAAGTTACCTGATTGGCTCACATAGGGTTTTATGCGTAATTCCGCGAACGTGCAATTACTCTGCCTTTCTACACCAGGCTTGACATAGCAGCATGTTCTCAGACTGAATCAGCAAACGGGCAATGATCCAAAAAAAGGATGCACTGATTAAACTAGGTCAAGCTGTGCTTTTTCTGCTATCCTAGCTTTATTAGTTCTATTTTTGTGCAGTAGCCCCCAGGACTGTGACAAACACAATCACAATGCAAGTAAATCTCTCTACTGGTGGCTGCCAGTTTTCATTTCTACTTGCCTGCAGTATTTAACTGTTTGGTAAAACTTTATAACAAAGTTGTGTTAGATAATGTTAATGCATTTACTAATATAAACAAAAATGAACAACACAGATGTTACAGTATTTATGTTAAAGACAATACAGTTGCTCGTTATTAGTTATTAAGTAATGTTAACATACATGAAATTGGATGTTAATAATCCATTAGTAAATGTTGAACTGTTGAAATTGAAACTGTAGAACTGTTGATGATTAATAAATGCTGTACAAGTATTGTTTATAATTAGTTTATGTTAGTAAATACATTAACTAATTAAACCTTATTGTGATCAACTTGATACAGGTCCATTTCCAACATACTGTACATACATAACTATGAGTGCAATTCAAAATTAAAACAACTGACTTAAATCACATCTCAAATTGAAAAATACAGGTAATGCCTTCAAACTATAAAGATGTACAGAACTTCATAATAAAGGTATTAATTATTTTTATATGTAATATTTTATGTAGCATGTACAAAATTAGCTTTTTTTCTCTTGATCCACCAATAGTTTTGCTAATATGAAACATGTTTGATATTTAACTTTTAAAGCAAGCTGGGTATGTTGAACGGCAGAGAAGAAAAAACTGCTTGTGTATTTATTGAACAGAGGCCTGTTTACGTATTTTTAACATGTATTTTTTTCATTAATTAAATGTTTTAAGCTGCAGTGCTCTTCTTATTTTAAGCCTGGTATAATCTTGTTCAAATGTATCTTATATTTAGAATTTGTCAAGACCCTTTCTTACATGTCGTCATGCACTACACCCCTACATGTTTAGTGAACAAGTACTACTGAATGAACAAACACACAATGCGAGCTGAAATGTAAAGCTGAAAAGGACATCATGCAATTAGGCCTGCACAATATATCGTTTCAGCATCGATATTGCAATGTCTGCATTCGCAATAGTCACATCGCAAAGATATGGAACGTTGAGATGACATTGCAGTGTAATTTTTACATTTAAATATACAAAACCAGAAAGTATGCACTGCTTATACTTTTAGATTTATCTATGCTTGTAGTTTGTTTACTACATGGTATACATGATTCACTCCCCAACAGAATCCTCCCAGTCCAATCAAAATACATTCGGTAACACTTTAGGAACTAATTATCACTATTAACTAGTTGCTTATTAGCATGCATGTTATTGTGATATTGGTACTTGTAAAGCACTTGTTTTTTATGATCTTATTTTACATCCCTAATCCTACCCCAATACATAATCTACCTTAATAACCATTAAAAAGGAGCAAATTAGAAGTTCATTGAGGCAAAAGTCAAAATGGTTTACTAAGAGTGAGAACTGAACCCTAAAATAAAGTGTGACCAAAAATTCATTCCAAGTTTGACAAAGTATATATATCGCAGAAAAATATAATTTTTTTGCTATGTCAGATTTTTCCAATATCGTGCAGTCCTAACTATAATGCACTCATCATAAAAAATGTTCTTGTGCATTGGTGTGGATGTTAATATAATTAGTGTAGACTTTAATAATAATAATTACTGTTAGAATTCTCAGTGATAACAGGCTTTTAATCCCCAACTTATAATTAAAATGACCACTGGCACTGTCAAATAGAACAACCCACAGCAGAAGCCATGAACGACCAATCATGTCTGCTTCGCAAGATATGCTTACCAGCCATAGGTTTTCTGCGGTTTAGGAAGAGGATCATCGAAGAACGAGTCTCCTTCCTCTTCCTCATCTTCCAGTCCAAATTCAAGTGCTCGTTTGAGTGGGGTGGGGAGGTTTTTCCCATCACCCAGTCCTGATTCCTCCTCTGACCCTTCAGACACTTGAACAGACCCTCTGATCTTCGGAGACCCCAACAATTCACCAGGTCTTCTGTCTCCAGCCTGTGGCAGTCACAACTTAATCAACATTCTCAAATAAGCGACACATTTAACTTGATAAAATCAACATGAACGCTGAGCATTGTGTGCTGTGGCTAAGTTCAGGGTTCCCACTTTAAGCTGCAGATTTTGGCCTGCCATGACACTGTTCAAATTGCTTTACACTACCTGCATTGTTTAAATTGAAATTATATTCAATTAAACATTATATTCAAATACACACTCTTTTGAGTTACCAGATACAGTATACCGATGAGATTCTCTTTAGGTGTAAACCTACTTTATACTCGTCCTTATATTATCGAAGACTATTTGAAAAAGGCTAAATTTATATTTAGCGTAATTCATGCATCAAATAGGATGTGGTAGGCTTTATATGGGTACTTTCTTTCTTTGTTTCTCTCAGTGTTTACTTGATATAAATTACAAAGACCAATGGTTCTTGAAGAAGTCAAAAAAGTAATGAAGAAGTGTGAATTTGAGTGTATCTTCACCGACACAAGAAATGCTGTAAATATTGCTGCAAATTAAAAAAGGTTGCCGCAAAGACATTTTTAGTCACAATAATCAGATTTTTCTTCCACAAAAAACTGGTGGGTTTGGTTAAAAGACGAAAATCAGTTACAGACAGTATTTTAACTGGTACAGCCTGATGGCTGCATTTGATTTCTGGTTGATAAGTGAACAAGGAATAAAATAGTAGTGAACAACAGTCAAACCATGAAAATATGATATACATCACAGGTGTCAAACTCTCAGGTGTCAAAGGGCTGCACAGTTTAAGCTGTGGTCACACTAGAGTTTGAGCATGTGAAATACTGTCGTACAGCGCTGTGAAAAGGGAAGGGGTTTAAACAAGATGATTAGAAATTTAAAAAAGCATTTGCAGTCGGTTCAAATTTTAAATTTCTGTCCAGAGAGGTCATGTTTTGATCCTTCATTGGTCTCATGCAGTCAAGTGGTGCGATTTCGCAGGTCATAGTTCAACAAACTTGAACTTTGCAACGCAACAAACTGAACCTTGTCACACGAACTTGCGTTTCTGGTCTTACGCATTCACTTGTGAATGGAAGTCTATGGAGATAAAGATCCTGTGTGACCGCAGCTTTAATTACAACTATAGTTAAAACACACATAATCATACTAATCGAGTCCCTTAGGCTTGTTTGAAACCTTCAGGCAAGCGTGTTGAAGCAGGATTGGAACTGTGTAGCGCTACGGCCCTTCAGGAACTAAGTTTGACACCCCTGATATACATGATAAAAACACAGTATAGAAAGTTCATGTCATGATAAATTCAAGTTATTTAAAATAACAACTAAAAATCCCTGATATTCCATGACATGAACCAAAATATATAAAATACCCTGACTTTTAATGTCTGGATTAGACCTTTTAAAATGCCATGATACTTCAAAAATTCCATGACCAGTGGGAACCCTGAAAGCTATTGCTGGTGTGATCAGGTTGGAACCAACAGCAGCCTATTTTAAATTAAGTGTTGTGAATAAGAGTATAGTGACAACATGTAAAAAAAATTTAAATAAATAAATGAAAAAGAAACAAAGAAAAGTGAGTGCCCTTTTAACCCGAGTGGTTTTAAAACATGTCTTTCTCAAGTAAACTGCATTTGTCTGGGACTTCCTGCAGCAGAAGATTAAACGATTAAAAGAAACGACCATCTGACTTAAGTTACAAGAACAGTGGGTTGTTGAAATGACCATTCTGAAAGCGGCCCACATTCTGAGAAAAATGCTGCGTCATTCAGCCAACTAACAAAACAAAATTACAGGACAAAAGGTTTTTTACTTGAGATGATATGTTTCAATATTAGTGTACACATCCGAGAGCAGGTGGTTAGATGACATGCTGAATTTGATTAAGTTATAAGAAGCAACTTGTTAGTAAGTATTGACATGTTGATATATTTTCAAAATAATGGATGATGCCCGGTAAGTGCCTTTGCACTAAAAGCTTTGTGAAAACCACTGATCTCATTTGTAATGTGCATTAGATTCAATCTGCTCTGCCACAGCCAGTGTACTACATCAAGTGCTAAGATGGTTCCAATTCAACCATGGGCTAATTTAGCACCATTAGACATAATATAATTCTTTTATCTCCATCTTGACTAGCAGTAATTTGGTTCTGAACCGTGATGACTAGCATGCGATAACAGTATAAGAAGAAGCACAACTCTTAATTTTGAACGTGATAATTCCTTCACCATTTTAAAGCCGAATATACACAGACACATTACTAATTTCTGAGCCACATGGTTGAGCTGATCAAAAGCTCCTGTATCCGAATCGACGCACATGTGCTTTACCTTTGGGTCAGCCTTCTCTTCCTGCGCTGAACTGTGCTTAACAAATCCTTTAAACCTGGGTATCTGAGCACCAGAATACAGCCATCAGCTTCCTTTTTACGACAATGACATAATACCCTGACTAAATCAAACACAAACATGGACGAGTGGAAAAACAAACAAACGCATATGCAAAACAAAAAAGGGGAATAACTGTTGTAGCAATTCATACAGAAATAAATGACTATACGCAAAAAAAGAGCATGCAAATATTTCTATGACACATAGACTAATATCTACTTAGAGCCTGTCACGATGTCTATTTTTTTTTTGTGGTATTATAAATAGCACAGAAATTTGTTGCAATAAACAATATTATTGTGATTTAAAGACCATTAAAGACCTAGTACACTACCAAATGACACGTGATATTTTTGTTCTTACAATTACTTAATTAAATTATGGTCACCTTAATAATTAGGCACTGGAATTAGAAAAGGAAAAAATATCATAAACAAATAAATAATACTAATAATAAATGTTAACAAAAAAATTTAAGGTAGAAAAAACTAGAAAAGTTACAGATTTTCAGATTTTCTTTAGGCAACAATGAAAATATAGTACTGTAATTTATAATAAACACTAGTGTTTTTTAACCATACTGACAATGACACCTCCAACAGAGAGATAGGTTTCACGATCAACTAACATGTGTCTAGAATTGGTTTTGTATGGGCAATATATATTTCATTAAAAATAATGATTGAGGTCATGTCCATCTGTTGTGCGATAAGTCAATATATTGATTATTGTGACAGGTCTCTATCTACTTCATGAAATTTCAATGACCAGTGTAATATTAGTACTGTATTACTCAGACCCCTAGTTTTTCGCGATTCTGCAATCGCTGAATCCCTAAACAAACAAAAAAAAAAGTCACACATTTTTACAATTCTGCAAAATTCTTAGAATGCTTTCACCCGTGAACTGTACCCGAGTCCACCTAAAAGAGGTGGTCTGAGGTACGGTTCATGCGAACTCTGGTACAGTTCACTTCTGATGTGAATGCAATCGTACCAAATAACGGAAGAACCGTCAACTGTACAACAAACTATCGTTTTCATAACATAAAGCAGGACTAAGCCAGGGTAAACACAGTGATACACAGTGATGTCTGCTTGTCTCCTCTAAAAACAGCTTCTGCAGACACTGTGTGATTTTCTGAATGTTTATATTTTTGCTGCAGATGGACGCGAGTTGCTTTCTGTATGTCCGAATTTAAAAGATTCAGTAAAAGCAAATTGACCAGGATGTGCGAAAGTCTTTCCATTTTGGTGCTTTGCTTTCGTGACTGTCACCTAGCAACAGCCATAAACAAAACAGCAGCTCGATGACGCAAGCGTACCGTGCTCCAGAAGGAAAAAAGACTGTGTGAACACAAACCAACCAAGAAGGTGGCAAGGGGGGCATTCTGTGGTGTGAAATGGGCTTTTGTGAGTTTGACGCGCTTCAGACTGCAAAAGAAAGTAGGAGCAAACATCTAACAAACACGGGAGCACGGGAACAGACAGAAAAGCAAGCAGCTTACAATAATGGAGATTGGTTCAAGGATGACGGCCGCTGGACGTGACCAGATTGAAAGACATTATTTGTGCTTTACATGTTTGGCTGGTATTATGATGTGCGTCAAATCGATAAATGATTTCGCTTAACACTTTCATTGCAGTTACCGGGAGAAAACACATTCCTGCCATGGACACGTTTTATGGCAATCCATGTTTTATGTGTATTACAGTGAGGACGCCCTAATGCATGTCCTATGTGTGAGATACATGATGTCTGGTGATCCAGGGAATGAGATCTGGGAGAGAGAAAGTAAAGTTACGTTCACACTGCGAGGCTTAGTGCTCAAATCTGATTTTTTTTCTCAGATCTGATTTTGCATGGCTGTTCACACTGCTCTTATAAATGTGGTTAATATCAGATTTGCAGTATGAACAAATCATGGTCCTAAACTGACCCGCATGCGCAAAAGTACAATTACGGATAGCACAAAATGTCTAATTATGTACACGTGATACTGTATGAAGTAAGCAGGTTGCCAGATCATGCTTATATGATTATTGCCCTTTTCACAGACAACCATGGTGTATTTCATAAACTGTAAAGGGTTGTTCTGCTACTACTAGTGTGTATTTCGCCATTTTAAATCTAAAATAAGTTACTTGTGATTGAAAACACTGATTGCTTGTGATTTAGGACAACCGCGACACGGGGTGCTCTGACCACCGGTGTAGTGAACTCATCAAGGGTTATTGAGCAGCTGCAGACTGAACTGTGAAGGCGGAGATGTTTTATCTCCATTTGCAGTAATTTTTTGCAAAATTTTAAATTTTGCTCGAGCACCTGCACTTTTTTCTCCTGGAGTTCTCAAGTTCTTCCTCCTTTGGACGCAGATCCCATATCCACAACACGCTCTTCAGCTTCGCGATCAACCTGTGTCTCATTCGTAAACAAACACCAGTTTTGCCTACAAAATCTTTTACAAAGCGAACAACTAACTTTCTGAGGTAAAGTAATTGCCATGTATGCTATTCTACTATGCTGCTGAGGACTAGATGATGTTTGCAGCACAGAATGATGACGCATGTTGCGCAAAGATTTTGTAAAAGTCACAAAAAAATCCAACATAACTACTGCGACTGCATTGCAAATAAACAACTTTTCAGGTCAGATCTGTGACACTTTCATATGTAGTTTTAAATTAGACACAGATCTGACCTGAAAAGATCAGATTACATGCGGTTTGGGCTGTTCACACTGTCATTGCCTGAGTCGCATATGGGCAAAAAAATCAGATTCGGGCCACATTTGCCAGCAGTGTGAACGTAGCCCAAGATCGTGGATAAGAGTTATACAACTTTCCTTTAGCTTAATTCCTACCATTTCAGATCTTGTCTTGACAAGGGACCAAAATAAAGAAGCTTTATTTTTATTTAATTTTATTATATTTATTACATTTTATTAAATTTTTAATTTGTGTCATTGTGATTGTGTCAGATTGCACACCGAACAAATTAGGGTACCTTATATGGTAAAATTTTTAAAAAAAAATTTAAATCACAAACAAATCATGAAAAACTAGGGGATCTGATTACTGAGAAACTATTAGAAGTAAATTTTTCCTTATACACTATACATTTTTTGTTGGTTTGCCATTAACACATCGATTGAGAAAAATATCTGTTGGACTTTATCAATAATAATAATAATAAACGTTATTTTATGATGTGCTTTTCTTAAACTCAAAGCGCTACAAGATATTTAATTTCAGTATTTATTATTCATGGTTTTATTTATTTTTTTATAAATAATTGTGAAATATTTATATTTCACAATTATTTAAAATATTTTAAATTTAAAATATTATTTAAAAAAATTAATTAATATTTAAAATATTTATTTATTTATAAATAATTTTGATTTATTAGTTTACCTTTTTTCATTTTTTGGAAAATGTTTCCAAGCAATTAAAGTGTCAATAATTATCATGTAACAAAAAATATGAAATTTGGAATTTTTTTTATTAAATATTCCCATTAGTCTATAGCAGAGATGCAAAAACTATGGCCCGCAGCCCAAAGTTGGCCCTTGGTAAGCTTTGATTTGGCCCATAATACCATCTGAGAAGAGAGGGATGGTTGACTGTCATTTCAAATTATCTGTAATCTAAATTTGTGTTTTATTGTTAAGCTATAAAAAAAGCTAACTAATAGTAAATGTTTCAAAGTAAATCGTTTGAATAAATCCAATTTAGCTTAAAAAGAGAATTTGGTGAGTAAATAAGGGCAAAAGCAGATTCAGCTTGACTAGTGTATTTAGCATTGAACTCCACTGTGTTATAAATGTGATCTTGTTTTATTGCAATAATTTATTATAAAAAATTATACTGCATAAGGTTATACAACTCAAAGTAATGTTTTTTATTTATTTATAATTATTATGAAATAAATTAGGCAATTACCCATTGCAACTTTAATTTAATATAGTTTGGTATATTTTCCTTCGGCCCACCGCTCACAATAATATTTAGTTTTTGAGCACTCCTGGTCTATAGCTATTCTCTCTTCATACAGTTAATCGCAAATGTACTGTATGTGGGAAAGAAATGTAGCATAAAGGATATGATGTATAATTCAGAGAAACCTGAGAAGATTTATATTGGCATTTCACTGTGTGCATGAAATCTGGTAAAACCCCTTTTTCCTTTTGTGAGTCAAAAACTACAATGATTGCATGAAATTACAGTTGTATAATCACCCACCATCTTGACAATGATTCAAAGATATGCCAACAGATTACACACAGCTAACTTTTACTACACCATACATCTTCTACACTCAAAACGAATAATGTTCTGGGGTTAAACTTAAAAAGCTGAAAAAAAAAAAATCAAATTAAAAAAGAATGAAAAACTATTGATAACAACACATTTTGCACAAATACATCCTCAAAAAAATAAATAAATAAACAGCTGTGGCTTTGTGGTCTTGCAGTTTGGTTTTGTTTTGCATTTTAAAATACTGTTAGGTGAAAGACAATTTCATGATGACAAAAAGTAACTCATATTTGAAATATAACAAAGATCAGAGATTATAATTTAGTCAGAGGGTGAGAGGAAAGTGTGTAAGTAATAGATAACACAAAGCAGGACAGGAAGTCAAGTTTACCTTGCTAGCGGAAGACAAAATGATTTTATCTTCAGTTGTTTTACTCGAGGAGTAAAGTGCATCACTATTGTCACTCGTAACCTATAAATGACATTAAAAAAACTCATTACACATTCTGGACCTGCATAAAAAAAATTTATTGGTAAAAAATAAAATGTATAGGTTGCTCACCACACTTCGACACTGTATGAAGAAACATTTATACATTCCCAAAAAGTCCTGAAAGTCTATAGCTATGTTTGGGAACAGAAAAAGTGGAAAATCTTATCAGCAAGTGTGGTAATTTATTTTCACTTTATTTATCAGTGACTTATAAGACTATCTGACACAATCAAATGATTGCTAAATATACTTACTACTGCTTGTGTCCTTGCCTTTGGCTCGGAGTTCCTCTGTGACATAACAGTCCAGCATGTTTCTTTTTATTTTGACAGAAACAAAGAGAAAAATAGCAGTCATTGAACTACAACTGCAAAACCTACATCACATTATATCACTTGATCTTTCAAAATGATCTTTGCCGCGTAAGACCTTTATTCTGGTTTTTATAAATAAACAATTTCTGTCCCCAATTCTTAATTAAGAAATGGCATGACCGCAACAATGACAAGAAGCTCAACCAGCGATTGCAAAACAGAAAACCAAAAATGTGGGAAGATGTACATTTTCAGTCATTACATAAATGAGGGTTTCAGAACTGTCAGCCATTTCCTAGAGTTCATGGCATTCAAAGTTTGTAATGCTGAAACAAACCTGCTGAACTGGGGGAAAAGATCTGCAAAAATTCCAATGACCGCATCTCTGTTGATCTCACCACTTCGGTTCTGTCAAAAAAAAAAAAGAACAAAAAAAAAACATACATTTATTTATAATACCCATATAAATACATGCACGCACACACACACATACATGAAAAAAAAGAAGAAAAAAAAACATACATTTATTTATAATTCCCATATAAATACATGCACGCACACACACACATACATGAGTTGAAGTCAAAATTATTAGCCTTCCTATGAATTTTTAGTTCTTTGGTTATATCCCAAATGATGTTTAGCAGAGCAAGGTAATTTCCACAGTATTTCCTATATGTTTTTTCTTCTGGAGAAAGTCTTATTTGTTTTATTTATTTAGGCAATAATTTTCCTTTTTTTTTTTCCATGTTCTATACGAAACATATTACTTTTATACAAGGACTTGCCTAATTAGCCAAACCCTAATTACCCTTGCCTAGTTAAATGTCACTTTAAACTCAATACTAGTAACTTGAAAAATATCTAGTAAAATACAATGTACTGTCATCATGGCAAAGATAAAATAAATCAGTTATTAAAAAATTTGCTATCAAAACTCTTATGCTGGGAAATGTGTTGAAAAAAAAAACTCCATTAAATAGAAATTGGAAAAAAAATAAACAGGGGGCTCATAATTTGGGGGGGCTAATAATTCTGACTTCAACTGTAATCAAATTTTATAATATTATTTTAATAATATATTAAAATAATTATTACCCCCCATTTATTTTTCGCAATTTCTGTTTAACAGAGAACAGATTTAACACATTTCTAAACATAATAGTTTAATAACTTATTTTTAATAACTGAATTATTTTATCTTTGCCATGATGAGAAAACCTTGAATGAATATTATTTGACTAGATATTTTTCAAGACACTTCTAAACAGCTTAAAGTGACATTTAAAGGCTTAACTAGGATAATTAGGTTAACTAGGCAGGTTAGAGTAATTAGACAAGTTATTGTATGAAGATGGTTTGTTCGGTAGACTATCAAAAAAGACTAATAATTTTGATGCTAAAATGTTTTTTTTATTATTATTTATTTAAAACTGCTTTTATTCTAGCCAAAATAAAACAAATAAGATTTTCTCCAGAAGAAAAACATAATAGGAAATACTGTGAAATTTCCTTGTTCTGTTAAACATCATTAAGGAAATATTTAAAAAAGAAAAAAAAATTCGGGGTGGGGTATCTTTTATTTGATTTGATTTATATGAATGTAATTTATTGTTCTTATTCAAACTTTATTATGTTCATTTGTTACTGTCTACTGCTAGCTCGTGTTTAATGAAATCCCCTGAATACATGCAATGTAATGTACCTTGTTTTGTCAAAAAGTCTTGCTTCTTTTAGTTTGCCTAGGATACTGTTTTAAAAAACCCTTCAATACTTTTTAGGGTCGATATTATTAAGAAATTAAGAAATAAATATTTTTATTGGCTACAGAACTAACCACTGTTGTCCAATGATTTGCCTTTGAATTGCACTTATATCTTGCAAAATAACCTAAAATAAATGCTATTATAAAAATAAAATTAAAAATTCTGTATGATCATGATGTTTAAAACAAAATAAATTAGCAATTTCAAACTCATGTTTAAACGTGTTGAAAAAATATTTTCTCACCATTAAATGACACTTGCGAAATATTAGAAAAATAATTAAAATTCTGGGCTAATTAAATAACTAACGAACTAAACTAAAGCTAACTAAATTAGAGGGAGGGCTAATTTTACCTTCAACTCTGTATATGTATGTGTGTGTGTTGTCAGGCATGGGCCAGTACATGATTCTGACGGTATGATAACCTTGGATATAAATATCCTGGTTTCATAATATTGTGATTACTGCTCTAAAATATATCCTGTTTAAATGTCTGGGTAAAATACTAACATTTTTTTCCCCTTCAAACACAATATCTTTTATTTTAAGAAACATTTAGCAGTAAACGTGTTAGTCTAAATAATTCTAATGAATCATGGACTTCTGCAGTCTTCATTATTTTCAAAAACACAGATTTCTTTACAATTTAAAATGGCATCTTTGGATATCTTTTTTGCTAGAGATACTGTTGTCCTAAAAAATGTAATATAACATATACCACAGGAATAGTATAACAGAAAATGTTGGTGGTTTTAAAACCTTGACTTTTCCTAACCGTGGTATATCTAAAAAACGGTTATCAACCCATGCCAAGTGTGTGTATGAATTAATTTTGATACAAACACAATACTGTATATCACAGGTGTCAAATCCAGTTCCCGGCTTTAACACTAATTAAACATACCTGATAAAACTAATTGAATCCATAAAAGTGCAGTAGGTGATCTTCCACAATGCTAACAGCTTAGCATAAATCTCTGAATCACAGTCCCTCCCCTGCCGTCCAGAGGCACGCCTCCTGTAACAGGAGCACGCGCACCTTAAAGACGAAAGCAAAAGAACCCTCTTTCATGTGTAAAAAGCGACTAATGCTTGCCTTGTCCGGTGGCGTGCAGGAATTACACTTATTACTAAGCCAAACTGATATGCTATTTCAGAGCGAATATTTAGAGTTTTATGGTAAACAACATAGGGAGAGTCGGTGGAGCTGCGTGCAACAGCTGCGCAGTTGTTCAAACCTGCATTTGCTGACAGACAGTTTGACCTACTTATCAGAATTATGGGAGATATCGGCCCGACTCCATTTAATTGGATGAACATTTTTTTTGTTTTATGCCTTAACCAAAATATAAAAATACATATAAATACATTTAGATCATTTACTTTAATAATTACTATTGGAATGTGAAGAGACTTTCAACCAGCACAACAACAAATGTTTCTGAAGACAATCACCTACTGCACCTTTAAAGCTTGTTTGAAACCAACAGGTAAAGCTGCGGTCACACTAGAGTTTGAGCTTGCAAAATTCTGTCGTACTGTGCTGCGAAAAGATGCGGGATTAAACAAGTCAGAGTTCACCAAGCTTGAACTTTACAATGCTGCAATCTGCGAAACTTGACACACGAACCTGCGTTTCCGGTCTGACACATTCACGTGCGTATGAATGGAAGTTTCTGGGGAGAAAAGTCCAGTGTGACTGCAGTTTAAGTGTGTTGAAGTATGGTTGGAACTAAACTGTGCAGGTCTGCGGCCCTCTAGAAACTGGATTTGACACCTGTGCTGTATATGATACACTGTATGAATAATAAAGTAAATATAAATAAGTAAACAAATAGTTACCTTGTCATGACTATCAAATTTCTTGCGGGCTTCAGCAATCTGACGAGGCAACAACTCCTAAACACAAGCCAAAATATTAAAATTATCACTGTAGAAAAATCTAACTGATCTGTTTTAAATATTATAATGAAATACATTTGAATAAACCTTAATCATTTGAACATATACATTTAAATGTATTATTTTATGATAAACTTGTCACATAAAACAGGATTTAGGTGGTCACATTGATCACTTCAATACATAGCAAAAAATCACAACATAAAACCATTTTACTAGAGCATCTGAAGTATCAGCTAATAAACTGAAGTCATGCAACGCTTGATTAAAAAAAATGCACGTAAGAAGCCCGCAAAACAAGACAAAATGTCAAGAACTAGGACAAGCTTGTTTTGCAAGCATTTAACAGGAAACCTTTTTTTGCTGCACAACTTTAAAGATGTTCATTTACATCATGCTTCCCTTGTCTGACCTGAATAATTTGCCTGGGGTTTGTGATGTGTGGGTAAAACTGTGATATGAATCAAGCCAAGATCTTATTCTGTAACCACATGTGAAATAATTCGGTACGCACAATTACTAGCGTGTGAGCTGATCTGCTCCTGAGAGTGCATAAACCCTACCTGTGCTTACTGTACGTGTGGGTGCACAAAAAAACAGGTTACTGAGAGATCTAGATCGATAACAGATGGACTGAACCTGAGCCAGCCACTCGGGGTAAATTACCTTGGGAAAAGTTCTATCAGCCACCCGATCCCCCTGTGAAACAACAAAGAAAGAGAAAGTCACTCAATCAAAACACAGGGGGTCTTCACTTTTTTACAAAGTCAAACTTGAGAACATTTCAAGAACTTTAAGAAGTAATGGAAATTACATATTTTCATACATACAGTATACATAACTTCATCACATTTTATAAAATGCTATATGTTAGATTTTATTTTATTTATTCATTTCAACAGCCTTTTTTTTTTTTTACTTTTACCCATCAAAAAGAAAAGGTTTAAAACAGATCCTTAATAAATAAAAATTGTGTAAAAATAAAGTTTTGTTTGTTGCATATAGTTAACCATTTATGTGCTGTGGGTAAAAGGTGTGTTTCAATCCGGCTTCCACCGCAAGTATACAGATATGGCCAGTGAGAAGGCGCATTTCTTTATGCACAGTGCTGAAGCAGCAAAGGCCACCTTTTCATTGAAAAAAAAAAACATTTTTGTGCTTCACACAATATCCACAATTGATGTTTCAATAGCGCATAATAGTTTTTACACCACATTAAAGAGAGAGCAGCCAGTAATTTTCAATTGTCTAGAGTTTTTGTCACATTTAAAAGGTGTGTTTGTGCACGAAATGTGCACGTTTAGATGCATGTATACGGTATGTGTGTGAAAGACCGGGCAAAAGATGTGCGAGTGACTGGGTTTCTTTCTTTCTTTTTTTAATTTGGAGATAATAAATACAATCATATTTGTATTCACCTATGAACACTTTAGAAAGACATAAATCTTTACAAATTACATATCCACTTTTGTAGGCTCAACACAGTTTAATAGATCTAGATAAAATAGCCTACGCTACATTGAAATCATTTAAAGATATACAAATATCAGATATAATAAAAAAACATTAAATAAATAAACCAGTTTAAAACAAACAAGTTTTAACAATTTAGGTATATAGAGTATAATATAAACAAATTAAAATGTTTTAAGCCATTTTGAACTTTAAATTTACAAGGGTCTACCTGAAAAAAAGATTATTTATTTATTTTCTAAAAACAATAAATGATGGAGGAGTTTTGAAATAGTATGTATAAAGTATTTGGATACGATGATATTAACCAAATCATGCAAACAGATTTAGGTGAGCGAAACCATCAGAAACTCCCTTTCTTTTCTGTCATCCAGTCCTGCACAGAGCCACTTTACAAACGAATTGGGAAAACTTTGACTGCATATGAGCCCAAAGCATGGCACTTACTGTCATTTATTTTCCTAAATGTGTCATTTTAATCTTAAATTCGTATTTAAATGTAATTTCATGCATTTTTTGCTCATGAAACATTTTCCTCTCATTTTGTCTTCTGCCACTGCATTATTAAAGGCAGGAAGATCACAGGCAGATCAAACAAGTCACATGTGCACGTCAATTATAATGAAAACAACACAATTACTTTCAAGCCGTTTAAAGCACTTTAATCAAAATATTTTTCAACTTTTGCACTTTTAAAACCTTATAATTCGAGCATTTTTAGGAATTTCCTGCATAAACCCCCAAAAAGGCAGGGGACTGATCTGACTGGCTGAAATGCAGCTCATTAAAGGTCACCTCTGTGAAAATGGAGGTCTTTTCCCTGTGTCGTCCCCTTTTCACCAGCTCTAGCAGGAGAGGGGAGTTTTTATTGACCTCCGATTCCGAGATGCCAAGCTCTTTAGATAGCACTTCACGACTGTCAAGTCCATTCAGCTGAAAAACACATAGTACGATACATTGGTTAAGATTGAGGTCACAGAGGATGCAGTATATCATATTCAAATCAATCAATCAGACAAATATAGCTAAACACACACGCAATCCTGAGTGACAACTTCAAACCTTACTACGTATGCATTACAGCATGATATTTAACACTGACGTACCGTGCTAATCTCAGGTTGAAACACAGCAAGGGTGAAGTCTAAATTGAAGACTTGGAGAAAGTCAGTAATAAGACCTGCTACCAAACGCCCTGGAAGAAGATCAAGAAATGCAAGAATTCATTAAATGCAAGCAAAATAAATCATTACAAAAAAAAAACATTTAAAAGTCCATATCTTGTAAGATCTTGCCTTTAGATAAGGAAATCATTAGATGCATATTCTTTTTTGTCTGTTTTCTCATTGCTTAGGAAATGTGAAACTCATTCCCTGACCTATGAATCTAAGTACTTCTCAAATTTAAGTAAATTCACAAAAGTAATCGCACATCCATTAACACTAAACATGTTTCAAATGACTTTTCTGATAAAAATATATAACATAAAATAAAATATTCAAAAAATATGGGTGAAGTTCACTGTCATTCAGTTCAATAGATACATTTATGTAAAAAAAGCATATTTGTTCTGTTACTTATTTTTATACACCTTGTTTAAATTTTTGTCAATTTAATCATAAAATTTTATTGTTCATTTTTTTATTGTGGTGTTTTTGCAGTTTTTTTATTGTTCTGCTTTCTTTCTGTTTGGCTTATATGCCTTTTAGTGCTTTTGGTCAGAGATTATTTATTATTAAAATAAATAAAAGTGTAAGTTATCATAATAAATGTCATTATATTTTTCATTTAGGAAAACTATTTATAAATTTTAAATTACAATTAATTTATATTTTAGGGCTGCACTGCAACGCTTAAAACAATCTATTAACATCTTCAAAAAAGTGAAAATAAATAACATACTTTTGGAAAGAAAAATAAATAATCTTCAATGTTTTTCATGTTAAAAGTAGAAAATCAGCAGCATCTCTTCTAAATAAAATAACTCTAGCATATACTGTAAATAATATTTTAAACAGTGCATTTCCAGCATCTTCTGTAAACAAATATTTTAATGTAAATAATAACTTTGATGTAGTGGAAAATATGCCGTCTTAAGTCATCTCTGGCGCAGCTTCCAATCCTCATCATTGTAGGGAAAAGTAAGGCTCAAGAATGGATCCATCATCCTACTTGACCAGAGATCAGAAGTGGCTGCAGAAGTATAAAACAGCCTTAACAGAGCGGGGTCACGTGACTCCACACGCAGTAAGGAAAGTAATTGAAAAAATTGACCTGGAAAAATTAGCGATTATAGGTTGTGAATGTCGATTTCGATTATTTTTCGATAAATTGCATAGCCCTAATTAACATGTCGTCCAATGACTCTTCATCTAAATATGACTGATAATGTTTTTTTTATATATAAACTAGTTTTACACTGAAAGACATGTTAGACTGATTCTTCTCTAAATGATGGTAAACATTAATAGTCATAATAAATATGAAATAATAAAACTCCTCTGGACAAATTTTAATAATCAAATATACAAATATGGTTCTTTGACTCATATTCAATATGCTATATTTTACTGCAGTATACAGTTAATGTGTTGCCAACTTTAGTTGCAAAACTGCTAATTAGATTGCTTTTGCAAATAAGATTTCATTATTTCACATTGATATGTTTGATGAAGCCTCCTGTATTAATTTTCATCTATTTAGCTTTATAACTATAATTCCATGCAGTTACAGAAAACCAAACATGCTTGACATTTTGAGACATTTGAGATTTAAGACCTTTTTCTTTCATGTCTCATAACAGAGACACGTTTTCCTGCACAAGAAAAGTTTTTTGTTTTCAGTTTTTTACTGTATGATGCTCCGTTTTCTCAGCAGGAATGTACAACGTCAGCAAGTTCACAATGCCTAATCTTTGAAAATGTTATTTTAATTGTGTAGATTTTTCCAACATCAACCACATTAAAACAAGAGAGAAAACATGAAAGGAATCCATACTCACCATCCTTTGTGTTGAGGGACTTTTTCAAGTTTTCATTCACAAGAGGGGTTTTATTCTATTCAAAAGAACACAAATCTAAATGACACACTGAATCCTGAAGTACACACACACACACACACACACACACACGTACGTACGTACATAGCCATAATAGAATTGTATTTTCTGTGAATTTACAGTTGTAGTCAGAATTATTAAACCCCCTGAATTATTACCCCCCGTTTATCCCCCCCCCCCCCATTTTTGTTTAACAGAGCAAATTTTTCAACACATTTCTAAACATAATAGTTTTAATGACGCATTTCTAATAACTGATTTTTTTATCTGTCATGATGACAGTAAATAATATTTGACTAGACATTTTTTAAGACACTTTTATACTGCTTAAAGTAACATTTAAAGGCTTAACTAGGTTAATTAGGTAAAAAATATAGCTTAAAGGGACTAATAATATTGACCTTAAAATGTTTTTTTTTTTTTAATCATAACTGCTTTTATTTTAGCTAAAATAAAACAAATAAGACTTTTTCCAGAAAAAAATAAAATACTATCAGACATACTGTGAAAATGTCCTTGCTCTGTTAAACATCATTTGGGAAATATTTAAAAAAAGAAAAAAATTCAAAGGGGGACTGATAATTATGATTGCAACTGTAACTACTGTTTATACTGAATTTATATTATTTATGCAAAAAAAAAAGTTGTTCTAACTTACAATATTTGTCTCGTTTCTACAAATATCTACATTTCAAAGTGAAAACAAGATTGATCTACTTTCTTCACTGGCAGATAATTTTGCTTGTTTTAATGAAAAACTCATAATTTTGACTGATCTATTCTGAAGTTAAAAATAAATACAATTTTACTTGATCTAAGAATTTTTTTTTTTAATATAGAAAACAGATAAAGCATAGAAAGAAAAGCCTTTTTGTATTGTGATTATTCAATTTCTATACCTGAATAGTGTTAGACTAGCCAGAAAACCGTCAAATCATGCTATTAAAACCATCTTGGAAATCTGTATTCATATAGCAATATTTATTGAAGAAAAAATAAAATACTGCAATGCAGTCCTAGACTAAATATTCAAAGTAGCGTGGTAAAAAATAAAGGGACTGTGTCATAAGTTGTCACTGAATGAATGTGCGAACATAAAACCAACTTTACCTCAAATTAGTAGTACTCAGTTAGCAATAGCATAACATAAACTTCTTATAATTACCTCAACTTTGTCCTGCTCCTCCAAGGCAAGAAAAACAGCTGCACGTAGCTCTGCCTGTAAAGCCAAATAAGCCTCTAACTCCATATGTCCAACATTCACACCGATTTCTAACAGTATTATAAATAAGCATGTGGAACATTTCACCTCAAAATTATAGCACCAGATAATGTCAATGAAATCAGATTTATATCAAATTGAAACAGACTATGTGTGGCTTGATAACATTAAATAACTTCCTTTATAGCCCAGTCAGTTTGCAAAACAAGTTTATTCGACATTTACTTAGGCAGATTTGCTGGTTGATATTTAGTATAATAATAACACAGCAGGAATAAACAGTGACACTGTGAAATTTCATCTTTATTAGTATGAATGAGTAAAAAACCGGTTACATAACTGTCATAACGCAATGTTGTCACACTAGGGTCTTCTGTTGTCCAGTTGTTGCCCATAACAACTTTAGCATCACTATGCTATGCTAATAACGTTAACCGTTGTGCTTGGAAAACAAAATATATCCCGTATGAGACAGAGGTAATTCTGTTGTCTACAAAATTTCAAAAGGGTCTCGAAATAAGCAGGGGAAATACCTTGATTTTATTCAAAACACCGCTGTTTTCCAAGTTTTGGATCAGTAGATCTCTGAGTTCCGTGTCCTCCTCCGTCGCAGACATCTTCAATTTGTGTCATGTGACTACATGCTGAAAACTGCGCGCCCTGGCGGCTATTAGCGACTTCACATGTTGATTCATATAACGCACCAACAATCAGAGATTTAAGGTTAGTATGCTTGGATTTGACAGCTTCAGTCCGTTTTGAAAAACACATTGACCCAGCCAGATTGTGCTGATTTTTAATTCTATAGACCTAATTTGACTGGATCTCGCCTGCAGCTCATGAATATTAAGAAGATAACTAATATTTATAAATGAAATATGATTGTAGTAGGTTTACACATCCACTCCAGGTAGACACAACAATGGCTAGTACACTGTAAAAAAGTTGACTCAACTTAAAATTCTAAGGCAACAAACATTTATATCTAAGGACATTTTTAAGTTTACGCAGCTTAAATCGAGTCAAGTGAAGTAATTGGGTTGAAAATTGAGTCAGCTAAAAAATGTCCCGAAGTTGCCTTAAAATTTTAAGTTAAGTCACCTTTTTTTTTTTTTTTTTTTTTTAACAGTGTAGTTAGCTGGCCTTAAGGGGACAAAACTGAAAATTCTGTCATCATTTAGGCTACTTATCCCCCAGTGGTTCCAAGCCTGTGTGAGTTTAGGTTTTTCTGTTAAACAAAAAATACATTTTGAAGAATGTTGGAAACTGATAAGCTGTCATCCATGGTAGGAAAAAACAAAACAAATACTATGGTATTCAATGGCTAGCAGTTGCCAACATTTTTCAAAATTATATTATTTTGTGTTCAACAGAAGAAACTCAGGTTTGTGACAAGTGAAGGGTAAGTAGCCTAAATAATGGCAGAATCTTTATTTTTGAGTGAATTATCTCTTTAAATGTCACTTAGTCAAAAAGTCAGCAGATAAACAAGGGATTTTTTTTTAATTACTCACTTTCAAGTCTTAAATGATACAGGTGAGAATTTTTCATTAGTTGATGATATAATGCAAGTTAATGGCATTGGCTAGCAGTACTTCCAATCAAAGATGTACAGAAAATTAACAAAGTAGTAGCCTACATTAAGCAGAACAATTGATGAGTTCAAGAATGTAAATGTTATTCCATCAAAATGATACTAGTGCATATCCCGAATTGAAGAAGAGCGGTGTTATCGCGCGCGTACTGAAGAGCGGTATTATCGCGCGCGTACTGATCAGCTGTGTTGTCGCGCGCCTACTGAAGGGCGGGACCGAATGTGTGCCGCGTCGCGGGGGCGCTTTTGATCATTTTGGAAGCGCACCTTCTATCCAAGACTAAAAAGGGCATGTGCACTGCACAGGTTGAGCCCTATGTGTGCACGTGCCTGTTTGACATGCCTGTGGATTAAAGGTAAATGAATAACACTGCATTGTTCTGTTTTTTCCTGCACAGATCAATTATTTTAATTATTAAAACTTCATCAGTAGACAGATATTTTGTTTTGCCTGTACAGTTGAAGTCAGAATTATTAGCCTCCCTGTTTATTTTTCCCCCAATTTTTGTTTAATGGAGAGCAGATTTTTTCCAACACATTTCTAAACATAATAGTTTTAATAACTTATTTGTAATAACTGATTTATTTTTATTTTTGCCATGATGACAGTAAATAATATTTAGCTAGATATTTTTCAAAAGGGTTAACTAGGTTAATTAGGCAAGTTAGGGTAATTAGGCAAGTTATATTATAAGGATGGTTTGTTCTGTAGACTATCGGAAAAAATAGCTTAAAAGGGCAAATAACCTTTTTGACCTTAAAATGATGTTTTAAAAAAATGATAACTGCTTTTATTCTAGCCAAAACAAAGCAAATAAGACTTTCTCCAGAAGACAAAATATTATCAGACATACTGTGAAAATTTACCTGCTCTGTTAAACATCTTTTGGGAAATATAGAAAAAAAAAAGTTTAAAGGGGGGGCTGATATTTCTGACTTCAACTGTGTATGACTCTTAGGGTTAGGGTTGCATTAAACCACAGTTTCAGGCAAAAAGAAGGATTCTTTATTCCTCTGCTAAAGAAAATAATCATCTACAACAAACAAGATCTTACATTATATATGAGCTATATAAATAGACATTTCTAAATGATATTTTATTATAGATACCTGATTGGTATATTATAATGGCTTTTGTCATTAAAAATTATATGTAAAAGGTATTAAATATACACATTTACAAGCAACATACAGCCTAAATCCCAAGTATTTCATTAGCTTATATTAGAAATCTTGCCAAAAACAACTCATTTCTGCAAGGCTATTTAAAATGAGATGGAGAGGTATTTCCTGCAGCTCCTGAAACATGATCAGTCACATGGCAAATGAAGGTCCACAAGCAAAGATGGCAGCACCCAAGCTGAGTTCTGTTCTTCATGGGTCCTGCGGTAGTTCAGCTACTGCAATGAATGCTATAGCAGCTAGATTCTTTGACCTCCTTGATGCGAAAACTCATTATGTTAAATAAAAGGGACATGCAATGTGGCAACACAAGTTTTATTGAGTAAGAGATGTCAACACCAGCATGATAAAAATTGTACAAAGTTCACAATTTCAAAATGAAATATCACTGCAACTTGTGATCTTAAACACTTAGAGCAAAAAAAGTATCATACCAACGGAAATCATGCCATGTGGTTGAAAAACAAACTGAGAGAGAAAAAAGATATAGCTAAAGAGCTGGATAGAGGAAGAGAGCAAGAGACATTAAGAAAGCTATGCTTCTTTTCTTTCTTTTTTTTTTAAATAGAAAAATCCTGGTTTAAAATGGTTAATTAAAATCCATTTGAAATGGAAACTTGTAACCTGATGAGTTCACAATTATTAATAAGAAAAGTATTCTGCATTCAAGCATGTGACACCATTGATAGAGTTTTCTATTTAAATAGTCACAGATAACCTTTTGAAGTAGATAGTACAATGTGTGCCAACTGAAAATGAGCAGCGGAATTGTGCTTAAAATCCCTTTTCCTGTCAAATCAGTTATGATAGTGGATGAGAGGATATTGTATTTTGCTATCAGTGTGTTAAAAGCGTTACTATCTTGGAAATAAGCTGCATACACAAAGCTTTTGGAGAGAGAGAGAGAGAGAGAGAGAGAGAAATGTGGTCGGGGAGGAGATGTCTGGGTATTACAGAACCATAAATAAGAGTGACTAGCACCAATTCCAAGTCCTCTCATGCTAGCCTTAATTATACAAAATAATAGATTTCGGAAACAAAGCCTCGCGTTGAGCATCAGCATCAACCAGAGTCATTTCACGCTAAAAATCACTGCGACAGACTCATGCTCGATAAATAGGCTACACCACTGAAAAAAATCATCCCTATGTCTGACTTAGCTTGATGCTTTGAGCTTCCGCTGAATGAAGATGAACGCGGGGTCCCCAGACCATTACTGTACATGTCGTCAAGATAATATGGAGTAATATGAGCAGGTCCTCTCATCGACAGAAACTGTAATCTAGACCCGTGCCACGCCGTTTCATCGTTTAATTATCAAAAATGCATCCTGCTTCAATTTCCACGAGCTTAAAGTGCCGCTGATTTCTCATAAAGGTAAAAAATAAGCAATGAACGTGAATCGCAGGTTACCATCTCTTTTAATACTGATTGGAGTTGGGTTTGCATTGCTGATATAGTCGTTTTTGTTGTGCACTCATGACCAGATGAATCTCTACATGATTTCTTTTCTCTTTTTTTTTTGGACAAAATCTACAAGACAAGTGCTCCATTACTATGACACAATGACGTATGGATGGTGACGTTAACCCTGTATATCCAGCACACTGATAAACGAACAGATTCACTTCCTTCAGAGAAAGAAAGAAAGAAAAACGTCCCACAATTCAAACGTCTGGGCACCTCCTTGGTCTCCTGAAACAAATAAAAACACCAAAACATGGAAACAAAGGTGTCCCTGTGCAAAATCGAACATGAGAAATGGTAAACCATAATGCATTCATCCTTTTGGACTTGATCACCCATGTTTAAACCCTAAAACATGACTGTATTAAAAGATTTATATAAAACTTAATACTTTACATTTAGTAAAAAGATTCATCAGCTTTCTACTATGGTAAGAATAAGAAATTGCATATACCCAAACTTTTGCATCCCATATCTAAATAAATGATTGATTCGTTATCATATATTGCTGATATTCTATCATACTACCACTAACATTTTACGTTCATTAAATTAAGAATTAATGTTGGATTGTCTCCTTGAAATTTTTTTTTTCTGTTGGCCTCGACCAGCCGGGCGTTACATTTCGAGATGTATGGATTGGTGAAATATTTCTTGGGATTTACACACCAGTGAGTTTCCGTGTCATGATGTTTGCATTCACAATACATTTGTTTTTGTTCTATTTTCCATCTATTTTGGGAATTAAAACAAGTAAAACAAAAAAAGAGAGGGAAAAAAACAACTCAACAAACGAGCTCAAATGAAACGTTACACGTACTGCATTAGAGTGCCCACACTGACCACTATAAATATGATTTTGGAACCAAAAGACAATGTTTCTCAATATCGTTACAAAATGTACCCAAAATCGAACCACAAAAATGTACCACTGTACACCCATCGAACAGCCTGCACATCACATTAGTTCCCAATAGTTCTGTAAAGAGAAGCTCAAAGCTTACATTCCCTCGGCGTATCCCCTCTGCACCTCTTTAGATTTAAAATAATGGATGGTTTTTGTTTACAATTAATAAATACATATACACTAAAATGTGCATACATTAGCAGCTATAAACAGTACATCACATTATGTCAGGTCATATGAAAAATGTACAAAACATGAATGTTCCTCAAAACATTTGCCATTGGTAGTCTTCATCTTAAAGCAAGGCAACAAATAAGTTATGTCATATTTTTTTTTTGTTCATCAAAAGCATAACAGAATCATAAAGAAAGCCAAATAATACAATAAATTACAGCAGCAAAAAAATCATACTAGTTATCCGAACTTTTTACACGATGGGTTTCTTTTTTTCTTTCTTATCGATTCTTATCACATGACCCCCATTACCCCAACTGCAAAGCTACACTTGGATGCCTTGAACAGCTTGCTTTATGTTCTCCAGGAGGGCCTTGTTCTCCGGGCTCTGATACTGGTCCTGGTGAGTGTACATATCTGTCAAAGTGCTCACATAAGTGTCAAAGTTTTGCTCGTTCATCGGCTCCTGTGGAACAGACGGCGATCATTGAATGTCGAAAGCATCATACAGTCAATCAAACACTTAAGACAGAAAGAGGAAGGGAAAAGAGGATCTATTTAGGGAGGAATGAACCTACAACTCTTCCTAATTGTCAGCTGGTAATTATCAGCCAGGGTTTTCTACAAACGAATCTCTGGAAATGCAGGGCTTGACCAATCACATTAAAATGGTCAAAATCAAATGTAGGCCTATTCAAAATATACAGTGGAGATCAAACTAACAATTTACAACTTCAAAATCACTGCTGTATAGACATATTTGAAGTCAAAGAGCAGAGTTTTAAGGCTATTTTAGTAGTTGCATTCTAAAGTGCAGTATACTGTAAATAAGTTAAATCAGATTAAAAAAAAGATCAAAATTAGAGAAGACTTTCAGATTCCTCCAAGTTATTGGTGTTAATCTGACAACCTTAATTATCTGGCAAGCTATATTTTACTGGCAACCAAACTTTCCGGTTTCCTCTGACTTTGACAGAGACTGAAACCCTTTGACAGCAAGTTGACCAGATCAAGGGCAAAAGGAGACCCTTTCAACCACAACAAGAGAAGCTAGTCATTCCAAAATCTACAGTTTCTAGAATATTGCAAGTCCCTCAAAAAAGCCATGACAAGATAATGATGAGCACTGCAGATTAATTGGCTCACCAGTTTAGCCCTGAACAGATAATTTGCAATGACTAAACCTTTCATCAGCTAAAAAAATCGAATGATAAGACTATATTATTAATTCCTATATAACTGAAAAATGTCACGTCACCTAAAATATTTTGTTTATTTTTTAGATAACTGGCCAGCAAAAAACACATTAAAATAAAGATACAAATTTTAACAAACAAAAGTAGTTTCAAAAAAGCAAGATATTTTCCAAGAAAATTAGACTATATGAAGTGAAGTTTTTCATTTATTGTATTTTCAGTCTTATCAGGTAAGAATTCAAAATTTCACTTTGTGAGTCGTTCTTTTTAAAAGATTGTTGCGGTTGTTGTAACTACTTAATCATTTTAACAGGAACAGAAAATAACTCATTCTGATTTGAACTGAAATGTCAGAAAATGTGCAACAGGCTTCCATAAAAGGCATAAATCCTAAGCTTAACTAAGTTAATTATAGATTGGTAGGTCAGTGTAATTAGACAAATCATTATATAACGATGGTTTGTTCTGTTGACAATTGAAAAAAAAATTGCTTAATAGGGCTGACACTAGCCAAAATAAATAGATTTTAGCCTAAATAAAGCAAATAGAAAAAGAAGAAAAAATATTATAGGACATACTGCGAAAAAATCATTGACATGTTAAACATCATTTGGCAAATATTTAAAAAAAGGAAAAAAAAATCACAAGGGGGCTAATAATTCTAACTACCTATATATAATAAGCAGATTTTTTAAGGATTTGGCCTCTTTTAAAGCAACATGGCAGACTGAATGCAAATGTTTATAAGAAGCTCCTTCAGCAACATGTGGTTCATTCCTTGCCAGCCCTGACAAACAACAAAACAGGCAAAGCAATCACTTTAACCTTAAAATTTTCAAATAATAAAATGGCAGTCAAGAGTCCCGATCTGCACCTGACTGAAATCTCTTGCTGACAACATTATGGTTACTTCAGTCACTAAACTGATCACAGCGGAAAAGTGTGAGAGAATAGTTATGTGCTGTAGGAGACTAGTAATGTCTGTGAGAGACTAGTGATGTTTATGACAGACTATTGATGCATTTTGAGAGACTAATAATATGCTGTGAAAGACTAGTGATGCCTGTGAGTGACTAATATTGTGCTGTGTGATACTTGTGATGTAGTAAAGTCATTTAAAGCAAGGGCCTGTACACATATTTCTTAATTTTGACTCCAAATCAATGCTGTTTTCTAATTCTGATTAGTGTTTTTCCAAAAATAAAGAGATTTTCTAAAAGTGTCTTATTTATTTTTTTAATTAAAAAACAAAAAACTATTAGCATGGTAAAGTCACAACAAAAGTTCCATCAAATTCTCAATGACATAGATGACATGTTCTTTCTAAACAATCAAATAAATAATTACAGAGTTGATCATTTGTTCTTTAATTTTGATCTCCACTGTATATCCGATGAATAACGAAAAAAAGAATGCACATACATTATGTATGCATGCACTGGTGTGAGTTTCATGCTCATGAGTATGTAGGTAATACTGGCATTCACAAGTGATATCAAACAGATCGCCATGAGTAGCAGACAGATATCGATGAGCATCACTGTGCCTGATAAAATAATGTGTGTGTTTACAATAATAACATGAGTTTACTAAGCAAAACAAATAAATAAATATGGCTCATATTGCAACCCCAGCTTTTTTAGCACTATTCCCTATGTGTGGCACTCTGATAATACAGTATATATGGAGCTTTGTGATGCATACACATCGTACTGTGTGTTACAAAAGGGGGAGGACTAGGGGAGGAAAATGATAGTGAGGAGAAGGATAAAGTTAGACTATGGAAAATGAATCTCTTACTCTGTGGGGCATCTGTAAACAGCAGTAATTTTTAACAGGGGCCTCTTTCAGTGGCATCGGTTTCTATAGAAGGGAGAGGTGTAGAAAAAAGACTATTAGCCCGGCTAACAGCCAGAGGTCAGTGTTCTCAATAAAACTGACATACTCGAATTCACATGTGGAGGTGCACCGCAAGAAATGATGTTCTTCTTCAATATCTCGGTCTTGTTTTCCAGTACTCATATCTATTAATTCTCAAGACTATCAACATTTGAGACGGAAAATAGGTCTTGTTTCCTCGGAAAATCACCATAAAAACATAAAAATTCTGCAAGTTTAATATTAAAAGTGTGAGTTAAGTCAGAAAGAAATACAAGAATAGTTTTGTGACCTCATTCATTGACAGACTGTATTGTATTGAACTTAATTTTGATACTTTTACATTTTGTCTCAGAAAATAAGACTTAAGGTCACAATTAAATCGGAACATACATATTTCTATAGAACATTTGGATATGCATCACAACAAGACAACTCACAAATTCATTTTCATGGCAGCTTCTAACATATTAAGACTTGTTTTTTAGGGAAAAAGTGAAGTCAGATGAATAAACTTAATTTAAAATTTTGAAAAAATTCTCAGCGCCTCCCCTCAAAATAAGACATGCAATAGATTTACGAACAGCTTTTATAGCAGTTAAAAAACTGTCACGATTTACTTAAACCATGCCGTGAAAAATCAGCAATTTAAAGGGCACCTATTTTATTACCCCTTTTTGCAGATTTAAGATAAGTCTTTTGTGTCTCCTGTAAAGTTTCAGCTAAAATACCCATCAAATTATTTATTATACCTTTGTGAATATAGGACATTTAAGCTGTTAGTATTCTATAGCTGTTTTTGTTGCCTGTGCCTTTAATACAAATGAGCTGGTTCTCCCCGCCTACCGTTCTAACATGCGCGTCAGAGCCACAGATATCTTGCAGTATTGCTCTGATGGGTGTAGTCTTAACCTGCTGCATCTCATGCATAAGCAGCACAGTGACAGACAAGAATGTAGCAGATCTCCCTTACTACATTATTTGATGTATTTGTTGTCGAGTTAATTTAAGCCTTTCTGCAATAATGAGTCACACACAATGTCATTACAAAGTTTGTGTACGCGCACACACGCATACATATGTTTAACTTTGGACTGTTTTGCACTGCAACTGTGAAAGGATACACATTAATATCCACTGCTGTATGAATATCCGTTATGTTAATGTACAAAATAAACCTGATTTAGCGACAAACCAGGATTGAAGTATCTTCTGTTAAAATTGTACTGACATGCTGCTGTGGTGATGAATTACATAGATTGTACTGTCTTTATTACAAACATGCACTGTTTTAACACTGTTTTAAACTTGTAAAACTCATTCTTGAGATGCAGATGATCACAGAGAGCTGAACAGATCTTTTAATCCCAGTTGTTTTGCGCAAATCCTGCCTTGTTGATATTAATATTAATAAAATTGATATAATGGGATTATTCCCATTACTACAGACAGATACAGCTGTCAATCAATTCGGTGGGCGGGGAAAACCACACTTCTATGTCTCGTTATGGTAGGACAAACATTGATTTTATTCATAGGTGCCCTTTAAAAGGTGTGGGTTTTTATAACTGACTATATTGTGTATGCATTTGTAAGAGTATCCCATTAAGCTTTCGTCAAGGAAAGTACTTAATCATGCAAGATGATTTACTAATGTTTGTAGCAATCAATTTACTAGTATTTGCATCATTAATGCCCCCAAAAAGGAATATCTTAAGCCATACTGAGCTTGAAATGCTGTGACAGCTGCTGTAGAAGAAAAAAAATCTCTCCGTTCGTGTTCATTTATCAGTCATGCCAGAAGAAGGCGCTACCCAAACATATCGATAACCAGTCCACGTTATTTTTCATTTGCGCTGCTCTCGGTAAATTGCATTGGTCATTATGGAAATTAACTGCTGCATCTGTGTACAATTTGCTCAATAGATCACCTGCACAACTTTGTTTGCACTCCCATTTACGCTTTTACAGGATTACAGACTTTTCCCTGTTTAATAAATCTATCGTAATTGTGCATGAAGTAAACAAATCTCCATTTAAAAAAACTTTAGACATAAGCGCAAGAACCAAAGCCAAAAAATGCTGAAGAAGAACATCATTTTTTTCCACGGTGCGAGTTCTGTTTGAGCGGCATAACACATGAACAGGCAACAGTCGTCTGCTAAAAGTGCAGCTCGAGGACCTTCGTGAGCACTCTAATTAACATCCATCAACAACAGTGGGGGTGAAGAATTCAGGAGCCATATTCAAAAAGACATGTTTCAGTTGTTTACTAACATGGCTGCCACATTTGAACGGAGCTTTTCCAATCGTGCCCCGTCTCAATGTGTACACGTGTGATTCTCAGCACATCGGTAGCAACCGATCCACAGCGGCCATGTTGTTACTCAACTGAAAAGCAGTCGTTGGAGTGGAGGTTGTTTTTTCTACGATGGTCGGTAAAAGGGAAGTGACCTCAGCACAGAAGCATATGGAACTGCGAGGAACTCAACAACAGACATAAAGAAGCAGATGGGAGAAACAATAGAAACCGCAATTTCATCCCTACTGTCGCTTTGCAGACTCAGGCCCTGGCTTTTTCAGGCTATTCTACGCCCATAAACATTTAGCGTAGGTGGTGTGTTAACGTACTTGAATATCTGTTTTTAAGTAAATAATTATCCAACATTTGACTTTGTGGTCACTGGTGTTTTCTTACCGCTAGTTGAGGGCACTTACCATGTGAGGGAGCTGGATGTTGGCGAGGCTGTTGATGAGGGACTGGCTGAGGTTGGCAAGCTCGTGCAGAAGTGAGTCATTCTGCTGCTCGATGACCTTGTTTTCCTCTTCGATGGATTTCAGGTTAGTCTCCATGGTTGTGATCTGATAGGAGAAGGAGCATGCATTGGTATTTCTGTGATTTAATACATGTTGCATGTGGTAAATGTGTGTGAATCTTCTCACTTGAGTCCTTAATTTGATCATGTCTGACTCTACTTGATTGTTCGACTCATTCAGGTCTTTGATTTCTTCATCCAGTTGTTTAATCTCCTCATCATTTTCGATGCCTGAAGAGGAATGTGGTGTTAAATAAAATCGTACTGATTTAATTTTGTGATTAATACACTGTAAAACCCAACAGTCAACTTTATCAAATGAAATGAGTGTAGTTAACTCAAAATTGACTGAAAATTAATTCTACTCATTTGAACTCGGTGTTAAAGGTCATGAGTTATTTAAACACCTTATTACTTCAACTTAAATGGAGTAAGTTCACAGTACTCATTTAGATTAGTTTTTTTTTAACTCAAATGGTCTGTAGCAATCGGTTTCCTCAAACGGTTTGATTGCCTTAACTTATTGGGTTTTACAGTACTCAGTTGGTTTGAGTTCTCTTCATTTATTGGCTTTTACTGTGCTCAAATTGCTTCATTTACTCAAATAGAGTCCTCATTAGATTTAGTTTTTGAACTTACATGGTTTGTTGCAAACGGTTTACTAAAATGGTTTGAGTTACCTTAACTTTTTGGGTTTTACAGTGTAATATAATACAAAATGATGCACCTTTACTTGCTCTCTGCTTGATTGTGAGCATTTCAACCCCAGTCATTCTGGCTTTCTTCATAGCAGACGTGGCACGGGGACAGCCAGATAGACTACAGACGTGTAAAAAAAACATTACATTTTTCAATGTTATTTAAAAACACTACATTGTAACAGGTTTAGTTTAGGTTAACAATAACAGTGTCTTCCTTCTTTATTAAATATATCTTGCTTTAAAATAAAGGTTCACCCAAAACAATTTAAATCTGTTATTAATTACTTACCATCATGTCTTTTTAAACCATTAAGATCTTCGTTTACCTTCAGAGCTCAAATTAGGATGTTTTAGAATCTGAAATCTGAGAGCTCTCTAATCCTCCATAGACAGCAATGATACAGACACATTCCACAACATCCTCAAAACAGACCATATGCTTTAAGTGGTTCAATAAGAATATTATCAAGCTACAAGTTTACTATTGTGTGCTCATGAAACCAAAATAAGGACTTTTTTAACAGTTTCTTATCCTCTGTGTTAGTTTATTGTGCCCATTCATAAGCACTGTAAAGCAGTGTTTCTCAACCATGTTCCTGGAGGACAACCAACACTGCATGTTTTGGACGTCTCCTTTGTCTGTCACACCCATTATAGGTCTTGCAGTCCCTACTAAGAGCTTATGATCTGAATCAGGTGTGTTCGGTTAGGAAGACATGGAAAACGATAAGAGCTGGTGGCCCACCAGGAACATGGTTGAGAAACACTGCTGTAAACTGAAGTATAAACTATACCAAAACACACACACACACACACACACACACTCACACACACACACACACACACACACACACACACACACACACACACACACACACACACACACACACACACACACACACACACACACACACGCACGCACAGTGCCTTTTTAAACATGCTAAATATACTGACACTGAGGAGAATAAACTGGAATAAAGTCAATATTTGTACACATAAGTATTATCATAGCTTCATAATATTCAGATTGAACCACAGGTATTTTTCTGGATTTTGAATGACTGGCCGATTGCTCTCTATGGATGAAAAGAGAGCTCTCGCATTTCATCTAAAATATCTTAAATGTCTAGGTAACACTTTACAATAAGGTTCATTAGTTAATGCATTTACTAACATGAACTAATCAAGAACAACACATGTACAGCATTTATTAATCATAATTGAACATTTACTAATGCTTTATTAACATCCAAATTGATGCTTGTTAACATAAGTTAATGCACCATGAGTTAACATGAACAACGAACTACTGTATTTTCATTAACTAACATTAACTAACATGAACAATTATAAATGTATTGTTCATTGTTTGTTCATGTAAGTAAATGCATTAATTAACATTAACTAATGAACCTTATTGTAAAGTGTGACCAATATCTAAATATCTAAAACATCCTCATATTCTAAAAATGAATGGCAGAGATTAGGATGTCATGAGGATGAGTAATTAATAACAGATTTTTAATCTTTGGGTGAATTAACCCTTTAAGGAGATCAGATTTGTGTATTGAAAAACAATGCAAACACACTGATTAAGAAAATGATTTCTTACTATTTGACAGCCTAGCAGAGAAAGGCTCAGATACTCATGTACCTCCGGTGGGTGAGGAAACTTCCGCTGACGTGGCCTGATCCGTCGCACCCTGGAGTGGGGCAGGTCATGCCGTCTGTCTTTCCCGACTTCCAGGAGAAAGGTGCTCCGTTCACATAACCGTCTTTCTGACGCTTGGCGGCCAGCGGGCAGCCGGATGCACTGCGGTGGGAGGCATACTTCCCTGTCACGTGACCCTGGCCATCACAGCCTGGCACTGGACACCTGGAGACATTGGGCACAGCGGAGACCAGTTCAGCAAGAAAGAGTCACCATCTTTTCTACACACATTCATACATTATAATGTTTCTTCCACAATTTCATAGTTTTCACAGAAAATCAGGATTAAGGGGAAAACTAATTCCCTAATTAACAAAAAGACCAAATCCATCAAATTTAAAATCATTTAAAGCATAAGATATATGAATAATAACAATTAATCATATATTAACCATTATTTAAACAATATTACAATAAAGTACAAGTCAGAAAAAGTATGTTGTTTCTTTTTTTCCACAAATATAAAGAAAACAAAATCATTAGCCCTCTTGTCTTTTTTTATGTTTCCCAAGTGAGGTTAATGGATAGATTTTTTTTTCAACACATTTTTAAACATAATAGTTCATTTCAAATTATTTATTTCTTTTGTCTTTGCCATGTTGACAGTACATGATGACACATTTCTTAAGGGGGCTAACAATTTTGACCTTGGCTCTTTTTTTCAACCAAATTTTTTCCAAAAGAAAAATATAACAGGAAATACTTGCTCTGTTAAACATCACTTGGGAAGTATTGGAGAATTTAAATTTTACAGAAGGACCTGTTATACTGAAATGTGATGGAACATTACTTCAGCGATTTTTTTGTAATTTTATATTTACAAAAATATTTTAAAAATTAATTTAGGCACTTTACTTACACTTTACAATTAATTAACTTTTTACGCATATGCAAATTTAATATATAATAAATATACACATAAATATAAATATAAATAAATACCAAAGTAATAAATGCTCCAAATTTGTAACAGTCTTTGCCCAGAATATAAATACAACATGCTAAATTTCATGTTTTCCCACAAAAAACCATTATAAAGAAAAAGCTCAATAAAGCTTAATATATGCAGATGTTCTTGAGTTATTGTGGACACTCAATGTATATTATACTCGCTTCTATATATTACACACCTTTAATAAAGTGCATACAGTACTAAATTTGATCTTTTTATTTTAACTGGTTTCACAAATTAAGCCATATTAAGTATTATAAATGTTACTGTATAGCACTGCAGTCAAGTGCTATTTATCAGTCCTTCTAAGATTTTACCAAGATGTTCACAGCCAAACACAATAATTGAAGCAAATAATGAGAAGTTTTGCAGAAAAACTATTAAAAGATTTGAGATTTTAGGCTGCAGATATAAAACAAAAAAGCCTAGAGGGACTGATACATGAATGAATTACAAAAGCCCAACTCTTGGCAGATGTCTTTTTTTCTTTTAAAGGGTAATCTAAATATTTTTGTTGCCCCAACCTAGATTTGAAATCCAGTATTCTCTAAATAATTTATCAAGATGGTGAATGCCTGTGACATAACCAATGCAGCACTCTAGTTTGAATGATGGAAAAATCCAGCTGTTTTCTAAAGTCTTTTAACAGAAAAACATTATCATAGAACAAGTGTACAATCAGGTAATTAGCTCAAATTTTTTGTAGAAACATTTCTCTTGGTTTCTATGAAGCAAAAAGTGAAAGTAAACTGGTACGTGGTCACAGGAAGAAAAATATAATATGGGTAATGGAATCCTAAGCGAATGATCTTCCTTGAATGATAAATGCCGCATATTGCAGAAGTGAAATACCACTACTAAGAAATACCACTGTTTTGGTCTGAAGTAAAATACTCAAAACAAAGAGGCACACATGCAAAATATGAATTTTAAGGACCCTTACACACATTAAAGGCATAGTTTAACCGTATACTCACTATTTACTCACCCTCAAACCTTCATACCTTTCTTTATTTTGTGAAACACTAAAGAAGAAATTTTTAATAAAGTTGAAAAGCTGAAAGTGTTTAATTCCATAGTAGAAAAAACAAATACCATAAAAGCCAATAGTTATAGGTTTCCAACTTTCTTCAAAATATCTTACTTTGTGTTCAACAAAAGAAAGTCAAACAGGTTAGGAACAAAGAGAGAGTAAATGATGACAGAGTTTTCAGTTGGGTGAACAATCCCTTTCACTATATGATTTTATATGGTGTTGTGCTACTCATTTGCATTTCTAACCACCATTTTACCACATATATCATTGTTAAACTATGGTTAATGTAGAAAAAAAAATCATGATTCATTTGTGTACCGTTTACCACAGCTTAATAACTATAACCATTTTTGTTTTATTTGTAGTAAAACCATGGAGATTTTTTAGAAAGATAGGAAGAACACAATTACCAATTTTGTAGGGAAAAGCAATATAACAAGTAGAGTGACAAATTACTGTTGGCAGAACATACTGTAATAAGATAAAAAATACTGTTTGAACATATTATTAGTTACAGGACCAACACTAGTCTGCACTGCAGAAATATTGATGTTTTGCCCTGCGCCAAGTGACTTTTAACCGAAGGTGCATCCCAAATCACATACCTATGCAATATTCTAGATGATACTGTGGTATAAATACTATAAACTGAAAATCCTAAAAAGAATGAGTGCACTTTAAAATTAAGAATGATGCGCTTATTCAACCAATAAAAACTTATTCAACCAGTGGAAGGGGAGGAGCTATCATGCTTTAAGAATTAAAACTGAAAGCAAAATTCTCCAACAGTACGTAATTGAATATGCTGCCTTCCGATGGTGAATGTGGCTGTACTTATGACAGGTACTATTTGGTGGTTTGGTCTTTTATGTCACTAATTTGGTCACTGCTAATTGCAGATTGGGAAACAAAAACAATTGCATATGTGTCATTTAGGACGCAACTTGAGTTATCCTCGGTACAACTGGAAAATTTCAACTGTAATCCCCAAATAAGTAACTGCAAGCAACATTCAAGTCCTGATTACTTTAAATAGTTTTTAAAAAATGCACCTGATTGGCTCCTGGTCATCCTTGTCCTCCTTACTGTGCATTATTTTAATGCCACTCTTCTTTGCCCGGGGACAACCTGACAGACTTCAGAGCAAGAAACACATTTACCAAAAGAAAAAAAATGCCAAGGGCTCCTCATTGCACTTCTTTGATTTCACTGGTGGCCAGAAAGTTATGTGAAGGTACATAATCAAGTATTAATGTGCATATTTGTGAATCTTCACCTTCTGTGCGAGGCGTAGTTGCCAGTGATGTGCCCAGAGCCATCACAGCCGGGAGTGGGACACCTGCAAGCCATGAAAACATGACAAAAAAACATTAGCATAACCTCATTTGGAGGGTCAGTTGAGGTGGCGTGTAAACACGAGGGAGCGGGAACTTACTTCAGATCTTGGGAGTTGGATGTCATCATGCCACGCATGCCCTTGTCAGCCAGTTGGCAGCTTGATAGCCTTAAGAGAGGGTTTTAGAGGTGTGAGGCTTGGCATGTTAGAACAGAAGCATGATTAAAGGTGCACTCGGCGTCAGTTTTATCTATAAAAGTTTTTGTAGTTCAATATCACATGCATTTTTTGCCTGTGCTTTTCTTTTACTCTATGGATCATATGACTGTCTGAACTCAACTGAGTTTGAGTTTGAATGGTGGATGGCATTTGTAAATTTAAAATTGGTAATTTTTTACTAGGTACTGTAAGCAATGCATTAACTAACAATATGCAATACATTTGCTACAGTATTTATTCATCTTTGTTAATGTTAGTTGCAAAAACTACAACTGTTCATTTTTAGTTTATGCTAGCTCAGGTCCATTAAACAATAATAACAGATGCCATTTTAAATTTAAATAATGCTTTAGTACTGACAAAGTTCGGAGACCCAGAAGGGATGTGATGGTGGGGAAAAAATGGATGGAAGAAAAAAAATTGTTGAGTGATAGAAAGTTCTATATTTTTAAAGTTTAGCGTTATTTTGCAAATATGTTTTGCAAGGGTTTGACTAACTCTTCCTGTTCACTTAATACATGTCAACTCTCCAGTTTCCCATTGTTATCCTATCATTAAGTATTTTCCCAATGGCGTGTACAGAAGCTGATGTGGGGTCAGTTTATCATACAAAGCGTGTCTGTCAGTGAGCGCTTAAACATGCATTTGCTGATGCAGAGGTTGCATTTAAAGATTGACGCACAGCTTTAATGGAAAGAAAGTGAATTCAGACATTTTTATATTAATTTCATTGTGCTTTCAGGATTAAAAATACGGGAGAAATATGGGAAAATACTTAATGACAGGATGATGGCGGGATATAATGGAAAATATTGGAGAATCTCGGCAAAATTTGGGGTTGACATGCGTGAAGTGAACAGGAATTGTTTGTCAAACAACAGTTTTTATGAGCTAACGCAAAAACTTGAAAAATATAAATCTTCCTATCACTCAGTTTTTTTTTTTCTCTCACAAATTTTTTTCTTCCACCCATTTTTTTCCCTTCTGGGCCTTTGTAACAATGACAAGAACAAAGATATTCATTATTGTTACCTAAAGAAGTTAACTAATTTTAACAAATGTAAGTGTATATTTTACTTTTTGCTATACTTTTTAAATATTTAGATTTTATTATACCTAAAACAAATCTGGAAAATGATTGCTAAACTTGATTAGAATTTTTTAATGAACAGAAAATTAAAAACATTACTTATTTGAAAAAAAAAAACCTATATAACAGCTGTCTGTTTTTGTACTATTACTATTACTGTACTATTATTGCCATTTTACATACAGCCCTTAGTCTTGTTGATGTATTTAAATGTGCTTCAGCTTAACAAAAAAATTTACTTGAAATTAACTTAATGGTGAAATAAACAATATACTTTGCAACATTGTCTTTACTTTAGATCAATTAAATGCATTCCAGCTAAATAAAAGTAAACATTTCCAACACAGTTAAAAAAATGCTTCAGCTTTACAAGTAAACAGCCCTAAAAATCCCATCATAATCCACTGCAGATGCAATGCTTACGTGAGGAGCTCCTTCTTGCTCTCCTTGCAGGGAGCATATTTGTGTTTGGGGCTGGGAAGAGACACTTCTCCTGAATACTGCTGATCCTCTAATAGATCCTGAAAGGGGTCCAGATCATCCTAAAAATGAGCACGAAAAAAAAAGGAAGCCAAAGATTTCATTGCAGAATAAAAAAACAAGAACAATACAATGGCCTACTAGTAACTGCGTAACATGCATATAAAAGCTACAAAGTTGTTTAAAAGAGTACAAAACAGAACAAAAGCTATCATACAACCTAATTGACTTGATTTCAAGTTGACCTATAATTTAAAAACATCACTTCCCTTTTGAAAAAATAATAACAACAGTTTAAGTCTGTGAGTTCATAAATGAGTAATTAATTAAAAATCCCCTTTTTTCTAACAATAATCTCCTATGAAGTATAGACATGCAGTACCAGCGTTATACACTAGATGTCCTTTTAGCCCTTCAAAAAATGAGCAGCGCTCCTCTCAAATCACTAGCAGAAAATACAGCTTCCCCAGTCGGTTTACTGTTTAGGACTTAGGCAAGGACAAAGCAGCCATTAGGAAAATACCAAATTGTGTCCAAACATTTTCATTTCACATACGGGTTCCTTTGCTTGGCTGTGGTGGAAAGTAAAAAGAAATAGGGGAAGACTAAAGCTCAGCCTACGGATCGCTCTGGAAGTGGGCTAAACACGTAAGCAGTAAACGCCAATCCTGCTATGACTACCACTCACCTACAAACTTCCTTTCAGTTAACCAGTTAAATGCAGGCAAAAACTAAATATCTGTTGAAATAAGGACATGAGCAGCCCTGAACAGGGCTCGTTAGAATTTTCGTTGTCAGTTTCTGCAACGTTTCATTAAAGTACACATGAAATCAAAACTAACCATACTGATTTTGCTAGCTAACATTGCTAGTTTTGTGGTGAATAATTCATCCGTGCTTCTCATTAAGAAAAAAAAAAAGTGTTTACCCTTGTAATCTAAATTTGAAATCTAAAAATACACTTCCTGTTTGTTTTCAGTTAAATTCTCTGAGGTATTGGGTGTGTTGTATGTATGTTAACCACGCCCCCCAACTGTCAGTTTTGACAGAGCTTTTATGACAACAAACAAAACTAAAGAGTGGTTAGCGTGCTGAAATATTGTGCGGAAGCTCTCTTGGCTTCCCAAGTTCGAAACCCGGCTCATGGAGCTTTCCCGATCCTACCCCCCTCTCTCTCCCTCTTCACTTTCTTGCAAACTACTGTACTGTCAAATAAAGGCAAAAATGGGCAAAAAAAATGTAAATAAAAAAAATGGTGAGGAGGAGGTGTTTGTTTTAACTTTCCGCAAACCCTTTTCCCAATCTTTCTGAATTAAATGCCTACTTTACTACATCCAATCAGCTCACAGCAGAAAAAACAAGCCACAATATTCCATTAATATTCTGTTTCTCTAGTAACTGTGTCACACAATGGAAAAAACAAAAAAAAAACTGCAGCTTCTGGTTCATGTGGACTTTAAACTGTCAGGATAAAATGTGCTAATGCTAGGTTTCCTGAGAAAAACATATCAAAACTCAAATTTAATTAAGGATTTATTTTTGCTAACAGTTTCACTGCTAACATAATAGACTGTTTTCACGTTTCCGGGTTTCTCAGTAGCAGAGGGCATCATAGTTGGGTCAAGAAGAGTGCAGTGAAACCACCAAAAATTTTTTCAATCCTATTTGCTGAAATAATAAAAGAGAAACTCCACAAGGGTGTTATCAAGACTTTCAGAAAAAGAAAAAAAAAATACTGTGAGACTGATGACGGCAGCCAGAGGAGAGAATAACGTCAAATTTACTCTCAGCCACATAGACGCTGGATTAGAAACACCTTGCATAAGCAGTCATTCGTTTTTTGTAATTTGAAGCAAAGATGATAAGATACATTCATAAATCCATATAAATGTATCATATTTAATATGTTTAAAAATGATTATTGTGACTGTTAAATGCATTATGATGACTGTTAAATGCATCATAACAGTTTTGTAAAAATGGGTCCATTAATGATTGTTTTTGAACTCTCTGTCATCAGCTATTGGTTGGATAAACAGATAGTACCACCCCCAAACTCACACCATTGGTTAAGCCTACATTGTTTTGTTGGAATAAAGGGTATTATAGAATACATTCACAAGACAAATGTCCTGAAAACAGAAATGTTTTCCATTGATCTTTTGAAAGGTTTTGCACATAGGCAACAACATTGTCGAAACAATCCCTATTTACAAAGATCCACAAAAACAAATAAAAAGAGCTGTATTGTACTTGTGGGGTCAGTTGATAGCGATGTCACTTTGTAAAGAAACTATGCGCCTGCCTAGTCCTGTAAGTAGCCATTGTCTTTTTGTTTGTCAAGTACACAAACACATATCTATTTATTTCCCACAAATGTTTTTGCGGGTTTTTGTACTTCACATAGAGATTATATAAAAAGTATTCAAATAAAAGCATTTTGAAACTCTTGTGTATAGGTATGTTTGTTAGGATTTTTGTAATTTATTTGTTTACTTTATTACTTTTTTATATTTTTAGGTTTATATAAAATAACATTACCTCACTGATTTTAAAATACCACTGATCAGAATGCTTGAACAGCAATCTTTTTGACATTATTTACACTTACAATGTGCGAGACAAGAGAAGGTATTTGTTTAAATTGAACAAATTTTTATTAACCAATTATTCACTTTATTAGATCATCCTCTATTTAGCTAAATTAAATTCTAATAGCTACTCCAGATACTGATCAGATTAGCTATAACCTTCTCCATTACGACAAACAACATTTGCAAAAAGGTGGCACTATTGATCTAAATTGATTCCAGCTAGAATGAATGGGTGTCAGTACCTCCTTGTGGTCATCATCCAGTCGTTTGATCTTGGTGTAGTCCACAGGCAGGTCCCAGCAGTCCGCCGTGCTCATCTGGTAGCAGTGGCTGTTGAGTAGGGCCTGCCGCTGGGGCGACATGGGCTGCAGGGGGGTCAGGACTGTGCCCCCACTGCCCTCCCCCATCCCTCCGACCCGGCCCACATCCAGAGCTCTGCTATCATCTCCGTCTCTGTCATCAGGACTCTGTAAGAGAGTAAAGGGAATAATTAAGAGGTAAAACGATTGAAAACAAACTGAGAAACAAACACATGGCTCATATAAACAGCTCAAATTAATCTTTGATAAAAAGAAATTGGCGGGGAAATGATTTATTGTTACCTTTTTATTTATTATATTTAGATAATTAAATGTAATAAATAAAAATTATTTAATTAATCATTATTAATAGTTTCACTGTATTTATCACTGTTATGTTGTACTGTATTGTTAGGGATATTTTAAACTTATAGTTATAAAATCATAATCAGATATTTTTAATGTACATTTGTAGTGTGCTTATATATGATTAATGAGCACTTTTTTAAATCATGCACAATTTTCATATTTTCATGCAATATTTTTGCTTGTTACAATAAAAAAAGATTGATTCTTGTGTCCTGATGCCCACTGTCATTTACAAATCAGCAAGAAAATCTATATAAAGGCAATCATTTCAAAACCAGGCTCATATTGTTTGATTTGGACTGGCATTACAGACATAACAGGACAGATATCAAAAAGAGATTTTCTATTACAAAATACTTTTTGTTGTTGTTGAACCAGCAAGCATTGCCATTAATTGTGTGTTGAAAGATGCTAAACCAAAACAGTAGTTTCTTTCCTGCATTAATAATTAAAGTTGCATCATTTGACTTATTTATCACTGCTGCAGATTTTGTCATGTATAGCAATTAATGTCTTGTAATAACAAGCTGTATTTGTATCTGTACTAAATCAGTTAGTTGTTTGCCACCCGTGCCATGTTTCATATACTGTACAAATTCTGTGTTGCATATTACAAGACAAGCATCTTGTTCTTTATGTATGCTAGACTGTTCAGAATTTTGAGGTCACTATGTTTTTTAAAGAATATAAACGCTATTATTCACCAAGGATAAAGTAAACTGGTCACAAGGGACACAGATATGTAAAATGTAGCCTAAGATTTCTTTTTCAAATAAATGTTGCTCTTTGAATTCGTTTCAAGAGCAGTATAAAGAAAGCATAAGTGTTTACAATATAATAATAATGTTAATAATGTAATAAAAATATTCATATTCTTGGCCAGCATATTTTAATAATTCATGGATCAAGCAACACTGAAGATTGGTGTGATGGTGCTGAAAATATAGCTTTGAATAATGAGAATTGTTACATTATTAAATACTAGAACACAATTCCTTTGTATTATTATTTTATTTTATTTTATTGTTTGATCAAATAATAACATTTATAAGTCTTATCAGAGGGGGCATCTGAGAGGTGAAAACATCTTGTTGCTTCAACAACATAAATTGTATTACAAAGTACAGATTACTATCTCTACAATCTGAAAACTACAGTTTCAAATTCTATACCCCCCTCCCCCCTCCAAAAATAAAATAAAACATGTTTGCTGTTTGTTTACATTACTTACAGAAAATGAGCTGAAACAACTAAAGTCTTAAGTTTTTTTGGGAAACAACTTAATTGTTTTATGTTCAATCCAGTTACATTTGTGAAAATTAAATAATTTAACTTAGTTAACACATAGATTGTGTGGAACCCAACATTTTTTACAGTGTACCCACATATTGGTGCTTATAAATAAGTCTTACATTTACAGTTTTACAGCTATTAAAATCCATTTCAACATAATGACAATGGTGCCAGCCCTGAGACTTACTTACCCAAATCATATGAATGGTAGTGTACATTTTTTATTCACAATTTATACAGAACTCTTAAACCATTTTAAAAATAGCCTTTTCAGATTTAAAACATACAAAATAGATTAATTAACGTTTCCAAAAAGAAACACCTGTCTTAATGAAAAATAAATAAATAAATACAGGCAGCTCATGTTTTACAGTGTAGATGGCAGGCGCAAAGCTAGCAAAGCAGAGAGTGTGCGCATCTTTTTT